>NC_140595.1:798667933-799351683 GCF_964204655.1 Triturus cristatus
AACGTTCATACAATCAGGTGGAAGATTGAGATAACCAAACTCTAGGACTTCAGGAGCCAGATCGCCAGGTTGAGCTGTGCTGGATCTGGGTGTCTGATCTCTCCATCGTTCTGTGTTAAGAGCTGTGAGCAGAGGTGTAGCTTTTGGTGCGGGACTGAGTTCCGGCAATGTTGTGTACCACGGTTGTCTGGCCCATGTTGGAGCAACTAGGATCAGTGTTAGGGACTGCTGTTGCAGCTTGGGCACCACAAATGGAATGAGTGGGCAAGTTGGAAAAGCGTATGCAAAGCTACCCGACCAATTCATCCATATCACATTGCCTTTGGACAATGGGTGTGATATCCGGCGGCGAAACTTGGGCATTTTGTGTTGTAATGTGTGGCGAAGAGATCCATCTCTGGCTGCCCCCACATTTGGAAAAACGGTTGAAGAACTTGTGGATCAAGTTCCCACTCGTGAATCTGTTGTGTCCGACTTAACAGATCTGCCATGTGATTTTGAATTCCTGGGAGATGTTGGGCTAACTGGAATATGTTTTGAGGAATGGCCCACCTACATATGCTCTGTGCTAGTTGAAAGAGCTGGAGAAAGTGTGTCCCCGTTTTTGTAACTAGTACATTGCGGTCATATTGTCCGTGCGGACTAAAACAGCTTTGCCCGATATCGGTTTCTGAACTGATTTTAGTGCCAGAAAGATTGCTAGTAACTCCAAATGGTTGATGTGGAGTAGCCTTTGCTGAGGTGTCCATGTGCCCTGTATGGTGTGATGAAGTAAATGAGCTCCCCAGCCGGTGAGCGATGTGTCTGTTAGCACAATCTGTGGAACGGGCTCTAGGAACGGTCGCCCTTTGGAAAGGTTTTGGGTGTTCCACCACTGCAGAGAGCGATGTGTGCGACCGTCCACCAACACCAGATCTGTCAGCTGACCGTGAGCTTGGTTCCACTGACATGCCAAGCATTCCTGTAAGGGGCGCATCTGGCGTCTTGCATGAGGTACTATGAATATGCAAGAGGCCATCATCCTTATTAGTTGCATGAACACTCGAGCTGGAAGTGAGTGTTGCGGCTGGAATCTTGTTAGAAGGACTTGCATGCTTGCTATCCTGGCTGGACTGGGATATGCAAGGCTTTTTGAGGTGTTTATTGTGGCACCCAGATATTGTTGGATGGGGGATGATTGGAGATTGTGAGGTTTATGGTAAACCCCAAGTTGTGAAGTTGTTGCCTGATGGCGTGTGTGTGTGATTTACACACTTGGTAGGCGACCTGGCTTTTATGAGCCAGTCGCCCAAATGTGGGAAGACGTGAATTTGTTGTCTTCGTAAGTGGGCTGCTACCACTGCCAGGCATTTTGTGGAGACCCTTGGTGCGGTGGTGACTCCAAATGGGAGAACCTTGAACTGGTAATGCTGACCGTCCACCACAAACCAAAGAGATTTCCTGTGAGCAGGGTGAATGGTAATGTAGAAGTAGGCGTCCTTGAGATCTAATGTAGCAAGGAAGTCACCCTGTTTGAGTAGAGGGAGGACCTGTTGAAGAGTGATCATATGGAAATGGTCCAATTGTATGTAGAGGTTTAATGGTATGAGGTCCAAGATGAGTCTCAGGGTTCCGACAGATCGGTAGGGCTGGGAACAAGCCAATTGGGGTCTTCTTCCTTCAGCACCGCTCTTCTGTCCTTCTGGATTCTTCTTGCCTGAGGAGGCAAGGTTCAGGGTTGCCCCAAAATACTAAATGTAGGTACATTACAGGTAGGTACAGGTTGGGACCAATGGGTCCCTTTCTTGTGGTGGGTACACTCCCTATCATGCCACCCTCCAGTGGGAGGGGGGGCATAAGCTTTGCTCTGGTTGGCTGGGTCCCCCCCATTTGCAAGATGGCAGGGACTGTGTTGTGCTTCTCCTTGCCTCCCCCACCTGAGGGGTGGGGTTGGCAAAGGTGGGCATACCTATCCTCCTTACTTGGCTCTCCCACAGATTGTCCCACCCTAAGTGGGGGGTTAGAATCGGTGGGGGCCAGTTAGAGGGAGCAGCAAATGGCGGTGGTAACTCACAAAGGCGGCAAGTCTTTGAAGCTTCCCCTTCGTGGACCCTGCCCATCCTGGGTGAGAAGGCTTGGCACCTCGACCCAGGATGCACTTTGTTTCAGGACCCTGAGAGGGAAAGGCTCTCAACCCAGGGGTCCAGAAACAGGTCTGCTGGTGGCAGCTGGCAAGCAGCCACTCAGCCAGGACACTAGAGTTAGGTCATTTTTCAGAGGGCATCTCTAAGATGCCCTCAAAGTGCATTTTTCATTAAATCTCACACTGGCATCAGTTACTGCACTTACGTTTAAGAATGGATGTAGACACTGTAGGGGTACAGGACTCATGCACCCGTACCCTCATAATTGGTATAGTGCACCCAGCTTGATGGGTGGCATACTCATGGATGTGTGCAATGTTGACTCTTCACTTTGTTCTGCAACCAAACACGCAGCCTGCAAAGGTAGTGTGTGAGTGTAAAGGTACAGGGCCTCTAAGGGTGGCACAATAAATGCTGCAGCCCTTTCGAGGCCTTCCCTGGTCACAGTGCCCTTGGAACCTATAACTAGACACTCTGAACCCACACAGACATTACATACCGGAACCTACAAAACGTTCTCAGAAATCAAAAATATCTTACAACTCAGAAAATTCTCTCAAAAATCGACCACTTTCAAAACTCATTAGTCTCTGCTAACAGCAAGCTAAATGCTATCCCACTACCCGTAAAACCAGCAATTCCGAACATGCAAACACCTTAACTACTTAACTAACTCAAATCCCAACCTTACTACTATCCTACTAGTCATCTCCATGTCCCCTCACCAATAAGGATGAATTCTCTATTCACCCAGTCCACATCAATCCAAATAGAACCTCACAACCGAATCACAACGATAAACCCTAATAACCTACAAAGAAAGCATAACCCTAACACCTGAAAATCATGACCTTACTTTGGGCAATAAGCCCAATTAGATCTCCTGCCTCCTACTCAACTACCACTCAGCAATAAAGCACGTCTCCGACATCACCAACCTCATCCTGAACCGGAAGGTGGACGAACCATCTGAATGGAAACATGGCACACTGAATAATCCTCCCCATGCCTAGATCTTCTTGTCCCTCCTAACTACAACAACAACGTTATAAGACTAGACAGACCACATAAAATGGTGAGAGGCATCGCATGCGTACATCGATCCAACATCCCTATGTCGAAGTTTCATTCCGAACCCCTCGATTCTTGTGAATATCTCGGGCTCTCCATAAAATCATCAGATAATCATCCCTACAAACTACATATACTTCACCATCCCCCAGGTAAAAACGCCTTATTCATAGACCAACTAATGGAAATCACTACAACAAACTCGACCCCTCACTCTAGTGGCATTCCTAGGAGACTTCAATCTGCACTGGGAAGACCCCTTAGATAAGCAGGTCAATGCTGTCAATCTTCCTAGCAGACCATTCCCTGACCAAAGCCTGTTCACTACCAACTCATTCCAAAAGTGCTACACTTCACTGGATCGCCAATGAATTTTTTTTGACTATATCTCGATCACCCCATGCGACTGGTCCGATCATCATATTATTACCTTCCAAATACCCACCACTAAAAGTAAAACTTCCTCACAGCCAATCAAGCACAGACATTGGGTTAGGGACACGTAAAACTTTAACTGGAACAATCTAGCTTCCTATTGCGAGAAAGTACTCCTTCCTCCTAATAACTTATCCGACATCAATGAACTCACTGATCACTACAACTCCACGATGACCAAGCTAATTGACGATGTAGCGCCACCAAAACTCAAAAGAATACCGGACAACGACAAAAACCCATGGTTCAACAGGGCCCTGAATACAAAAAGACGTAAACTGAGACTAACTGAACAGAATTAGAGAACACCCCTCTTCCCATCAACTCGAACTGCTAAGACTAGAAACTCCTATAACAAAAGTATTCTAAAATCTCAAACAAACTTCTTTAGATCGGAACTAGACAATGCCAAAAATAGACCGAAGAAACTCTTCGAAATGTTAAAACAATCAAACGATTTGGCCACTCATGACTTCAAAATCGCAGCTAAGTAATGAAGAATTTTCTTCCTTAACAGCTAAAGCAAACTCTACAAAACGAGCTCAGGATGGCACTAAACTCAACTACCCTAAAGAACTCTCAAGCTGAAGGTCCAATTCAACCTGCTCTGCCTATGCCCGAAAAGAACGTTCATTGGTCAACCTTCAAACTTTACGATCTCAGCGATATTACAAAAACCATAGCGACTTATGAAACCTAATAACCAGTTCAATAACCCTCTCCTTTCAAATTGCCCAACTCCCATCTACCATATCTCCCCTCTCTGGACCAAAATCATCAATACATCGCTCTCGCAAGGTTCCATCCCAGATTGCCTAAAAAGTTGTCAAGTCACCCCCATCTTAAAAAAAACCTACAGAAAACCCCTCTGACCCCAATAACTTCCAACCAATAAGACATTCCCATGCAAGCCAAGGTTTTGGAAAAATGTGTTCAACAATTAAACCAACACATCACGGATTTCAAGCTACTGGATGACTGCCAATCAGGAGTCGGACCCAGGCATAGCACCGAAACAGCAATTCTTCATATAGTTGGCGACACCCTACTCGCTCTCGACCGTAATGAAACCTGTGCTAGCTCTGCTTGACCTCTCGTCTCCTTTCGACAATGTTAATCACGGCTAGAAAACAGGATGGGACCATCAGGCACAGTCCTTCAATAGTTCAAATCCATCCTAGAAAACAGAATGCAAAGGTTTATAGTGAATAAAAATCTTTCCCCTTTATCTCCTAATCTACTAGGAGTACCACAAGGCTCAACTTTATCCCCTGTGCTATTCAACCTCTATGTCGAACCCCTAACTGAACTATTATAGCAGGCGAATATCTCCTTCCACATGTACGCAGATGACACACAGTTGTATATCAAGATCACTTCCATTGAAGAGATCAAGATGATGAATCAAGCTCTATAAAAGACCATCTACTGGCTAACCTACCTTAAGCTAAATTAGCAAAAAACTAAATTCCTTCTAATTTCCCCTCTAAAAAACTTAGGTTATAAAGGAGTGGACCAAGATCACTGCTCTAAATTGTATGCCGATCCTTGTGGACTCCACCAAATCGCTTGGAATCACGCTGGATAAGAACCTCAAAATGCAAACATCACCATGTTGGCTAAAAATGCCCGCTTTCACCTCAGCCAGCTCAAAATAAAGCCATTCGAGAACCCAGACCTCAAAACTGCAGTTCAGGCATTAGTCATCGAGGTTGGAATAAGAATGTACTACTCGATCGGGTCTTCCCAAAATCTCAACAGCCCCTTTAAAAGCCTGTCTCAGTGCAGCCACAAGACTCAACAGGATCTGGAAAATCTGGCCTTACCTCGCCACACCTGGAGGTGCTCAACTGGCTACCCTACGAAGCGAGAATACACATAAAGATGGCCTGCATCACAAAGCATTACACCACAAACCCCCCCAACTTACCATATCTTGAAGAAACCGACTCTAGGAGCTCCGACAATCTTCTCCTGAAACTTTCATGCTTCGAGCAAGAGAAAAACATTTCATAGAGCATTTTTCGGAGCTGCACCAAGAATCTGGAACTCACTTCCTCAGAGCATCAGAAAAATCTGACATTTAAAAGGGAAGCAAAAACATTCCTGATTGGCCAATTCCTCCCTTAACTCCTTAGCAATCTTCACTCACCTGGGCTCCATAAACTTCCACAGATAACTTTTTGACTTGCCCCTCTGTGGAAGGGACTCTGCCCACTTTGGCAATCACAAGATGACTCCGAAGGAAGTTCTACTTTTGCTATCACTCCTGCTTGCTATGAACCAATCTGCTACTCTAAACTCGCATCTATGATACCCGTGATGATAGCCTCGATAATATAATTTGTTCGTACTTGAACTTGTTCCTACTGCACCGAACTGAACAACCTATTTCTACTTATTATGTTCATTATAGATTTGTACTCTTCCAAACTACATATATGCCACAAATCTGTAGGACCCTAATAAACTGTTCTTGAATTTGTTGCTCTCTGTGAAGCGCTCCGATACCCTATTCAGGGTCTTGTTTACGCTATAGAAAACACAAAAAAAAAATAAAAAGAACTCTGGTACCTTTTACAAGGTGTAGGAAGCGGTCTCTGCATATACTATACCAAAGTGAGGTATAGTGTGCACAGAGTCCAGTCGAAGCTCAAAGGTAGGCAGAGGTAAAGTTAGATAGCAACTCACTATTTCTGGTAGTGTGGCCGAACAGTAATGCTTTATCAGAGGACAGTGTTAAGCTTTTGTTGTACACAGTCAGCAAATGAATTCACACACTCAGACAACTTCAGACCAAATGTTTTTGTATAAAAATATTTTTAGTTATTTTATTTTCTATAACCAAGCAAGTCTGGCACAGGTGAGCAATACATACTTTACAGTAGTAATGCAGTTTGTAAACAGTTTGAATTGTAATTGTATATGCACTTTGTTTTGACTTGCAGTATGGTTTCAGAGAAATGCAATACTTTGTAAATACAGTACCAAGAACCAAGCAAGCCTGGCACAGGTGAGTGATAAGTACTTTGCAGTAAATATCCAGATTGTATCAGTTTGGATTGCATTTGTAAATGTTTTGACTTACAGTATTGTTTCTGAGAAATGCAATGCTTTGTTAATACAGTACATACTTTGTATATGATTTTCAGTAGCATTACAGGTAAGTTACTTTTAAGACTACTTTTCTTACACAGTGTAGTATACCTGGATACTACACTGGGACATTTCCTGTAAACAGGTAAGTCATACAGTTTGTTAGCACAATTATAAAGAATTTCTTTAGGTTTTCAAATTCCACAATTAAAAACGTATCCAAGAAAAACAGTCAGTTATCCTATGGAGGAAAATAGTGTTGTCGGTTTTGAGGGTAAGTATTCAGCAGTGAGAGTGGAGTTTCTGGGGGTAGACTCAGGGGTCCTCCAGAGACAGGGATGCTCTCTTGTTACACCCTCAGCGGCACTAGGGCGGCCGGGTGCTGTTTCGACGTTGGGTGCCCTGTTTGCAATGGGGGAACCTCCGGTTTGTAAAGGAACTGCAGGCTTGAGGATGAAGGACTTCTGGGTGTGACCACCACTTTGAGAGGAAAGTTTGGATCTTGGGAATTAGTTGGACCAAAGGACGTGGGGCGTCTGGTACAGGGGTGCCTTTTAGGGTCGGATCTTCTTACCAGCTCATGGTCGCGGTTGGGGAGAACTTCCAGATTTAGGCTGCAGGTGTCAGCCAGGTCAGGGGTCGCCGGATCTCAGGTCAGGATCGCAGGGGGACCTCCTCGTGGTGTTTGCCCACTCAAGCTCAGGCCGTGGACAAAGGGTGCAGAGTGCTGTGGATTGACGGGGTCTGGCCAGAGCCAGAAGTTGGGGATTAACAAATCCGGTGTTCACTAGAGACAGTCTTTGTGATTGAAGGCAGCCAGGTCCTCGGGGGTGTGAGGTTGCTGGCTGCAGGACACACTGGGATTTCGCAGGCGTAGGTTCGAAGTGGAGAGAGGCCGGTAGGGCTGGGACGAAGTCAGTGGGCGTCTTCCTCTTGTTTGCTTCGGCACGGCTGTTCAGTCCTTTTCTTGTAGTTACTTCTGGTCTGAGGAAGAGAGGTTCAGGGGTGCCCCATAATACTAGATTTATGGGTGTTACAGGTAGGTAAGAGGATGGGACCAATGGGTCTCTTCCCTGGGGTGGGTACACCCCTCATTATGCATAGGAATTTCCCTGGTTGGCTGCCCCCCCGCCCCCCCCCCACCCCGCCCCCATCCCCCCCCCTACCCCGCCCCCCTGCCCCCCTACCCCGCCCCCCTGCCCCCCACCCCGCCCCCATCCCCCCCCCCACCCCGCCCTATCCCCCCCCCCACCCCATCCCCCCCCCCACCCCCCCAATCTGCAAGATGGCGGGGGACTGAGAGTTCGCGGCCCCCACATGAGGAGTGGAGTTAGCGGGGGTGGGCACATCTTTCCTCATTTTTTTTCCCCACCGGTTCTCCTGCCCAAAGTGGGGGTCACAACCAATGGGGACCAGTTGATGAAAGCAGCAAGTGGCATGGGGAAGCTCATAAAGGCGGCAAGCCTTTGAAGCTTTCCCTTCGTGGACCCTGCCCATCCTGGGTCGAGAACAGCAGGCTCTCGACCCAGGGGTCCAGAAACATCTGGTGGTGGCAGCTGAAAGCACCAACTCATCCTGGACACTAGTAGTAGGTTGTTTTTCAGGGAGCATCTCCAAGATGTCCTCTGTGTGCATTTTTCATTAAATCCCACACGGACATCACTGTGGATTTAATTTGCTAAGAAGTTTGATGCCAGTTTTCAGAGCAGCCATTGTGGTGCTGTGGAGTTCGTAATGACAAACTCCCACCATATACTCTTAATGGCAGAACTGCACTTACAATGTGTAAGAATGGACTTAGAAACTGTAGGGGTACAGGGCTCATGCACCTGTACCCTCACCACTGGTATACAGCACCCAGCTAGAGGGGTGACGGATCTTTGCCAGGGCAGTGGGTTGTAGGCATGGCACACAGGGATGTGTGCCATGTCGACTCTTCACTTTGTTCTGCACAAAGACAAGCAGCCTGCAAAGGCAGTGTGTGTAAAGGTACAGGGCCTCTAAGGGTGGCACAATAAGTGCTGCAGCCCTTAGAGGTCCTCCCTGTTCAGTGCCCTGGGAACCCGAGGTACCATTTACCAGGGGCTGACCTGTGGCCAGAGATACCGTTTGGGTTAGTTTTGGGGAAAGAACACAGGCCCGGGAACCTGATTGGCAGGGACCGAGACACAAAGTCAAAAGAGCATCAGTAGTCCAGCAAAAAGTGAGAGGGGTTACTGCAACAGAAACCCAGCTTCACACAAGGGACTTGCATGTGGCCGGAGAGTTGCTAATTGGGTTTTGCAACATCACAGTTTAGGGAGAGAATATTCCCCTAGTACCTGGTTGGCAAGAACTAGGCCTCAAAAAATCCTAAAAATGCTACTAGACCTGCAGGTCCAGTAACTTAAATAATATACACAACCTAACTATAATGCTCTTGAACCATAAACTGGTTTCAAATTATGTGATCCTGGGCAAGTATTTTAATTCACAGAGACATTTTCTTCTTTATCACATATGAGAGCACCTTTAAATACACGAGTTAAGCACATCTGCTGTACAATAAACTAGTTTGCTACATATAATAAACTAAACATTAACTCTGCATACAATACAAATCTAGCCACAAAGGATACACATGACCATTGACTTGCCTCTTAGTTTAGTAACTGCATTGTCATCAGGACAGGGCAGGAGTGTTTCTTACATCGTGTAAAAACTATCACTTTTAATAAATACATAACCGAAGCATAAAGTAGCAGCACACTAATTTGCATCCTGCAGATTTAACAAAGAAACGGCTATAGAATGTGTCCTCGACATGTGGTTTTAAAGCTATATAGTGTACAATGTTTGGAAATAAAGTGTCTGCAAAAATTTGTTATTTGCACATCACCAAGTAAAGTATTCTGATTTACTTTGCTCCAATTTAAATCTTTGTTTGCATCACACTTCTAAATTATAAAAAAAAAAGTAATTTCATATTTCCAGTTATATTTTGAAGTAATTGTTTTATTTACAAGCAGTTTAAATGTTGGAGGAAAAAATACATTTTACATCCTTATGTTTCACAAATCTTGTCAGCTCACTTTACAAAAACCAGTAACTGATTAGTGAAAGAAAAATTGAAACCATTTTCCAGGAATAAAAAGGAACAAAATTTGTAAAAAGTCAAACTGACATTGGACCACTGTCCTTGAGCAGTCAGCAAATGTGTCAAGATAAAAGCATGATTTAAAGGAGTCTTAATTGCTCATTCACTTTCTGAATGAACAGAGTACTTGCAAGCAAGATCGCGCAAGTGCTAAAAATAGCTCAACCTGATAACATTTCACTCTGAATTGCGAGTGGATGTTTAGAGGCCTGAGAACACAGGGCACACTAAGTCACAGTACATCAACATTAGGCAAAAGGTGGGGGGTTCACTCATGCAAAAAAGGGGCAACTATCCTGCACACCCCTTGCCCCAAACGAAAGAGGATAAGAAAATCCTTTGCCTAGAGCATCTGTTCTCAATGGGGAAGAACCTGGAAAGTCCATCTGCATTGACATGGGAAGTCCCAGGTCTCTGTTCCACTGGTAAAGTACATTCCCAGGACCACCTCGAAAGTTTAGGATTTTCACCTTTGTTTGTATTAGTCATTTGAGAGGTCTGTGGTCAGTTTGACTGTGAAGTGAGTAACAAACAAGTATGGTCTCAACATCTTCAGGAACCAAACCACAGAAAAGGCCACCCTCTTAATGGCACTACAGTGCTGCTCCATGAGGAGTAACCTCCAGCTTTTAAAAGCAACAGGCTGGTCTTCGCCTTCATAATTGGTCTGGGATAGGACCGCTCCTATACTTAGCTCAGAGGCATCAGTCTGCACAAAACTGCTTGGTGTAATCTGGAGGGTGTCAAAAGCCTTTTGACAGCTTACTATCCAGTTTACCTTTTGGGCATCTTCTTGGAGGCAAGTTCAGTGAGGGGTATCAAAATGGATCCATACTCTTTCACAATCCTCTTTTAGTACCCAGTCAAACCAAGGAATGCTCTGACTTGGGTTGTTGGAGCTCCGCAGTACAGGATGGCCTGAATATTGGGTTTTAAAGGTTGCACTTGGCCCCCCACTAACAAGGTGGTCCACATATACAACTGTTCCCTGCCTTATCTGGCATTTGGATGCCTTGATAGAAACGCCTGCAGTTTGCAGGGCTTTTAAAACCTTCCCCAGGTGGATCAGGTTAACCTGTCAGGTGGAGCTAAAGACCACACAATCATCAAGACATACTGCACTAAAGGCCTTCAAGTAAAGACTGAGATCATCAAACCTTTGGAAGGTGCAAGGGACATTCTTTAAACCAAGGGCATAATACTAAACTGATAATGCCCATCAGCGGTAGAGAACGCGTTTTTTTCTTTGGTTCCTGGTGCCATGCCAATCTGCCAGTTCCCTGCAGTTAAGTCAAAGGGTACTAAGACATTTTGTTGCAGACAATTTGTCTATCACCTCTTGCTATAAAGTGAGCATCTGTGTGACATAGTTGAGAACTCTGTAGTCCACATAGACCCTCATTGTACTATTTCCACTGTGTGGATGAGGTTTGGGGACCAAGATAACTAGGCTGGCCCATGGGCTCTCAGAGGGTTCAATCACACCTAACTCCAGCATCTTGCGGACCTCCGCTTTGATGCTCTCCTTAACTTGATCAGACTGTCTACAGATTTTGTTTTTGACAGGTACACTGCCTCCAGTGTCCACATCATGGGTACAACAGTTTGTTTGACCAGGGGTCAAGGAGAAGAACTAAGCATACTGCTGCAAGACTTGCTTACAGTAAGCCTGCTGTTGGGCAGTGAGGGTTTCTGAATTGTCAACCTCATCCACTGACAACTTTAGGGCTGTAAAAGAGGAAGTCAAGCAGAGGTTCACTCTTGGTCTCCTGATCCTCATCAGTAACCATCAGCATGGTTATATCAGTCCTGTTGTGGAAAAGCTTTAGGCAGGTACATGGATCACCTTTTGGGGGGTCCTGATAGTGCCCAGGCCAACCAAGTAGGTGACCTCACTTTTTTAACATGGGGTAAGGGCTACTCAATTTGTCCTGGAGGGCCCTTGGTGCCACAGGATCCAAAACCCACACCTTCGGTCTTGGATGGATATCCACCAGTGCAGCTTTTGCTTCTGGAGCTCGTGGCATTGAAGATTTTTTCCATGTATTGCCATTCTGGACCTTAGGCTTAGTATATAGTCCACAATATCCTGTTTGGGTTCTTGGAGAGGCTTCTACCAACCCTCTAACAAGACCGTGGTGTCCCCTAGCAGGATGGCCAGACAAGTTCAAAGGGGGAAAACCATACTCTCTTCTGAGGCACCTCCCTGTAGGTGAAAAAGCAAGCATGGCAAGAGGACATCCCATCTCCCTTTCAGTTTTTCAGGGAGCCACAAGATTACACCCTTCAATGTCTTGTTGAACCTTTCAACAAGGCCATTGGTTTGTCGGTGATCGGTGTAGTAAACTTGTCCTGCACTCCACACACCTTCCACATGTTTGAGGTATGCAGCCATTAAGTTTGACAACACCTCCTTAGGAAACCCTACCCTGGTGAGGACACCAATGAGGGCCTTTGTTACTGCAGGAGCTTTAGTAGTCCTAAGGGGAATCGCTTCAGGAAACCTGGTGGCATGATCCACTACCACCAGTATAAATGTGTTTCCTAAGGCTGTGGGATGTTCAAGTGGACCCAGTATGTCCACATCTGCCCTACTAAAAATGGGGTCTTTAGTTAAAGACCCCATTTTTAGTAATTTTATTAACCCAGACAGACCCAATAATAAAGGGAAACTGGGGATCTGCCTGAGGTTTTTTTATCTTCTAGCCCCCCTGGTCTGTAATATCTTCAAAGAGCTCCCAACATTGTGGTTGAGCCCACCCCGACTTTTAGGCGTCGGGGTGACCCGATGATGGAGCATGACACCACTAGGGTGTGTGAGGGTACCTAAATCAAAAGGAATTGCTTCCTTGCTCACCTATTGGTGAAGTTAAAATTTCCCCTCACCAGTTCCTTCACATCATTCCATCTACGTGTATTGATATCTACCACCGGATGTACAACTGACATCTCCCTTTTCTGTGCAGCAGCTTGCTGCCTCAGGCTTTCAAGAGTTGGACAGGTCTGTTGTCCAAGGCACAGCTGTTCCTTAGAGGGTCCCTGTAAACCTAAGAACTCAACCTGGTATGGGTCAAGTTCCATGGCCTCAGTTCAGTCTGGGGCTACCAAGTCCCCTCCTTCCTGAGTAGAGGGGTCCTGAATGTTTTGCTGTTCAGAAGCTGTTTTGCCAGTCTTCTTACCTTTTCTCTTGGAAGGTCGGGCCACTCTCAGGCTCCAATACTACTTTTTCACAGTTTTCTGCTCTGTGCTTTAGTCCAGGTACACAATCTCAGGGAGGTCCAGCATTGCTGCATTGGTTTTTAATTCTACCTCATCCCATGCTGAGGTCTCCAGGTAGTTTCCAAGATGATAGGAAGCTGGAAGTTTAAGACCACTACCTGTTTCAGGCCAGTAAGCCCCGCAGTCTAATGTTACCATAGTAATGGCATGGTTAACACTGTCAGCGTTGATGACTGGATAAGAATTTCCAATCAGGTGTTGATCTGGGGAAACCAGTGTCTCACCATGGTGACACAGGCCCCTGTATCCCTCAGGGCTTCTATCCTAGTCCCATTTATCCAGGGGTATAGAAATTACTTCTTAAAGTTGGGAGGTCACACAGCTAAATAGCAAACTCAATTTCACCCTCCATGAGTAGAACTGCTTCAGTGTGAACCCTGATTTGCTCTGGGCACACTGTTGAACCCCCCTGGAGATTGGGTACACCAGTAATAACAGGAGGAGGAATCGGGGGGGGGCTTCTTTTTAAGACAAGTAGCATCTCCAGTTAAGTGTCCCTACTTCTTACAGTTAAAACACCAAGCCTTCTGGGGATCAAGGTTCTTTCCTTTGAACCTACCATCGGACTGGGGAGAGTTGTGCTTCCTCCCCCGCCCCTCCCGAGCAGGTCTTTGGGGCCCTTTTGAGGACTGTTTTTGTCTTTGGGGTTCTCGTCCCCTTCCCCCCCCCCCCCCCCCCCCCCCCCGAGGAGGTTTGGTAAGCCCTTGCTTTTGGTCACCGACTGTCTGTTTTTGTTACCCTAGTCTTGATGCAGAGGTCTGCCTTCTTTCCCAATTCCTGGGGAGGAATTAGATCTAGGTCTACCAGATGTTGATACAACTTCTCATTAGTGCAATTTCTCAAAATATGTTTTCATAAAAAGATTGTAAAGTCCATTGAAATCATGCACATTGTTGCCAGTTAACCATCCATTCGGTGTCTTAACGGAGTAGTCTACAAAGTCAATCCAGGACTGGTTTGGGGTTTTGTGAGCTCCTCTGTATCCCATCCTATATGCCTCAATTGTGAGGCCAAAGCCCTCAGAGAGTACTTCATGAAGTCATGAGACCCAGCATCCGCCCCTGAAGGGTCAAAATTCTGTCCCTGTAGTTACCAGTGAACGGTTCCTAAAGTGGTGCCCCCCAGTGTGACTTCCTTGCTTCTAATTTCTCAAGCCCTCTCAAAAGCAGTGAACCACTTGGTGAGGTCATCACCTTCCTCAAATTTGGGGACAATCCCTTTGGGGATTTTGGGATCATACGATTGCTCAATGTCCCTATTTATTGAGTTGCTGGCACCATTGATGGGAGCTCAGCCCACCTCTGCCCTTTTTCTAGAGCCAGCAGTCTGGCCTATGGGTCTAACCTTTTGGTCAACCACACTAAGAGGTTGGTCTCCTCACTGAGGCTGTTCTCAATGGATTCAGAAGCACCTGACGCAGCTGTGTGGGATCTAGGTGCTGTGAGTAGTATTCGTGGACTAGGGGGAGGGAGGGTGCATATGGGTGGGTTGGAAGTTATCCTTATCCCCTTGATCATCTTCACCGTCTGAGAGGTCTTCACCTTGTTCAGACGGGTGGTCCTTAGCTTACCCTGCCAACAGCTCCTGGATCTTTTGATTGGAGGGATGGGACCCCATAGTAATGTTTAAGTTTACATAGATACCTTAACTCCCTAAATTCTAAATGGAGATAAGGGGTGAGATTGAGCTCCTCAACCATGTTCTCTGTCATTTATGACTTCACTAACAGTTGGGTTCTTGTTATAACATTCTATAAATTCAAAAACCTCTTACCCCCAACTATAGTGAGTTTATTATTCTGAAATATTCTAAAGGGAATTAACCAAAGCCCTAACAAGACTTTTAGTAATATGGATACATTTACAGTTAAAAAAAATAATCAGGGGGAGGAGCCTAGCGCTTGACCAAGATGGCCGCGTGAGCTTAGAGCTCCCGAGACCCTCGCGCCCTCCGTCGACTATCCTGTCTCTAATCCTGCTGGTATGCATGGCACCGTGTTGCTGAGTTGTCAGGGAGGCGATTGATGCTACCCGCGGTCGGATCGCCCATCGGGAACCGGATTTATGACTGGCGAAAGATTGCGGCCTAACTCCCGGAGATGCCAGGGGCTAGAGTTGGCAGGATGCCCGACTCCTAGTTGATCAACAACGGCCTGGTGAGGTGTGAACTGTCGGACGGAGGCCCTCGCTCTTTCACTTTCAATTTCGTTCCCTTTGTCTGCCCGGACACTGTAGAGCTCTGGGTGGCTTTATAACCCCCAAGGACGCTCGGCGGGCTACTCTGGCAGCACAAGGCAGACCTGCTCACTCCTTATTCCTCTCTCTGAGAGGGAACGGTCTTCACTGCATTGGACTGCCTGGAGTCCATTATGTCGGGCAAAGCAGAAGGGGATCGGCTGAAGACTAAGTCCACCAGGCGGGGAACGTATTCCCAAGTCAACAGTATGGACCGCTACGCCCTCCTGAAGACATCGCCGAGTGGATCGAGCCAGGCGCCGGATGCCCAGAAGGAGGACTCGCCTGGGACACCGGAGCTCTCCCTGCAGGATGTCATGGGCGCGCTTGATGGGATGCAGACCTCGATGGGGAGGCAATTCGAGGCCCTGGCGCATAAGGTGGATGCCATCCTGGTGGATGTCAACTTGATCCGATCGGACCTGGGCAAGACAAACGAACGCGTTAAGGACCTGGACCACAAGCCTCACTGATGATGTTGCAGATTTGCAGAACGAGGTCCGGAAGCTGAGGGCCGAGAGTGACCTAGCCGCCCGCCGGCTGGAGGACTTCGAGAGCCGGTCCAGGCGCAACAACGTGCGCGTCATCGGGGTCCCGGAGTCCTCGGATGAGGCTTCGACGGACCTGCTTGTGGAAGATTTGGTCCTCAATCATCTGAAGCCTAAGGGCCTTGGAAAGTTTTTTGCGGTGGAAAGGGCCCATAGGGTGCCGGGCGGACGGCCCAAGGCGGGTGCCCCGCCGCGGCCGATTGTCGCCCGGCTCTTACATTTTCGAGATCGGGACGCTATCCTGCAAGCTTCGAGGATGACGGGCCCAGTCCCCTTCCAGAATGCGTCGGTGAATTTTTATCCGGACTTCACCCAGCAGGTGCAGAGACAGAGACAGAGCTTCCTGGGGGTGAAGCGGAGACTTCGGGAACTGGACCTGAAGTATGCCATGCTTTTCCCCGCCAGACTACGGGTGGTGCATGAAGATCGGACATTCTTTTTTGACTCTCCTGTTATGGCCGACGAATGGCTGGACGCTTTGCCCCGGCGACGGACCGGAGACGATACAGCCGAGCATGGAGACAGTGGCCGGGATGGACAGGGCTGAAATCTCAAAGCCGGCCTGACTTGATTTGACCATACTTGAAGATTTGAACAGAGTGCAGTAACTGTGGAGGGTTGCGGGAGGACGAGGGGTGCTCTTTTCTTCCCTTAGGGTATTTTTTGTAGATTTTTGTTTTTGTAGGGCGACAGGCACACTGCAAGTTGGGGGGGCTTTTTAAGCTACAGCAGGGGTGCAGGGTGGGGGGAGGTATGGGGATTTTGAGTTTGTTGTTGGGGGGTTTATTTCTGCAAGGCATGATGATTATCCTCAGGACTGTTCCATGGTGGCGCCTCGGGTGTGGGGTGGGCCTCTTTCCGTTTGAGGATGGGGGGTAGAGGTTTAAGTGTTATAAGCTGGAATGTTAATGGTTTGGGGGATCGCATCAAGAGGGGGATTGTTTTGCAATTTCTGAAACGTTCAATGCCAGACGTTGTCCTGCTGCAGGAGACGCATCTCACAGGCAATACGTGCTATGCCCTGAATAGGAAGGGGTATAAATTCATTGCACACTCGGGATTTTCTTCTGGGTCCAGGGGTGTGGGCATCCTCGTTAGAGCATCGTTGCCTTTTGAGGTGGACTCCACCATTGTTGACGATAGGGGGAGGTTTGTGGCGGTGGCGGGGAGGTGGGAAGGAAGGACTTTGGTTTCGGTTTATGTCCCGCCGGCCCTGCAGGCCTCCACATTTGCTGAACTGGGCAGGGCTTTGCTGACTCTCCCGGGGGGAATGCTGGTAGTGGGAGGGGATTTCAACGCTGTGGGTTCCGGAATGTTGGATAGATACCCGCCCAGGGACACAGGGGGGGCTCAGAAATGGCTTCCAGACTTCCTGGATACGTTTGGTCTGATAGACTGCTGAAGGCTCCGGCACCCCACACAGAGTCAATACACGTTTCACTCCGGGGCGCATGGTAGCCTCTCCAGGATTGACTACCTGCTCACTCTGGCCGCACATGCCTCGTTGATATCCGAGGCGCGGCACATGGCACGTGGTATCTCTGATCACTCGCCAGTGTGGATCCGGCTGGATCTAGGTCGGGTGGGAGGAGGGAGGGTGGCCCCCATCAACCCATGGTATTTCCGAGACCCCAAGATGCGCAGCGCCCTGGTAAAGAAGGTAGATAATTACTTTAAGGACAATCTGGGAACCGTGGACTCTGCGGTGTCGCTGTGGGAAGCTTTTAAGACCGTGCTTCGGGGGGAGGCCCTCTCCCTGGTGGTGGCTGCCAAAAACCGGAGGGATTGCGAGGTGCGGCAAGTGGAGGAGGAGATTGCGGCCCTTGAGGGGAATATGGAGGAGGATGTTACAGAGTCTTCATTGCATGAGCTTTGCCTGAAGCAGGCGGAGTATAGGGACCTGGTGACGAACGCCGCCAAGACCCTCAGCAGGGAACAACAGGGCCGCCTTTATGACGTTGGGGATAAGGCAGGGAAACTCCTGGCGTGGTTAGACAGGAAAGAACGGGTCAATAGAGTGGTGCCAGAGTTGATTGGAGAGGGGGGAGAGGCGATCGTGGAGCCTGAGGGGATTGTGGAGTGTTTCGCGGAGTATTTTCATAGGGTTTATTCCTCTGTGTCGGACAGGCCGCCCGAGGACTCGTCTGATCTCCTCCGTGATATCGAGTTGCCCTGCCTCTCTGACATAGATAGGGACGATTTGGATGGTGACATCACGATTGACGAGGTGGCGGGGGCGATTCGCGCGTTGAACTCGGGTAAGGCCTCTGGGCCGAACGGACTGCCGATCGACCTGTACAAATTGTTCCCGGATAGGGTCGCCCCTCACCTGCGCGCCATGTTTTTGGAGGCGCGGGGGGATGGGATCCTTCCGTTGGATCAGCGGCTGGCGTCGATCGTGGTCATACATAAAGAGGGTAAACCCCGAGATAGATGCGCCTCCTATCGGCCCATTTCCCTCCTCAACGCTGAGCCGAAAATTCTGGCCAAACTCCTGGCTACCCGTTTGATTAGGGTACTTGGCGATTTGGTCCATCCGGATCAATCTGGCTTTATCCCGCACCGAAACACAGCATTGAACCTTAGGCGGCTACATGGCGTCATCGCCAGGGCGGACACGCTGCGTGAACCGGCTGTTGTGGCATCTCTTGATGCCACGATGGCCTTTGACACGGTGGAGTGGGCATATTTATGGGCCGTGCTGGCCAAGTTTGGTTTCGGTCGTGGGTTTGTGAGTTGGGTTCGGTTGTTGTACGAGGGGCCACTAGCGAATGTTGTGGTGAATGGTCGGGCATCTACCCCGTTTCAGCTTGGTAGGGGTACTCGGCAGGGCTGCCCCCTGTCGCCTCTGTTGTTCGCTCTCGCCCTCGAACCGTTGGCTGCGTGGATACGTTGGCACCCGGATATACGGGGCCTTCGGTGGTCGCCTGATCACGAGGACCGTATTTCGCTCTATGCCGATGATATCCTGCTGTATCTTGCCTCACCTAAGAAGTCACTTATAGTGGTCTGTGACGTACTCGCATCGTTCGGCAGGAACTCGGGGCTGGTGATTAATTGGGGCAAATCGTACTTGTACGTTCTTAGTGGCGAGGTCCCACCGATCCCTAGAACATGTTCGATACAGGTTGCCCAGCAGGGCTTCGTGTATTTGGGGATTTTTATATCCATGGATCCTGCTGTGCGCTATGAGAGGAATCTGCTCCCCCCCTTGGCACGCTTGAGGCGAGATGTTGAAGGTTGGCGGAGGCTGCCGCTCTCCCTTGTTGGGCGTGCGGCCCTGTTCAAAATGAGGTCTCTTCCCCGCTTCCTCTACGCCCTCCAGAACACCTTGGACTGGGTACCGGCCAAATACTTTCGGGAGGTCGAAGGCCTCCAACGGACGTTGCTGTGGGAGGGGCGGCCGCGAATAGCTATTTCAAAGTTGACGCTCCCATGGTACGATGGGGGCATTGCGCTCCCGGACATCCGACGGTACTATTGGGCCACGCAGCTGAGCGCGATCAACCATGGGTTTTATGGCCCTGCCCTTAGCCCTGGGTATGCCATGGATAGGTGGCTGCTGCGCGGCGGCAACTACTACAGGGCGTTGTATTCGCGGTCCTTAGACTCGTCCCTCACGGGGCCCACAGGTGTGGCGGTGCGCGTATGGAAGATGGCGACCGACTCGCTGGGCTGGAAGGATAGGCTAACCCTCGCTACCCCATTGTTTGAATCGGAAAGATTGGGAAGACTCTGGCATACGAAGGGCTTTGATAAGTGGGATCTGATAGGTATATCCAAGGTGGGAGATGTGCTGCATAAGGGGAGGGTGAAGTCCTTCGAGGAGTTGCAGACTGAGTTTGAGCTAGGGCCCTCAGAGTATTTTAGGTATATCCAGCTGCGTCACGCCCTCCGATCAGTCCTCGTGGAGGGTGAGAAGGTGCCGGAGTCCTCTCCCCTTGAGGACCGAGTCCTTGATGGTCAAATGCCCGAGAGCACGATTTCGCTCATATATAAGAAGTTGATAAACGTCCGGGCAGACTTGCTATTGGGGCTGAGAGAACAGTGGACCAGGGATGGCCTTGAGTTGGATAATGAGGACTGGCAGTCAGCGGTTTCTTCGCCTAAGGAGGTAGCGATCCCGTCGCGTCTGAGGCTGGTGCAGCTTAAAATACTGCACCGGGTGTATGTGACAGGGCCAAGGCTGGTCCACATGGGATTCTCGGAGGACGGCCTGTGCAGAAGGGGATGTGGTATGGTGGGTACTTTCCTGCACATCATTTGGGAATGTGGTGTCATTGGAGTTCTGGAGGAGAGTCCATGCAGTTATGGGGGAGGTGACGGGCATTGTGGTACAGCCGGAGGCGCGGTGCTGCCTCCTGAACGTCTGGGGGCCCACTGACCTCGACGAGGCGCAGACCCAATGGGTGACTCTGGGTAACATGGTAGCTAAAAGGGATATCGCGCGATTATGGGGCTCCTCGGGACCCCCTACACTGACCGCGTGGAAGGAGAACATGGATTGGAGCATGTTTAGGGAGAAGACGGTCTACTGCTCTAGAGGCCGCCCCCGGAAGTGGCATGCCATCTGGGGGCGGTGGAACCAATACAGGGGGGGAATATGTCTTGCCCCGGAACTGGAACCTCCCGAGGAACAGCTTTCCCCCTGACCTACTTTCCAGCACAGTTTGGTTTTATTAACCGTTCTGGGCCTCTGCTGTTCCCCTTCTTCCTCCGCACACAGTCTTATACTTAGTAGATGAGTGGGGTCCGGCCTCCCCTGGGGGCTTTCGCCATGGGCTTTCAATGTTCTGCCTTGCTGGGGTTTGTTGTGTGTTTTTTCTGTGTTTATTTCAAATTGGACCTTTGCATTACTCTTTGAACTGTATTGGGGACACATCACTGTATCTAACTTGCAATGCTGCCGAACCTTCGGGCTGTCGGCTGAATAGCTGTGTCCTGAATTTCGAATTAAAGGTTTTCAAAAAAATAAAAATAAAAAAAATAAATAAATAATCAGAATTCTAAAGACAATTCAGGAGTTCTGTCAGGTGATCAGGTGTTGATCAAGTCAGTCAAGCAAATGCAAAGTTGTAAACCCCACCGCTGAACCACCAATGATGGAAGCTGGCTCTGTATATACTATACCAAAGTAAGGTATAGTGTGCACAGAGTCCAGTGGATCGCCAAAGGTAGACGGAGGTAAAAGTAGATAATACCTTACTCTATTTGCGGTAGTGTGGGCGAGCAGTAAGCCTTTTTCAAAGGCCAGAGTTAAGCATTTATTGTACACACTCAGACAAGAAACAATGTCACGCACTCAAAGCCTGACCTCAGGCCAATATGTTAGTATAAAATTATTGGGGGGGAATGGAGCATCTGCTGCATCAGTCCGGGTTAAGCTCAATTAAGTAGAGGGGGCATGATCGTGCCGGGGCCCACTCTTGAGGTACTGCACTATACCAGGCGGTGCCCTGGGAGAAGCTGACCTACCTCCCCCTTATTGCTGGATCTAGGCAGCGGTGAGCTGTGGGCCTAGAGGGTAGAGCACCAAAAGGTGAGAGCTGTGAAACTGAGGAGGTGCTGGGTGCAAAGAATTGTGACCAGGTCTGCCCTGGCCCGAGCCTCAGGTGTGGGCTTCATTCCTTTAAGCTTCAGGGTCCATGCATCACGCTGCTGACACACCCGGGCAGGGAATAACGCAGGTTTGCCCCGACCACTGACCAGAGCACAGCGCCCGGCAAGAGGAGAGGGGTCCACAGGCCGGGGTGAGGGTCCCAGGACGTGACTATCAGGAGGTCTTGTCCCACACATCAGCACCTTCAGGCGGGCCTGCGTACCCGCTGCAGATTTGTACGCCGTAAGGCCTACAACAGCAGAACACCCCACTGCCTGGGTCCTATTGCTAGCCCTGAGGCTGAGAGGCGCCAGCGCTTCCAGGGCCCTTTGGAGCGTGGCTAGTAGAGTCATTGGGCATAAGGCAGAATCTACAGCGTCAGAACTACCCACAACAGCGTCCCAGTGACTGGGCCCATACAGAGGAACCCAATCAGTCGTTGGCTCAACAACAGGAGAAGGAAATGGACTCTTCTGGTAAGCATCAAGAGGAACCCATCACTCGAGGCTTCCTGGAGCAATTGTTTGGGACACCGAGAGGATGTTGCGAGCCTGAGACAGGACGTCGCCTCTGACATCAAGCAGATGAGAGGTGCAGAAAATCGGTGATCGGGTTGACTCTCTGGAAAGGAACGGAGAGAAGAGGAGATTACCGAGCAGACCCGAGAGTTGCTGGAACTCAGGGATCGGAACGAGGAGATATACCTCCGCCTCGAAAACCTTGAGAATCGCTCTTGGAGGTATAACGTGCATCGAAGGCGTACCTCTCTTAGCAGACATGAACGTTAGAAGTATGGGTGATCCGCTTCTTCCGCCATGTGGCACCAGCACTCGGCCACAAGGAAATCATCCTAGACCGCACTAATCGCAGTCTGCCTGGCTAGGGATCAGGGACAACAAAACTACATTCTCACATGTCTCCACTCTTTCCAACAGACAGAGATCATAATGGCAGCCACCAGCGACAAAGCGAGACAAGCGTTTGAAGGGCTGCAGGTAGGCATTTATCAGGACTTGTCACCACTGACTCTCCAATGAAGTAAGGCCACGAGGCCAGCCACCGCCTACCTGCGCAACAAGAGTCCGGTATCTTTGGGGTCACCCCATTCGGCTTTTCTTTGTGTGGGATAAGGAGCAGCGTTCTGTGCGGGCACCGAGGGAAGCACAGGAGGAACTTGGGCTCATCCTGGATAAAGGAAAATTCCCCTGGGCGATCTGCTGAAGACAACTCTGCTTGCGAGCCGAAAAAGCCCAGACGAAGGAGGGGGAGAAGGCATGAGAAACCCACCAAACCCACAGCTATGGAAAGCCAGAAAGAAAGAGGCATTGATCCGACAAATACAGAGCCTGGACGAAACCGGAGATAACAGCGTCTGAGTGCGGGCCCCGCGGTCTGCCTACATGGCTGCGACATAGAAACGCTGAGTTAAGCCCAGAGACGAAGAAACCCAGCCTTGACAAAGGGAGCTCACGTTTGATGACTGCCTTATGGACACATGGACCCCTACACGGTAGTGCAGTTTATGCCAAGTTTCTAGCACTTTCAATGTTTGTTCGCATGCTTGCTCTCTCTATTCCTTAATTTCTCTACTTTTTCCTCTGCTGGACGGGATTCCTACTTCAACCGCTGTTACGGGGGGAGGTTCTCGCAGGGGGATGGGGGGGGGGGGGGGGGAATGTCAATGTCCGGCACCGGGGTCGCTCCCATTCCATATGGCATTTTACGTTCTCACACAGGGCACTATGACACTCGATACAACTGTTGGGTCATGGGCAGACAACCAGCATGAAACCCAACGATCCGGGTGTGTTGGGGACAGATGGGAGTTAGTGCGGGCATTTTTGTTTGAGTCAGGACACCATATAAGATCATGGGTGGCTTTGGAAGGGAGGGGATAGGTCCCTACTGCGGCGCAACCTCTGACATGGACCCCTGCATGCTATCAAGGAGACTAATATGTCCACGATTTAGGCTAAGATAATGAGCTTCAACATCCGGTAACTCAATACCCCGGTTAAGCCGCGTGCCCTACTGGCATTGCTTCGAGAGGAGGGTTGCAATATTTGCTTATTGCAAGAGACCCACTTAATGCGCGCAGATTGGAGGAGTCTCTGCTCCAAATGGTATGATAGACTTTCTCCTCAACCAATGGGAAGAAATAAGGAGTGGCCATACTAGTAGCTTCCTGCTTCCCGGGTACTGTAAGGGAGGTACATGCAGAAATCCCAGGCAGGATGTCAGCATTGCGAATTCAGGTAAGCTCCCACACCTACACCACAGCCTTCATAGACAGGCCTAATGAGCACCAGGAAGCTTTCCTTCGGGATACATTAAACGTGGTTGGGGACTCTCCAGACGAGAATTTGGTGCTAGGGGGTATTCGGTATCTCTCTCGGAATCCATACTCCAGAGACTTGGGGAGATGGGTCTGAAAAAACACTTGGACACAGCAATCCCACAGCCAGATAATACACCTTTTTTCTCGGCGTAGCACCAAATTTATGTGAGGATTAACTTGTTCTGGGTTTCACAATGAGTAAAGGGTTAAAAATCGAGGACATAATGGGGACAGCGGCCCTGTCTGACCACTCCCTGATGGGACTGATCTTACGCCTGCCAGGTGGACCATCCCGCCAGCCCTCGTGGAGGCTCAATCATAGGTTACTCACATATGACTAATATTGCTGACATACGGGCTCCCTCAAGGCGGTAATTACATGCCGGTTCTGGTCTAACGGTACTGGTCTCAATAAGGACAGGAGACACAAAAGAGCTACTTAAGGCGCATATCAGGGTGCTAGAAGGGGTTCACCACCGTATGTTAGTAGTTCAGGCACGAAAGCAACTTAATACTGCGCGGAAACAACTGAAGGTGCTGGACTACGATCGGGCAGAATATGCATTCCTACGTACTAAGCAGCAGTACAATGAAGGGGGAAACCAGTCTGGGAAGTTGCTAGCAGACCTGCGGTCGCAGACTAATGCACGCCGCATTGCTGGTATAAAGAACCTCAGCGGAGAGCTTCTCCAGGGGGACGCAGAAATTGCGGCAGAGTTTGAGGCCTTCTACACCACTTTGTATAGGGCGGAATGCTTAGACGAGCTAGGGAATATGTTCAACAGGCACCGGTAACACCCCTCCCCCCGACTGATGCAGCGGCAATGGACACAGACATCCGCCCGGAGGAGGTCCTGCGTGCTATACAGAAGCTCCCAACAGGAAAGGCGCCAGGAGGGGATGGATTCCCAGTAGATTTTTACAAAGCTTTTGCCTCAGAGCTTATTCCCATCTTGGTCAGTCTTTTTAACGATTTCAGGGATACGGGCTCAATAACCACCACGATGTCAATGGCAGAGGTGGTGGTGATACTGAAGCCCGGTAAAGACCCAATGGAGTGCACCTCATACCGTCCGATTTCTCTATTGAATGTAGATCTAAAGATATTCACTAGCATTTTAGAGGCATGGCTGGCTCCACAAATGCATGTTCTGGTTGACCCAGACCAATCGGGCTTCATCCCAGAGCGCAGCTGTAGCGACGGAACGAGGCGCCTGTCACTTACTGGACAAACCTAGAGCACACATCAACCTACAGTTCTTTAATCGGTCGACGCCTAAAAGATGTTTGTTTGACCAAGTGCACTGGCCATACCTGAGAAGTCTTGGACAGGTTTGGGGACCGCTTCAAAAAGATGGGTGCAGTGGATATACCTGGCGCCGGAAGCCCGTATTAAAGTGAATGGGATAACTTCCCGACTGGTGCAGGACGGGGGACTAGCAAGGAGTGCCCTCTGTCCCCCTTACTCTTTGCGCTCTATATGGAGCCATTTGCCGAGAGGGTCCGTCAGCTTCACACGATCACAGGGGTCCGCATGGGAGACAGGGAGCACAAAATATCCCTAAATGCGGATGTTGCTCCTCACGCAGCCAACGTTGTCACTTCCTCCACTGCTGGAGGAGTTCACAACATTCAGTGGGGTCTCGGGCTTCAAGATCAATCTCAAAAAGACACAGGCTCTTAGCCTTACCCTTCCTGCATTGTGCGGGGGCACAATGCAAGAGCTGCTGAGGCAGGAATTCCCCTTTGCATGGTCACAAGGATGTGTCCCGTACTTGGGGCTGCAAATATTCCCCACGATGGAAAGGACGGCCAAGGCCAACTACTCCGCATTCTTGGATAAAACCCGGTGGGACCTACTTAGCTGGATGAAGCACATCATGTCCTGGCTGGGTGGGCTGGCGTCCGTTGAAATGACCCTCCTGCCCCGCATTCTTTATGTGATGCAGACGCTACCACTAACCCACCACCACCGAATACTGGCGCAATTGCAGCACCTCATCGGGAACTTTATCTGGGAGGGGGAACAGCCCATATGGCACGACAAACTTTACTTAGTCAGGCGAACAGGGGACTCTGGGTACCAGTAGGAGCCTATCTATCACCCGTGCTGAGGGCTACTATGGAGGTGTGGGACTGAGTACAGGAGACCAATGGCCTTTCGACCCCCATTTCCCGGCAAACCCCCATATAGGCAACCCAGACTCCACCAAAGAATGGCAAGACATTATCCACAGGGCCAGAGCCTCCTCTTGCAGCACAGCAGGAAAGGGGATGTTTTTATAGATAGACCGCCATTGGTACTATACTCCGGTTAGAATTGCAAAATGGAAACCCGGTGCCAACCACGCACATGGAGCCTGCCCCCCCCCCCCCCCCCGCCCCCCCCCCACAAACATGGAGACCAAATCGCCACCCCAGGAGAAGCCGTGCTAGCCAGAGCTTAGACCGGTGCAAGGAAGAGTGGCGGTGCACGGGCCCCCTCCCCCAAAAACAGCTGCATTGCGTCCCAGATATAGCGAAAGACATGGGGGAGCAAGGGGGGTCCCCCGCAGGATGATGAATCAGCCGTGAGCCAGAAGAGAGGGAGCCACCCTAAGCACACAAGAGGGCCCCTGAAGGAGAGAACAGGCCACAAATAAGGAGAGGCCTTCAGAAACGTACAGCGCTGGGTCAGGCATAAGGAGACTTCGAGGAAGCCTGCACGAAGAACGCTAGGGCGGGACCCTAAGCAAGAGTGAAGGTCTTAAGCTGGGCAGGTGACATGCGCGAGAAACACACACACACACACAGCTTTGTCCCCAACAGGCAATGCTCAGACAATACTAAACGCCTTCTGCACTTAATAGACAAAGCACCCCGTTCACAGCAGGAACTTATGCTTCTTGCAATCTACGCAGAGAAGGCTTTTGATAGAGTGCACTGGCTGTACCCAAGAGCGATGGGAAGTCACTTTGGGTTTGGAGAAAAGCTCAGAGCTTGGATATTGAAAGGCTACGAGCAACCAAGAGCATCAGTACAGATGAATGCCAGAGCCTCTGAGAGTTTTCCGATCCACCGTGGCACCGTGCCACTGCTTTTTGCTTTATATATGGAACCGTTCGTCCAACGAGTTAGAGACAATCCTGACGTGCGAGGCATTCGCTTTAGAGGCGAGGATCACTGCATTACGCTATTATGCAGATTAGGTCATCGCCTCCATAGATGATCGAAGGGTGTCTCTCCTGAGTTTTCTAACCAAAATCGAGCATCTTGGTTTAGTCTCAAGTTTCTGCACCAACATATCTAAATCACAAGCATTGAACTTGTCAGTCGCCCTAGAAACGCAAAAACACCTGACTCCGTCACACTCTATTAATTGGCAACCAACAGTCACATATCTAAGTATTCGTTTAGCACAGACTATACAAGAAATCACAATGACGAACTATAAAGATCTAGTGAGTAAAACAAAAGCTGATTTAGCCAGATGGAACCCATATGCACTGTCATGGCTAGGGCAGATTGCTGCTCTGAAAAGGACTGCTCTGCCAAGAATATATGTATTCTTGATCTTACCTCTTTGGCTTCTGCCAGGAGCTCTCCAAGATCTGCAATGAACTTCACACTCTCACATGGGCAAACAAAAGGCCCCAAATGCAAAACGAGACGAGTATAAAAGACCCAGGGGAGGAAGGCCTGGGAATCCATCATTACCTACTTTCAGGCAGCCCAGATCAGATTCTAGGTTGAATGGTCCCACCGTGAGTCGGAGAAAATGTGTGTTTATGGACAGGGCACTGGCGGGTTCCTCAGTGTGGAAGATCACTTTCCTAGACAAGGCTAGTCGCACTCCCAGCCTCTATTTATCAGCCATCACTGCGCCTACACTTAAGGTATGGGACTTAGTAGGAACATCATTTCCGTCCCCCCTGACCCTTATAGTGAGGAACAAAGCAGTCACACCCGAACTGAACCACATGGACCTAGAGGCCTGGCAAACAGTGTTGATAAATGGGCCGCCTGTTTGATATAGATGGCCCCATCCCATTCAGTTCCCTGAGAGCAGATGGCGTACGTCCTGAGGAGGAAAGATTCCACTACGTGCAAATTAGACATTGGGTGATGAACCAATAAACTAGAGAAGCTGCAGAGAGACATTTAACCACTTTTGAGAAATGACTTCTTAGCAGGGCTCAGATCAACGATTAGTCACTGACTTATATAAGATCTTAATGGGCCCGGAAGTAGAGACAAAATTTGCGGCTCAACGCTGGGAGTGGGAGTTGGGGAGAGAACTGACCCAGAAATAGTGGAAAGACATGTATCACAGAGCGAGGTGTTAAGCCCCCAATACATTAAGCACCAAAACAGTGAAGATAGTTAATTGGTACTTGACCCCAGCTCGATTACATAGACTTGACCCCATACGGGATAAGAAGTGTTGGAGGTGTAACACTATGGCAGAAACACGAACACATACTTTGGGACTGCCCAAAATTTGGAACACTTCTGGGAGGGAAATCTAACCGAAATAGATACACTTCTCGAATAAACTTCTTAGATTCCCTTCTTATATAATCCTAGGCCTCCCTAACCCACTCACATCAAGAAGCAGCAGACAGATAACTGGCACTTAGAGCAGCACATCAAGCTATATTAGCACTTTGCGGCACCGGCAAAATCCATATTAGGCTCGCTTGGCGACATCGGATCTGAGGCCTATTAGGTATGGAGCACCTCCCCTCAGCCATTGAGTCAGAGAGAGACACGTTCCGGAAAATACGGCATCCATTCCTTACACGCCTTTCGCAAGAATTCACTGAGCTTACCTGCCCTTGATATCTCAGACTATTAAGGATAACGGACGCCCACCCACCCTTCAGTTACATCTGAAGATTCAGAAGGCAATTAAAGGTTAATAGGTAGATCAGAAAATAGGCTCAGCAGGCACCAGAGAGGAGGAGGGCGAGGGAGGTGGGAGTTGGGGATTAGTTTGGTGTTTTACTTTTCCTTCACTTTTACGGTAAAATGTTGCATCATAGCTGACAAGGCTGAATGTTGACGCCGAGTCGGACTATATAAATCTTCAAAATCACCCTTGCAACAATAAAACAATTTAAATATAAAATTATTTAGTTGTGTTTTATTTTCTAGAACCAAGCCAGGCCCTGTACAGGTAAGTAATGCTTTGCAAGAATAATGAAGGTACATACAGTTTGAATGCAGTTGAATGCAATTGGATTTGTTATAGGGAAGTCATTTGTTAATAAACAGAATTACTTTTCAGATTACTTTGTACGTTACTTTAAATTACTTTTTCTACTCAGTGTGATATGCCTAGATCTCACATTGGGACATTTACTAGATAAAAGAAATGCGTTACTTACCTGTAACTGCAGTTATCCAGTATTGGTATCTTTCACAGATTCACATGCCTGAATCATTCCCTGTCGTCTGGATGGGAGTCCCCGGTACATATGAAAAGTAATGTCTCACTAGACAGAGAGAGATAGGCCAAAGGCCTCACATTAGTAACATATCCAGGTCCTTTTGTAATTAGGCCCAAATCTAGAGAACAACCAATCAGCTATCACCACCCTCTGGAACCTTCCTGGAAAGAGCTCTAGTCCCTCAGATTTTCGTAAGCACAGTGCTAAGTAGATGTATCACTGAGAGAAACAGGTGAGCCCTTCCAGGGGAGGTGGGTGGGTTGCATGTGAATCTATGAAAGATACCAATACTGGATAACTGCAGTTACAAGTAACGCATTTCTTATCCAGTATTAGGGTATCTTTCATAGATTCACATGCCTGAATCAGAGTAGCAAGCAATGATAGGCACATTTCGGATGGAACAGAATGTACAAGTTCACCAGATAATAACATATCAATGTGAAAGTAGAGAAGTAAATTGCAATCAAAGGAAAACAGTAGAGAACACAATGGAGAAATGTGCATGTAAAAAAGGATGGGGGATGAAAAGAAGACTCGCCTCTATCGAAATAGATGACGTAACACCGCCTGTCCCACTGCAGCATCCTTCAGGAGTTCCGTATCCAAGCAGTAATGCTTGGTAAATGTATGCGGCGTCTTCCATGTTGCCGCTCTGCAAATGTCTGATAGGCACACCTGCAAAGAGTGCCATGGAGGTAGAAATCGCCCTGGTGGAATAGGCATGGACTGCCAGGTGCAAGGGATGGCCCGCTTGCTGGTGACAAAGTAATAGCGCCAGAGATCCACCAAGAAATACTCTGTCTAGTAAGTTGAAAACCTTTCCTAGGTAGACTGTAAGCCACAAAGAGTTGGTTGGATTTGCGGAACGTCTTTGTCCTATCAAGGTAGAATTTAAGGCAGCGGTAAAGATCCAGTGAATGCAGAGCTTTTTCTGCCGCAGTTTGAGGATTTGGAAAAAAGGTAAGTAAGACTATAGGCTCATTAAGGTGAAAGTCTGACGGGACCTTGGGTACAAACTTGGGATTCGTCCGAAGTATAACCCTATCATATTTGAATTGAAGAAAAGGGTCTTGAATTGAGAATGCATGAAGCTCGCTTACTCGCCATTCTAGTAAGGGCTAGAAGGAGTGCCGTTTTCCCAGAGAGAAACTTGAGGTTGGCTCTGTGTATCGGCTCAAAAGGGTGTTTCATAAGCTGAGCAAGAACGATGTTGAGTTGCCAAGTTGGAGGTGGAGACTTCACAGGAGGGAAAGTCCTAAACAGACCTTTGAGAAATTGTTTAATCAGTCTATGTTACCAAAGAGAAGGACTCGTAGAAGATCTCCTGAAACAGGATATCGCTGCCAGGTGAACTTTAATAAAGGCGTGAGCCAGACCTGAAGTCGCCAGATGGAGACGATAAGGCAATATTTGCTCTGGAGAAGAAGTGAAAGGGTGTACATTCGCAGACTTGCACCAGATGCAGAATCTTTTCCATTTCAAGGCATATGTCTTGTGTGTACTGTCGGCTCGAACCCGAGCCAGAACTGCCCTGCAGTCTGAAGGAATGTCTAGGCCATGGAACACTCGGAACTCAGGAGCCAAGCCGATAACTTGAGAGATTCTGGATCCGGATGTCGGACTTGCTCCCGGTCCATTGTGAGGAGAGAGGGAATTCAACGGAATTGGCGGTTCCAGGGAGAGAAGATGAAGCTCCGTTAACCAATGCTGGCGAGGCCAAGCTGGCGCGATCAGGATTAACGTGCAGGGTTCTGCCTTCAACTTCCTGAGTGTGGTAAATAAAAATTCCTTTACCGGGACTGAATTTGATACAGAAACATTATAAAATAGCTCAGTAAAATGAGAGGCAGAATCCGTGGTATTAGAGTTTCGGAATGGGCTTTATTCCAATAATCGATTATAATCGGATGCTTCAAGTTCCATCACCACGGGGGTTTAGGAAGTGAAGTACATATTTTATTGACAAGAAGTAACTTTTATAGTACATACATTATAATGAAGTGAATACAGTAGGCGTAACAATTGATAAGGACATTGACGTTTGGTCTGCGTAACCGAAAATGGGTGTAATAATGAGTAAAAAGGAACATGATTGGTTATGATGTAATACATAGGTGGATCTATAAGATAATACTTGGCATTGATGCGCGCGCAGCAGTATGACGTGTAATTGACGTGTAACTAGGGGGTGACGGGGACTTGACATTTAGCTCTATATGTGGAGACGAGAAGTCTGGGGGGTCAAGTCAACCTAATCCCAAATCATATCTAACATCCTATGTTTAAAGAACTATGTTATCCATAAAAGAGGGACTCTCGGACAGAATCTATTCTATACTGACTGTGCGTGCGTGTACAAGCGTCTAAGTGTCTACACTGAATGCGAGGGGGTAGGAATATTCCATGGTAACAGGGCTATGAATTACTTGCATGAGGACAGAGAAGATGGGCCTTTTTGCTTGGTAACTGGAAGAATGTTTACTTAAACTACTAGGCAGGAATGCATCGGCTGAGGGGGAGGCAGATAATTCGAAGGTGAAATACAGTTCTTGGCAGAGAGTAAGCTGATGTCAGGCTTCGTGAGCCGCGCAGAGAATGAGACAAAGTTCATGGTCACAGATGCAGGCTCGGGCTGGAGCTTTCAGAGGCAGAAGGCAAGAGGAGTTTTGATGACAGAATCAGGGCCTACTTGCCTGGACTGAAAAGTGGCATAAGTGAACCATATAAAGCCGATGGCCTTTCATATTTAGGAATGGGATATCCGGCCTATACATGGCGGATCTGTCAAAGGACATGTTGACGGTGGACGCACATGTATTTGCGTCTTCATAACTGGAACTGGAGGGGACATACATGTACTTGTGACATGCACATGGAACCGTTGGGGTCCAAGATAGGGGACATAACTGACCAGAAAAATCCATATTTCCACATTCCCTCCTTGTCCCCTACTTGCCCTTCAAGAGATATCAATCTTCATCAATCCATTGATCTGTTCATATAGCATCATTTGTTCTTCTTTCTTCTTCCGGGATCTTGAATGAAAATCTTGATGTGGAATGCACGATGTGGCACACAGACCACAAATTGCTGGTCCACATTGTAAACATAGACAGCAACTGAATAGTATGAGAAGGCCAATACCTAGGAAGGATAAAACTCTCCATCCCCAGGCTGATACCGCATTCCAAAACCAACTGGACCAAGTCCAAGTGCCTGGGTTCTGGTGTATCTGGCTTACAATCTTATGAAGGCGAGTGATGGCTTTATATACAGATGGCGAATTTTCTGGTATGAATACGCAGCAGCTTGATCCGATGACCCTACAAGCTCCGCCCCTATCAGCCAGGATGACGTCAAGGACAAGACGATTTTGAAGCACAACAATCCGCATAGCAGACTGCTCTTCCGTTAAATTGCCTAAGGCGGAAATAGTCTCATTCACTACTGCTTCAAGGGTTCTAGTTAATCTACGTATCAGCTTACTATTAGTAACAGTACCTATATAGGGAAAGATGCCTTTATTAAAATCTACATACTTGTCCCATGCCGTCTCAGTGTAATCGACAATGGGGAGATCTCTCCGTTCTCGGTTGTGTACTAAATGAATATTTCTGTAATAATCAGGAGGAGCTAGGAAAACAGGTGGCAAAAGGAATGCAATGTAGCAGGTACCATCCCAATCTAGAGGTAGACGCATATATGCAGTCTGACCACATATAAAGTAGGAGTGGCGAGAAGCTCTAAATGAAGATTTTCCTTGATCACTGAATTCTACCATAGTAGTGCATTTACTATGGCCCATATGTATGGAACCAATCTTTCTTACACATAATTCACCCCTCGCTGGGAATACTGACATGGTGGGTAAGACTAGTTCAATTTCAGATACGACATTTAGAATCATGAGATTAGGTGTAAAATTACCTAATCCATATACTTCATTTTCTAGATCAGTTCCTGTTCTTTTGGGGCAACCCTCCTTGTCAGGGTAACAGACCTTGAGTAAAGCTAGGTTCAGATTTCCCCATACCCAATGATCTTGGTAAACTGCTGTGTCTGAGTCTATGGAATTAATTTAAGCTAAACCATGCTCCACAGGAGCCATTATGTGTAAATGGATGGGGAAAGAAAGGCAGGACTCCTTCATAATTCTGATAGGGAGGGAGTCGGCCACACACCCAACAATTGGTGGCATTACTAGTCTGATGGGAATGATGTAACATACTAATGAAAGTGTTATTGCGCAGCGCAAGTCTATAAGACAATTCATGCGGAGGTAAGTCACTAAAAGAATGTTCAGCAGCAACATTATAAACATGTCTAGAAATAGGGTAATATATGTGCAACAACATACTTGTAATAATTATTAAAAGACTCAATAAAAACAAAATTAATAATGTCACTATGCAGTGGCTACGCAGTGATTTACAATACGCCTGTCGTTTCAACATTTTTCGGGTATTTTCTCTACTCAGGTCCAAGGGATACATGTCAGAGACAATTCAACCGCTTCACCTTGGAGAGGACTTAAACAATCAAATTGCTCGACTGGTTGGGCCTAAGCTTTAGTTTGTAATTTTCAGATTTGTTAGGTTCAACAAAAGGGAGTTTTGTATCAGTCTGTGAGGGAGTGCAGGGCACAATGTCTATATCCGAAGATAGTCCATGAAATTTCTTGATGTGGCTTGAATGAATCCAGCCCTTGCGGCCCTCGATCTTCACGGCTGTTCTTGTGGTCAACAGGACCAACTTGGGTGCTTTCCACCTGGGCTCCAGCTGAGTCTTTCGGTCGAAATTCCTCACAAAGACAAGATTACCCGGAACAACGTCATGGGGTTTCACCTCAGTGTTGTCGGGAAAGGCTGCAGCTACCTGTGAACGAGAAGATTGTAGTGCAGACATCAAGGAAGCCAAGTAATCTGTCAGCATATTACAGTCAATATCAGTTATTTTGCGTGGTATAGGCGTCCCCCACATATTCGGTGGTCTACCGAAGATCACCTCATACGGGGATAGCCCTGTTCGAGAGTGTGCTACCATTCTCATGTAAAAGAGTGCAACTGGTAACGCTACTACCCAGTCGACACCTTTCTCTCTGCATATTTTGGACATTCTAATTTTCAGTATCTGGTTATGTCTTTCTACGAGACCTGCTGCCTCGGGATGTCGGACACAGTGGAATTTCCACTGATATCCTAACAGAAGTGAAACGTGTTTCATTAATTCGGATGAGAACGGCTGGCCGTTATCTGAGTAAACAGCACGTGGTAAACCGTATCGTGGGAAGAATTCTCGAACCAACTGTTTGGCAGTAGTCGGGGCAGTGTAATCTGAAACCGGGTATGCCTCCGTCCAACGGGACAGAGCGCAGACAACTACGAGAACATATTTGAATCCTCTGCATCGTTCCATCTGGATATAATCCATCTGGAGTACTTCAAAAGGATGATTAGGGGTATGAAATCCACCCTGTTCTACGGGAACGCTTTTTCCTGGGTTGAACTGACAACAGATCATACAGGTACGGACCTTTTGTTTTGCTGCTGCTCGTAAATGTTTATTGAACCAAATGTGTTGAATGCTGTCTAGCATAGCTTTTTCTCCTAAATGTGCTGGACTATGTATAGTGTTAATTATGACTTGGACCATTGAATCAGGAAGGAACCATACAGACCTTTCCTTCATCATCCATCCTTGGTCCGTTTGGATCCCTCCTAATTCAGTCCATTTCTTTATTTCGTCTGGTGTAGCATGTGTCTGTATGTCAATTACGTCAAGAGTAGGATCTTTAACTGTCATACAATGTGTCGGTGTCGGGACTATTGTCTTTGTCATATCGGGGGTTTGAGTTTGAGCAATCAGTTTAGCTGTTCTGTCGGCTAGATCATTGCCTTGGGAAATGATATCAGTAACCTTCGTATGAGCCTTACATTTCATAATTGATATTTCAGTGGGTAGATGTATTGCATCTAATAATGCATGAATGAGGGGTCCGTGCTGAATGTGGGCACCGTGGGAAGTTAAATAACCTCTCTCTCGCCACAGCACGCCGAAGTCATGTACAACTCCGAATGCATAACGTGAGTCAGTGTATATGTTGACTTTTTTATTCATGGCTTGAATACAGGCTTGTGTCAGAGCGATAAGTTCTGCGGCTTGAGCTGACAAAGTAGTTATACGATTAGTTTCAATGACCTCAGTATCTGTTGTGACTGCGTAGGCGGCTACTAACTCTCCTGTACTTGTTCTCATGCATGAACCATCTACATACAAGGTCAGGTCTGGATCTGACAATGGGACATCGGTTAAGTCTTGTCTGGGTTTTGTTGTTATTGTAATAACTTCAATACAGTCATGGGCTAGTGGGTCTGTTCCGACTACTGGTAAAAGTGTGGCAGGATTCAATGTGTTACAGCGTCTGATTTCTATATGTGGCTGAAACAATGTAAGCTCGTATCCTGTAAGTCGCGCTACAGTCAAGTGTTGTGTTTGCGTTCTATTTACAAGAACCTCTACTGCATGTGGTACTTGAACTGTCAATGGATGTCCTAACACTATGGCATCGCTTTGTCTGATTGCTAAAGCTGTTGCTGCTACTGATTTTAGGCATGCAGGCAAAGCCTGAGCTACGGGATCTAATGTACTAGAAAAATAAGCACATGGTTTGTGTGCTCCTGCTTGTTCCTGTGTGAGTACTGACAAGGCCGTACCTTCGCGTTCTGTAACAAAGAGTGTAAACTGTTTTCTGTAACATGGCGTTGCTAAAACGGGTGCTTGACATAAAGCTTTCTTTAAGCTTTCAAAAGCTTGTGTGTGTTCCTGAGTCCAAGGGAGAACAGTCGGTGTGGCTGCCTCCTGTGTTGTCAATTGAATGAGTGGTTTTGCTAGAAATGCATACTGAGGGATCCACTGTCTACAATATGAAGTGAGGCCTATGAAAGCCCGCACCTCCTTCTGTGTCTTGGGTATTGACATGTTAGCAATTAACTGAATGCGGTCGGGTGTAAGCTGCCTTCCCTCCTTGGACAGCGAGTGACCAAGATAAATAACTCGCTGGACACAGAATTGCAGCTTAGAAGGGGACACCTTGTGCCCCTTTTCGGCTAGAAATTGTAAAACTGTCAGTGATGCTTTCTCACATTCGGGTTCGCTTCTAGCGGTGATCAGCAGATCATCGACATATTGAAGCAGGGCAGTGTTAACCGGCATGTGGATACTGTCAAGTTCTCGTTTCAGTGCTTGGCTATAGATGCTGGGGCTTTCTGTAAATCCTTGAGGTGCGCGTGTGAATTTAAAGCTTCGCCCATTTAAACTAAATCCGAACAAATATTGGCTTTCCGGATCTATTGGGACGCTGAAAAAGGCATTTTTGAGATCAATTACAGTAAACAATGTTGCTTCGGAATCAATAGCTGTCAATAATGACGAGATATCTGGGACCACAGGAAATTGTGGCACAATACATTTGTTTAACTCGCGCAGATCAATAACCAATCGATATACTTGCGGATCTGTAGGATCTGTTCGTTTAAGAATCGGAATTATCGGTGAATTACATACATTGGAGTCTGTTTCTACAACTACTCCTTGGGCAATAAGCTCGTCAATGATTTGTAGTAAAGCCGTTACAGCATCTGGTGGTAACTTGTATTGTCGCATTCGTGGTAGCACCACTCCTGCCTTTAGTGTGACTCGATATGGTGTAATATTCATGCAACCAACATCAGTAGGGCCTTGTGCCCATAGATGTGTAGGTAAAGTCTGCAGTCGGGGATCCATGTCTCTAGATACATAGTGACCTTTAAAATCACGTAAAAACAACCTTACTCCTTCCGGAGAACAACATATTATGGCTCCTAGGGCTTTCAACGTTTTTATTCCTAACAAGTTTTCTGGACATGATTTAGTAAGCAATAAATCTGTAGTTCGGGTCAGAGGTCCTATCGTAAGTGGAAGAGGCTGTGACACTTCATTAACAATAGGTTTTCCTGAAAAACCAAGGGAAATATTCTGTGAGCCTGAGAGGGGTGCCCCTGGGACTTCACTTCGTTTTATAGTTGTTCGACTTGCCCCTGTATCGAGTAAAAATTTTCTATCTTGACCTAATAATTCACTATGTACATAAGGTCCTTCTTGATCTACAGGAATCTCGATAAGGGGTAAGTCAACTTCCCTCTCTAGGCTAGTTCATGCGTAACGTTGATACTCCGGATATTCATACTGTGCAGTCTGATACATTTGTCGTGTTGTTGTCTGTGTGGCAGCAACAGGCAACGGTGGTGCAGCTGGCACAAACTGTATTGGCTGTTGTGCGGCTGGCATGGCCTGGGCATGCTGCGTAGCTCCTTGTTCATTCTGATCTTGTCTTAGTGGCCGTGATCTTTCTTGTGTTTTACCTATGGCGATATTATGTTTTAGCACTGGACAATCGTGTACGTAATGACCTGGCTTTTTACAATAGTTGCATGTCCCTTTTACAGGTCCTGCTGAATCGGAATGTGTCATACCCTTTTTATGTCCTTCAGCTGGAACTGTCTGGGAAACTAGCATTTTCATTTTCGTGTCTTTCATGCGTCTGTGTTCATGTTCTTGTTCCTCTCTAATTCTATTGTGGTGGTACTGTAACATTTGTAACATTTGTGTTGGAGTGTTACCTTGCCAGGTACTCTCGAATTTTAATACTCTATTCTTTACTGGGGGCAGGGCATTTTCCACTAATTTTGTTACAAACAGATGCGGATATGATTCGCTACTTGCTTTTATGCCACTATTTATACCAAAACATTTCTCGAATCGGGCATAGTAATCGCTAGTGTCTTCATCTTGCTTCTGTTTACAGGCTGAAATTGTACCCCAATCTTCCTTTTTCGTAGTTAATAAACGTGGCAGTACCTGTACTAGTAGACCTGGTAGTGCTTTAGTTTTGTCCCCAAGCCCCGAACCTGGACCTCGGGCCCTTTCTTCTGCTTCTAATGCTGACCATTCTATCTTTTGATCACCTACCTCCCACTCTTTTTCCTTGAGTTTCTCATAAATGCCAGTAGGCATCAACACCTTTAATATTGTCATAATGTCGGGGTAGGTATACTCTCCCATGAGTAACATGTCTTTAATTTCTCGGTGAAAACCCGCTGGGTCCTTGTCATGACTGGGTACTACTTTCTTCATTTCTAACAATTCTATTTTCGATATAGGCGTATATACAAATACACGTTTAAACTGATTGTCCTCGCCTTTTATTGGGTGTACTTCTCGTAAGGGATTCTGTCTATCCAGGTGATACGTCGTTCTTTCCTTGACAGGCAATGAGACATGCTCTGAGCATACAAAAAGAATATACTGCTTTCTAGATACTAGAATTTCTTTAATTAATTTGGTACCTGGACCTCTCCATTTATTCATAAGCAATTCAGTCAATATGTCAGGTAAGGGACCAGGGTCCGAATGCTGACTCTGATATAGTATAATGAGTTGTTGAATCATATAAATCCCAGCTAACCTCTGCTCATCTGGGGTGAGATTCAAAAATGTACGTACTACTGTCTCATCACTATATTTTCCGGGACTGTCCACCCAATGAACAGCTGCCCTCGCTAAATCTTGTTCATCCATAGAATCGAGAAAATGATAACCCCTTCGTTCTCGGAGTAGTTTGTCGGCGGTTTGGAACGAATGCTCGTTAGACCTTATGTTAATTATAGGTATTTGGAAATTCCTGTCATTATCTGGACATATTGGACGTATTGGGTCAGTATGACATCTAGTCTGATTCCTATTACAAGATCTTCCTCTACCTACATAGGCTATGGTGTCTGACTGTCCGGCGGGCAGTCCTGACCCTTCTTCCTCGCTTTGCTCGAACTCGTCTGTCTCTAATTTCTCTTCGTGTAGGCGTTCTATTTCTTTACGGATCTTTCGGCACATGGCTATTATACAATTTTGCTTATCGTGTCTCCCTTCTGATATATTCTGGCTCCATTTTGTAAGAATTTTCATTGCTTCCGGATCTACCCCCGGTCGGTCTTGATTTCTGATCACACAGTTTATGAGGAAACGCAACAGTTCCCCCTGTATCTCTACTTTCTGATATTCCATAGCTCTGTTAATACATTCTGGATCTCGCCCTGTTTGAACAAAATGATATATTTTATCTAGATGCGCAGTCATTCCTGGTAGCTTCGCTAAATACCCTGCGGCTCGTCTGATACGTAATGATGCCAGGATCATTTCGTCCTCTTTACCGAGCACCGGGTCATATCTACAATCTATAAGAAGTTCCTTAAGCGTACAATCACTTACGAATTTGGGTGTACGTGAATGCGCTGACTCTTGGAAAATAAGTTTATTTATTCTAGGTGGCGTAGAAAAAATATTGGTAGCACCTCCCGTGGCCCCGTCTGGGGCGTCGGGTGTGAAAGGATTCGTCGAACGTGACACAGCAACTATAGGTGTGGACTCAGCTATAGAAGTACTTGTAGGAACAGATGCAGAAACAGATGTGCTTGCCGGAACTTGTGACTCGATTTGTTGCTGCAGGGATACGGGTGCTGGATCTTGGCGTTGGACCTCCCTGGTATGCGGTCTACGTGGGGCGGAATTAGCATACTCGGGAGCTGCGTCATCTAAATATGAGGAAAGAAAAACATCTTCTGCGGTTCTAGGATGCCCCTTAGGATGTACCTTGATTGGGAATAATGGGGGTGGCAAGTCTTTCGGTATCTCTGGAGTAGCCTTAGGTAATCCTTCGGCCAGAAGGGGATACATACCATTCATAAGGGCATTTCTTTGTCTGTCTACTTGTTCTGATTTCACTCGGATACCTTCCTCAATTAATAGATTCTCTCGAACTTTATTGGAATTCTCTTTACTCTTCTCTTCCTGTCTACGTGCTTTTTCTGTTCGTCTATGTGATTCTTTACGCCATAATTCAACGGCGTCTTTCTGTGACTGTCTGACTTTTCTTTTCCATAACTCTTCCTCGACTTTCATGATGCACTCTGCATCCCAGGTCCCCGCTGTGGGCCACCTCTGACTTTCTGGTAATCCCTTGGTATAGTCTACCCATAAATCAAGAAATAATATAGCGTTTAAGCCATGTTTATGATACATAAAGTGCCCTGGAGTGTCCCTAGGAGGAATAGGGACGGCTTCTTCGAGAACCCCTTTTCTGGTAGTGATCTGTCTTAATTTCGAAAAGAGCGGCATATTGAGAACTGACCTTATACTTGATTTTGACCTGATACTTGAATTTGAACAGACTTAATACCATAAACACGATAATGAACAGTCATTCATACCACGATATACAGAACATACTTAAACACTTTAAACATTTAACATTAAACCTTTAACTGAAACAACAATGATGATCGTCTGCATAACTAATCACCAAGCTTAATTCTCGACAATAACTAGACAATAACTAGATACTTCGGAATACTTCGGAATACTTGATATACTGCTAAACAGTACAGATACACTGCTAAAACAGTGCAGACCGGATTTGTGTACCCAAACCCGTCTTGACCGGCACAACCTATGTGCACGTCAGAAATGCCTCCCCAGCAATGGTACTCACCGGGTAGCTTCGGAAACGGAAGGCCTCAGTAACTTGAACTTGAACCGGACTGGACTCGACTCGACTCGACTCGTCGGACACTGGGCTTGACTTCGGACTGGTGGGTCTCTGTATACCTCGGATCTTGCTCTCTCAGCTAGGCTCTGGTCGGGATACTTCGCACTTCTCACCGCCTCGTCTGGGTGTTGATCGCAGTCTCAGTCGCCCCCGCTTGACCGGAGGGAGATACAGGAAATCCTGCTGGTACGCGTTATTGTCCGTCCAGCTGTGGCAGGAGACCGGGCCTGCAACGCACCGCCGGCGCGTGAGATGAGAAAGTGTCCCTGTTCGGGCGCCATCATGTGGTAAATAAAAATTCCTTTACCGGGACTGAATTTGATACAGAAACATTATAAAATAGCTCAGTAAAATGAGAGGCAGAATCCGTGGTATTAGAGTTTCGGAATGGGCTTTATTCCAATAATCGATTATAATCGGATGCTTCAAGTTCCATCACCACGGGGGTTCAGGAAGTGAAGTACATATTTTATTGACAAGAAGTAACTTTTATAGTACATACATTATAATGAAGTGAATACAGTAGGCGTAACAATTGATAAGGACATTGACGTTTGGTCTGCGTAACCGAAAATGGGTGTAATAATGAGTAAAAAGGAACATGATTGGTTATGATGTAATACATAGGTGGATCTATAAGATAATACTTGGCATTGATGCGCGCGCAGCAGTATGACGTGTAATTGACGTGTAACTAGGGGGTGACGGGGACTTGACATTTAGCTCTATATGTGGAGACGAGAAGTCTGGGGGGTCAAGTCAACCTAATCCCAAATCATATCTAACATCCTATGTTTAAAGAACTATGTTATCCATAAAAGAGGGACTCTCGGACAGAATCTATTCTATACTGACTGTGCGTGCGTGTACAAGCGTCTAAGTGTCTACACTGAATGCGAGGGGGTAGGAATATTCCATGGTAACAGGGCTATGAATTACTTGCATGAGGACAGAGAAGATGGGCCTTTTTGCTTGGTAACTGGAAGAATGTTTACTTAAACTACTAGGCAGGAATGCATCGGCTGAGGGGGAGGCAGATAATTCGAAGGTGAAATACAGTTCTTGGCAGAGAGTAAGCTGATGTCAGGCTTCGTGAGCCGCGCAGAGAATGAGACAAAGTTCATGGTCACAGATGCAGGCTCGGGCTGGAGCTTTCAGAGGCAGAAGGCAAGAGGAGTTTTGATGACAGAATCAGGGCCTACTTGCCTGGACTGAAAAGTGGCATAAGTGAACCATATAAAGCCGATGGCCTTTCATATTTAGGAATGGGATATCCGGCCTATACATGGCGGATCTGTCAAAGGACATGTTGACGGTGGACGCACATGTATTTGCGTCTTCATAACTGGAACTGGAGGGGACATACATGTACTTGTGACATGCACATGGAACCGTTGGGGTCCAAGATAGGGGACATAACTGACCAGAAAAATCCATATTTCCACATGAGGACCCTGGGAATCAGGAGAATCTGTGGAAAAGCTTAAGCAAAGACGTTGAACCATGCTATCGAAAATGCTTTCCCTAGAGATCCCCGTTGGGGATGCCAGCTTGCAAAGTTTTGGCATTTGGCGTTGTGCTGGGTGGCAAATAGATCCAAGAGAGGTGTGCCCCATTGAGAGAATATGCCATTGAGAACCTGCTGGTTCAATTCCCATTCTTGACATGTTATTTGTTGCCTGCTTAGTGAATCGGCCAGCACATTGTCTGTTCCTGGAACATATTCCGCTCTGAGGGAAATGTTTTGAAGTAACCAGTTCCAGATCTTTTGAGATTCGTGAGAGAGTGGCAGTGAACTAGCACCCCCCTGCTTGTTCAGGTAGCGCATTGTTGTAGTATTGTCCGTCCGGACAAGCACCAGAGAACCTTTGATCCTGGGAAAGAACGCCTGGAGGGTGAGATAAACAGACCGTAGTTCGAGGAGGTTTATGTGAAGATTCCGTTCGGAAGGAGACCACTTTCCACTGATCCGAAGTTCCTGGAAGAAAGCTTCCCAACCCTCCAGGGACGCATACGTTGTGATTATTTGTCGAAAGGCTTGAATCAAGAAGGGCAGGCCTTGAGAAAGATTCCGTGGACGAGTCCACCACTGTAGAGCAGTGGCCATCTGAAGGGGTCACCTGAATGACATCGGCTTGAATCCACTGAGTGGAGAGTGATTCCTGGAGAGGGCGCATGTGGAGGCGACAGTAGGGAGCCAGCAGAATACAGGATGACATCATCCCGAGAAGAGATTTGAACAGGCGCACTGTGAGAAACTTCCTGGATTTTATGCGGTTCGCCAAGTGAAGAAGTTTGCACTGTCACTCTTGTGACGGGAAAGCTTTCTTCTGGTTTGTATTGAGAATAGCAACCAGAAAAAGTTATCCGTTGAGACGGTAGCAGGATGGATGTCTTGAATGAGAGTGAGCCCCCAGCAACTGAAAAGCTGTAGACAGGTGTTGGAAGATCTGCTTGCGCATTCTAGAGAAGGTGCCTTGACGAGCCAGTCATCGAGATAGGGAAAAACTTGGTGACGTTGCTGCCTGAGGTATGCAGCCACTGGAGAAAGGCACTTTGTGAAGATGCGAGAGGCTGACTGGAGTCCGAAGGGCAGGACGCGGAATTGGTAATGTCTGCCTGTCACAGCGAAGCTCAGAAATTGTTTGTGATTCCTGTGGATAGGAATATGAAAGTAGGCATCTTGAAGATCCAAAGATACCATGTAGTCGTTTGCATTGAGAAGTTGCAGCACTTCTTGAATGGTAACCATGCGAAACGATGGTTTAAGAATTTGCTGCGACTTCTCAAATCTAGAATTGGTCTCCATTTCTTCTGCTTTTTGCGCACCAAGAAAAAGCGGGAGTAAAAACATTTCCCCCGCTGACGAAGAGGAACCCACTCTATAGCACCTTTCTGGAGCATTAGTGAGATTTCCAGGAGTAAAAGGCACAGATTCTTGTGAAGCATAGGTCGAGGAGGGGTCTGCGGAGGAGTCTAAATGAACTCAAGTGAGTGTCCGAATTCTACCAGTTTAAGAACCAAACGGTCCGTTGTTCTCGGTTTCCAATTGTGTAAAAAGTGAGACATTTTTTCTCCTACTTTGGAGGGCAGAGAGGGAATGGAGAACGGCGGTAGAGAAAAGTCATTGACGCCGGGCAGAATCCTCCTGTCGTCCGCCCTTTCCGCGAAAGGAGGACTTATTGTATGAAGATTGCTGCTGTTGAAACTGTGGCCGATATTGCTGGTTGGAGGAGGAATAGGAAGACCGATATTGTTGGTAGGTTCCTCTAGTGGAAGATTGACCTCTACCCTGTGAGCCTCGAAAAGGGGTGGTTTTAAATTGAAGGGTACCCAAAGCCCTGGCTGTGTCTGTATCCTTTTTTATGCTTTGAAGGGCTTCATCAATATGTGTGCCAAAAAGCAGTTGACCATCATAAGACATGTCTAGAATCTTCGTCTGGATTTCCGGTCCGAATGTCGTCGCCTTAAGCCAACCTTGGCGTCGGAGGACCGCAGTCCCAGCCAATTGGCAGAAACCAGTAGAGGCGATGTCCATCACACAATCGATTTCGGAAACCGAACATTCGCCCTCCAACAAAATTTTCTTCACCTCCTCTTTCGAGTCGTTTGGCAGGGCCTCCAAGTATGGTGCAATGTCCGCCCACATCTGCCTGGTGTAGTGCCCCAATAACGTTAAAGAATTAGATGCACGTACCGTCAATGCAGACATGGAAGAAAAACGCTTCCCAGTATTGTCTAGGTGTCTGCCCTCCCCATCTGGAGGGGCTGAAAGAGGAGCAGAAGGGTTTTTAGATCTCCGCTGAGCTGCCTGAGTGATGATGGAATCAGGCTTGGGATGTCTGGTAAGACAGGCTGGAGCGGTGTCTGGAGCTCTGTACTTTTTATATCTAAACGAGGCAACACTGGGGGCACCGTAGAAGGATTTTGCATTATTTTAATGCCTTGATCCCAGATGTAGTCTATGATCGGCACAGATCTCACTGATTTCTTAAAAGGTTCCTTAAAGTTGTACAAGTAACAGTCTTGCTGGTAAGAAGGCATAGGAATTTGGAAACGCTGTGCAGCCCTTTCCAAAACATTATGGAAACCCCCAATATCTTCAGGAGGCGAATCTGCTTGAGGCGGCACCGGAGATGCTAGAAAAGGGATGACGTAGTCGTCCCACTCATCATGAGTTGATTGGGAATCATGAACCTCTCCCTCTTCCTGTTGGTCATCCTCCTCATCATCCGTGGAAGGGGGAGGTGGTATTGTGACAGGCACAGATGGTGGAGGCGGAACCTGTAATCGTGGAGGCAGAGAGAGAACTGGAGCTGAAGTAGGGAATCTCTGCTTGTAGTCAGAAATCAAAAATTTGTCAGAAACCAAAGACGCAGGGAGACAAACCATGGGTGGTTGGCGAAGATGGCTGTCGTCTGGATAATATGCCTTATCTTCTGCGTCTTGCTCATCATAGTCCGAATCCTCCTGGTACTTGACATGAAGTTCAGAGGGACTTGTTGCAGCCCTGAACATGCTGCCCTCATCTGAATCCTCCTCCTCGTCCAAAAGGTGAGAGGTAATGGCTGGACCCTGCTAGGTGATGTAAGGGAAGGCGTCCGCCTGCGTTTAGTGACCTTGAGGTGAACATATGCACTGTCCATCTTTGATTTTGGTGTCGACGAGGCCGTCTGTGTAGTCGTCGCCGACGAGGAAACACCAACGGACACAACCGATGGTAGAATCGACGAAGGTAGCATTGACGAAGTCCCTGTCGACGACAATGGGAGTGACGTCGATGGAACACTCCTCGTCGACTTACTCGATGCACTCGTCGTCGAGTGTGGCGTCGACACTGTCTTGGACGTCGATTTTTTAATCTTGATCGTCGATGACAATGGTATAACAGCCGTCGACGAGTTTGATGCTGACGCCGCCAAGAGTGTTGAGACGGTCGTCGTCGAGGTTACTCCCACAGCTGTAGAAGGAGATCTCGTAGTCGAGGCCACCGTCGACAAGGTGGTCGTAGACGGGGCTGAAGCAGGCTTTTTAAAGGTGTGTACAATCCTCAGCGGAGGATCCTTGTGTGGTAAAGCCTTAAGTTGTGCCTCCGAAGGCTTTTTCTGCATCTTGTTTTGAGGGGACTGCGAAGAAGGACCTGGAGAAGCATCTCTGGACCTATTCTGTGAGGTTCTTGAAGACTTTGTGGAGTCCTCACTCTCCTCAGAGGACAAGGGGTATTCTTTGTCCTTAAGCCTCTGCAGCCAAATTAAAAGCAGAACCTCACGGTCTTTAAGAGTCTTTGATGAAAAGGTACGACATACCTTACAGTCTTTGGAGGAATGGTCCAGATAGAGACAGTAGAGGTAGTCTTTATGCTGGTCGTCGACATGCAGCCTCTTATTGCAGGAAGCACAGGGCCTAAAAAGGCCTTTCTTAGGAGTGTCTGATATGAATACAGAGTAGACTTCACTCAGAAGAAGTAATTGTGAAGAAAAATCCACTTGAATCCCAGAAGCAAGGAAAAACTGAGCAGAGCTCAGTGGAGACTCCCTTAGCACGACGTGCGGTAGAAAATCTGAGGGACTAGAGCTCCTTCCAGGAAGCTTCCAGAGGGTGGTGATAGCCGATTGGTTGTTCTCTAGAGTTTGGTCCTCATTACAAAAGGAACTGGATATGTTACTAATGTGAGGCCTTTGGCCTATCTCTCTATATGCCTAGTGAGACATTACTTTTCTTAAGTACCGGGGACTCCCATCCCGATGGGGAATGATTCAGGCATGTGAATCTATGAAAGATACCCTAATACTAGATAAGCTAAGTAAAGCAGTTTTTGTACATAAGCAGTTTAAGATTTCAAACAAACCAACTACACACTTAGAAAAATGTTCACCAGAAAGCAGTCAATGCAGTCCTATGGGAGAAAACCAAGTTATTGGTGTAACGGTAAGTACTTCGGTTTGACGGTTGGTTTTCCGAAATTAGAACAAGGGTTCCCCCAGGGTCAAGGATGCACTCTTGAAGCACCCTCAGCGGCACTAGGGCAGCTGGGTGCAGAGTGCTGAGGCACAATGTTATCCAAAAAGGGATAGGGGGCCCACAAGCAGACCAAAAGCTTGTGGTAGCAAAGCTCCTGGACCTAGGCTTAGGGCAAAGGGGGATCCGATTTAACACACTAGGTGCACCCAAAGAGTCACAGGATCAGCCAGGTGCAGGATGCTGTTCTGGTGCTGGCTGCCCTGTTTGTTGCAACCGCAGAATCCCCATTGAAACCAACACTGCAGGCTCAGGAACGAAGATCATCTGGAGGCAATCAGTTGGAGAGGTAAGTTGCGATCTCTTGGGATGCCAGGACACCGTCGGTTGAGCCACCCTACGCTGTGGGGTGTCTGGTGCAGGGGTGTCTTGGTGTCTCGTTTTTACTATCGGCTACAGTCGCAGCTGGGGTTGGTTGTTCCAGAAAGGGGCTGCAGGCTTCGGCTCGAGACTTGGGGTAGGTCAGGGATCACCAGTTCCCAGGTCAGGATTACCAGGGGGACCTCCTCGTGGTGTTGGGCCACTCGAACTTGGGGCGCAGGAGTTGGGTGCAGATGCATGGATTTGGCCAGGGACTTAGTTTGTTGGGGAGCAAATCCGGTGCTCGCAGGAGACACTGCAAAGCTAAAATTAGACATACTGTAAGACTTACTGTTAAACTTGTCTGCCTTAGGGTGGTCTTCCGCCAAACGCTATGCCTTCCTCCTCAATTTAGCTGGTTTTGTTTGTGTTGGTCTTGGGACTGTACATTTTACCACTGCCGACACGTGCTTGTGCTCTCGCCATTAAACATGGCAACACAGGCTTACACCCAATTGGCACATTTAATTTACTTGCAAGTCCCTAGTAAAGTGGTGCTTCATGTACCCAGTGCTTGAAAACGAATGCTATTAGTGGGCGTGCAGCACTTATTGTGCCACTCACTTAAGTAACCCTTTAAAACATGTCCTGGGCATGCCATTGCAGCATGTGTGAAGTTTTAAATGGCCATTTTGACCAGGCAAACCAGGCCTAAACCTTCGTTTTTATACATATGCCACCTTCAGGGTAGGCCCAAGGCTGCCTGAGAGTAGAATGCAGTGCATTTAATAAGTGGGCAATATACTTTTAAGTTTGACATTTCCTTGTGGTAAAAAACACCTAAATTATTTTTTTCCCCTACTGTGAGGCCTATCTATCCAATTGGAGAACATTGGATTTTGCCTTATAAAATTTAACAGGTGCTAACTTTTGATAGAGAACAGAAACATTTCAGGTTTGGTATCGGAGTAATTAACATATGTGTTGCAGTATTTGATTGTGATAAAGCTTGATTTGGCTACCTTATCCACTTGTGATAGTTTGCCATCCATGGTAGTTTGCCATCCATGGTAATGCCAAGGTTTACCTCCTTAGATATTTTTGGCAGTGGTCCTAGAACGTCATGCCAGGAATAGAGAAGATTGTAGGTTTTCCAGTCGCCACAGTATTTGTTTTGGAGGCATTCAGCACGAAGTGGCTCCATGTCATCCATTGGTTTAATGGCCCGGAGGCAACCGAAGAGCTTTGATGTTTTAAAGTCTTTTGGCCTTTCCAATTGCAGAAGTATCTGCGTGCCATTTAGGTAATTATAGCAGGTTATGTCAAACATGTGATCAGATCCGGTAGCGATTTAGTGTAGATGTGGAAAACATGGGGAAAATAATTGAACTTTGACTGCCTCTTGATTGGATGCCGTAAGGTTTAGAAGAGAGTGGTATTAATATTTGTTCTATTACATAAGCAGGATGATATCTAAATGAGAACTGTGCCCTCTACTCCAGCTTCCTCAAGGCTTTAGATGAGTGGTTATTGATCCACTGTGTCAAAGGCTGCTGAAAGGTCCAAGAGAAGAAAGGCAGCAACCCCATTCTGCTCCACTATATTTTTTAAGTAGTCCCAGATAGAGATTAGAGCCGATTTAGTGCTCCTCAAGGACGAAAACCAACTTAGGAGTTAGAAAGCATGGAATTGTCTTCCATGAATTGGGATATCTAGGTGAAAGCTGCTCTTTTAAGAGTTTGCCCAGGAATGGTCATTTGCTATAGACCTGGAGTTGTCAGGGTCTTGACAGTCCAGAACAGTTTTTTGAGGGGTGGGGTGGGGGGGGGGGGACAGGGGGCCTATGTATGCCTTTTATCCCAGTATCTAACCATTTTTTACTGGGAGGTTTTTAATACACGGATACAATATTGCATCGGTATATAAAAATATCCGTGGACTCTGCAGAAAAGATTATGAGGAACTTACAAGATGATCCTGAGGTGCTATCATACCTTGACATCTAAATTACAGGGGACTTGACTGAGTACCTGAATAGGGTGAACAGGATAATGACACTATTAGCCTCACTTAGGAATAAAATCCATTTAAAAAAACTCTAAAATTGTGTATCTTGATGTAATATTTCTGGTATATGAATTAGAGTGAGAGCAGAGGACTGGCACTTGAGTTCCTACAGAAGTGTGCTACTTTACAACCTCAAAAAACATTGTTACAAGCACTTAAGGGGTTCTTAACACTTCAAGAGCTTACTTGCTGTATTGCTATGAGCAGGTTAATTGTGTGCAAAAACATTTTTCATGGTTTCTTAAAAGTGGACGAAAACACAGCTATCTTACATGGACTGCAAATAGACATGGTAGCGATAAATATATTCACAGGATAATAAAACAATACAAGTAATTAGTATTGTTCTAGGCACTTAAGGCTACACATGTAGTTTACAACATGGTTTACAAAGGACAAGCGACTCCAATACCATACAAATTAAATTTATAATCCCTGCTGAACAGTGATTTATTCATACTGAGAAAGTTCTACTGAAGTTCAAACAGTTATAGTGAATGAGCTCTCTTGCAAAAGGAAAGCTAATTATAGGTCCATGTATACCTCTACCTGAAGCAGCAACCAAAGCTAGCATCCCTAATACTTGCAATTCACACCTTAGTTGAGTACAGGGAGCTGCATTTTTAAATACAACAGACGTAATTTTTGATGATCCAACACTATCGGACTCAAATTCTTTTCAGTACACAAAATATTCACCAAAATCCAAATTACTACACAAACTAGTGGAAGAACGAATTCCACACACTGCTTTGCACAGCCAGCAGTTGGCATTAGACAGAAATATTAAGCAGCTTGAATTGCAGTGCAGGAAGTCGTCTTCAGTAAGTTGGTGATTTTTAAAGTGCTAGACACATACTCTGGTTTTGTGCGACTACACAACTACCATGACATGCAATACTTGCGCTTCAGAAACCTGATCAGTCAATGGCCACGTATTGTGTCGGACTTCACATTCTGTGTATAAGGTTGCAAAATAGAATTTCAATGTTAACCCTTGAATGGATTTAGAGATTCAAAAAGAAAAACACTTTGGAGAAGGTAGATGCTCTGCATGCCAAGCTTACTTTGGTCCAGGAACAGCACACAACAGCTCTAAAAGTAAAGGAATTCACATTAAATGGAACTGTACAACAGTCTTGGCTGAAAATCAGTGTTGCAAACGTTTAAGGTGGCTGTTGTAACTATTTCAAACTAAGGCGACTGCAGAAATTTTAATGGCAATATAAGCAACATTGAAAGGGGACACGCCTCCACACTGTGTCCCTCCCAGGTATTCTTACACTTATTAGAGACAATGCTTGTATTGCTTTCATAGTAAGAATCAGGTATAGACATTTCTAATGAGTGACCTACATTTGACTTCATCATGACAGCTCAAAGGGATAGCGCCTGCTCATGCTGGTAATATTGCCAATGAATCAATGCTACATCAGCTGCATTAGTAGCCATATGTACCAAAGTTTACAAAAAAAACATACAGCAATGTAATGTGTCAACAAATAAAGCACCTACTCCCCTGACCCTCTCCAACAAACGGGAAGGAGTGAATTTCCTTGTTCATATCAGTCCATTACTGAGAGTCAATAAATAAAAGCACATATGGATTGCAGTAGACTGAGGCTGTAGATTATTTTGGGTTTGACAAGACAAGAATGCCACTGCTTAAACTGCCATACAAAACTTGCAGTGCCAAGCTGAAATGGGAGCAGTTCAAACTTTAAGACAGTGGTCCTGCATTTACTGCCAAGACGTTTATGGATGCTGAGAAGGCTCTGGGAGTACAACTGAAGTTTTAGTACCCAAATGGTCAGGAATTGAATGGTTTTGTAGAGTGAGCCAACTGTACACTTAAACAAAGCTTGACCACTAGGGTACTGGATAAAGGATTGACATGACTTAATGGGGTTCAGAGAACACTACACTTTTCTAGAGGAGAATTAGATGCACACTGCATAAGAATTATTCCTCGGAATATCAAGGCATGTGCCTGAACTTTATTTCATTGGGAAGGTGGCACAATCTAAAACAAAAACACCAGACTCTTCCAGGGTTGGATTTGTTACAGACTTTAAAAAAAACTAGAAACAAACTGTCCAACATAAGGAACAAAATGGTTATCTACCAGTAGGAGTAGTTTTGCAGCTTGAAGAATTTTCTTGATTCACATGCTGTGCATCATTCCGCCATCTCGTGGTTGGGTCTGGAATTGTGTCTTCTTGTTTTGGTCACTGTTTGGTGCCAGGTATCCTGGAGGTCGACGTGAGTGGTGGCCACCTTCGGATTCTATTTTCAGTTTTTATTACGGTTTGTAATCCTGGAGATGGTTTTGAAATACTGTTGTAGTCTTTTGCTTCCCACCGGTTTGTTTTCCTTCTAGGGTAGGCCGGGTGGGTCCCATGTGAATCCAGAAAATTCTTCAAGCTGCAAAACTACTCCTACTGGTAAGTAAACCATTTCGTTTTGCAGCGTGAATCCTTTTCTGGATTCACTTGCTGTTCATCGGAATATCTAGCAGTTTCTCCCCTGTCTGGGAGGCTGTGGTGAAAGGAAGACCTTGCAAACAGGTGTTGAAGCACCTTCTGTCCAATTTGAGCTTCCTCATTTATTTGTATATCCACACAATAATGCTTTGTAAAGGTGTGTGGCGATACTCATGTTGCTGCTGCGCAAATGGAGTCAATGGGAACATTGGCAATAAATGCCAGCGTTGCTCCTTTCTTCCTTTTGGAGTGAGCTGTTGGTTACGTTATCTTATCATAATTTGTATAGAGCACTTATAACCGTGGGTGTCCTGGTGCTTCCGGTTCTGCATACTGTACCAGGACAACTAGTTTCTAAAAAAGCCATGTCTTGAGTTGTTTCCTAAACTCAAGAAGGGAGGGAATCTTCCTAAAATGTAATGGAAGGGAGTTCCATTCCTTGATGTTATAGCTGAAACTCCTCCCACCCCAGTTTGTCCTTTTGAATCTGGAAGTGGGCATCAAGTTGGCATTGGCCAAACGTAAAGGTCTATTAGGGGGAACACCAGCTAAAATGGTCCCAGAAAAATTGTGGGCCTTCTCTGTGCAGTGACTTACGTGCAATGCAGAGAGCCTTAAATTTAACACGCTGAGTAACTGGCAGCCAATGCAGATCCTGGATACCTGTCCTGACGGACTGATATTTGGGAACATCTAGGACTAATGTGGCGACAGCGTTTTGCACCGCCTGCAGCCTTCTGAGTAGGTAGGATTGGAGGTTAATATATAGACCATTAAAATAATCCAATTTTGATAAAACCAGGGAGGTCGTCACAGTCTTTCTGGTGTTTTGGGGAATGAATGGGAGAATCTTGCGTAAGGTTCAAATGGTAAAGTATGAGGAAGACACAACCTTAGAGAACTGGGACTTGAAATTAAGTTTCTAGTCTATAATGACTTCAAGATTCTTGGCTTTAGCTAATGGTGTGGCAGAGGGGCCAAGGGTGTCTGGCCACCAAGCTGGTGACCACGGTGGAAAAAGGTTTACAAACCGCACCACCTCAGTTTTGCTCGAGTTCAACTTCAAGCAGTGCCTACTCATCCAACTGCTCAGTGTGATCATACAGTCATGTAATTTGAGGGAGTGGTTAACATCCTTGTCCACTGTAGAAATTACCAACTGGGTATCGTTGGTCTAGGAAGTAGGGATCAAGTTAAAACTTCTAATCAGTGGAGCGAGTTCAGAAACAAATGTTAAAAAGCATAGGGCTCAACAAGGAGCCCTGCGGAAACTCACAGACAGGACAAAAAAAGGTGCCGACTTAAAATCGCCTAGGTATACTGTTTGGGTTCGGTCTGATAAAAACGACATTAAAAGGGAGAAAGTCCTTCCTCCTATACCTATGGCTTTTAATCGTTGAACCAGAAGTGCATGGTCCATGGTATCAAATGCCGTGGATAGGTCGAGCAGAATAAGAGCTACCGACCCTCCGCCATCCAGTGTAGTGTGAATTTCTTCCGTGATCTTTATCAGAGCCGTCTCAGTGCTAGGATTCGCTCTGAATCCAAATTGACTCTGGTCTAGGATGTGATTGTCTGCAATAAAAGTAGATAGTTCAACATTTATTATTTTCTCAATACTTTTCGCTGGAAGAGGGAGTCTCGCGATAGGATGATAATTGGCCAGGTCCATTATGTTCAAGTTAGGTTTTTTTTTTTGTTTGGTTTTTTTCCCCCCCTTTTTTTTTTTAGAAGCGGCAGGATACAGGCCTGTTTTTGCACGTAGTAGGAAAACGCCCTTGAGAAAGCATTCGATTAAACATCCTAGATAGCTGCGGACTAATAAGACGGCTGATGTTTAGTAGGATCCTAGGCGGACAGGGATCATCCAGAGATCCTGATTTGGCCACTGAAAGAAGCGCAGCTATTTGAGTTGAAGATGTAGGGGTGAAGTTTAAAAAAGACGCTTTGACAACGGCTTCCTGTTCTGTATCATTGGTGTTCAATTTATTGTTAGCAAACTGATCATAAATTTATTTTAAATGAGTGAGCAACTGCATTACAAAACTCTTGGTTATAGTTGGCGGAGTCATCTTTTGTGACTGTAGTCTAGTTCTTTATGGTCTTAAAAAGTTCTTTGCTGGAATTATCAGCCTTCTCCATTTGCAAGGAGTAGTATTGGGTCTTCTCGGCAATTAGCTTTTTCTTATAGTCTGCCAGCATGGATTTATACTGATCTTTTTCTGGTGCTTCGTAGTTTGTGCCAGATTCTTTCTTGCCTCCTACAAGCTTGTTTATCTAGTCTCAGGGCTTCAGAGAACCAAAGCAGATGGTTTCTTTCTATTTTTGTTGATCAATGCAACGGGTGTTAATTTCGCGAAGTTGGACTCAAGGCAATTACTATATTTTCTAACTGAGGTCTCTGCTTCTAATTCATGGTCCGGTTGGCTTTGAGCTAGCTGGCTTTCCAGTAATCTCAGGTCAATTCTATGCCAAGGTCTCCCAATAGTCTTGGTACTAGATGTATTAGTAGTATTTGATCGGGGCTGTTTATATCTTAATAGAATAGCATGGTGATCAGACCAGGTTAGAGGAAGAATAGAAGGATTGGCGATGGCAGGATTATTAGTAAAAAGTCCATCCAAGGTATGTACTGCTAGATGTGTGGGGTTTTGTACTAGCTGTCGGAGTCCTAAATCTGATTTAATGTCAAGGAGCTCCTGTGTATCTATCTGCTGATGCTTCAAAATGGAAGTTCATGTCACCTAAAATAGTGAAGAAATTAGATTGAAAACCTAATTCTAATAATGAGTGGAAATTCGTCAGAAAGCAATTTCTGGGGCCTGTTGGGCAGTAAATCAATAATCCTTTGAATGTGACTTGTTCCAGAGGAGTGATTTTAAAAAGGAGGGCCTCGCAATCGGACGAAGATACTATTGAGCACTGTGAAATTAGTTTGCTCCTATGAATTGATGCAAGTCCCCCGCCTCTTTTTAGTTTCTATCATGCCTGAACATACCCACGAGGAACCGCGATATTGAAATCAGGATCAGAGGTAGCTTCACTCCAGGTTTCCGTCACAAACAATACATACAGATTATTGCCAAGGATTAAATCAGCAATTTCATATTTGTGTTTTATTAGAGGCCTAGCATTGATAAGGGCTACATGAAGTTCACTATGCAAGAGGCCTGAATTCTTATGCAAGAGGCCTGAATTCGTGGGATTTCTACAGGATATTTGCGTCCGTTGTATGGTCCTAGGAATTTTTGTATAGCATCCTGAGCATTGTGGGTGTTCTAATCTTATCAGGTCAATACATTACATGCCTGGCCCCTAGGCTGGCATGGCGCGCGTAAGCTATGCGCGCAAGTTGGTTGCAATGTTGGTTCCTTTTTGGCATTGGCAGAACATAATTGGATAACTTGTACTATCAATCTTGCAATAGTTGCTTTTGTGACTGCAGATCCTGTGTTCTGTGCGTAAGCAACATACAATTGTTTTGTTATCCTGATTTTTTCTGTTTTCGGTAAATGATACAGTAAAGCCCTGCTTACATCCAGGGTATGAAGGCTTCTCCCTGCTTTTGTTTTTGGGTCTTTGAAGAAAACTGGCCTTAGAATGTTTTGATTTAAGTGATACTTAGATGGCACTTTTAGTAAGAATTGTGGGTTTGTTTTCAAGATTACTTTATCCTTTAGGATTTGTAAGTAGGGTTTTTGTATAGTCAATGCTTGCAGTTCACTTACTCTTCCTAATGATGTCATAGCAATGAGAAAGACTGTTTTGAGAGAAATATGTTTGAGATTCGCTGTATGCATGGGCTCAAAGGGTCTTGTCATCAGTTGAGAAAGTACCGTATTTAAGCTCCATGTTGGTACCGGAGCAGCTCTGGTTAGAAGGAGCTATTCTTTTTGCTCCTTCTAGGAATCTTTTGATGACGGGTCTTGTAAAAAAGTTTTTGCATGTTTTTCCTCTTGTATATGCCACTATTGCTGCAAGGTGTACTTTGAGGCTTGAAAAATTGATGTTGCTGTCCAAGAGGTAAGATATGTAATAACTGTTTGTGTATTGATATAATTTATTTGGTTGTTAGTGGTGCACCATGTGGTGCATCTCTTCCATTTAGCTGTATAACATTTTCTTGTTGACGGTTCTCGGTTCTGAGCGGTAGATTGAGGAGTCCAAATTCTATGTATTCAGGCGCCAGGCTGCTAGTTGTAGTGTTGCTGGCTCCTGGTGAAAGATCTGTCCCTGTTGCATTATCAGCAGGTCTTTTTCTGCTTTAATCCTGATCATTTCTCCTTTGTAATGTTCTAGGAGAGTTGAGCACCATGTCTGCCTTGGCCATTGAGGAGCAATGAGAATCATGTTTGTTCCTAGTTCTTTTGCTTTTTGTAGTACTCTTTGTATTAGGGGTATTGGTGGAAAGGCGTAAACACATGTCTGTGACCAGTTGAGTGCAAGTGCATTTCCCTTTGACAGGTGGTGTGGAAACCGAGGCAAAGCTTTGACATAGATCCAACACTGGAGTTCCCCAGATGTTGAATAGATACTGCACCGTTTTCTGCTTCAACTCCCATTCGTGGGAGCAGTTCTGTCTGCTCAGTTGGTCTGCTGTAATGTTGTCTATCCCTGGTAGATGTACTGTTAGACTGATCGTTTGGGGTATCGCCCAAAGCCAGAGTTCTTGTGCAAGTTTGCTAAGGGGAAAGGACCTTGTTCCACCCGGTTTGCTCAGGTAGAACAGTGTAGTTGTATTGTCGGTTTGTATTAAGATGGTTTTCCCCTGAATAGGTTTCTGGAATGCCTTGAGTACCAGAAAAACTGTTTATCTCCCAAAAAATTGATATGTTTTGTGGAGTCCTTTTCGCTCCACTGACCATGAACTTTTTCAGTTGGTTGAGATGTGCACCCCACTCATTGAGTGATGCATCCGTGGTGACTGTCACAGATGGAGTTGGGTCCTTGAAATGTCTCCCCTGTGTGCAATGTTGTTGGATGCCCACAATTGTATCTGTGCCTGCACCCTTTGTGTAACAACCACTAGATCCTCCCAACTTCCTGTGGCTTGTGACCAGCTGTTGGTGAGCCATTCTTGGAATGGGTGCATGTGTAGCCGAGTGTGAGGGATGAGTAGGATACAGGATGCCATCATTCCCATTAGTTTCATTACTTTTCTCACTGTCAGAGACTGTGCCCTCTGGTAGAGGGCAGTTTCTCGATGGATAGCTTGTATGGGATAAGCCTTGGCGTTGTCCGTGTTCAGTCTTTCTCCCAGGAGAGTTTTTTCTCTCCCTGGTGTTGTTGAAGATTTGTGGTTTGAGACACCCAGTTTTTGTAGTATTTGGATTGTTTTTTTAACATGAAAGGGACATGTTTGTTCTGTGCATGCCCTTATTAGCCAATCATCTAAGGGTAGACATGGATTTTCTCTCTTCTCAGGTATGCTGCCACTGCGGCCAGGAACTTTATGAACACCCATGGAGCAGATTTATTCCGAACGGGAGTACCTTGAATTGGCAGTGTGTTCCATTGTGTAGGAATCTTAAGTACTGCCTGTGCCTTCTGTTCATATGGATATGGAAATAGGCGTCCTTGAGATCTATTGTCAAGTAATCCCCTTTTGAATCTGTGGAATTAATTCTTGAAGGGTACATATTTTGAAATGTGTTAGTATGAGCTTATTTATCAATCTTAGGTCCATGATTGGCCTTAGATTTGTGTCCTGTTTGGGTACTAGGAAGTATGGAGAGTAGTTTTTTTTTGTACCATTCTAGTGGTGGTACCTTTTCTATTGCCTGTTTTAGGTATAGTTCTTTGTTTTCTGTGTTGAGCAGTGTTTGTTCCGATTTGTTTAATTTTCTTGTTTTTGGTGGATTTGCAGGTCGGGTCTTTGTGAGCTCTATGCAATATCTGTATTGTACCAAATTTAATATCCAATTGTCTGTTATCCTTTTCCATTCTTTGTGGGAAAAGGATTTTCTTCAGCCCACTGGTGTTGTGTGGGTCCTTTTCCATGATGAAGTCAGTTAGACCCGTTTCCTCTTCCTCTAGAGGGTTGGCCTCTTCCTCTGCCATTCCCTCTTCCTTGAAAGGGCTGTTCCTGCTGTTGTTGCCAACCTTGGTAGCTAGACTGTTGACCTGTCTGTTGGTTTGGGTTCTGCCCTTGAGATGGTTGTGTCGCTTGCTGTCCTTGACCAAAGCTGCCTCTACCTGTGGTCTCCGTTTGAGAAACCTCTTTTAAAAGAACCGCTTTGCTGTAGGGCTTCCATAGCTCTTGCTGTTTCATTGTCTTAATTTGTTGGAGGGATTCATACACCTCCTTGCCAAACAGAGCTTTACCGTTGAATGGTTTGTTGATGATTGAGGTCTGAACTTGTTTGAATCCAGAAATTGAGCCAAGCATGCCTTCTGACGATGGTTCCTGTGCACATTTGTCTGCTTGCAGTATCTGCTGAATCTAGGGCTTTCTTTAGGCAGGTGTTAGCCACGTTTTCCCTTCCTGGACAATAGATTTTGACCTCTTGTCTTCCTCAGGGAGTTTGTTCAGCAGCTCCTCTATTTCGTCCCACTATTGGTGTCCATACCCGTTCAATAAGGCATTCGAGTTGGCAATGCTCCACTGTGTTGCTGCTTCTTTCTCCATTCTCCTCCCCAATATGACCATTCTTTTGCTTTCCTTTTCAGGTGGTGGCCCTGTGTTGGCGACTGCATTGGCTCTCCTCACTGCTGTGGTGACAATGATAGAGTCGGGTACTGTACTTTCCTGAACATATTTCAGGTTTTTTGAGGAAGGTTTGTACTTCTCTACTCTGGGGGTTACCCCCTTGTTTGAAGCTGGTTCTTTGAATGCTTCTTTGCCTTGGTCCAGGATACTTGGCATAATAGGCAGATAATGTGTCCCTTTTGAAGCTGGTGCCAGTGTTTCTAGCAAGCAACATGTGTTCCCTTTTTCCTCCTCTAGAGGGACTGCAAATTGATTTGCTGCCCTTTTGACAATGTCATTGTAGAAAGCTATGTCATCAGGAGGTGAAGCTTCGAAGGATAGCAGCAAATCTCTTCCTCCGGACTCTCGGTGTCGAGGTCGTTCCACTGTTCTTCAAAATTTTCAGGAGTTTTCCTCTTCCGGTAGGTCTCTGTATTCCTTGGGTTCTTCACCAGAAGGTTCTGGTGTCGGCGGAGAGTCGAAGATCCCTTCTTCCTCTCATTCAGCATCGTCCGCCTCTTCAGCGTTGACATTCTCTGGTTCGGGCGCAGGTGTTTTCGGGATACAATAATGCTTCAATGAGTCATCGAAGTCCTTCTTTTGCAGGAGTGCTGCCTTTTCTAGTTTTAAATCGTTGTTATTGATGGCTAAAAGTGCAGAGAACAATGTAGAGATGCCTACAACCCAGTGGGCCGGCCAAGCATAAACAGAATGGGCCAATCAAGATACGATGTGAGTATGAATACTGAGTGTTAAACACAGCAAGCCGTCTACAACCCAACAGGGCCGAACGCATCTGAAGGAATGCAGTAAACAATACCCCGCGTTGAGGGCCAATAATAGAGCAGGTGATAGACACGACTGCTCCGGCACCAGGAAAGGAACCCTTAAGGGCTGCAGGCACTATGGAATAAGCCACAGTTAAATCGTAAACTGAGCAACAACAACAAAAAAAACTGAAAGCTACAAACAAAAATATTTTAGCCCTCACCCACCCCACACCCAGTCTACTCAGTGAGCTTAACCAGTAAAGGGGAAACGGGAATCAATAGCCCGTGCTTCGGGGTGTTGCTCAGAGACTATCGCCTAGGGAAATGGAAAGGGACACGTGCTGCGCGCTCTCAAGGGAGTGCATAGATGTCTTCAGGGATCAGTTTCAGAATACGGAGGTATTATGGGCCTGACAACTCTCAGGATTCTGTGGTAAGGATAGATAGAAAGGGGGGCCCAAGTTTTGGCAAAGGCATCACTCTTCCCAGTCGCTGTCAGAGCTTCTCCATGGCCAGGAGGCTCCAAAGCTGGTGCACCCAATGTATATGCTCCGGGACCCGGTCTGATTTCCACCTTGCCAAGATAACCCTTAAGCCAGCGTTCAGCGCCATTTGTCTCCCAAAAGCGAGCACAGAGGAAAGGGGAGTGCGTTTGGAAGGCATAAAAGTGTGTGCGCCGGGAGATGAGGGATGAAGGTATCAAAGGCGGCGTCAATATCATCTAGGATCTGTTCCCAATATCGGGTCAATTTGGGGCAATGCCAGAGCAAATGGATCAGTTTCCCCGGACTACCGCATCCCTGCCAGCAAAGGCCATCGCACTGGGGTTGCCATCTAGCAAGCCTGGCAGGGGTATGGTACCAATATGACGCGATCTTAAAGGCAGTTTCCGTGTGGCTCGAGGAAAACGCGTGGTGTGCGCGATAGAAAATGTCCTCCCACTCCTTCTCTGATAGCTCGCGTTCTAGTTCTACCTCCCATCGCTTCTGACCCGCAGTGCAATGGCGAGGGAGGGCGGAGGAGAGGAAGGAGTACATTTCAGAGATGGTGTTTATCATCTTTCTTGGACACTAGCCATTTCTCGAATGGTAACATCGGCCGAAATGCTACGGAGCGTGTCGCAGCGTCAGAGATCAAGTGAGTCATTTGGGAGTGCAAGTACAGATCTGTCGCAGACAGGTTGTAGTCCGATTGAGGTCCCTAAAGGGGACAAGGCCTCTGAGGTTGAAGAGGCGCCCAGACGTTTACAGCCCCCTTCAAGCCATCAAGAGGCAGCGCCGTTATTCATCCCCGGCAGAAAAGCCGGGTTCATGAAAAGCAGCGTCATGGGGGAGGGAAATGTGGTCAGATTCGCCTTACGGGAGACCTTGTCCCAAGCCCACAGGGTGGGGCGTGTAACAGGAGAGGAGTAAAGGCCCCAGGCACGATCCGGCCTTGGCAGCCAAGCATCGCGCCAAATGTGGTCCATGAACACCCAACCCGTCATAGGGCGGTTCCACTCAACCAAGAAGCGTTATTGCGAAGCGAAGAAATATTGTGTAAGACTAGGGAAGGCTAGGCCACCATATTTCTTAGGGCGCTGAAGCAGACTTTGCCGCAGATGCGGTGCGGTTGGACCCCAGACAAATCCCTCAATTGCCAACTGCATCTGTTTCAGGGTGTGTGTGTGGGAGGGGGGGGGGGGGGGGGGGGTCGAGTGGCAGCATTTGGAATTAATACAGAGCCCGTGGAAGCACGTTCATTTTGACCACAGACAGTCTCCCAAACCAAGTTACGGGAAGGCGGCTCCAGCGAGTCATATCTGTGCGAATCAGTTTCAGAAGGGACGAGTAATTCCGCTCCGCTGTTTGTGCAAGGCTTCTGTGGAGGACCAGTCCCAGGTAGGTAATGCCTTCTGTCACCCACTCAAATGTAAAGCTATTACAGAGTGCCCTCACCGTCTGTGGAGCAGTTGTGAGATTGAGTAATTGTAATTTCATCATGTTGATTTTAAAGCCGGAGAACTGACTAAACAATTGAATGTCGTCCACTATAGCTGGCAGAGAAGTCAGTGGGTGTGCCACCGAAAAGATGAGGTCGTCTGCGAATAAGCTAATAAGGTGGTGGTCGAGGCCGAAGGGGATGCCGCGTGTAAGAGGGTTGTCGCGGAGGCATTGGGCTAATGGCTCCATATAGAGGGCGAAAAGTTGGGGTGAGGGGGCAGCCCTATCTTGTACTGCGCCCGACGCTAAAATGGTCAGAGAGGACCCCATTAACCCATACTGATGCCTGGAGCGCACTATAGATACTCCCGATCCAATGCCGGAACCACGGCCCCAGTCCAAAATGCTCTAGTGTTGCGAAAAGGTATGGCCAATGCACACGGTCAAATGCCTTCTCCGTGTCAATTGCCAACAGAAGTGCTTCTTCTTTTGACCGGTGCACTTTATCGATCAGGTGACAGATACGCTTGATGTTGTCCCCACATTGCCATCCCAGGATGAAACCGGATTGGTCCGGGTCCACGAGACCCAGCATATGGGGGTTAAGTCTGTGTGCTAAAATGCTAGAAAAAAGTTTGGCATCTACGTTTAATAGTGAGATTGGACGATAGGAACTGCAAAGTTCCGCATCTTTGCCCGACTTGAGGATGACCGAGATAGACGCTTGCAGCATGGATTGGGGGAGGGACCCGGTGTCCGCGAACAAGTTAAACAAGCGGGTTAACTACAGGGCAAGTTCGGCGCAGTAAGTCTTATAAAAAAGGGCACTAATGCCATCAGACCCCGGAGCCTTCTGTAACTTCAGTTGCGCAATTGCAGAAATCACTTCTATGCGGATGGGCAGGTCCAAGGCAGCGGACTCGCCCGCTGGCAGAGGCGTTAACGCAGCACCTCCGAGGTAGACAGAGGGATCAGGGCGTAGGGAAGGATCAGCTGCGTAGAGCGTTGTAAAAGGATCGGAATGTCGAGACTATATCGGCGACGGCAGAGATAGAGCGGCCACCACTGTCGCGGCGCGTCATCACGCGGGCTTCCTGTTGGTTACGAAGGCAATGGGCTAGCATGCGGCCACCTTTGTTGGAGCCCACAAAGTATCGAATATGCTACTTACCAGTATGCATCTGTTCTTGGCATGTAGGGCTGCTGACATTCATATCTGTGCATAGATCGCCGCCTAGTGTTGGGTCCGGATGATTGCACATTATTGTCCTGGAAGACTCTTCGAAGTATCACGAGATAGGTGGCTCCTCCCCTGGACTACAGTGCGCTAACTGCCGCCAAACTCGGGGGCGCCTGTGCGCTTGTGTATGGCCTCGAGCTCCTTCACTGATGCCTCTAGCTCAGCACGTTTCGATTGTCTAGTTTTATTCTCGAAGTCCGCCTTCGCTATGAGAGCCCCTCGCACCACCAGTTTAAGCGCCTCCCAGACCGCGTAAAGCGGCGTACTCTTGCTCGTTAAGCGCTATATAGTCCAGGATGGTTCTTTTACTATCCGCCACTACGTCGGGAGATCAGAGCAGTGAGTCTCGCAGACACCATCCCGGTACAGCGGCAGACCGTTCAGAAGGGAAGCGTAGGGATAGTATGATATGCGCATGGTCAAAGAGAGCCCGGGCTTTGATAGTAGAACCCGTGACCAGGGGCCAGGCAGCTGGAGTCACTAGGAAATGGTCAAGCCGAGCGTACGTCTTGTGCGCAGCCGAATAGTAAGAAAAGTCTTTCAGTTGGGTGTAAGCAACGCCATGCATCTCTGATCCCAGCGTCATGCAACCAGTCCATGCCAGACGCTGAGAGGGCGCATGCGCCCCCTGAGCGTGAACCAGAACGGTCCAACTCCCCGTTCATCACGAGGTTGAGGTCACCGCCTATTATCACTAAAGCATCGGGGGATTGCAGAACCTCGGCGCAGGAGTCTATCAAGAACTTCTCTAGGCGTTCATTGGGGGAGTAGAGGCAATCGTGTATGTGGATTTGCTGACTTAGAGCCGCAGAGCCAGGAGGCGCCCCTTGATCTCCGCGACCGTCCCCAATACTGTGCCCTTAAAATGCCTAGAAAGTAGTATGGCAACCCCACCCCGCTTGTGAGTGGTCGAGGACCAGTGCTGGTGCGTGAAATGGCCATGGCGTATATGGTGAGTGTCAGTCTGTAGCAGGTGGGTTTCTTAGATGAGGCAAATCTCACCCCCGGAGTTTTCTAAGAGAGATAATATCACCTTACGGTTAACTGGGTTGTTAAGGCGCCGGGCATTGAGACTAGTGATTTTAAGCTCCAAATGGGGGAGTGTGGGTTAGAGAAGCGCTCGGAGGGAACAAGCCATCCCCCTGGGGAGACACGGCACTAAGTGCATGGGAGCTGAAAATAGACCAACGTGCAAAGGCACCCTGGGCGTGGATGATAAAGAAACTCACTGAGGAGACGACCCACCCTACCCCAAAACTGGTAACAACCCCAAAAAAATAAACAGCTGCAATAACGTCTGTATGCTGCCACACCGGAGTCGGACGGTCTCTATTGAAAAAGCAACAAGCCCGCAACAGCGCGGGGGTGACTCATGTCTGTCAAAAGAGTACAGTTCAAGGGTGTGGTGACGAACCAAGTCCATGTGAGTGGAGAGGTGCTGAGCCTCCGGTCCGCACGAGAGGAGGGTCCCATCAACGTGCTATTGCTACAAGTCAGGCAGGGGCTTTATTAGCTGGGTTGTTTGTCAGCGAGGAAAGAACATTTCCCTCTTTTGCTCGAGCGGCAGCATCTGGTCCAAGAGACTGCGATGAAGGCTTGCCTTCTGTGTGCCAACGATCCGGCCTGTCACCCCGAGGCGTAGAAAATTTGTGGGCGAGGCAGGGCCGGAGGCAGGAGACCCAAAAGATCGGAGGCTTCCTGGAAGGAGCGCAGCTGACGCAGTAGGCCATCGAATTTTAAAATGATACGAAAGGGATGGCCCCAGGCATCAGGGATCCCCTTCTCCCTCAAGTGTTGGGCCTAAATTCCCACCGTTTAGACAGGGTGACTGCAGAGAGGTCCTGATAAAGTGTCGGAGCCAGGCCACGGAACAACAGAGGGTGGGAGTCTCAAGCTTTGCAGAGAATGAGCTCCTTCAATTGGAAGTTGTGGACGCAAGCCATAATGTCTGGGGGGGGGGGGGGGGGGGGGGGAGGGGGGGGGCGCAGTGGCTCGTCGAGGGAGGCCCACGCGGCGCACTCTGTCAATTTGGATCTCGGAGGTGTGTTCCAGGCCTAGAATGTGACAAAACAGGGCTTGCACAAATCCTCCAATGTCGCCTTCTTCCGCTCCCTGTTTCACACCGCGGATGCGAACATTGTTGCGGCGTGAGCGGTTCTCAAGATCCTCCGCCTGCCCTCGTAGTTAGACTTGCTGTTCCTTGAGGAGAATAATTACTTGTTTTAATGCCTCAATTTCTTCATCCCGCCCATTTTATTGGCCCTCTAGGGTCGCTACTCTGTCGCCAATCTCCAAGACGTCTCTGCGAACCTCACGGAGGTCCATCGCCAGTTGGTCCTTGAGCTCCTGGAGATCCTCCTTGAGCACTGAGAAAAGCGAGGTCATAAAGGCCTTTGTGGCCGGGGCATCGGCTCCCTCCGCTGCCCCCATAGCCGACACCAAGCCCTGATCGATCGCCTTCGGTGGTAGCATGTCTGACCGATCGGTCCTTTCTCGGTCGTCCCGTCGTCATGAGGGCCTGCTGTTCGTAAGGCCTGTACCGTTAGCATGTGTTCCCCGGTGCTGGGGTCAATCTTGCAGGGGGCTTATGAGACGAATCCGTAAGCCGATGCGATGTACGGTGGAGAACAGATCAGGCACGCAATTGGGCAGGACCCAGCTCTTCTGTCCCAGGATCAGCAGGGCCGACAGGGTCTAGTGCGGTGTCCAACATCCGGAAAGGCACATTAGACAATCACGGCCCAGAAGAGAAATCAAGAATGCCGGAGCATTCACTGGGGGCAAGGGCCCCGCCCGCGTATCCCGGGTGGAGATAGTGGGTTTTGGAGCATGGAAGGCAATCCAGCGGGCTGCAAGCACTGGGCTGGCCCCTAAGGGAGCCCGCCACAGGGAAAGCACACCTCCAGGGAGGAGAGAAAGCGGCGATGCGTCGGACGGGCAGGCCTCGGCCCAGGAAGCACGGTAGCAAGATAACTGGCGGTCCCGCCCCCCAAGGCAGTTGCAAGGCGCGGGCACCGATCACCGCCCTAAGCGGACCCGCGCCGGCAAATCCAGATGTCAGCAGAGGGGTAATGCTCAATACCTGGGACTGCGAAAGCCGCCCCCGCGATCGCCCCACCAGCGGGCAAAGCTGCTCCGCCGAGGAGTGTGCACGAGGGTAGGTGCTGCTGGTGGTACAGTCACAGTGAAATAGCGGGCCTCGGGCTCTGCCTGCAACAGACATGCACACCCCCGGGAAGGAAAGAGCAGCGGTGTGCCGAGCAGGCAGAACCCGTCCCAGGAGGAGCCGCAGGAAGGTGGTGGGCGCCAATCCCCACCCGAAGCGGACCTGCGCCAGCAAACACGTGACAGCATGTGAATCCAGAAAAGGATTCATGCTGTAAAACTGACTGGTGGCCTAGATAAAGCTACTAAAGCAGTTGACTGACGACATCACAAAGTGAGAGTTGATTAAGTAAAATATCCCCGACAATCAAGTCTATGGATCATTGTACAGACCACCTAGTCTGTTCCTGGGGTAGAAGACACTAGTCTTGCGGCCACTTCCTGGTGCAAAAAAAAAGCACAAAAGAAAACTGGAAAATCTGGATTGATCAAATCAAAAAGCATTATGCGGACGATTATGTTCAACAAACCTCCACTGAGACAAAGGTGAATCTGGAGTAGATCAAAGCAGGCCTCGAAAAACGTAAAAGTGTTACTAAACCTGCAAGTCGAGCAACTTCAATAATTACTCGACCTAGCTAATGTGCTTGACCCGTAAACTGGTCTCAAATTGTGTGATCATTGGCAAATATTTTATTTTGCAGAGTAGCCTTTTTCTTTACTCACATATGAGAGTTCAGCATTTCTGCTGTAATGAACGTTTGCTCCATGTGTAATCTAGAATCTAGTGCACACATAGGGCATACATGATTCCCTGACTTGCCTCTGTTTACTAACAGCATTGCCATCAGAACAGGGGCAGGAGTGTCTCAGTTCATGTTTTAACACTCAATTTTAATAAATATATTACCAAAGCATGATGTGGTAGTGCACTGTCATTTACAAACCCTAAATTACCAAGAATTGACTACAAACATTCCCTCTACTTAGCAGATTTACTGAAAAAAAACTATATAGTGTGCTAAATCTGAAAATTGGGTTCCAAAAAATATTCATCATTAGCACATCACCAAGTAAAGTCGTTCCGATTTGTTTTCATCCTATTAAAATAGTCTATCACACAAGTACTTAAAATGGGCTTTCACAAATACTGAAATATATATTTTGCAATGTTTGTACAGTTTACTTATGAGATATTTAAATGTGTTAGATAAAACCATTTCACACTTCATAAAGTAATTTAGACAGTTCACTTTACAAAATCCTGGAACTCTGCAGTCAGAAAAAGCAATTGCAAACTGACTTCTGACCTCAGTCTCTGAACACAGAACAAATCAGGCAAGAAAAAAAAAAATGTATAGGCACCTTTATTGTTTCCTCACTTTATCTCTGGACAGAATCACCATTTTGTCAGTTTGACTGATCGGGTGAGTAAGTCCCAAATATAGCTTGACCTGAAAATCTGTCTTGCCATAGCGATTGGGTGAGTAGATTTTGAGGCCTGCAAAGCATCCTATTTTTACTGGAGGTGCTACCCAAAGAAGAATACAGACACTTTGAAATCTCCAACTTCATTCTGCGAGAGGGGGGGGGGGGGGGGGGGGGTTGAGGAGACTGGTCACTCCAGCTTTAAACCAAGTACAAACTGTAACAAATGATGAATTTAATAATGCAATACAAGTGCCTGCTTGAAAAAAGTGAACCAGATGCTGCAGTATCAACATCGGCTAATGTAAATTACTATGAACCACCATGAGAATCCACAATTGAAAGGACACCAATGCATGAAATAGTGCTATATGAAAGGGAGTGCGATACAGGTTTTGAAGCAAGAGAAATATCATCCCTCTAGTTCATCGATGCTAGAAAGTGCCTTTTGCTGGTTCCATGACAGACACCTTTTTATCCCATGATCATATCTACATTACTACTGGAGTTCTGTACATTTTAATAGGGTTAGGTGTATTTATTCCATGCATTTTACAGTTTTACTTTCAAAACAAGCTTAAGCATATTGGGTAGAACACATTAATGAAAAAGTGTACGGGGTGGGATTAGTTCTGGAGAGTTAGGGGTACTGGTACCCTGTTAGGGTGTGTATTATTCCTAGAGAAATAATAATGCCAAATAAGAGGAACAAAACATGACTAGCTCAAAGGGTGTTATTTATGTACAGTAAAAGCTCAAGAAAGGCTGTTGGAATGTTGCTAACCAACTCACAGGAGGTGTTGTAGCACCCCAGGAGATCGAGCCGAAATACAAAACAGTGCGACTGGAATAGGAAAAAAAACTTCTTTGCTCAAAGTAACAATCTTCTTTGGTTCCCTGTCCAGAGTATCAGTAGGGAAGTCAGTATGTTTCATCTTGCTCATCCACACTTGCACTGCAAGACTCTCAGGAGTCGGGTGCTGTAAGAGGTAGGATAGGTACCCTCAAGCCAGTCTGTGAGCAGAGCAATCTGGCAGAGCAGTGTTTGGACCATGGTGCCATAAAGGGCCCAGTGAGGACCTGGCTAAAAGGCTTAAAAGGGGGATGTGGATGGCCCAGGCCGTGGAATTAATTCAACAAGTTTGCCTTAGTCTCAAATGTGGTCAACTTCAAGACCTTCAGAGTCCTATGTGACACTCTTAGGAGGCACTTTCTTCAGTTGGGGGCTCAGATGGGTGAATTCAGATTAGTCTCAGGTGAAGTATCTAAGACACTTGTTATGTTATTGAAATTTGTAGAGCGCGGCAATTACCCGGAGGTGTCCTGGCGCTGTCTAGAATATCCTGAGGGTCCTGAAACATGGGGAGCTAATAGATGGGTGACCGGGGTTATTCATTAAGGAACAGCCAGGTCTTTAGTTCCTTTCTAAATGACAAAAGGTCTGTCTTAGCCCTGAGATAGAGAGGAAGGTCATTCCAAGCCTTCGCGGCTCCATAGATAAAGCTCCTACCTCCCCAGCGAGCTTTCCTAATGCGCGGGACCTGGGCCAGGTTAGCTTCCTTTGACCGCAGGCTTCTACCCGGCACATACCAGTGTAGTCGGTCCTTTAGGAATTCTGGGCCTAGGCCGTGCAATGCCTTGAAAGTCATGGTCAGTGCCTTGAACCGAATTCGGCTTTTAACAGGGAGCCAGTGCAAGGTTTTTCTTCCCAAGGAAGCCGAAGCGACTCTTGAGGAGCCCGTAAGAAGACGGACTGCAGCATTCTGCAGAATCTGAAGTTTACTCAATGCTCTGAGTTGCGCATTTAAATAGAGTCCATTGCAGTAATCCAATCTAGCCAAAGCCAGCCCCCTGACCACCATGTGCCTACTATCCTGGGGCAGCAGGGGTAGCTTGTATTATGAAAGTCTAGATACAGGCCTGCATCAATAAAATAAAGGGGCAGAATGTGATCAGTCTGCTCAATATTCTCAGGGGGATAATCTCTGGTAGTACTGATGTCAGGAGAGAGGAGCAGGACAGGAGTCATCCTGAGGCAAAGACTTCACCTTAGTGATTTCACGCCATGACATAGGACAACCTCTCACTGAAATCTGCTTGTGGAGCAGAACAGATTCTGGAAACAGAACACCTGGAGCTCAAGCGGACAACACATGGAAGAAACAGCAGGACTGCAGCAAGCATGTCGACGTTTAGCTTGGTGCTGCTAGATGGCTGGACCAAAGCCAAAAAAGGTCAGTCAGCAGCGTTGGGGAAGGCCACACCAGGGGAAGTCTGACTGGAAGCCCTGACCTATCTAATGGCACCACAACTGTAACAGGAGATTTGGAAACACTTTTAAAGAGTTTCTATATGGCCTCCTTGAAGGCCTACATCTGCTACAGAGTTGACGATGGCACGGGAAACTGGCATATAGAATGGAGGGGGCGGGGGGAAAACTTCTCAAGTTTGACTTTGAACTGGTCTCTAAACTTCATCTTAGATTTATCCTGAGATGGCTCCCGAAACAGATTCCTGTTTTAGTTTTGGTCACGTAGAGGTGGATTTCAAGCTCCCCGGCGGCTCTCTGCTGGACTTTGGAAACACCAGGGTGCAAATGTTCCAGTGCTCGAGTCACTTTTTACTGAGGAACCAAAGGCAGATGTCATAGGTCCTTGACAGATATCGGTTTCCTGTAAGTGCAACACAGCTTAAACCCTGCTGTTTTATGGGAAGACATCACTGAACACTGTCTGGTAAATGAACAGAAGTTTTCGGGACATCCTGAAAAAGTTGGGAGCGTAGCTCTGGATCTGTGTCAGAATGCAGTAAAAGAGGAACCGAAGTCAGTGTGCAGAGGGGAGGCAGGACAGTGGTGATATAGGCAAATTGTGACATCTACTGGGGCACAGGAGGTATTGCAGAGTTTTCCAGATCTTAACAGACTCCTTAGCATCCATGATGGATTAGCAGTTAGAAGTAGCCATCAGAAAAGGGGGTTCTTAAATCTCATTCAGAACTAAATATATCCATATTAATGTCAATGAGGAGAGACCATAATAAAGGTACATGCTATTTTTTTTTTTAAATGCCCGCTGCAACCATTTAAGACTTGATCTCAGTGGAAAAATGCTTCATTAAACACATGTGGGAAATAAGGCAAGATGGATAGGAGCGGCTTGACCTCAATCCAGTAAAGAGATGACCGCCATAATGATTCTTGATGGCTTCACTCAAGGTACAAGACAGGTAATGGGCACTCAGTCCCCAAGCTCCTCAAGCATTGAGGACTGGTGCTGCCACAGAAGTGTCGACATTCTACACGCTCAGTCATGTCTCCGATACCTACTATCACCCAAGTAGATTTTTTAAAGGAATGATTTTATAGATCAATAAATTCAATTACACTTCCCCTTGGAGTCTCAAAGTACAGTAAAACTATGTTGGGAAGGAGGGGGTAAGTAGAGGCTGTTTTATTATACCACTACGATAGTAGTGCATCTATAAAAAAAGTGCAACAATACAAGTTGTGATATGTAAAAAAAAAACATTTTATACTACTCATTCTTCGTTTTATTAACTGTCAGAAGATTGAAGCACTTACTTGGGTCTCGTATTCCAAGGCAATTCACAATACAACTTTGTATTAAAGGACACGTTTAACACTGAAAATCTAAGAGAAAGACAAAAATTAAAGATGTGCATGAACTGCATTTAAATGCAGCTAGACAGAAAATAGTTTGCAGTAATTTGTTATACATGGCAAACATAAATCTGAATCTTCAATAGATATAGTAATTTGATCAACTACCCAGTTAGATGGGTTTGATTTAGTGGAACTTCAATACGCAAATTGGCCCTAGACTTATTCTCCATCTGTTATAGGATACTTTCTCGCCCACTGTTGGCCAACTATTCCCAAATTGCAGCTATCAGTGTTACACTTGGGTGTGTCGCAGCAAGACCGTAGGCAGGGGCACCTAAATGAAACAAATTAAATAAGATTGCACAATAGAGAACACTGTTTGATCCAGAATACACCTGCAGACACAGACATCCATCTACATTCAAACTGAACAAAACAGTACATTTAAACTTAAGTTGAGTAGGGGAAAATAAGGCAAGATGCGGAAAAAAATAATTTTCATATCAAACTATTCAAAAGCAACCCGTTTTCTGAAAACTATTACCATTATAATAGCAAGCTATTTTACAACTAATTGTTGTGTTCTTGGCATTGAACTAGCATTTCTCACTATGTCATGTGGCCAATTTATATTCATCAGTCCGAGAGCTCTAAAGTTTCTACATTTATTTAGTTTTATTAAAACACAAAGCAGGAGAGCGGGTGGTGACACACTGCGAGAAAATGGAGTATCCGTCAGAAATATGATTATATATGATAACAAAATGATTACTTACCAGTTGGAGTAATTTTGCAGCCTGAAGACTTGGTAAACAATTCACATTGCAGCATGAATCCTTTTCTGTATTCACATGCAGTGCATCTGATTATGTACTGGTATACAGTTCCTTAGGAAGGAGGGTTAAAAGTGGGCGAGTTGTCAAACAGGTGTTGTAGCACCCTGGATATCCACACAGTAGTGCTTTGTAAAGGTATGTGGGGCACACAGTAGTGTTTCGTAAAGGTATGTGGGGTTACCAAGTCGTGCACATGCAAATGTCGCTAATGGATATGTTTTCCAGGAATGCTAGGGTTGCACTCTTTTTACTGGTTGAGTGTGCCCTGGAGCGAGCAGGTAGAGTTTTTCCTGACTTGTGTAACAGATATGGATAGTTTCCACTATCCACCGTGCAATTGTTCCCTTCGTTACCAGCATACCTTTGCTTGCCCTGGCAAAGGAGGCAAAGGGTTGGTTACCCTTTCAAATTGCTTTCTTCTCTTATAGGTAGCACACGAGTGCTCTTCGGACATCCAAGGCGTGTAATGCCCTTTCAGCTTGTGACTTTGGGTCTTGGAAAAAAATGGTAGTTGGATGCTTTGGTTGAAGTGAAATTGCAACACCATCTTAGGTAGAAATTGAGGGTTTGTTCGTAAAACTGACTTCGTCCTTGTGAATTTTAAGGTACGATTCCTGGATCGTGAGCGCTTGTAACTCGTGAACTCTGCGAAGTGATCCTTTCAGGAATCTTTTCACCACTGGTAGTGTGAAGATACTGCTCCTGGTTGGTCCTCTGGTGTATGAGACTAGGATGGCCAAGTATACTCTTAGTGATGCGTAGTCAGGCTGCTATCCAGTAGGTGGGTAAGGTACGTTCGCACCATACAGTAGCCTGTCATGGCTTCTAGTTTTTCAAGTTCCATGCACCATACAAGTACTTGACTATTTAGCCTCCTTCAGGATCTCCATTCTCCCAGGTATTATGATTTGTCTTCTGGACATCTCTAGTATCACTTCTGTCTGGCCTATTGCTGTACGATAAAAATGAGTGACATCCCAGGTTGTCTGCCTTTTTCCATTACCCTTTGGATCAGGGGAATCTGTGGAAAGGCATATGCAAATCCCCCTGACCAGTCTATCAAAGGACATCCCTTTGAACTGGTGGTGAAGAAACCTGGACAGGAAGTCTTGGGATTATGCGTTTTCTGGACTAATAAGTCTATGCTTGGGGTGTCCCAGTATCTGAACACGATGTCCAGCACTTCCTGCTTTATCTCCCATCCGTGGGGAGGCGCTCTTTTGCCTGCTCTGTCTGCCTCAGTGTTATGTTTTTCTGGGAGGTGTATTTTTACTAGGATCGTGTACCACTGCACCACCCATTTCCATCTCTCTTGTGCCAGTTGACAGTGGGAACTACTTTGTTCCTACATGCTTGTTGAGGTAGAACATTGTCGTTGTCCATTTGAAAAAGCACCATCTGTCCCTTCATGTGCACCTGCAATGCTCTTAAAGCTAGGAAGACCATCTTTAGTTGCAAGTAGTTTATGTGCCTCACAGTGTCCAATGAACCCCAGAGTCCACGGACCTTCAGATTGTCCATGTGTGCTCCCCAGCCTTGTGGGATGGGTCAGTCGTTATGTTTACCATGGGGTGGTGATTTAAAAGGTCTCCCTATCCTCACATTCATTGGGTTCTACTATTCTATTTTCTTTTGAACCCTTTTTGTGACAACCACTAGATCCTCCCAACTTCCTGTAGCTTTTTACCATTGGTTGCAGAGCCATTCCTGTATGGGTTGTATATTCAGTCTCGGAATGAGGGGATGCACAATACCAACATGCCTATCAATTTCATGACAGTCCTCACGGTCAGACTGCCCCTTCTGATAGGGTTGAGCTTGCTCTACTATTGTTGCCGGACTGGATATGCATATGCTGTTCTTGAGTACAGGGTCACCAACATGCGCCTCCAAGATCCCAGGGACCACCATGCTAAACAGGTGGCAGATGCTTCAGTTTGAGGCGATGAGTGATGTATAGGTCCCCAGGGTTACTTAAGGCCACCCCACCAGGAAGGAGGGTAGCTTATGACTGAAATGGGAAAATTGGGATAATCACAAATAAGTCCTGAAGAAAGCAGATTGACCCAGATTGGCATTTAAAACTGCTGAAGCATGTCAACCACAGATGTATGGGGTCCCTACACCCCCATCACATCGCACTATATTAAACCTTGCCAAAGGCCCAACCAATTAAAACAGGATCCGGGCAGGCAATTTTAATCTTAAACTAAAACTCAATCCCTACACAATAGATCAAGAGCTCCGCTTACAAAAGCTTCGAGCCTGTCCACCCAAAATAGGCGAGTGGGACGTGGGTCTGATGAAGCAAGCCACAGGTGGTACCTGTGGTTGAGGACCCAACATCCTAAAAGTTGTGTAGATCTCACCAATTTACCTGGGTGTAGATCCTGCACTTTGATGAGATATACGTTGGGCCACGCAACAATCACAGACAAAAACAGGATATACAAAGCGAGGGTAACTCCCCCTATTGGGATAAAAGAATATAAGAGAACGTATAGTTTACCTGTCGGTGTAGTTTTGCAGCTTGAAGACTTTCTGGATTCACTATGCTGTGTATTATTATGCCATCTTGTGGTTGGGTCCGGAATCGTAGTATTTTCTATTTTTTTTCGTGGCCCAGGTGGGCGGCGACGTCCCACCATTTGGTGTCTTTCGTGACGTCGGCACACTTCCTGCAGAAGCTCCCACCTTTGGTCGCCATCTTCAGATTCTTTTTTCTCTTCTTGTGTTAATCCTGTTCTCTGTTATTTTGTAAAGTCTTGTTTATCATTAACCCTTTACCTCCGGTCTCATCTTTCTGGCAGCGGAGGATGGGTTCGCTAGTGAATCCAGAAAGTCTTCAAGCTGCAAAACTACACAGAGAGGTAAGAAACTATACGTTTTGCAGCGTGAATCTTTCTGGATTCACTATGCTGTGCATAGAGTTTGTAGCGGTTTGTCCTTATTGTGGTGGCTGGGTGGAAGATGAGCACTGGTTACTGAATAGGTGTTGTAAGACCTTCTGTCCCACTTGCGCTGCTTTGTTCATTTGAATATCCACAGTAGTGCTTGGTGAACGTATGCACTGAAGACCATGCTGCCGCTTGGCAAATGTCTTGGATAGGTGTGTTTGCTAGAAACGCAATTGTTCCTCCTTTCTTCCTTGTTGAGTGAGCTTGAGCTGCTCCTCTTAACTGTTGTCCTGCCTGCTTGTGGCAGAGTTGAATTGTCTGTGCAATCCATCGTGCCATGGTATTCTTGGTGACTGGTCGTCCCAGAAAACTGCTTGCGAAGGACACAAAATGTTGTTTTCCTGCATTCCTTTGTTCTCTATATATAGTGCATTACAGCCCTTCTGGCGTCTAGTGTGTGCAGGGCCCTTTGTTTTTGTGGTCGGTTTTTGGAAAAAACGTGGTATCTATTGTTTGGTTCGTATGGAACCGAGACACCACCTTTGGCATGAAGTGTGTGTCCGTCCTCATTACAATCCACTCCTTGCGTATTTGTAAGTAGGGCTCTTGGAGTGTGAGCGCTTGCAACTCACTCACTCTTCATAGTGAAGTGATCGCCACTAAGAAGGCCGTCTTTAGTGTGAGCATGTGCAGTGTAGCCTTGTGAATAGGTTCCAAGGGTGCCTTCATCAGTTGAGTTAGCACTACGTTGAGGTTCCATGCTGGTGCTGGCATACTCTTTGGGGGGGGGGGGGGGAATTCTCTTAGCCCCTTTCAAGAATCTCTTCCCCATGAGAGGTGATCAAACTTTTTCCAGTTTCTCCTCTTGTGTAGGCCACCACCGCAGCCAAGTGCACCCTCAGGGATGTGTAGCTTAATCCACTTTGTAGCAGGTGTATTAAGTACTTTAGTACTGTTGATTCCCTTGTGACCTTCCGTTGTAGTTTCTCCTTGATGCACCATTGGGAGTACCTCTTTCATTTTGCTATGTAGCACTTTCTTGTGGTAGGCCTCCTTGCCTCCCCGAGTACTGCTATAGTACTTGCTGGTAGTTTCAGATGCGCAAATTCTAGGTCTTCAGGAGCCATGCTGCTAGGCTGAGACCCTCTGGTTCTGGGTGAAGCTCCCTTAAGTTTTGCATTGTTAACAGGTCCCTTCTCCTTGGGAATCTGTGTGCTTGTTCTTGTGCCATTTCTACTATCTGCGAGAACCAGGACTGTCTGGCCCACTGAGGTAGTATCAGTGTCATGTTGCTGATTCTGCATTTGCCGAGTACCCTGTGTATCAGTGGTATCGGGGAAAAAGCGTATGCAAAGCTCGGATATACTTATCCATAGCGCATTCCCTTGGGACCGGTGGTCCGGTTGCCTGGATGCGAAGTGTTGGCATTTTGCATTCTGGTGTGTTGCAAATAGGTCTATTTATGGAGTACCCCATTTGTGGAAAAGCTTCTCTATTTCCTGCTGGTTGAGCTCTCATTCGTGGGAAGCCGACGTCTGTCTGCTGAGCCGGTCTGCTTCCACATTTTCCTTTCCTGGGAGATGTATTACTAGTAGGTCTATTTTCAGTGGGATGGCCCATCTCCAAATTTCCTGTGCTAGCCCTGATAATGGTACTGATTGTGTTCCTCCTTGTTTGTTGATGTAGAACATGTTGGTTGTGTTGTTTGTTTGGACCAACACCCTGTTCCCGTACAGCTCTTTCTGAAAGGCTTTTAAGGCTAGGAATACAGTCTTTAGTTCCAGGTAGTTGATGCGTATGACCGCATTCTGCAGCAACCATAGACTCCTCACCATGAGCTTGCTCATGTGTGCGCCCCACCCCAGCTGGGAGGTGTCCGTTGTGATGGTCACTGTTAGAGTTGGTTGTGTGAATGGCTTCCCCTGTGATAAGTTATCCTTCTTCCACCACGCTATTTCCTGATGCACTGCATGTGTGACAACCACATGATCTTCCCAACCCCCTGTGGCCTGTGACCATTGCTGCTGGATCCATTCCTGGAATGGTCTCATGTGCAGTTGAATATTTGGGACTAGGTGGATGCATGACGCCATCATTCCCATCAGTTTGCTCGCCGTCCTCACGGTCAGAACTTGCCCCTTGCGGTAATTACGTGTTTCTTTCAGTATTGCCAATGTTCTCTTCCTGCTGGGGAACACCTTTGCCTGAATGGTGTCAATCTCTGCCCCTAAGAATATCTTAATCTGCTCTAGTTCTCTTGACTATTTCTCCCAATGGATTGAGAAACCCAGTCTTGTTAGTGTTCGTATGACCTGCTGGATGTGTAGTCTGCACAGGTCATACAAACTTGCCTTTACAACCCAGTCATCGAGATAGGGGTATACCTGTAGCCCTTGCCTTCGTAGGTGTGCTGCGACAGCTGCTAGGCATTTGTAAACACTCTTGGTGCGGATTTGAGGCTGAATGTCAGTACTGTGAACTGCTAGTGTCTTTGATCACAAACCTCAGCAGGCACTTCCGTTTGATGGGGATGTGCAAGTATGCTTCCTTTAAATCTATAGTAGCCATGTAAGAAAGTGGCTCTGTATATACTGTTCCCAAATAGGTACAGTGTGCACATAGTCCACAGTCCCCAGAGGTTTGGCAGAGGCTAAAGTTAGATTATAACCTTACTCTCTAAAGTGGCAGCTTGGTCGAGCAGTAAGGCAGTATCAGAGGACAGTGTAAAGCATTTGTTGTACAGTCAGCAAATGGTCTCACACACTCAATAACTAAACTCTAGGCCAATGGTTTTGTATCAAAAGATATAGTTTTATATTAGAACCAATAATATGTATCAAAATATACTTTCTCAGAATGAGATGCTTTAGACAAATACTTTTCAATAGGCAATAGACTTTTGAATGCAAAGTTACAATTGTTGCAATAGGCAACAATTTCAAACACAATTATACATTCAATGGGAATTTCTAGTTAAATGCAATAGATTACTTTTTGGATTACTTTTCCTACCACAGGACTGGATACTAGATTCAGTCCCGGGACATCTCCTGTAAACAGTTGAGTAAAAACGTTTTGGTTACAGTAGTGATTTTTAAGGAATATTATTGTATTTTAAAAGTTGACACTTCGAAACTTTTTCTAATAGAATCACCAATGTTATCCTATGGGAGGAAATTCACTTAGCAGGCAAGTGGGGTTATGGTTACTTTTTCTAACTCGGGGTTGGATCCTGGATCCAGCACTGGGGCATCTCCTGTAAACAGTTGAAAGAATGTGATTTTGTTATACAGGCGATTTTTAATGAATTTGTAAGTTTGCAAAATTGACACTTAGAAGAAATTTCACAGAAAAACAGTCAATGGTTTCCTATGGAAGAAAATTCGAGTTACGGGTAAAGTATGTTCTCATTACTTTTGTAATCCAGTGCTGGGCTCCTAGGCTCAGTACTGGGACATCTATCTAAAACAGGTAAGTAATTAAGTTTTCACAGTTGGTACGTTCATGCTGCTAGGCGCCGGGATTTCGCCTCTTGGATTGAAACCGAGATATTCCTCTAATCATCATTGAAAATAGCAGTTGTTGCTCCAGTATCGCCGCGACCCGACTGACCGGATCCCCATTGAGGAATCAAATTATTTCCAGCGTCCATCAGTAATATTGTTCTTCGCGGCATCCAACTGTGATCCCGAGGCACTACTCTGAACGTAACCAGTACGACAACCACGTCTCGCCGTTTGTTGGCTCTATACCAGCTCTCACCCGCATCATTTATTGAAAATACACTGGCAGTATTAAATGTCTTGAGCCAAACGTACACAGGCATGTATAAGTAAATGTAATGAAGAGGATTCCAATATTTATTTTCCCAGGGCTCGAAACGATGTCGACAGTCTTTACACCATATGCATTTAATATATCGTAAAGTTTATTGTGCAATGGTGTTCTTACGTTACATGAGTCTGCTATAATTTATGCTACGCAGACACGTTCTCTTTGCCTGAACCTTTCCCTAATTGTTTTTTGTTCCTTTGTGTTAGGACGCGGGTTGTGTCCCACTTGAATTTTGTGTGTGTATTTTATGTTATATACCGATTTGATATTAAATCCTGTCCGGCTGGACAAAGAATATAGCACCTATTTAGCCTATATTTATTTCCCATAGTATTCAATTTTGTCTAGGGACCCCTGTCTTTAGAAAACATAACCGGTAGGTGTAGCAGTTGTTTGAAAAAGTGTCTTTAGCACTGCATGCCCTACATTGGCTTGTTTATGTGCTAACACATCCACACAATAGTGCTTTGTAAATGTGTGTGGTGTGGACCATATTGCTGCCTTACAAATCTCAGCTATAGGAAATACCTAAAAAGGCCATAGATCCTCCTATCTTACAGGTGGAGGGCTAGATAGTTATTTTAGCTTCGGCATAGTAAGTTTGAATGCATTCACCAATCCATCTTAAAAAAACAGATTTACAGATGGGATTGCCTTTGTGAGGTGTAGTAAATGCAACAAACAGTTGGTTTGTCTTACGAAAATCCCTTGTCCTTTCAATGTAGTAAATTTACGCTCTTCCGCTATCAAGTGTGTGAAGAGCACTGTCTGCTACCAAATCAGGTTGAGGGAAGAACACAGGTAACTCAATCGATTGGTTAATATGAAAAGCAGAAACCACTTTTGGAAGAAGTTTTGGGTTGGTGCGAAGAATTACTCTCTTTATGAAGCTGAAAGAAGGATTCTTGTAAGGTTATTGCCTGTAGCTCATCAACTCCCCTTAATGAAGTGATGGGAATGAGGAAATGAGGAAGGCAACCTCCCATGAAAAACTGTAATGGACAATTGTTTAACCCCTTCAGTGCCCATGACGAGCTGGACTCGTCATGGGCTGCGGTGGCGCTGTGCCCATGACGAGTCCAGCTCGTCATGAACTCCGCCCGCTAATACAAAGCGCGGCACTGGGCGGGGAAAGGGGCGGGCATGCAAGGGGTTAATGGCTCGAAAGGTGGACCCATGAGTTTAAGCACAATGTTCAGATTTCAAACTGGTGCAGGAGGTACTCTGGTTGGTATTGCTCTTTAAAGGTCCTCCATAAAGGCTTCAATGACTGGAACCTTGAAAAGGGAACTGTTTTGCAAATATGCGGCTACTGCTGCAAGGTGCAATCGAAAGGATGTGTCGGCTAGACCAGCTCGCTGTAGATGGAAAAGGTAACAAATAATATTTTAGATAGAGGCATCTAGCGATCAATATTGTTGCTGTTACAATTTACAACAAATCTTTTCCATTTTGCTGCATTGCATGCTCTGGTGGTAGGCCTTCTTGCTTCTTTAAGAATAGTCATACACTCTGGTGGTAAGTTGAGATAGCCAAACTCTGACTTGAGGAGCCAAATCGCTACATTGAGCTCCTTGGGGAATGGGTGTCTGACTTCTCCATGGTATTGAGTGAGAAGGCTGGAACTGACATGCAACTTTTTATGTGGAACCACTGACTGTTCTAAGAGTGTGGTAAACAATGGTTGATGGGCCCATGTGGGAGCCACTAAAATCAGTGTGAGCGATGTTTGCCTGACCTCCCGAAACAGAAATGGAAGAAGGGGAGAGGCGGAAAAGCGTAGACAAATATCCCTAACCAATTCATCCATAGGGCATTGCATTTGGATAGAGGGTGTGGGAACCTGGAGGCAAAGTCTGGGTAGTTTGAGTTGTCGACTGTGGCTAACAGATCTAATTATGAAAATCCAGATTATTTGAAGTATGAAAGGAGAGCTTGGGGATGAAGTTCCCACTCGCGTATTTGTTGCCGCATCCTGAGGTTAGAAATTGGATGGTTAACACCTGGGAGATGCTCTGCCAGAAGATGAACTCTGATGGATTGCCCAACACCAAATGGTCTGAGAGTGAGGTGTGACAGTTGCAGGGCGTGCCCCCCCCCCCCCTTGTTTTTGTACATAGTACGTAGCTCTCATATTGTCTATGTGGACTAAGACAACTTTCCCTACAAGGTGAGACTGAAAAGCTTTTAGTGCTAGATACACAGCTATAAGCTCAAGATAGTTGATGTGAAGACTTTTGTGCTTGCTGTCCCACAGACCTTGAATTGTCAAACTATGGAGATGGGTACCCCAACCTGTAAGAGATGAGTCTGCTGTTAGAACGATCTGTAGAGCAGGGTCAATGAAGGACTGCCCTTTTGATAAGTTGTGTGTTCCACCACTGCAGAGAGCATTGGATGCGGCTGTCAACCAATACTAGATCTGTTAACTTACCCCGAGACGGATTCCACTGACGTGCCAAGCATTCTTGTAGGAGACGTATGTGTAATCTTGCGTGAGGCACTACTGCAATGCAGGATGCCATAATTCGTAACAGTTGTATGAAAGTTCTGACTGCAAAGTATTGGCTGTTCTGAAACTGTAGTAACAGAGTTTGAATATTTCGAATTCTAACTGCACTGGGAGAGGCTAGAACTGTGTGAGTGTTAAGAGTCGCTCCCAGATAGGACTGCATCTGTGAAGGCTGAAGATGAGACTATTGCGTATGACCGTAAACCCCAATTGGTGGAGTAGGTCTAATGTAGTCTGAGTGTGTTGCAAACACTTCTGGTGTATGCTGGCTTTGATGAGCCAATTGTCTAGGTATGGGAAGACATGAATCTGTTGTCTTCTGAGATGAGCTGCCACTACTGCTAGACATTTTGTGAACACTCTGGGAGCAGTAGTTACTCCAAATGGGAGTACCTTGAGCTGATAGTGTTTTCCTGCTATCACAAATCTGAGATATTTGTGAAGTGCTGGGTGAACCAGAATGTGAAAGTATGCGTCTTTTAAGTCCAGTGTGGACATAAAATCGCCTTGCTGCAGAAGTTGAAGCATAACCATATGAAAATGTTCTGACAGTATGCACAGGTTTAACATCCTTAGGTTAAAAATTGGTCCCAAGGAGACATCTTTTTTGGGGTTTGAAAGTACAGAGAGTAAACCCCTGAACCTTGTTACTGTAGTGGAAATGGTTTTATAGCTTCTTCTGTTAAAAGAGCTTGTACCTCTTGTTTGAGGTCCTGTCGGTGATCTGACGAGAGTTTGTGAGAGCGAGGTGGAATATTGGGAGGATTGCTGGAGACCTCCAGGCAATACCCATGTCAGATGTCTAGTACCCATTTGTCTGATGTTATAGATTGCCAAATGGGGAGAAATTGTTAAAGATATCCGATAAGTGTTAAATGCTCGGGGGGAAATGTAGGCACGTCACTGCTTATTGGGGGAAGGGGTTACCCATTGACGTGTTCTTACCCATACCCTTGAAATTATTTCTTCTGTACCCTCCTCTATAGAAGCCTCTAGAGGAAGAGGGTTGCCTGTTCAATTTATATGAGGAAGCGTTAGGGCACGAGGATGACGTTTTGGACCCTCCCCTATAAAAATGAACAACAAAGGGAGCCTCTGTTTGATGGGGACTGAAGCTCCCCTGTGGATTTCGCCATGTCATCTACTTGTGGTCCGAAAAGATGTAGCTGGTCAAAAGCGGTACTTAAAATGGACGGCTTAGAATTTCAAGTTTTAAACCCGAAGTTCAGCAAAGTATGTTGTCGTAGGAGAATGCTGGTGGTAATTCCCCTTGCTGCAGTGTCAGCAGCATCCAGAGCACATCTAATGGAAGAATTAGACAGGAGTTTGCCTACTTGCTTTCTTCTGGAAGGTATTGAAGTAGACCTATCTCAGCCCAGTGTGCCATGTCATACCTGGCCACTAGACTGTGTTGGCAATGCGCCACTGGTGAGCGGCTTGAGCAGCCATCCTTTTACCCAATGCAATCAATTAATTTAATTTAGACTGTTCGGGGAGGTGCAGAAGTACAAGTAAGCTCTCGAACGAGCATTAGGAGACGACTACTAGTGAGTCTAAAGGCAACTGTCTTAATCAAAATAAGATCTGATGGGGGGGGTTATATTTTGTCAAACCTAGGTGTTAGAATGCAGGCAGAGTCCTTAAATATTTCATCTGCATGTCTCGTAATGTCATTTAACATAGGAAGACTAACTTGTGCTATGTGAAGCCCCTAGTGTCTCTGTCCAAAGACTTTATAAAATGTAACCCCATAATGAGCTGCTGCTCTTGAAATCAGCTTGGATAAACTACATCATCTGGAGGTGATGGCTTTGCAGGGTATAAATCTGGATTGTTATCCTTGGGTGAATCAATATCATAGTCCTCCCATGGATCTGATGGTAAATGATGGTCATGATGGTAGTCATGATGGTCATCATCATCTTCATCCCCCTATATTAGGCTGTGTGTTGGACTTGGCCCTTCTGGCAGGTTCACCCCTGAACTTTTTTTCTTTTTACTGATGACTTGGTGTGGTGATTTTTTGGTTTCCTGCGCACTTTCCCTGTGTCCCAGGGTAAAGTGCGTGCGTGCTCTGAGTGCATGTGGTGAGATAGGCCTGCCCTCCCATAGGAATGCATGGGGAATGTATGTATCCCTAGTAGTTCCTGATGCGTGGGGTGTGCAGGCCCGAGTTTGGTATGTGCGGACTCGTGGGAGTGAATGCTGCGCGATGATGTGTGCGGCGTGCATGTACCTAGTGTGGAAGTGCCACTTCTAGAAGTGGGCACTTCTGTGTGCAGTGTGTCTGTCGCGTGATTGGCTGGTCATGTCATGTGACGGGCTAGGGATTCCCCAGAGTCAGGATGAGTCACCCAGTGGTGAATGGGGAGATCAGCAGCTAGATGGGTGGGAGGAGTACACCTGGGTCCTGAATAGGGCAGGGTTTTCCACACACAATGCTGGCTCCACCCCCTGCGGTGACTGACGACCCTAGCCCTGCCAATGAATAGAGTGAGGGGCTGAGCACATCAAGGGTGCTCCCCAACCAGCTGCGACTGGTTTTCCCCCTCACCCTGAACCCAGAACAAAGGGGTTTGCTGTATAAAAATGGGGCTGTGTCCCCACAGAAACTGTTCTCTGCCAGGATCTTACCTGAGGGGGGCTGCTGCTGCTGCTGGACCAGAGGACCGCCACTTGGACTACCTCCCTGCCTGGAGGCCCAGTGAGCTGGCTCTGGGTCCAGCCTTGCCCCCACCCCTGCCCTGCTGCATGCAGGGAAGAACTTTGCTGGACTTAGGTGTTGACTGGCACCCCTAAGCGCCTGGAAGCGCTTTTCTTTCCCCCAAAGCGCTTGGATTTGCCTTTAGCGCTCAGGAGCGCTTTATTGCTGAAAGCCGGTGCACACCCGGCGTTTGCCCCGTCTTTCCCGATCCTGAAAGTCCCCTGGCAGGTGCCCACCCTGCCAGGGACATTGCCGTGGACATCGGCGGGTGCCCACCCCGCATAATCAATTATTTCTGGCGCGGGTGCCCACCCCGCTTATGGCCGTTTTGATTGAGGGAGCCCACCCCTCATTATCGCCTTAGAGATAATCACCGCTGCAGCCCGGGCCGAAATCCCGGAAGTCAGGCAGCCTTCGCTTGAGACGTGGGCGGGACTTGACCCGGAAGCAGCCGGGAGCCTACCCCGCGCTGTCCCGGACAAAGGAGGAAGAACCCGAGAGAGCGAGAGAGCCCCGAGGAGCGGGAGCTCTCTGGTGCCGCCTCGCACTGCCCCGGTGAAAGAGTCCGGTGTGACGGGAGCGCCGGAGGCTCCCTAAACGAAGCAGACCGGCAGCGAGAGGAACGGAGTCCCCCTGCGAGCGGCCCGGTGAGTAGGGGAGGGCCCTGGGGGCTCCGTGGTGTCGGCATTCTCTACTCTAGAGCGCTTGGAGGCTCTAAACGTTTGGGGGCATTGTTCTTCGTGGATCAAGAGCCTGCGAGGCTCCGGGGGCATTGTGTGTAAAGAGTCCCCCGTGTGGGACTCCAACGAACGTGGGCCTTTTGTTAAAGAGCCGTGAGGGCTCCAACGAGGCGGGGCTGATTCCAGAGCCGGTTGAGGCTCCAACGTTACGAGGGCATTCTTTGAGAGCCCACGAGGCTCCACCATATGCAGGGGCATTATTTCTTGAGCGCGAGTCGCTCCAACGTTGGGGCATTTCTTGTCTCGAGCCCACGAGGCTCCAAGGGGGCATATCAATTTCAGAGCCCAGAGAAGGCTCCAAAGGCACAGTGGTGCCCAAGTATTTTCCCAGCTGCACAGCACTTAGTGGGCAGCTGCCACGTTAGGTTGGGCATTGTGCACCTGGCTTGCGCAGCCTGCGCAGTCGCGCCCTGACATTCTTGGATATTGGTCATTTCTGCCCCCCCCCCCCGAGAGGCCAGTTGGCCTGGGGACAGTTATTTTGTGTTGTGCCCTCGCCCAGGGTACCTGGTGATTTGCATATATGTACTTTTGCGCCTGCGCAATGTCCTCATGATATTTTCCTTCCCTACACCTCTGAATGTTATGCATCATGTGTTTATGTGCTTAGACCCCTACAGGTATTGTGATACTTAGGTGGTTGTTTTCTCCCTAGTACAGGTGGTACTAGTGAGGTCCTAGTTCCCTGCGTGATATATTCCTAAAGGTGGTTAGGGTTGCGTAGGTGGTACTTCCTGTTACCAGTAGTTACTGGTTGTGTGCTATATGTTCTATTTTTAGCGCTACAGTGATTGTATGTGCTATGTTCTCAAATATTATTCCTACGTTCTAAGTGCTATTTCTACAAAGTGCTAACTCCTGACAGTGGTCCATGTGGCCCTGTCCCCTGTATATATAATCCCTTGTAAATTCTGCCCGTGCCTGTTGGCACATTGTAAAGTGTGTGTTTTTATCTAATGTGTTGTGTATAATACAAACGTTATTTTTTATATAATACCTTGTGTGGAGTTTCCTTTGTGGTGGGCCTTGGGTGTTGTTGCTGGGTGCGCGCGCAAACGCTTTACACATCGCCTCAGGGATAAGCCTGTCTGCTCGTGCCAAGCTACCAAGGGGGTGAGCAGGGGTTATCTTTGGCGTGTAACTTCCTTGCCCTGACTAGAGTGGTGGTTTCTGCCTGACTTTGGCGCAAGCCTTAGCCAACCAGAAATCCCATTTCTAACACTGTGTATGAGGAGACACCTGAGGTGTTATGCGTAGAGGATCAGAGCCTGGCAACTGTGGTAGAGGTTAAGATGGGTGAGGGGATTGCGCAGTAGGGCCATTAGGACTTGTAGCCATGTCCTCTTTGAGAGGAGTCTTATAACCAGTGTCCTCTGAACTGACTCCTTTTTGAAGGTGTTTTTGCCAAAATATGTCCAGTATCTGGATTGATGTAGATTTTTTTCTGCTTAGGGTCTAATTTCTATTTCATAAGGTCCAGGATCAGTTCTATAGGCTCTGGAAGGCCCTTTTTCGATTTAGACGCCGAAGGTTTCAGTGCCGAACCGGTCATGTCTTTTATCCTTCAGATCTGAAGGTTTTGTTCCGAAGACAATTTGTCTCAACTTGATCCTGAGCTGGAAAGCTTGACTGATTGCCGGGCCCGAGAGCGGGCTGTTGGAAACCTTGTCTTGGTGCCGACCATGGTCCGAAGGCAGAGGTGGTGGCAAAGCCTTGTTTGGTCGAATATATCTTGTGGGGGTAAAGGGGCTTTAGTACTTACAGCACCCTGTCGTAGTGGAACTTCGTCGGACTCCAACTCTATTTCCAGCTCGGATTCCAATTCTGGGATGGAGAAGGCTTCTTCCAGTTTTGCTGCTGTCACTTCGACCTCTTCATGTTCAGATTCTTCTCCGAAGATATTCGCAGTATGTTGGATGCTTTGTCACTGCATCTCTCGTTGTCAAGCCAGACAATAGCGTAGTCATTTTCAATTGGAACGACCAACAAGCCTCACACACGTCTTCCTCTAGGCTTTGGTGAGAGACACAAATTGCAGACATTAAGTAGGTCTGTGCGAAGGTACTGGGAGTGGCACAGAGGACAAAATTGAAACTGAGTCCATCTGCAGAAGGCTAGACCGACGCAGCTAGGCCCGAAGGCCGCTTAAGTTTTCAACCAAAGATGGAGTTTCCCGATCAATTCAATACACAGAGAATAGGGAAACGCGTACGAAAATACAGTCGAGGGTACAGTGGACTGCACACAGAGGGGAACCGGAAGGAAAGTTTCGAACCAGAGCGCAGCGATACACATTCCGAACCAGATGGCGGAAAGAAAATCTATCAATAGAGTCACCGAAAGGATGAGTCACTTTACCGCGTGACTGGGAAAGGCTTCTTTGAAGAAAAACAAATTGCAAACCTCCGGAACAAACACTTGATGGCAGGAGTATGCAAAGCATGTGTATCTACAGCACACATGCCTCAAACCTGTAATTACAGGTAACTTATTTTCTTTTGCAGTATTGAGGTATCTTTCATAGATTCACATGCCTGAATCAGAGCAGCAAGTAGTCACAACCAATTTCATCTTGTCTGTTGTGGATGGTGGGTGACTTCTAGCTCGTAATGTATCCCCAAAATTTTGAATGAACAGGAAAGTCACTTTAAGGCTATACCTGTGCGTACTGTTGTAATTATTAATATACGGAATATACTGTTAAATGGATAAATTATCACATATTGGCATTTCCATATACAAAACATTAGTGAGAGGCAAGGGAAACCCACAGAATAACTTATAATACACCTTACCTAGTTATCATTCGTATCTTCCAGTACATGTCAGTATTTGCAACCACCATAAGAACAAAAGACTTTCCCAAGGGTTAGAAAGAGGCCTACCTTAATGGAAGAGATGGCGAAGCACCACCTGGCAAAGGTCTAAATCTGCATCCTGTGTGGACTCCAAGCAACAGTGCTGCATGAATTTATGAGTGGTCCTCCCGCTTGCAGTATGACGGATCTTTTCCAGAGTCACTCCAGCGAAGAGGGCCGCTGACGTAGCAACAGCTCTGGTGGAGTGAGCCTTCGCTGTCCTTTCCAAAGGTTTGTTAGCTTAGACATGGCAGAATTGTTTCGCAGCCAATATCCATCTTGCGATAGTGGCTTGTGTTACTGCAGTCCCTTCTCTGCCTGGCCATAGACAACTAATAACAGATCAGCTTTTCGAATGTCCTATGTTCTCTGAAGGTAGAACTTAAGGCAACGCTTAACATCCAGCGCATGCAGTGTTTGCTCTGCAGGCGTTAATGGTTGCGGAAAAAAGGACCGGAGAATCACCGGCTCATTGAGGTGGAATTGCGTCTGGCACCTTAGGAATTAATGTAGGATTAGTCCTTAGAATCACAACGTCTTCTTTAAATATTAAAAACAAGGGTTTGTGTTTTTTTTTTTTTTTTAAATGGTGAACGTTTGGACCTCGCTTACCCTTCTGGCTGACTTGAGAGCCCTGCAGAAGAGCGACTTTCTAGGTTAGGAATTTCAACTCATTATGAACGGGTTTGAATGGTCTTTTCGTGAGTTGCGCAAGGACCACATTGAGGTTCCATTCTGGTGGATGTGCTCGCACTGGAGGAAAGGTACGGAACAGCCCCTTCATAAATTGTTTGATCAGGCTTCAGGCATAAAGACAAGTGGCACTTGAAGCTCTTCTATAGAGTGAAATGGAAGCCAGGTGCAACTTAAGAGGCGAAATCCAAACCAGATTTAGCCAGAGGCGCTATATGGTAAAATCTGTTGCAGGGATACCTGAATTGGATGAAGGCCATTTCTTTAGCACCAAAAAAAGAACCTTTTCCATTTCAGTTTGTACGTCTTGTTGGAGCTTTCCGCTCTAGATTTAGAGAGGATGTCTCTACACTCCGGCAAAATGCTCCTGTCTAAGCTCCAAGAATTTAGGAGAAACGCATGCAAGTGCAGAGACTCCAGATTCAAATGGCACACTTGACCGTTGTCCCTGGTCAGGAGAGGAGGAAGTAGCTGCAGATGTATGGGTCTGGCCTCTGAAAGATAAAGATTTGGGAACCACTGTTGTCTGGGCCACCTGGGCACAACGAGAATTAGGCGACCTCTCCAGCTTTATTTTGGTCAGTACTCTGGGAATCAATGGGATGGGGGAAGAGGCATAGGTATATATCGCTGACCAACGCAACTAAAAAGCATTGCCCTGAGACCCCGTGAGGAGGAGGCTGCTGGTATAGGAAGGCCATTTAGCGTTCACGTCTGTGGCAAACCGGTCCAGCGCTGGTTTTCCCCATAGAGCAAATACTCAGTCGAGCTGGAATTGGTTGAAATCCCTTGTTGCAATTGTCTGCAGCTCTGCTGAGAGCATCTACTAGCATGTTGTGTGAACCTGGAACATGCTAGGCCTTGAGAGAGATCCCGTGCTCTGTTGCCCAGCTCCACATTTCTTGTGCTTCCAGAGAAAGCATGAGAGATTTGGTTCCTACTGGTTTGTTTATGTAGAACATACTGGTTGTGTTGTCCGCATGGACCAGTATGGAAGTGCCGGCTATTTTCGGCAGGAGGGCCTGTAGAAAGAGGAATATAACCTTCAACTCCAGGCTGTTGATATGACAGTTTGAGAATTGGACCATTTGCCATGAATTTGAAGGTCCTGCAAAAGACCTTCCCAGTCTTCTGTAGAAGCATCCGTTACCAGGATGTGTTCTGGTATGTTTTGTAGGAAAGTGAGTCCTTTCGAAAGGTTTGGGGTGTGGCACCACCATTGTATTGCCATCTTCATGGCCTGGGTAACTTGAACGGTGTCTTAGAAAGAACCAGGCGTTTGAAGCCATTGCTTTTGCAGTTCCTCCTCGAGAGTTCTCATTGTGAGTCTGACGAAGGTCGCCAGGTCTATCACGGATGAGCACATTCCTATGAGATTGGTATTTTCTTACTGAAATGGACTTTCCTTTTGAAATGGCCCAAGCCAATTCTCGTAGACTGATTTGATGTTCTTCCGACAAGAATGCTTTGCATTGGACCGTGTCCAATCTGACTCACAGAAATGGTACTATGTGATTGGGAATAAATGAAGACTTTGTGATGTTCACTGTAAGCCCCAGCTTGAAGAACAGTTAAAGACAAGCGCTTGTGGTTCTGGTGGCTTACTTTGCTGATGGTGCCTTCAGCAGCCAGTTGTCCAAGTAGGGGAATACTTGGTGACTGTGAGAACATAGGACTGCTGGCAAACGGCGTGAGGCACTTACTAAATATCCCAGGCACCGATTTGATGCTGAATGGGAGTACCTTGAATTGGTAGTGGTTACTAGCTACAGTGAACCTGAGGAATGTTAGACGCTTCCAATGAATGGGGATGTGGAAGTACGAGTCTTCCAAATCTAGGGAGGTCATGAAGTCTCCTCTGTTGAGACAGCGCAATATCTCAGCCAGAGTTACCATTCTGAATGATTGCTTCCTCAGGAACGTTTTTTAGCTTTGAGATCCAAAAATCGGTCTCCATTTCCCTGCCTCCTTTATAATCAAGAAAAAACTGGAATAGAAACCCTGACCCCTTTGCAAAGTTGGAACTTCCTCAATAGCTCCTTTTGAGAGCATTATTTTTGCCTCTGTACAATAAGTGAAGACAAGGAGGAGGGGCTCCCCTGTAGTAGAGTAGTTTGAGGTCTCTCTACGAACTCGAGTAGGACCAAAAGCAATCAGATCCAGCACCAATCGGTCTGTTATACTCTCCCATTGCTGGAAGAAACTGGAGATCTATGCACCCACGGAAGGGGAAAGGAAGGGTGGAGCTGGTACCCTGCTCAGATCGAAATGGTTACTTACCAGTGGGAGTAGCTTTGCAGCTTGGAGTTTTCTGGATTCACATGCTGTGCATTATTCCGCCATCTAGTCGTTGGGTCCGGAATGGTCCTTGGTTTTTTTCTTGTTTTTGGGCATTGACCATATTTGGTGCCAGGTATGTTTCCCTGTGTGATGTTAGCCGGCATCCTGAAGGTTGTTGTGCGTGGTAGCCATCTTCGGACTCTTTTCTCGGTTTTAGTGTATAGTCCTTTAGATGGTCCTTTAGGGAATTCTTATAACTTGATTCCCAACCTTTTTGTATTCCTTGTAGGGGAGGCCGGGTGCGCCGCATGTACATACAGAAAACTCTTCAAGCTGCAAAACTACTCCTACTGGTAAGTAACCCTTTCGCTTTGCTGCATGAATTCTTTTCTGGATTCACATGCGGTGCATCAGATTACGTAGCGGTTTCTCCCATTTTGGGGAGGCTGTGGTAAGAGGAAGAATTTGCGAACAGGTGTTGAACGACTGTCGTATTTGTGCTCCCTTATTTGTATGTGCATACAGTAATGCTTGGTGAAGGTGTGTGGTGATGCCCATGTAGCTGCTGCACCTATAGTGTCTGTGGGCATATTAGACATAAATGCCAGAGTCGTTCCTTTCTTTCTAGTTGGGTGAGCTGTTGGTTGCACTGTTAGTTCTTTGTTAGCTATGGCACAGTTGGATAGCTTGGACTATCCATCGTGAGATTGTTGCTTTTGTGACATGCGTCCCTGTAGGAGTATGCGAGTAGGCAACAATTGTTTGGTTCTGCAAGTTTGTTCTGTTTTCTGTAGGTAGTACAGTAGTTCCCTTCTTACATCCCGGATATGGAGGCTTCTTTCCCCTTTTGTTTTTGGGTCCTTGAAGAAGACCGGAAGGAGAATACTTAGATTTGACAGATATTTGGATACCACTTTTGGTAGGGACTGTGGATTCTTTTTTAAAATAACCTTGTCCTTATGGATTTGCATGTATGGTTCTTGAATGGTTAACACTTAACTCACCCTCAGTATGGATGTATTGGCAATAAGAAATGCTGTCTTTAAAGTAATGTTTGAGTTCTGCCTTATGTATGGGCTCAAATGGTTTTGTCTAAAGTTGTGTGAGCACTGTATTTAGACTCCACATGGGAACTGGAGCTGTTCTAGGGGGAACAATCCTTTTGGACCCCTCTAGGAGAAGTTTTATGAAAGGTCTTTTGAAAAAGCTCTTGCACAACTTTCCCCTGGTGTAATCTACGATGAAAGCGAGGTGTACCTTTATGCTTGAGTAGTTGATGTGACTGTCAAGGAGGCGAGTTAGATATATGATCACTGTTTGTGTATCGATTGAGTTCATTCGGTTGTTAGCTGTGCACCAAGTAGTGTATCGCTTCCATTTTACGGCATAGCATTGTCTTGTAGTTTGTTTTGCCTCCTTTAGAATTTCCATTGTTCATTGAGGCAAGTTGAGGTGACCAAACTCTACGTATTCGGGTGCCAAGCCGCTAGGCATAGCTTTGTTGGCTCCGGGTGAAAAATGTGTCCCTGTTGCATTGTTAGTAGGTCCTTGTCCGGTCTAATTTTGATTGTCTGTCCCTTGGACAGTTTTAGACTTAAATACCATGTTTGTCTGGCTCATTGTGTGGCAATGAGAATTAGGTTGGTCCCTAGTCGTCTTGCTTTTTCCAGAACGCTCTGGATTAGAAGTACTGGTGGAAAAGCGTATACAAATGTCCCTGACCAATCTAGTGACAGGGCATTCCCATTTGACAGGTGGTGAGGAAACTTCGAGGCAAAGAACTGGCATTTGTTCTGTATCGTCGCAAACAGGTCCATTTCTGAGGTTCCCCAGAGTTTGAAGATGTATTGTACCGTCTTGTGCTTCATTCCCACTCGTGGGTGCAGTTGTTTTGCCTGCTCCGAAGATCTGCTGTTGTGTTGTACACTCCGCGTAGATGTATTGTTTGCAGATTGATTCTTTGAGAGACTGCTCATTGCCAGATCTGTTGTGCTAACTTGCTTAGCGGGAATGACTTTGTACCTCCCCATTTGTTGAGGTAGAACATTTTGGTATTGTTGTCAGTTTGAATCAAGACAGTCTGTGTGAATGTGTTTCTGGATCGCTTTCAATGCTAGGAATACGGTCTTCATTTCCAAGTAATTGATGTGTTTTATGGAGTATTGGTCGTTCCACTGGCCTCGTACTTTGTTGTTTGAAGTGCGCTGCCCATCCGTTGAGGGATGTGTCTGTAGTGAGTGTCATATATGGAGTTGGGTTCTTGAAAGGTCTTTATCACAAAAAAATACTCCAGTTGACCAGATAGTGGTGAGGAATATTATTATGTTGTTCGTGTCGAGGGACAGGAAACAAGGAAAAGGACAAAGGCTGAGGCCTCTCTAGTGAAAGATTGTGCTAAGCACAATCTTGTGTCAGGGAGCGAACGCTTCTTGTTTTAGTTACCCTCACACACCCTAGTGGTGTCATGCTTCATCATCGGGTCAACCCGACCCCTGTAAGTCGGGTTGGGCTCGACCACAGTGTTGGGAGCTCTTTTGATAGATGAAGTTAGGGGGGTTAAAGATAAAATACCTCAGGCAGACCCCCGGTTTCCCTTTATTCTTGGGTCTGTCTGGGTCAGTAAAAAATCTAAAAACGTGTCTTATTGGAATATTATGGTCCTAAGACCCTAGTACCGACATGTTTCAGTCCCGTGTGGCAGTGAAGGTCCCGGACTTTCTTCAGGGCAGAAGGTAAAGCCCTATGTGAGGGCTACTACAGGATGGGATTTCCCTATACTCTCTGTAAGGCGAGGGCAGTGTAGCTACTCCTCGCTGGGTGTTAAGTGTCAGTGTATCTGTATACTGCCAGTCTCCATCTGAAAGATTAAGTTGTGGACAGATACGCCGTAAAAAACACAAAGAAAACGTTCAGAGTGTCATACCCAATCGGTGTATGGTGGTAACATGCTAACACTTGTGTGCATGCCTCCGTAGGAGGAGAAAACCCCTCATTGTGCCACTCATACTATATAGCTCTGTGACATACTATTTATATGCGACAGATCTTGTGAAGTGGCGATTTAACTCGCATTCTAACACTAACTGCATGTTAGTTGCAATATTAACAATAGATTCGCACCAATGAAATACAGTCTCAAATTGCAGCAGTGTTTGCACTGTTTCGAAATGTAGTATGGACAAAATAAACACCATGCATGTATATACACATTCATTCACTTGCGTACATCATCCCTCCAAACCGTCATCTCATCTTACCAATTGCGGGAGGGATGCGCGTTGCACATTGGGCCGGACCGATAATGTGGGTGGTCCTATAATTGTTATTTAGAAAAAGATGATGGTAGTGGTAAGGGGAGTGGGAAAGAAGGGGATGGATATCCCAGGTATCCTAATAAGCGTAAGCTTGGGTATGCAGACAGTGTGTCTCAGGGCTCTTCGCGCACTCACTTCAGTTCAAGTCCTCACCCGGCATTTCAACCTGTTGCGGTTCCAGTCCTCGGCTCGTGCAACTTGCGAGGAGTGAGGCCGGGTTTTTAAACACCATGTTGGCGCGGTAGGGAACGGAGTCGAATTATGCTTCCCCCAGGTGCACCGGAAGTGACGAAGCCACGCCGAGATGTTTGCATGGCAAGCGTCCTGGGGGAGATGGGAATTGTAGTAGATGCTCGATATTCAGTTTGAGCAAGGTAGTATCAGTGTGGATGGGGCCACGTCACATCTTAATAGTCGTATGTGGAGCGTACTATAGAGCATTCGGAAATATAGTATATGCTCAGTGTTCAGAAAATCCCGTATCCATGCGGTCGTTTTTATTAAAAAAAAGGTTTAACAGACCGGAAAATATCAAAAAATGAGATCAGGGTCTGCGCCCTAGAATTGGATTACAGAGGGGCTTGAAGTTAAGGGGGAACAGAGGACTCCGTATATAGAGATAAAAAGTAAAGGGTTCCAAGGTGGTTATGATCAAACTAAGTGGGTTCAAATGAAGACATACGGAATCTTGGAAATAGTGCAGCGCATTGCCCTATAAGTTCATAATAAATTGAGTGTCAAGAGGCCTTGCGAGACACTTTTTATAGACATTATTCCATACATAGATGATGTGGCGTAATTAGGTGCTCGGACTTTCATTCAGGTGGTGACAAGCAGTGAGTGCAATCTTATCACAGAGTTAGCACGCCACTATCACCAATCAACGCATTGAAGAAAATAACTATTTTATACGTATTCCCCACTTGGAAATACGACAGCTAATACTTCTATTGGATGTTGTGACCACATGTACAATGTCTTTACTTGGGATTCTTAATTTATGAATCACAGAGCTGGATATACCATCAACTACCGTATTGAATTCATTGCCTTGAAAAAGTCTTTTGTAAGACGAAACACGTGTCGGCTGGTCCGTGTATTTGGAGTTTACAACTTTGCATCAATAAAGGAAAGATGAACAACATCTAATATCCAAAGGGTCCTGGATTTTTCACGTGACATCTTAACTACCTGAAGGAATTGAGGAAATCCTTTTTCTTTTTCATGTTTTTGGCAATAGGACAGGCATATATGACCTGAACGTGAACTGATAACCTGTATCAGCTGGGTACTTAACCCTCACATATTGTGGGAGTGCTATTTTAGTCTTCTAATTTTGTAAAAATTAATATTTGTATGTCTTGCACATATGGATGATGTCCCCAGGTAGTGGACATTAACTGAAGCCTTGAGCACCCCACTATTATAATTCACTTTTTCATATTGTTAACGCCTCAAATTGATTTACATTAGCTACTACTCATATACAGTTTGGTGTGCCGTTCTTCCCTATTTTTAGGGACGCCACTACCTATTTTTTAATTGTATAGATGTGGCGGTTAAGAGTATTTTCAGCCCTACATTTGTTAAGGAACGTATTCATATTCCGGGAGGTTTTCTGAAGACATATAAACAAATGAATCATGAATCTACTTATATCTAGGGAGTCTCGTTCTGAATCATGATAATGCAGTAACGTGCGAAATAAAGGTTCATTCATTTATTGAGTTGACTCCATGGGATGCAGTCGTTTAGTCCAGTCTCATGGGTTTTCAGACGGTACACCCAACGTTGTTCTTTGTCTAGGAGTCTTTTCTGTAGGTTACCACTGCCCTTCACTTTCTCAATTACCGTCCATCTTATGTCAGTGTCTTTGTGATGTTTCTCCACGTAGTGTGCTGTAAGTCTAGTCGCCGTGACCGCTCTCCTGATTGTACTTCTGTGTTCGCTTATGCGGATTTTGACCTTACGGCCAGTCATGCCTACATAAAGTAGGTCACATGGGCATTTGATGAGGTAAACGACTGACTCCGTGTTACAGTTGGTGTGGGACCTTTGCTCCCATGGGGTGTGTAGGCCTAGGTCGATACTCTTGGTGGGTTCAGTAAATTCGCATACTAGACATGCCCCACATGGGAAGTGGCCAGTGACTGGCAAGGTGATCCACAAGGTCGATAGGCTGTCCCTGCTTGATTTGAATGTGTCTGTATGGATAAGGGAGTCCTTTACACTCTTATTTTTCCTGAATGAGAACATGGGTTTCTCAAATGTTAATTTGTTTGATGTAAGTATTGTCGATTTCTTATTGATTATTTTTTTGATGTTATTAGATGAGGAGTTGAAGGTGGTAACAAATCATTTGTTGTGGTTGGGTTCTTTCCGGAGTTTCCAAAAGGGCCTCTCTTTGGGTGTTTCGTGCTCTTTTCTTGGCACCCTCGATGATTTTGATTGGGTAGTTTTTTTGTTTCAATTTCTCCGCGAGTATCTGAGCTTCTTTCCTGTAGTCACGGAGTTCCGAACAGTTCCTACGTATGCGTAGAAACTGTCCCACCGGTAAGTTCTCTCGGAGGGCCCGTGGGTGTGCGCTGTCAAACCTCAACAGGCTGTTCTTGTCGATAGGTTGTGTACATGGAACTGCTCAATGTCCCATTGGAGGCAATGATATTTATGTCTATGAAGGAGATCTTTTCTCCGCCTTTGTTCACCGTGAACCGTAAGTGTGGGTTCAGCTGACTGGTCCAGTTGCTGAACTCCAAAAGGACCTCCTCTTCTCCCTTCCAGATCATGAGGATGTCATCAATGTAACTGTACCATTTACAGATGTTCCTACTATATGGGTTTGTGGCCCATAGGTGTTGATCTTCAAAGTGGCTCATGTACAGGCAGGCAATGCTAGGAGCAAAAGTACTGCCCATAGAAGTACCATGGACTTAAAGGTACAGTTGGTCCTCAAATTTGAAAGAGTTCTCAGTGAGCGCTATTCGTACCAAGGTGATGATCCACTCAACAGGGACGGTCCATTGCCAGTCTTCTTTTCTGAGTATCTTCTATTACTGCAATGCTCTCACTTTGGGGTATACTGGTGTATCGGGCTTCAACATCAAGCAGACCAAAAAGTTATCATTTGGATTTTACTCCCTGTCAGTTAGAAGGTTGAGTAAATGTTTGGTGTCTTGTACAAATTATGTTATATGTTTAACTAATGGACGTAGGAATCAGTCGGTGTATTTGGACAATGGTTCCAAGATTGACCCGATACCGGACACTATTGGTCTGCCAGGTGGGGGTATTTTCCCTTTGTGAATCTTGGGGATGGTATAGAACAGGGACGTTTGTGGTTCATCCTGGTTTAAGAAGTCATGTTCTTTTTTCGAGATCCAACCTTTTAAGGGCATCTGTCGTTATAGTGGCGATGGTTTTTATCTGTCGTTATAGTGGCGATGGTTTTTCTTAATCTTGGTGTACGATCTCGGTTGATCTTCTTGTAAAATTTGTCATCAGTCAGGTGGGTCAGACATGTAGTCCGATAGGTGTCTGTGTTTAGAATCACTGTAGCTCCTCCCTTGTCTGCCGGTTTTATGATTAGATCTGTCCTGTTTTTTAATGTTTCCAGTGCAGTACGTTCCTTGTTACTCAGATTGTTGTAGGTACCTCTGTGGTTGAAGTTCCTCAACCTCTTATCACTGCCTCCTCAAAAGCGAGTACTTCCGGGGCATCAAACTGGACGGTGGGTAGAAGGTGGATTTGAGTTTAAGGTCTATGTAGTTCCCATCTTTGGTAATCTTTGTTGAGAAAGGTGGTTTTCAGTCTGATCTTCCTAAAAAACTCTCCCAGTTCACATCGTAGTTTGAATTTGTTCAGGTGGGTTGTTGGGACGAAACCCAGGCCCTTTTCCAGGACTGTCATCTCGTCACTAGTAAGGGCGATATCTGTGAGGTTTACCATCAGATCCTCATTGTGCTTGTTCCTGGTGGTTGTTGGCCTTTGGTATTGCTTCTCGTGTGTGGTCCTGGTTGTTGGTTGAATTCAGGTTGGAAGTAGGGTCCTGTGGGGTATTGTGGTGGGCCATGATATGGTATTGGTCCAAATGGAGTGCGCGTACGGCTCCTTTTTTCTGTACAATTGGTCCAAATGGGCCAGGCCAAGGATACATCTGTGGGTGACCATAGTTCTGGTTGAATCCGCCTCGTCGAGGTCTTCTAGGTTTATTATGCCAGCTTCTGTTGGAGCCCTCACTCGACCAGTCGTCTTGTTCTGAGTCTGAGGATCCAGACTGGCCACTGCGAGATGAACCCGTGTCGGAGAGTTCCAGTCCTTAGTAGTCATCTTTTATGTATGGGTACACTTTTTCATGACTGAATTTTTTGAGATCCTTTTGCAATTTAGCGATTTTATTTTGCATGAGGTAGTCTTTATGTTCTGTTATCTCTTTATTGACTTCTTCGAGTTTCTTTTTATAGTGTCAATTTGATTTCTGTAAGTAGGTGGTCTTCACTGGTCTTGATCTTCACCAGAATGGCATCTGAGAGGCACTTGGCTGTATTGATGATCAGGATTAGCCAATCCCGAGAGCATCGCCATGCGATCAGTGACCATTCTTTCTTGAAAAGGAGATCGTCTAGAAATATCCTAGGTGCGTTCGTGACTAACAGTCCTGTTGGTGCCGCATTACCCCGGAGGTATTTCGTCGTGATGGCTCCATGTAAAAGGATCCGCATCTGAAAGGTCTGCCGTCATTGTATTTCTGCTGGCAGCCTGTGCATAACCACTCCTCCCAACTCCCTGTGGCTTGTGACCAGTTAAGCCATTCCTGGAAGGGGCGCATATGTGGCGGGCATGAGGGATGAGTGAGACGCATGACTCCATCATGCCTATGAGTTTCATGACTCTCCTCACTGTCAGATTACCGGAAGGGGGGCAGAGGGTTGTTGTTCGATAGCTTGTATCCTCTTCTGCGTAGGGTAAGCCCATGCAATGTTTGAGTTTAGTATTGCACCCAAGGAAGTCTTTTCCCTTTGTGGTTTTGTGGAGGATTTCTTGAGATTTGAGAATCCTAGTGTTTGTAGCGTGTGGATTGCTGTTTGAATGTGGCTGATTCGACGTTCTGAGTTTGCTTTAATGAGCCAGTCGTCTAGTTAAGGATAAACATGCATTCCATCCTTTCGCAGGTGTGCCGAGACTCTGGCTAGGCACTTGGTGAAGACACGTGGTGCTGATTTTATTCAGATAGGGAGTACTTTGAACTGGTAATGTGTTCCATTGTGTAGGAACCGGAGATATTTTCTGTGGTTCTTGTTCATGGGGATGTGCAAATAGGAGTCTGAGATCTGTTGTTGCCAGGTAATCTCCTTTTTGAATTTGTGGGATCATTTCTTGGAGTGTAGCCATTTTGAAATGCTATGTCAAAATGAATTTGTTTATGAACCTTAGGTCCAGGATTGGTCTTACCGATAGGTACTGTTTGGGGACTAGGAAATACCGCGAGTACTTTCCTTTGAAAATGTCTTGTTTTGGTACCAATTCTATTGCTGGTTCTTGAAGGTCCTTTAATTCTGAGTTTAACTGTCCGATTTCTGATTTGAGGAACCTAATTTTTGGTGTGTTTGCTGGTGGTGTTTCAGTTCTATGCAATACCCGTATTTTACGGAATTCAATATCCAATTGTCTGTGGTGATCTCTTGCCACTGTTGTAGGTACTGCGATATTCTGCCCCCCACTGGTGGTGGGTGAGGTCTTTTCCTGTGCAAGAGTCAATCTGAGCCATTTCCTCTCCCTCCAAAGGTCTGGCCTTTGCCTTGAAAGGATTGCTTTGGCTGTTGTTGCCAGCCTTGGTATCCTGTTTGCTGGCTTGTTGAAGCATTGCCTTGGCCTTGTTAATGTGACATTTGCTGTCCTTGAACAAAGGCTCCTCTTCCTGTGGGTTTTCTGCTGTTAAACCCTCCTCTTTTGAAGGTACCTCTTCGTTGTAGGGCTCCCATGGCTCTTGCAGTTTCGTTATCTTTTAAAAAAAAAAAAAAAAGAAATTGCAGTTTTATATAGCGCGAACTTGACCCGAATCCAATCAGGTATCAGAGCGCTTTACATAGCACCAGTTACATTACATTAGGACACACATTCATTCTTTGTTAGGCACTGATGGAGGGATTCATCCACCTCTTTTCCAAATAGTGCCTGCCCTGTAAGTGGTCTGTTAATGATGGAGGTTTGACACTCCTGCTTAACCCCTTCGACGCGCTTGACGGAACGGTTCCGTCATGCACGTCGGTTGGGCTGTGCTTATGACGGAACCGTTCCGTCATGGCCCCGCCCGCGCACGGAATCTTCAGCGTGGCGCGGAAATCCGCGCCGCGCTGAAGGGGTTAAAACCTGATATTCTAAGCCAAGCGTGCCTTCCTAGAGTGGTGACTGCACATCTGTCTGTTGGCAGTGTCTGGTGTATCGAGTGCTAATTTGAGGCACGTGTTAGTGATGTTTTTGCCTTCCTCTACAATAGATTTAGTCCTTTTCTTGTCCTCTTCGGATAGCTTGTTGATGAGCTCCTCGATGTAATCTCATTGCTGGTGTCCATACCTGTCCAGCAGGGCATTAGATTTTGCGATGCGCCGCTGCTTTCTTTTCCATTTTTCTGCCTACCATATCCATATGTTTGCTTTCTTTCTCCGGGGGTGGTCCACTGTTAGAGAGGGCAGTTGCTCTTTTCCTGGCTGTGGTAACAATGATAAGTCAGGCACTGTGTATCCCTGGATATACTCAGGGTCCTTGGAAGAGGGTTTGTACTTCTTCGACCCTAGGCGTTACCCACCTGGAGTGAGGCTGGCTCCTTAAAGGCTTCTTTGACCTGGTCCAGGACGCTTGGTAGCATTGGCAGGTATTGTGTCCCCTTGTTGTTTGAGGCTAGTGTTTCTAAAAGGAAGCATGTATCTCCCTTTTCCTCTTCGAGGGGGAACTCAAAAAGCATCAGCTGCTCTCTTTACTAGGCCGTTGTAGAAGGCTGCGTCATCTGGTGGAGATGCCTTTGAGGGATAACAGCATCTATCCTCTTCTGGGCTGTTGGGGTCATTCCATGTGTCCTCGAAATGTTCTGAGGCTTCCTCCGCTTCGGGGGCATCTATGTACTCCTCAAGATCTTCATTGCGAGGTTCGGGGGTTGGAGGTGACTTTCTTCCCCCCTTAAGCGTCTTCCGCCCCTTCGGTATCGACATGGTCTGCTTCGATAATGAGGATCTTAGGAATTCGGAATATCTTGAGCGAAGCGTCAACCTCCTTTTTCTGGCGGAGCGTGGCCATTACGGCTTCGATAAGTTTCCGTTTCGACTTTGATGGCTCTCACGGCATCGTAGAGCAGATATATTTTTCTTGGTCACGTTTGCCTCTAGTTTCGACGACGTCACGGTTCCCTTGGGGGTTTGTGTTTGACCCTTGTTTTCGGCACCTTGTGAAATTTTCCCTCACTGGTGTCCCTTGGTAGGGTTCCGTGGGCTTACTTGGATCGCGGCTGCCCCATCACCTTTTTCTGCAGCGTCGGGGCTGCCTTAGGCTGCGCCTTAAAGCGGCCTTCTGGTTCAGACGGATATGTATGGTGTCTTACCTTTTCAGTCTTCTCTGTACCCTTCACCTTCTTGTGGGCGTGTGTTTTTTCGGAGCCTCCTAGAATTGCAACGTCTGATCCATTGTGTTTTCATTCTGCTGGAGCACCCTGGTCATCTTCATTACTGGAAAGGCCTAGGTCCTTAAGGCAAGATTTCTTCGATGCCTGGGACATCGTTGCATACTGGGCCCCTCTGCTTTCGGAGTGTCCTGAGGGTTGGACAGGCCTCACAGTGCTTGTCCATATGGTCTTGGAGCAGGCAGAGGTTGCACACATCGTGTGGATCGCGTTGTGCGAATTTGTGGTGGCACTCGAGGCAGAATTTAAAGGTGATATTTTCCATAGACTTGAGGTCTTCTGTATTGGTGATGTCGTTCTCAGAGTTCAGTTTTGCTCTCCTGTTGAAATGTCACTGGTCGATGTTGATTTTACTCGAAATCTCAGCTTTTTCTTTACGCAGATTTTCCTTAAAGTTTTCAGAGCGTCCCGTCTTGCTTCCAGACCCAACAGCAGATAAAAGAATCTGAAGATGGCTACCACGCACAACAACCTCCAGGGCGCCGTCTGACGTCTCACAGGGTACATACCAGGCACCAAATGGTGGTAGACTACGCCCAAGAAGAAAAAAAAAAAAAAGAGAAAAAAAAAAGAAAACTAGGACTATTCCAGAACCAAACACTAGATGGCGGAATAATGCACCAACATGTGAATCCAGAAAAGGATTTGCGCTGCAAAACATTGCTTTCTCCCGTTCTCTGCCTTGGATTAATGCTCTTTCGGCCCCTTTGACAAGAGAAACCAGCCGTGGAAAATTGACAGGTAGGTAGCAGGTTGAGACTTGCCTAGATTGTGTCTAAATGGGCTGATATTCTTGTGCCCTTTAGTAGTTTCCTCTGTAGGTGGCAAAACCTTGTCCTTTTGCTCCCCTGAACGGTGTTTTCCTGTACTGGAGAGAGCCCAAGGATTTTGCTGTATCCGTATCAGTTTTGATGGATAGAAGCACCTCATCTATATGTTTACCAAACAGGACGTCCCCATCAAATGCCATATCCAGGACCTTTGTCTGGCCTCCGGTCTAAAAGTGGTGGCTTTCAACCACCCATGGAGCCTCAAGACTGCCGCACTTGACGAAAATCTGTATTGGCTATGTCCATCGCACAGTCTATTGTTTAAGAGGCTGCCCGCTCTCCCTTTAAGAGGATCTTTCTGGCGTCCTGCCTCCTGTCCTCAGGGATGAGGTCTAGAAGGCGGCCATCCACGTCCACATGTGTCTATCATAACAGGCGATGATAGCTATAGTGTTGGCTGCCTTGATAGTTACAGCCATGGCAGAGAAACTTTTCCCCATGACGTCTAGCTTGCGCCATTCTTTATCCAGAGGGGTTGAGGTCGGAGTGGCCTGGTTCTTTGATCTCCTTTGTGCCGCCTGCGAATAAACAGAATCCGGCTTAGGGTGGCCAGTCAGGCAGTAAGGCGAATCTTCTGCTGCCCTGTACTTTTTATCTATGAGAGCGCGCACTGGCGGTATCGTGGCCAGGGTCTTCATTATCTTCACCTCCTTTTACCAGATGTAGTCTAGGATTGGGATTATTCGAATGGATTTCCTAGCTTCCTCTTTAAAATCATACATGAAGCAGTCCATGTGTTTAACAGCCATGGGGAGATGCCCTCTCCATGAAGTTCTGGAAACCTCCCCCATGTCTTCTGGAGGGGAATCCGCTGGATGGTATGACAGAGGGAGTTGGAATGATGTAATCTTCCCAAGGATCAGCAGGTGTAGGCTCTGAAATGTCACCACCACCTCTCTCGTCCCAGGAGGGAGGGTTGTCCAGATCAGCCTCCTGTGTAGGAGGTCGATATGGAGCCCAGAGGGCTCTAATCTCCACCTCTCCCATGTGGCCACCCCATCCCAGTAGTGATGCATCCGTCACCACTGTGAACTCTGGTTGAGGAAGGGAAAGATCTGTCGTTGACCCAATCCTGATCTGAACACAATCGGACAGATTCCCCTGATGCTGTGCCCACTGGAACTTAAGGTCCCATTGCAGAGTCCGCATATGCCTCCTGACATGATCTACTAGCAGGATGCAAGAGGCCATGAAGCCCAACAGTTTCAGGGTCGTTCTAACCGAAACTCTGGATAAGGGCTGAAAGATTGGAATCATAGCCCAAATTTCCTGGACTCGCTGCACAGGAGGATAAACCCTAAACTGCGTCGCATCCAGAACCGTTCAGATGAAAAGGAGCTTCTGAGAGGTTGCCAGGTGTGACTTCGGCACGTTGATGGTGAACCCCAACGAATGAAGGAGTTAAGCCGTAGTCTGGAGGTGGGAGACGACAGCCTGGGGCGACCCCGCTTCAACAGCCAGACGTCGAGATAGGGCAAGACTGGAACCCCTGGTCAGCGCAGAGGAGCTGCGACCACCGCCATCACTTTCTTGAACACCGGAGGGTCGCTGGTAAGGCCAAAGGGGAGCACGGTAAACAAAGTGCTTGTGGCCCACCATGAACCGCAGGTAACGCCAGAGGGTTGGCAGGACGGGGATGTGAAAATAAGCGTCCTGCAAGTCCAACGCTACTATCCAGTCTCCAGGGTCGAGGGCAGGAACTTAGACAGTGTCAACATTTTGAACTTCTCCTTCCGGAAGAAGGAGTTGATGTTTCTGATATCCAAGTTAGGACGCAGGCCCTTGTCCTTCTTGGGCACCTGGAAGTAGTGGGAGTAGCAACCACTACATACTTCTGGGGCAGTAACACGCTCAATGGCTCCCTTGGCCAAGAGAGCCGCAACTTCCTGTTGGAGAAAGCCAAATGATCCTCCGGCATGCAATGGTACTGAGGTGACATGGCAGGGGAGGGGTCCTCGAAGGGGAGGGAGTAGTCCCTTCGGACTATTATCAAAACCCACCTGTCTGACGTGATGGTGTGCCAGTGGGGGACGTGATGGCGAATCCTGCCACCCACTGGCAATCATTGGCCCTGAAAGGTCAGACTAGGAGGGGTTGGAGGCTGCTGTGGAAGGGGCTGTGATGGACTGGCCTGCGCGCTGGCCCCTGGACCCACGACGATGGTCCCCACGTCCTCGGCCGTGCAGAGGCTTAACAGCTTGTGACGGCCTATGGCCCTGGGTGGGACGTGTCTGGCACCCTTTCCATAGCCAAGAAAGGGGCAAAAGGTAGACTGAGCAGGGCGGGTCGTGGAGAGGCCCAAGGACTTGGCCGTAGCCCGAGAGTCCTTAAAGCGCTCTAGCATGTTCTCTGTCTTTTTGTCTAACAGGCAACAACCATCAAAGGGCATGTCCATAGGGGTAGCTTGGACATCCCCTGGAAAACCAGTCGACCTTAGCCAGACGTAGCGTCGAAGGGCTACCAATGTGGAAATCGTCCTGCCTAGCGAGTCAGCGGTGTCCAGTCCACAGCGAATTCTAAGCTTTGATGCGTGTCTCTCCCCTCGGCAACTGCATGGGAGAGTACGGCCCGGGCCTCCTCTAGTCACTGGGGAAGCACCAGCACCACCGTTTCCCACACTGAGTGGGTGGAACAGCCCAACAGACATGCAGTGTTCACCAACCGCAATACCAAGCTGGAGGAAGAAAATACCTTCCCAAGGTTGTCCAGCTTTTTAGATTTCCTATCAGGTGGTGCGTTAGGGAATGCGCCTTTTGACGTGGAGGCTTGGACCACCAAGCTCTCAGGGGTAGGGTGTTGGGAGGTGGAAAGTGGGGTCTCCCGGGGCCGGGCGATGGCATCGGGCAATTATCCTATCCGCAGGAGCCCCTGTGTTGAGCCTGGACCAGGGGCCCAAAAGGATGTCGTAAAACCTTCATTAAACAGCAGCAGTGGCTCCGAAGACCTTACTGCCGGTTGAAGCACCTCTAGCGAAAAAACAAAACCGGGTTTTGGCTCAAAAACTCAGCTGAACTGAGCCCAATATACTAGAAAAACAGAACAAAAAGTTCAAGCTAAGACTCACTCAACCTAATACTTAAATAACTCCTAACAAGAAATGAAACATGAGAGGAGGGTTTTATAAATTTCCTTATTATTTGACGGAAAAGATTTTAATTAATTTCACATTTTCAAAATGATTTTGCGCTAAAACATTGCTTCATTGCGCTTAGATCATATATACAAATCCCTATCTAACATAACATATAATACATCTGCATATTATTAATGATCCCCTGGGTGACTAAAACAAACAAACACTCATCAGACACTCATGGCCATTATACTCATGCATACACTAAAGAATACACACACTATAAAGAACTAGGTCCTTGTGGCAACCTTTCTTCTCTAATAAATTGATTACAACTCAATTTAAACATCAAGAAACATTTCAGTTTTTTTGTTGACAAAATGAAGTTACAGGTTATTTTTGAAACACACAAGAAGAACAGAAATATCGGTGCGACACAAGGACCAAACTGGTCGACGCGTTTCGAACCACTAATTTAAGGGTTCTCCTCAGGACCAACCAATCTCTGCAATAAACAATAAAAAATAAATTTTAGGTATAGAACTGTGACTCAGAATTCCTACAATGCACCACATAGGCCTAACATCACCCACCTTGGAGTTGGAGATCTATCTGCCTGAAATCTATCCAAATCGTTTCAATTGATGAGGAACCTAAACAAGAAACCATTTGCATTATCGTTTCTCACTTGACTATAACAGGCAATACATGCAGCACAGGACGAACACCAGACTTTGACAAAACAATGGTACTTGCTCGACTTACCGGATCGGGGGAACGTGCCCTCTTTTCCGGCTAACAACGCTTGTTTGATACTGGCTTTTCTACAATAAAGGAAAGGAGCTACGATTATTAACGTCATCCATGTTCAGACGCCGAAACAAAAACTGCCTTGCGAAGTGGGACACTTACTTAAGTGCGTTCGTGAGACCATTTCAATCGGGCTGCCCGCGCCGGGATCTAAAAGTAAACAAGGCGGTATGAGTCGTCGCAAATTCTACTTCAAAATCCATATTTAAATCCTCTAAGCTTCCCTGGCACTAGTGTTCTTTCTTATTCCGCCTGCGAGCTTACCGGGAGTTCACCTTTCGTCGCTCCATGTACGTGTCAATCCATTAGTGAGGAACACTTGGCAGTATGGGAAAAGATGACGATTCATACCAACAAACAGAAACCAGGGGATTGCTGGTAGATGTAGTTAAACTTAACAGCCTTCCAGGTGTATTTAGAAAACGTGGCATGGATTTGAAAAAGTGCTGGGAAAACTAAAGGTTATAGGCTCTTCAATCGAACAATAGTAAAGACGCGTGGTTGTCCACACAAAACGCCAGGTGGCTCCTGGGCAATGTGGTTCGAGGGTGTTTATCGTATTTGTTCGAGTTTACGCAGAAACAATTTCTAGCGTATCACACACGAAAGGCATTCCAAAAGGGGGTCAGAGTTGCTGTAAATCCATCGGCAATGTAAACAAACTGTTAGAAACGTACTCAGTTGACAGGAAAAATCTACTCAGTGGACAGGAAAAATCCATACATTGTTTGTTAAATTGGAACAGCAGGACGAACAGGAAAAACAGTGGTGACAACTGAACGATGTTGTTCTAAAATTAGACAATTGGTCTGAATATCTCCGCTACTTCATTCAGGCCGTTAATCGCCGTGTTAAATTTCATAATGAGTAGTGCCTCACGTTGGCTTAATTGGCCTTCCAAATCACCTCCACGCGGGTCTCTTTCAATCTTAGACAAAACCGTCCATTTCAAATCATCCTCACTGTGCGTCATTGTGGCCCAATGACTGACTAATGGGGCATTTTCCACTCGTCGTCTAATCCTAGATTTATGCTGGATAATGCGTTGTCGGACCTCCTGGGTTGTCTTCCCAATATACAACTTTGGGCAAGGACAAGTTATTGCGTAGACCACATTCTTTGTTTTACAATTGCTAAACGTGTTATGCTTCCAGTGGGTGGTATTGAAAGAAAAGACATCACCCTCTATGGTCTGCTCGCAACAAATGCATGTTCCACATTTGTGGTGACCAACAACTGGCGGTAGATTCAGCATGCTCCTTAATGTCTGCTGTTCTTGTTTTGGTAGAGCAGCCCGGACTATGTAGTTGGCTACACTTTTCTCCTTTTTGTACGCAAACATTGGAGGGGTAGAAAATTCTTCATGGAGGTCCTTAATCAGATGCCAATTGCCTAGGATGAGTTTCCGGAGTTTGTGGCTGTTAGGGCAGAATGTTGTTACACAGACTGGTCTATTGCCCTTATTCCTAGTTTTTTGCTCCAACAATGTCTCTCTTGGTGTCCACCAAGCTCTCTTCAAAGAGTGTTTGAGTAATTTCTTGGGGTATCCCCTCTCAAGAAGGCGATCTCTTAATTTGTTGGCATGCGTGAAGTATTCCTCTTTTTTTGTGCAGTTCCTGCGAATACGCAAGAACTGACCATAAGGTAGATTTTGTCTCAGACTGCGAGGGTGGTTGCTCGTATAATGTAGTGCCTTATTCCGGTCTGTCTGTTTTCTGAATAGTGTGGTTTCTAGCTCTCCATCAGAAGCCACTACCTTCACATCCAAAAAAGTAATCGATTCGTTTGACGAAACACTACTAAATTTGATGTCATTAGATCTTTCATTGAGCCAACCAACAAACTCGTTCAGTACTTCCTGTGTGCCAGTCCAAATAAGGAAAATGTCATCAATATAGCGCATGTAGTTGGAAAGGTTTGCAACAAATGGGTTGTTGTTGTATATGAAATTGTTTTCATATAAACCCATAAAAAGCACAGCCAACTCCGGGGCGAAAGGACATCCCATCGCCACGCCTCTTGTTTGGTAAAAAAACTGTGAATCAAAAGAAAAATAATTTTTGGATAATGCAAACTTGGCCAGAGACAAAAGAAATTCCGTTGGAACTTGTACTGGTCGCTCTCTTTGACCTAAAAACCACTCTAAAGCCTCCAAAGCTTGATCCTGAGGAATCTGGGTATAGAGTGACACCACGTCCATTGAAACCATCAGTTGTTTAGTTTTGTTGAACTGCACGGATGCTATTCTGTTAAGGAAGGCAGTGGTGTCTTTCAAATGGGCCGGAACTTGATTGATAAATGGCTTTAGAAAAAAATCAATATATTGAGCCACTGGCTCAATCAGTGATTCACACCCAGATACTATGGGTCGTCCTGGGGGATCAAGTTCATTTTTGTGCAGTTTGGGCAAAGCATAAAAGACCGGTATCCTCGGATTCATGTTCTTAAGAAACAAACGTTCTTTGGGGCCTACGAAACCTTGTGAAAAACCTTCCTCGATAATATGGAAAAGTTGATCTTGTAGTTCTTTTGTTGGATTGTGGTAAATATTTCATTACCGGTACTATTTTTTATGCGGTAAAGTCTATGAAGAATAACTCAGTAAATATAAGAGGCAGAATCCGTGGTATTAGAGGTTTAAAAAGGCTTTATTCCTATACAAAGGAATGTAATTCGAATTACAGGCTTCTATTCCATCACCACGAAAGTTCAGGAAGGAAGGGCATACATTATTGACAGGTAATCACTTTTATAAGAATTACATTATAGTGTAACAGATGCAGGAGGCGTAACAGCTGATAAGAGAGATAAAATATGCATACGTAACCAAAAAAGGCGTAAACATGGGTGTAACTAAAATACGTCATTAAACATGATGTCACAAATGGGTGGATCCATAAGAGAATCCTGCAATGTCAGCAGAAATATTTGGCAGAGATGCGTGCGCAGCCGCATGACGTGTGATTGACGTGCAACTAGAGGGTGAAGGGGACTTGACATTTAGCTCTACATGTGGAGACAGAAGTCTGAGGGTCATGTCAACCTAATCCCAAATCATATCTAGTATCCTATGTTTAAAGAACTGTATTATCCAAAAGGAAAGGTCTCTCGGACGGAATCTATTCTATACTGACTGTTAGTGCGTGTACGGGCGTCTAAGTGTCTACATGAGATGCGAGGGGGCAGGAATCTTCCATGGTAACGGGGCTATGAATTACTTGCACGAGGACAGTGAGGCCTGGCCTCTTTGCACGGTAGCTGGAGGAATGTTTACCTAAACTGCTAGACAGGAATGCATCGGATGAGGAGCGAAGCAGATAATCTTGAAGGTGAAATACAGTTTTTGGCAGGCAACTGGCTGGATCAGGCACCGTTAGCCGCGCAGGGAGTAGGACAAAGTTCATGGATACAGATGCAGGCTCGGGCTGGAGCTTTCAGAGGCAGAAGGCAGGAAAAGGCTTGATGACAGAATTCAGGGCCTACTCGCCTGAATCTGTAAAATGTGGAAAGTGAACCACATAAAGTCGGTGGCCTTTCATACTTAGGAATGGAATATCTGACCCATTCATGGTGGATCTGAAAGAGGACATGTTGACGGTGGACGCACATGTATTTGCGTCTTCAGAGCTGGAACTGGAGGGAACATACATGTACTTGTAGCATGCACATGGAGCCGTTGGGGTCTACGATAGGGGACATAACTGATCACAAAATTCATATTTCCTCATTCCCTCCTTGTCCCCTTAGGACCCTCAGGAGATATCGATCTTCATCAATCCATCGATCTGTTCATATAGCATCATTTGTTCTTCTTTCTTCTTCCGGGATCTTGAACGAAAACGTGGAGGTGGGATACACGATGTGGCACACAGACCACAAATCGCTGGCCCACATTGTAGACATAAGCAGCAACTGAATAGTATGAGAAAGCCAATACCTAGGAAGGATAGGATTCTCCATCCCCAGGCTGACAACACGCCCCAGAACCAACCGGACCAAGTCCAGGTGCCTGGACTCTGGTGTATCTGGCTTATAATCTTATGAAGGCGGGTTATGGCTTTATATACTGACGGCGAATTTTCTGGTATGAAAATGCAGCAACTTGATCCGATGACCCTACAAGCTCCGCCCCTATCGGCCAGGATGACGTCAAGGACAAGACGATTTTGAAGCACAACAATCCGCATAGCAGACTGCTCTTCTGTTAAATTGCCTAAGGCGGAAATAGTCTCGTTCACTACTGCTTCAAGGGTTCTGGTTAATCTACGTATCAGCTTACTATTAGTGACTGTACCTATATAGGGAAAGAACCCTTTATTGAAATCTGTGTATTTTTCCCATGCTGTTTCAGTGTAATCGACAATTGGGAGATCTCTCTGTTGTCTATTGTGTACTAAATGGGTATTTCTGTGATAATCAGGAGGAGCTAGGAAAACAGGTGGCAGAAGGAATGCTATGTAACAGGTACCATCCCAATCTAAAGGTAAACATATATATGCGGTCTGACCACATATGAAGTAGGAATGATGGGAAGCTCTAAATGTAGACTTGCCTTGATCACTGAATTTTATTACAGTGGTGCATTTACTATGGCCCATGTGTATGGAACCATTCTTTCTTACACATAATTCCCCTTTTACTGGGAATACTGACATAGCGGGCAAGATTGGTGTAGCTTCAGATTCAACGTTCAGGATCATGAGGTTAAGTGTAAAATTACCTAATCCATATACTTCATTTTCTAGATCAGTTCCTGTTCTTCTGGGAAGTCCCTCCTTGTTAGGGTAGCAGACTTTAAGCAAAACTAGGTTCAGGTTTCCCCATACCCAGTTGTCTTGATAAACTGCGGAATTTGAATCTAAGGAATTAATCAAACTAAACCATGCTCCACAGGAGCCATTGTGTGTGAACGGATATGGAAAGAGGGGCAAAACTCCCTTATAGTTTTGATAGGGAGGGAGTCGGCCACATATCCAACAATTGGTAGCATTGCTGATCTGATGAGAATGATGTAACATACTAATGAATGTGTTGTTGCGCAGCGCAAATCTATAGGACAACTCATGCGGAGGTAATTCGCTAAAAGAATGTTCTGCAGTTACATTGTAAGCACGCTTAAGAATAGGGTAATACATATGCAATAGTATGCTGAAAACGATGATCAGAAGACTTAGAAAAAACAAAATTAATAGTGTTACTGTACAGTGACTACGAAGTGATTTACAATACGCATGTTTTTTAAGCCGCATCTGCTGATTTCTTTCTCTATTCCGGTCTAGAGGATACATGTCAGAGACAAATTCAACCGATTCACCTTGGAGAGGACTTAAACAATCAAATTGTCTGACTTGCTAGATCTCAATTTTAGTTTATGAAGTTCTGGTTTTGACTTCTCAACCAAGGGGAGCTTTGAGTCTGTCTGTGAGGGAATACAAGGTTGAGTATTCACACTGGATGGTAGTCCATAAAATTTCTTGATATGACTCGAGTGCAACCACCCTTTGCGACCCTCAATCTTCACGGCTGTCCTTGTAGTGAGTAGAACCAACTTAGGCGACTTCCACCTAGGCTCCAGTTGGGTCTTCCGGTCGAAATTCCTGACCAAAACCAGGTCACCAGGAACCACGTCATGGGGCTTCACCTCAGTATTATCGGGAAAAGCTGCGGTTACCTGTGAACGACAAGATTGTAGTGCAGACATCAAGGAAGCCAGGTAATCTGTCAGCATATTACAGTCAACATCAGTGATTTTGCGAGGTATAGGCGTCCCCCACATATTTGGTGGTCTACCGAAGATCACCTCATACGGGGATAGCCCTGTTCGAGAATGTGCTACCATTCTCATATAAAAGAGCGCAACTGGTAAGGCTACTATCCAATCGACGCCTTTTTCTCTACATATTTTAGACAATCTAATTTTCAGAGTTTGATTATGACGTTCCACGAGACCTGCTGCCTCGGGATGTCGGACACAGTGGAATTTCCATTGGTAGCCTAACAAAAGGGAAACGTGTTTCATTAGTTCGGATGAGAACGGCTGGCCGTTATCTGAGTAGACAACACGTGGTAAACCGTACCGTGGGAAAAATTCTCGAACTAACTGTTTGGCAGTAGTCGGGGCAGTGTAATCTGAAACCGGGTAGGCTTCTGTCCAACGGGAAAGAGCACAGACAACTACGAGAACATATTTGAATCCTCGACATCGTTCCATCTGGATATAATCCATCTGGAGGACTTCAAAAGCATGATCGGGAGGTTGAAATCCACCCTGCTCTACGGGGATACTTTTACCTGGATTAAACTGACAACATATCATACAGGTACGAACTTTTTGTTTAGCTGCTGCTCGCAAGTGTTTGTTGAACCAAATGTGTTGAATGCTGTCTAGCATAGCTTTTTCTCCTAGGTGCGCTGGACTATGTATTGTGTTAATGATGACTTGAACCATAGAGTCGGGAAGAAACCATATAGATTTTTCCTTCGTCATCCATCCTTGATCCGTTTGGATCCCTCCTAATTCAGTCCATTTCTTTATTTCTTCTGGTGTAGCATGTGTCTGTATGTCAATTACATCAAGGGCGGGATCCTTAACTGTCATGCAATGTGTTGGTGTTGGAACTATTGTCTTTGTCATGTCAGTTGTGTGAGTCTGATTCTGAGCAGTCTGTTTAGCTGTTCTGTCAGCTAGGTCATTACCCTGAGAAATGATATCGGTAACTTTTGTATGGGCTTTGCATTTCATAATCGATATTGCAGTAGGTAGATGAATCGCGTCTAATAGGGCTTGAATGAGGGGTCCGTGTTGGATGTGGGCACCGTGAGAAGTTAAATAACCTCTCTCTCGCCATAATACGCCGAAGTCATGGACGACTCCGAATGCATAACGTGAATCTGTGTATATGTTGACTTTCTTATTCTTGGCTTGAATACAGGCTTGTGTCAGAGCGATGAGCTCTGCTGCTTGAGCTGACAGTGTTAATACAATTTGTTTCAATGACTTCAGTGTCTGTTGTGACTGCGTAAGCGGCCACTAACTCTCCTGTACTTGTTCTCATACATGACCCATCTACATACAATGTCAAGTCTGGATCTGACAAAGGGATATCTGTCAAGTCTTGTCTGGGTTTCGTCGTGATGGTAATGACTTCGACACAATCATGTGCCAATGGATCTGTTCCGCCCACTGGTAACAGTGTGGCAGGATTTAATGTATTGCAACGTCTGATTTCTATGTGGGGCTGAAACAATGTCAGTTCGTAACCGGTGAGTCTCGCTATAGTCAAGTGTTGTGTTTGTGTGCGGTTCAAGAGAACCTCTACTGCGTGTGGTACTTGTACTGTCACTTGATGTCCTAATACTATGGCATCGCTTTGTCTGATAGCTAAAGCTGTTGCTGCCACCGATTTCAGGCACGCAGGAAGAGCCTGAGCTACTGGATCTAATGTACTAGAGAAATAAGCACATGGTTTGTGTGATCCTGCTTGTTCCTGAGTGAGTACTGACAAGGCAGTACCTTCGCGTTCTGTAACAAAGAGTGTAAAAGGCTTACTGTAACATGGTGTTGCTAAAACAGGTGCTTGGCATAAAGCTTTCTTTAAGCTTTCAAAGGCATGTGTATGTTCTTGAGTCCAAGGGAGGACAGTCGATGTGGCTGCCTCCTGTGATGTTAACTGGATGAGTGGTTTTGCTAGAAATGCATATTGAGGGATCCACTGCCTACAGTATGAAGTGAGGCCTATAAAAGCTCGTACCTCTTTTTGTGTCTTGGGTGGTGGCATGCTAGCGATTAACTGGATACGGTCGGGTGTAAGCTGCCTTCCCTCCTTGGACAGCGAGTGCCCAAGGTAAACAACTCGCTGGACACAGAATTGCAGCTTAGAAGGGGACACCTTGTGCCCCTTGTCGGCCAGAAATTTTAAAACCGTCAGTGACGCTGTTTCACATTCAGGTTCGCTTCGGGCGGTGATCAGCAGATCATCGACATATTGAAGCAAGGCAGTGTTAACTGGCATGTGGATACTGTCAAGTTCTCGTTTCAGTGCTTGGCTATAGATGCTAGGGCTTTCTGTAAATCCTTGAGGTGCGCGTGTGAATTTAAAGCTTCGTCCATTTAAACTGAATCCGAACAGATATTGACTTTCCGGATCTATTGGGACGCTAAAGAAAGCATTCTTGAGATCAATTACAGTGAAGAACGTTGCTTCTGAATCAATAGCTGTTAGTAATGACGAGATATCTGGGACCACAGGGTATTGTGGTACAATACATTTATTTAATTCGCGCAGGTCAATAACTAATCGATATACTGGTGGTGCTTTTGGATCCGTTCTTTTAAGAATCGGAATTATCGGGGAATTACATACATTGGAGTCGGTTTCGACAACCACTCCTTGTGTAATGAGCTCGTCAATGATTTGCAGCAAAGCAACAACAGCATCGGGTGGTAACTTGTATTGTCGCATTCGTGGTAGTATTACTCCTGTTTTTAGTGTGACACGATATGGTGTAATATTCATGCAGCCAACATCGGTGGGGCCTTGTGCCCATAAATATGTAGGTAAATTCTGCAATCGGTGATCTATGTCTCTGGACACGTAGTGACCTTTGAAGTCACGTAGAAATAGTCGTACTCCTTCCGGAGAACAACATATTATGGCTCCTAGAGCTTTCAATGTTTTTATACCTAACAAGTTTTCTGGACAGGATTTGGTAAGCAATAAATCTGTAGTACGTGTCAATGGACCAATCGTAAGTGGAAGAGGTTGTGTTACGTCGTTTATTATAGGTTTTCCTGAGAATCCAAGGGAAATATTCTGTAAGCCTGAGAGTGGTGCCCCTGGAACTTCACTGCGTCTTATAGTTGTTCTGCTTGCCCCTGTATCAAGTAAGAACTTTCTGTCTTCCCCTAATAGTTCGCTATGTACATAAGGTCCCTCTTGGTCTACAGGAACCTCAATAAGGGGTAAGCCAACTTCCCTCTCTAGGCTATTTCATGTGTATCGCTGATACTCGGGATAATCTGCTTGTGCATACTGATACATTTGTTGTGTTGTTGCAGCAATGGGCTGCGCTTGTGGTGGTGCTACGTTCTGTTGTGGAGCTCCTTGTTGCGGAGCTAGTTGTTGCGGAGCTAACCTAGGTTGTGCATGCTGAGGGATTGGTTGTTGATTCTGATCCTGTCTAGGTGGACGTGGTCTCTCCTGGGTTCTACCTGTAGCAATATTATGTTTCAGGACTGGACAATCGTGTATATAATGACCTGGTTGTTTACAATAGTTGCATGTCCCTTTCGTAGGACCTGCGGAATCACCCTTTTGATGACCATTAGCTGGGACTGACTGAGCAACAAGCATTTTCATTTTTGTATCTTTCATACGTCTTTGTTCGTGTTCTTGTTCTTCTTTAATTCTATTGTGGTGATATTGTAACATCTGTAACATCTGTGATGGGGTATTACCTTGCCAGGTACTTTCGAATTTCAATACTCTATTCTTGACTTGCAGCAGGGAATTTTCAACTAATTTTGTCACAAACAGATGTGGATATGACTCACTACTGGCTTTTATGCCACTATTTATACCAAAACATTTTTCAAATCGGGAATAGAAATCACTAGTGTCTTCATCTGGTTTTTGTTTACAGGCTGAGATTGCACCCCAGTCTTCCTTTTTCGTAGTTAATAAACGTGGCAGTACCTGCACTAGTAGTCCTGCTAGTGCTGTAGTCTTTTCCCCAAGTCCTGCTCCTGCAGCTCGGGCCCTTTCTTCGTTTTCTAATGCTGTCCAATCTATCTTTTGGTCTCCCACCTCCCATTCCTTTTCTTTAAGTTTCTAATAAACACCAACTGGTAATAGGATTTTTAATATTTTCATGATGTCGGGGTAGGTATACTCTCCCATGAGTAACATGTCCTTTATTTCACGGTGGAAACCTGCTGGATCCTTGTCATGGCTGGGTACTACTTTCTTCATTTCTAATAATTCTAGTTTAGTTATAGGCGTGTACACAAACACGCGTGTAAAGTTATTACCGTCACCTCTGATTGGGTGTACTTCGCGTAACGGGTTCTGTCTATCTATGTGATACATTTTTCTTCCTATGATGGGAACTGGAACGTGTTCTGGACATACGAAAGTTAAATATTGGTTTCGGAATTCTAGAATCTCTTTAATCAAATCAGTACCTGACCCTTTCCATATATTCGTGAGTAGTTCTGACAATATGTCAGGTAAGGGTCCTGGATCGGAGTGTTGGCTTTTATATAATATAAGGAGGTGTTGAATCATGCATATACTAGCTAAACGCTGTTCGTACGGGTCAAGATTCAGAAACGTGTGTGCAAGTACATCATCATTGTAGTCGCTGGGACTGTCAGCCCATTGTACTGCTGACCTAGCTAATTCTTGTTCGTCCATGGAATCGAGCATATGGTACCCCCTTCGATCTCGGAGTAATTTATCAACGGCTTCGAATAGGTGTTCAGGGGATTTTGTATTTAACATAGGATTTGGAAAATGCCTATTATATTCTGGACGTATTGGACGTATCTGATCATTAAAGCCTCTAGTATTATTATGGGGTCTTCCTCTACCTACGTAAGCTATTGTTTCTAATTGTTCTGATTCTTGCTCCTCCTCTTCTTCTGATTCTACTCTGTCTGATTCTCGTCTTTCTTTATGTATACGTTCTACTTCCTTGCGGATTTTTCGACACATGGCGATTATACACGCCTGTCTATCATGTTTCTCTTCTGATATGTTCTGACCCCATTTGACAAGTTTTTGCATGGTATCGTGATCTGCCCCGGGCCTGTCTTGATTCCTAATTACACAATTTATGAAAAAACGTAGTAGTTGTCTTTGTACATCCACTTTCTGGTATTCCATAGCTTCGTTAATACTTTCTGAACCTCGCCCTGTTTGGACAAAGCGATATATATTGTCTAGGTGTTCAACCATTCCTGGTATCGTCATTAAATATAATGTAGCTCGTCGTATACGTAGTGATGATATGAGCAATTTGTCCTGTCTACCTGGCACTGGATCGTATCTACAATCCACAAGTTGTTCTTTAAACATGTCGGATGTCGCTAATTGGGGTGTACGTTGGAGTGCTAAATCTCTAAGGGTCTGTTTATTTCTCGGCGGGGTAGCAAACATGTCTGTCGTACCTCCTGTAGCACCATCTGAGGCGCTAGGCACGAAAGGATTCGTTGGACGTAGGATAGAGATTGTGGATGTGGGAAAGACTGTAGAAACGGACGGACCTGTGGGAACTTGTGTAGGAGTTTGTAGTTGCGGGGATACAGACGGATGCTCTTGGTGTTGAACACCATCGGCAAGCGGTGTGGGTAGCATAGCATTAGCATACTCGGGAGCTACGTCATCTAAATAGGAGGAAAGGAAAACGTCCTTTGCTGTTTTGGGATGTGTTTTGGGATGTGCTTTTATCGGGAGTAATGGAGGAGTTAAGTCTTTTGGTATTTCCGGGATAGCCTTAGGTAACCCTTCGGCCAGAAGAGGATACATGCCATTCATAAGAGTGTTTCTTTGTCTATCTATTTGTTCTGAGTTTACTCGGGTACCTTCCTCAAGTAATAGATTTTCTCGGGTTTTATTTGAATTCTCTCTACCTTTCTCTTCCTGTCTGAGCGCTTTTTCTGTACGTCTATATGATTCTTTACGCCATAATTCAATGGCATCTTTCTGTGACTGTCTGGCTTTCTTTTTCCATAATTCTTCTTCTACTCTCATGATGCAATCTGCATCCCAGGTCCCCGCTGCGGGCCATCTCTGACTTTCTGGTAATTCTTTGGTGTAGTCCACCCATAAATCAAGAAATAATACGGCGTCTAGGCCATGCTTATGATACATAAAGTATCCTGGAGTGTCCCTAGGTGGAATGGGAACAGCTTCTTCGAGTACCCCTTTTCTGGTTTTTGATCTGTCTTAGTTTCGAAAAGAGCGGCATTTTTAGATCTTATTATTTAGAACACACTTAAAACAGTAAACACAATAATGAACAGTCATTCACACCACAATGTATAGAACGTATTAAAACATTTAACATTTAACAGTTTTTAACGAACAATGATAACTAATAGAAAACTAGTTACTGACATAATACTGACACTAGATAATACTTATTTATATGCAAGACATACTATATATACTGCTAAACAGTACAGATACACTGCTGAAACAGTGCAGACCGGATTTGTGTACCCAAACCCGTCTTGACCGGCACAGACTATGTGCACGTTAAATGCCTCCCCGGTAATGGTACTCACCGGGTAGCTCGGAACGGAAGGCCTCGCTCGACTCGACTCGACTCGACTCGACTCGACTCGACTCGACTCGACTCGACTCGACTCGACTCGACTCGACTCGACTCGACTCGACTCGACTCGACTCGGAACTTCGGAACCTGGTGGGCCTCTGTATACCTCGGATCTTGCTCTCTCAGCTAGGCTCTGGTCGGGATACTTCGCACTTCTCACCGCCTCGTCTGGGTGTTGATCGCAGCCTCAGTCACCCCCGCTTGGCCGGAGGGAGATACAGGAAATCCTGCAGGTACGCGTTTTTGTCCGTTCAGCTGTGGCAGGAGACCGGGCCTGCAACGCACCTCCGGCGCGTGAGATGAGAAAGTGTCCCTGTTCGGGCGCCAATTTATGTGGTAAATATTTCATTACCGGTACTATTTTTTATGCGGTAAAGTCTATGAAGAATAACTCAGTAAATATAAGAGGCAGAATCCGTGGTATTAGAGGTTTAAAAAGGCTTTATTCCTATACAAAGGAATGTAATTCGAATTACAGGCTTCTATTCCATCACCACGAAAGTTCAGGAAGGAAGGGCATACATTATTGACAGGTAATCACTTTTATAAGAATTACATTATAGTGTAACAGATGCAGGAGGCGTAACAGCTGATAAGAGAGATAAAATATGCATACGTAACCAAAAAAGGCGTAAACATGGGTGTAACTAAAATACGTCATTAAACATGTCACAAATGGGTGGATCCATAAGAGAATCCTGCAATGTCAGCAGAAATATTTGGCAGAGATGCGTGCGCAGCCGCAGGACGTGTGATTGACGTGCAACTAGAGGGTGAAGGGGACTTGACATTTAGCTCTACATGTGGAGACAGAAGTCTGAGGGTCATGTCAACCTAATCCCAAATCATATCTAGTATCCTATGTTTAAAGAACTGTATTATCCAAAAGGAAAGGTCTCTCGGACGGAATCTATTCTATACTGACTGTTAGTGCGTGTACGGGCGTCTAAGTGTCTACATGAGATGCGAGGGGGCAGGAATCTTCCATGGTAACGGGGCTATGAATTACTTGCACGAGGACAGTGAGGCCTGGCCTCTTTGCACGGTAGCTGGAGGAATGTTTACCTAAACTGCTAGACAGGAATGCATCGGATGAGGAGCGAAGCAGATAATCTTGAAGGTGAAATACAGTTTTTGGCAGGCAACTGGCTGGATCAGGCACCGTTAGCCGCGCAGGGAGTAGGACAAAGTTCATGGATACAGATGCAGGCTCGGGCTGGAGCTTTCAGAGGCAGAAGGCAGGAAAAGGCTTGATGACAGAATTCAGGGCCTACTCGCCTGAATCTGTAAAATGTGGAAAGTGAACCACATAAAGTCGGTGGCCTTTCATACTTAGGAATGGAATATCTGACCCATTCATGGTGGATCTGAAAGAGGACATGTTGACGGTGGACGCACATGTATTTGCGTCTTCAGAGCTGGAACTGGAGGGAACATACATGTACTTGTAGCATGCACATGGAGCCGTTGGGGTCTACGATAGGGGACATAACTGATCACAAAATTCATATTTCCTCAGGATCTTTCTTAATTTTGCGATAGCAGGTCACGTCTTCCAACTGGCGTAGTACTTCCTTCTTGTATTTATTCACGTCCCATAGGACAACTGCCCCACCTTTGTCCGCCTGCTTCACCACTATAGATCTATCATTTTGCAGGCTAATCAGGGCATCTTTCTCCTGTTTGGCTAAGTTAAACTTAATGAAGCTTTTTTTACTTTCCATTGCCTGAATCCCAGATAAGATGGTTCTCTCAAAAGTGGTAATTTCCTTGGGGACCTTGGGTCCTGTTGGACAAAAAGTGGATTTTCTCTTTAGTCCAGTTATTTCTGCCATTACTGCTTCAGTTGTATCCGAAAAGAACGTTTTCAGACGGATTTTGCGACAGAACTCCATGGTTTCAAGCTTCATTTTGACAAAGTCTGTTGTTCTTGAAGGAACAAAGCCAAGTCCTTCTTGTAAAATGGAAATTTCCGCGCCTGTGAGGATTTTATCAGACAGATTGTAAATTGGTGATGAAGCTAGCTCCTGTAATATTGGCGGCGTGTCCTCATTTCCCATGGTTGGGAATATCGCAACCGTCCTCTGCCTTGTCGTTGGCCTCGGCCTAAAAAACGTGCCTCCTGATTCGATGTTTGCGGGTCCTGATTTTGTTGGTTTCCCCTTTGGTTCTGATTAGCCCTAGTCGTTGTGTCTGTAGTCTCACTTGATGATGATGATGATGATTCTGAGAAATTAATGAATCTCTTCCGTGATGAGGAAATATGAATTTTGTGATCAGCTATGTCCCCTATCGTAGACCCCAACGGCTCTATGTGCATGCTATACGTACATGTATGTTCCCTCCAATTCCAGTTTTGAAGACGCAAATATATGTGCGTCCACCGTCAACATGTCCTCTTTCAGATCCGCCAAGAATGGGTCAGATATTCCATTCCTAAGTATGAAAGGCCACCGACTTTATATGGTTCACTTTCCACATTTTACAGATTCAGGCGAGTAGGCCCTGAATTCTGTCATCAAGCCTTTTCCTGCCTTCTGCCTCTGAAAGCTCCAGTCTGAGCCTGCATCTGTATCCATAAACTTTGTCCTCCTTCCTGCGCGGCTAACGGTGCCTGATCCAGCATATTGCCTGCCAAAAACTGTATTTCACCTTCAAGATTATCTGCTCCGCTCCTCATCCGATGCATTCCTGTCTAGCAGTTTAGGTAAACATTCCTCCAGCTACCGTGCAAAGGGCCAGGCCTCGCTGTCCTCATGCAAGTAATTCATAGGCCCCGTTACCATGGAATATTCCTACCCCCTCGCATCTCATGTAGACACTTAGACGCCTGTACACGCACTAACAGGCAGTATAGAATAGATTCTATCCTAGAGACCTTTCCTTTTGGATAACACAGTTCTTTAAACATAGGATATTAGATATGATTTGGGATTAGGTTGACATGACCCCCAGACTTCTGTCTCCACATGTAGAGCTAAATGTCAAGTCCCCTTCACCCTCTAGTTGCACGTCAATCACACGTCATGCGGCTGTGCGCGCATCTCTGCCAAATATTTCTGCTGACATTGCAGGATTCTTTTATGGATCCACCCATCATGTATAATGACGTTTATTAAATTACGCCCATATGACCGCCTCTATTAGTTACGTATGCACAGTTTATCTGTATTATCAGCTGTTACGCCTCTTGCATCTGTTTCACTGTAAATGCATTTTCCTATAAAACCGATTATCTGTCAATAATGTATGCCCTTCCTTCCTGAACTTTCGTGGTGATGGAATAGAAGCCTGCAATTCGAATTGCATTCCTTTGTATAGGAATAAAGCCTTTTTAAACCTCTAATACCACGGATTCTGCCTCTTATATTTACTGAGTTATTCTTACTAGACTTTACCGCATAAAAAATAGTACCGGTAATGAAATATTTACCACAGTGATCGTCCCTGATAGTTTTGAAGATAATTTCTTGAATCGTTGGTAGAATAAAAGTCTTTGTTCAGGTAGGGATAAGTGGACTCCAACGAAAAATTCTTTTTATCCAACTCAAATTTGTTACTTTTGTGACTACACGGTAATCCAAAAAATCAGGACCCGCAAACATCGAATCAGGAGGCACGTTTTTTAGGCCGAGGCCAACGACAAGGCAGAGGACGGTTGCGATATTCCCAACCATGGGAAATGAGGACACGCCGCCAATATTACAGGAGCTAGCTTCATCACCAATTTACAATCTGTCTGATAAAATCCTCACAGGCGCGGAAATTTCCATTTTACAAAAAGGACTTAGCTTTGTTCCTTCAAGAACAACAGACTTTGTCAAAATGAAGCTTGAAACCATGGAGTTCTATCGCAAAATCCGTCTGAAAACGTTCTTTTCGGATACAACTGAAGCAGTAATGGCAGAAATAACTGGACTAAAGAGAAAATCCACTTTTTGTCCAACAGGACCCAAGGTCCCCAAGGAAATTACCACTTTTGAGAGAACCATCTTATCTGGGATTCAGGCAATGGAAAGTAAAAAAAGCTTCATTAAGTTTAACTTAGCCAAACAGGAGAAAGATGCCCTGATTAGCCTGCAAAATGATAGATCTATAGTGGTGAAGCAGGCGGACAAAGGTGGGGCAGTTGTCCTATGGGACGTGAATAAATACAAGAAGGAAGTACTACGCCAGTTGGAAGACGTGACCTGCTATCGCAAAATTAAGAAAGATCCAACAAAAGAACTACAAGATCAACTTTTCCATATTATCGAGGAAGGTTTTTCACAAGGTTTCGTAGGCCCCAAAGAACGTTTGTTTCTTAAGAACATGAATCCGAGGATACCGGTCTTTTATGCTTTGCCCAAACTGCACAAAAATGAACTTGATCCCCCAGGACGACCCATAGTATCTGGGTGTGAATCACTGATTGAGCCAGTGGCTCAATATATTGATTTTTTTCTAAAGCCATTTATCAATCAAGTTCCGGCCCATTTGAAAGACACCACTGCCTTCCTTAACAGAATAGCATCCGTGCAGTTCAACAAAACTAAACAACTGATGGTTTCAATGGACGTGGTGTCACTATACCCAGATTCCTCAGGATCAAGCTTTGGAGGCTTTAGAGTGGTTTTTAGGTCAAAGAGAGCGACCAGTACAAGTTCCAACGGAATTTCTTTTGTCTCTGGCCAAGTTTGCATTATCCAAAAATTATTTTTCTTTTGATTCACAGTTTTTTTACCAAACAAGAGGCGTGGCGATGGGATGTCCTTTCGCCCCGGAGTTGGCTGTGCTTTTTATGGGTTTATATGAAAACAATTTCATATACAACAACAACCCATTTGTTGCAAACCTTTCCAACTACATGCGCTATATTGATGACATTTTCCTTATTTGGACTGGCACACAGGAAGTACTGAACGAGTTTGTTGGTTGGCTCAATGAAAGATCTAATGACATCAAATTTAGTAGTGTTTCGTCAAACGAATCGATTACTTTTTTGGATGTGAAGGTAGTGGCTTCTGATGGAGAGCTAGAAACCACACTATTCAGAAAACAGACAGACCGGAATAAGGCACTACATTATACGAGCAACCACCCTCGCAGTCTGAGACAAAATCTACCTTATGGTCAGTTCTTGCGTATTCGCAGGAACTGCACAAAAAAAGAGGAATACTTCACGCATGCCAACAAATTAAGAGATCGCCTTCTTGAGAGGGGATACCCCAAGAAATTACTCAAACACTCTTTGAAGAGAGCTTGGTGGACACCAAGAGAGACATTGTTGGAGCAAAAAACTAGGAATAAGGGCAATAGACCAGTCTGTGTAACAACATTCTGCCCTAACAGCCACAAACTCCGGAAACTCATCCTAGGCAATTGGCATCTGATTAAGGACCTCCATGAAGAATTTTCTACCCCTCCAATGTTTGCGTACAAAAAGGAGAAAAGTGTAGCCAACTACATAGTCCGGGCTGCTCTACCAAAACAAGAACAGCAGACATTAAGGAGCATGCTGAATCTACCGCCAGTTGTTGGTCACCACAAATGTGGAACATGCATTTGTTGCGAGCAGACCATAGAGGGTGATGTCTTTTCTTTCAATACCACCCACTGGAAGCATAACACGTTTAGCAATTGTAAAACAAAGAATGTGGTCTACGCAATAACTTGTCCTTGCCCAAAGTTGTATATTGGGAAGACAACCCAGGAGGTCCGACAACGCATTATCCAGCATAAATCTAGGATTAGACGACGAGTGGAAAATGCCCCATTAGTCAGTCATTGGGCCACAATGACGCACAGTGAGGATGATTTGAAATGGACGGTTTTGTCTAAGATTGAAAGAGACCCGCGTGGAGGTGATTTGGAAGGCCAATTAAGCCAACGTGAGGCACTACTCATTATGAAATTTAACACGGCGATTAACGGCCTGAATGAAGTAGCTGAGATATTCAGACCAATTGTCTAATTTTAGAACAACATCGTTCAGTTGTCACCACTGTTTTTCCTGTTCGTCCTGCTGTTCCAATTTAACAAACAATGTATGGATTTTTCCTGTCCACTGAGTAGATTTTTCCTGTCAACTGAGTACGTTTCTAACAGTTTGTTTACATTGCCGATGGATTTACAGCAACTCTGACCCCCTTTTGGAATGCCTTTCGTGTGTGATACGCTAGAAATTGTTTCTGCGTAAACTCGAACAAATACGATAAACACCCTCGAACCACATTGCCCAGGAGCCACCTGGCGTTTTGTGTGGACAACCACGCGTCTTTACTATTGTTCGATTGAAGAGCCTATAACCTTTAGTTTTCCCAGCACTTTTTCAAATCCATGCCACGTTTTCTAAATACACCTGGAAGGCTGTTAAGTTTAACTACATCTACCAGCAATCCCCTGGTTTCTGTTTGTTGGTATGAATCGTCATCTTTTCCCATACTGCCAAGTGTTCCTCACTAATGGATTGACACGTACATGGAGCGACGAAAGGTGAACTCCCGGTAAGCTCGCAGGCGGAATAAGAAAGAACACTAGTGCCAGGGAAGCTTAGAGGATTTAAATATGGATTTTGAAGTAGAATTTGCGACGACTCATACCGCCTTGTTTACTTTTAGATCCCGGCGCGGGCAGCCCGATTGAAATGGTCTCACGAACGCACTTAAGTAAGTGTCCCACTTCGCAAGGCAGTTTTTGTTTCGGCGTCTGAACATGGATGACGTTAATAATCGTAGCTCCTTTCCTTTATTGTAGAAAAGCCAGTATCAAACAAGCGTTGTTAGCCGGAAAAGAGGGCACGTTCCCCCGATCCGGTAAGTCGAGCAAGTACCATTGTTTTGTCCAAAAGTCTGGTGTTCGTCCTGTGCTGCATGTATTGCCTGTTATAGTCAAGTGAGAAACGATAATGCAAATGGTTTCTGGTTTAGGTTCCTCATCAATTAAAACGATTTGGATAGATTTCAGGCAGATAGATCTCCAACTCCAAGGTGGGTGATGTTAGGCCTATGTGGTGCATTGTAGGAATTCTGAGTCACAGTTCTATACCTAAAATTTATTTTTTATTGTTTATTGCAGAGATTGGTTGGTCCTGAGGAGAACCCTTAAATTAGTGGTTCGAAACGCGTCGACATGTTTGGTCCTTGTGTCGCACCGATATTTCTGTTCTTCTTGTGTGTTTCAAAAATAACCTGTAACTTCATTTTGTCAACAAAAAAACTGAAATGTTTCTTGATGTTTAAATTGAGTTGTAATCAATTTATTAGAGAAGAAAGGTTGCCACAAGGACCTAGTTCTTTATAGTGTGTGTATTCTTTAGTGTATGCATGAGTATAATGGCCATGAGTGTCTGATGAGTGTTTGTTTGTTTTAGTCACCCAGGGGATCATTAATAATATGCAGATGTATTATATGTTATGTTAGATAGGGATTTGTATATATGATCTAAGCGCAATGAAGCAATGTTTTAGTGCAAAATCATTTTGAAAATGTGAAATTAATTAAAATCTTTTCCGTCAAATAATAAGGAAATTTATAAAACCCTCCTCTCATGTTTCATTTCTTGTTAGGAGTTATTTAAGTATTAGGTTGAGTGAGTCTTAGGTTGAAGCACCTCTGTCAGGTTAGTCCTGACCCCACTGTAGGATGCTTGAGGTTGAGAGCATCAACCGCCCTACGCAACACCACTGCTTAAGACGCTCCCTCCTCCGTAGCCACAGTAGGAGACAACATGCGAAGGTCTGGTGAGGTATCCAGACCACTGGCTTCCCCCAGTTCCTCTCTCCAGTCCAGTTCGTAACCCAACTGGTCAGTCAAAGGGTCACCAGACCCCTCCCAGTCCTCCTCACCCTCCTCTGGTTGCCAATTTGGCTGAAAGGACCAGGGGAGAACAGGTGCACAAAAGTACCCATTGGTGTCGTGTACATAGTCGGTAGATGCCGGCTGGGAACACAACAGGCATCGGCTGCAGATGTGGCGCCAGTGAAGTCGGCGCAGTCAGGTCGACCAGCGCAGATCCGAATCCAGGACTGGATCCAAGGGAACCCTGCGGTGCCAGGGTCGAAGATAGCATGCATCGCTCCGTAGAAACTGCAAAACTGGGCAGGAGTCACACCGGGTCCCGGAAAGGGAGGGATGTCCATAATCGACCCAGCGGGCTCTGCACGCAGAGCCGCGGGAGGGGCACCACCCGCATCCCTAGTCGCGTCGGCCGACAGGGAGAAGTCGAAGAGCGACTATGCATCTACGACTATTTTGTGCTTCGACTTACCAGAGGAGTGCAAAGACTTGGAAGAAAATTGGTGGAGCCTACACGACCGGTCCCTCGACCTCCCACGCGACCAGGACCTCCAGCGGCGTGGAGCGCACTGTCGGGCCTTGACTAATGCGGAGTCGACAGACGCCACCTACGGTTACGTGGGCGCTAAGAAAGGTCTGGCAGTGCAAAAACGGACCATCTCCAGGTGGGTCATTCTATGCATCAAAGCTTGCTATTCTTTGGCAAAGAAGGAGCCTTCAGTGGGACTGTGCACCCATTCCACCACGGTGACAGCAGCTACCACTCCTTTGGGACGAGGAGTCCCCCTTAATGACATATGTCAAGCAGCTACATGGGCATCGCTGCACACGTTCAAGCACTACTGCCTGGACAGCCAAGTCCAGAGAGACAGATTCTTTGGCCGTTCTGTTCTTCAGACTTTCTGGTGTGAACTTAGTTTGCAGACCCACCTCCGGGGTTGGTTTTGCTGGGGTATTTATTTTAAGATAAGGAATCTATAACCAGCTGTTTCTTTCAGCTGAACAAGTTACTTACCTTCGGTAACGCTATATCTGTAAGAAACATAGGTTAGTTATAGAATCCTTACCGCCCCACCCATCCTCCCCATTCTGCGAACTGACTTCTAGGGTTAAGGACTTCCTTTCAGGGCCCTAGTTTTGTGCACCAGTGGTCAGTGTCTTGCATGGCTCTGCACTTCTGGCGTGGAAAGTAGTGTACAGAACGGACGTCCGCGCGTGAGGGCATCGTCTATGTAGCTACTGCAACGTCATCCCGGCGACCAAGACGCCAACAACGAACGCGGAGCCGACCGATGCCACCTTTCAACACGCAGGGGTACTGCTGATGAAAAAATTTCAGGATCCAGTCTGACGCCTGGGGGTAATTCTTAGGTAAGGAATCTATAACTAACTGTCTTTCAGGTCTCCAATCCTAAATCCATTTACTAACCTGTCAGAAGTGGGTTTCAAGCTAAACTAGGAAAGTAAATCACAAAGTAATCCAAAAGGTAATCTAAATGTAATTTCAAGTGTTTCATAGTTTACAGATAGTTTTCTCAACTGCAAAAGTAATCGGAATATTCCTACAAAACCAGCACTCACTGCATCTTGAGTGCGTCACATTTCTTGCCTGAGTGGCTACAAAAAATGCTTAACACTTCTCTCCGATAAGCCGGACTGCTCAACCACAAAAGATTAAGGTATTATCTACTTTAGCCACGGTTATACCTCTGGGGATCCACTGGACTCTGTACACACTATACCTTACTTTGGTACACTATATACAGAGCCAGCTTCCAATACTGCTGCAATGTTTTAGGCTACAGTGTCTCAGTATGTTATTTCAGAAGCAAGCTGGAGAAACCCATGCATCCTTCTGATGGTAGTCTGTGCTCCAATCACATCTGGTCCCTGGATTTTGGCCTCATGATATGAAGACAACATTGGCTTATAAGAAGCACCCCCTTATGACTAACATAGATGAAGCCTTCCACTGTGCACCCAGCACACCAGATTGACTGCATGCAAGCTCTTCAGGGTTTTGCTTGGAATAGGCAGAACAGAGAAGATTTAGCAGAAACTTGGCACCAATGTCTGAGGGTTAGAAATATTTTTTTCCCTCTAGGAAAGCTACGCCAAGAACTAGCAAACAAGATTAGCCCTGGAGTTCAACTGAGGAATTGGACAGAACAGTGGAGAAGGCCCTGTTGTGGTCTAACAATGCCATATTAATCTTGGGAAAGAGTCAGGAACTGTGCTAAATGGCATGGAAAATAATTTGGAGGGGGGTGTCCAGTAGGATGTTGACCGGCATCAGAAGTGAACATGAAGTTTCAGGAAGTGAAATCATTAGTCTAGCACTGTTGGGGCATTGACTAATATGACTTAAAGCTGCAGGGGGGTTGGGGGTGGCAACCAACTCTTCTTGGGGGAGGCTGTAGTGTTTCGGCCACAGCTACAAACTGGGAGGTGGGAAAGGATGTGATAGGTGCACAGGGATTAGGAGGAAAAGATGAGCATGGGTAGAAGGGAAAGAATGCGATAAGTAGGCAGGAGTTAGGAGGGAAAGATGTGATAGGTGAGGTTTCATGTTAGGTGAGGCAGAGTGAGAGGGGTTAAAGCAAGAGTAGAGAGAATATGTAAAAAGTAAATTATGAACCAGCTTTCAGTTTATATTTAGCCTTTAGACCGAGGCAATCCAGGGCTTTAAGTGGGGGGTCCCTGAAAGGGGCAGGACTTGCATAATTAAATGTATGGCATAATATATAAACTGAAATTGGCAGAGCGTCATCCTACCCACACACTTGCATAGAATCACAACTGGCATACGTGACCTTTGCTCTGTGCGCTTTGTAGAGAGGCCAAAAATTGGATGGCCCCACATTCTGAACACCTTTTTGCCCCACTTACAGGCACTGGGAGAAATTAGCACTGCCTTCAGCCACAACTCAATTGCGCCCAGTTATAAATACCTGGATGTGACTCAAAGTTATGCACTAGACAAGAGTAATATGTTCCCTGAAAAGAACCGTAGCAATATCCTGAAAAAAAATGTATAGGGAATGAAAGATTAAGTAAAGCATGTGAAATATAAACTGGAACGGATTACTTCAACTTTTTTTTTTTTTTTACTCATATTGCTCAATCATTTGGGAGTTTTTGCCTGAAAATTTAAGGACATGAATACAGTGTCAGTGTCCATTTTTTATTACTACTGGGTTTGGAAGCCACAGCGGCCCAACCCACTTAAAGCCCAGAGGCAAATCAGAGATTAATCAATGCAGTAGTTAAAGGGCACTGATTTCACGCAGATGCTGGAAAGTTATGCTGTACAGGTAGTGTAGTCTTTTTTTTTTTTTAAAACACCGGGTAAGAAATGTTGAAGTAAGAACAATGTAGATGAAAGCTGCTCAGTGAAAGAGGATTGCCTGTCACAGGGATCATATACCCAATGATACACACAATTTGTTTTCAATGGGTCACTTCAAGTTTCAGTGAAATGTTTGTTACAAGGGTTTAACAAAACAATTCAAACATCTCAAACTTCTGCATGTAGTCTGCATTACTACAATGTGATCAAGTATTCCATTTATATCATACCGCTGGAATTTGTAGTAGAACTTCCCCCATAAGGGCAACTGGAATGGGTTAAGAGAGTGGACAGCTGCTGGCGTTACCACAATAAGAACACCGAGGAAGGCACACTACCACCTTTAGAGGAATTCAGGGAGAGATATGAACTACCACATGGGCACTTCCTATTACACAGAGCACTCACAACTGCAATCCAAAAACACTAGGGGAGGGGGGGGGGGAGGGGGGGAATATCAGAACCCCCAGTGACGGAGGGATGCCAATATGTGGTACTGTCTACAGGCACATATAAGGCAATCACTTGTCTTTATCGGAGGCTACAAAGAGAGGGTATGTCCCCACTATTTGACCTTCGCACGCACTGGGAGGAAGATTTAGAGACCCCATAGATGAGAAAGCCTGGGAGGTAATCTTATGCCGAGCTCCTAATCTCTCCAGAAATGCTCAATTTATGTTGATAATTTTTATGTGCTGTATAGGGCATGCCTCACGCCAGGAAGGATAAACCGATACTTTGCAACGGCAGAGTCCAAATGACCCCGCGGTGGTGAACTGGGAGCTTAATTACTCCACATGTTTTAGAACTGTCCAGAGTTGAACACATTCTGGAAAGAGGTGACAGACACTGACGGAGGTGATAGGAAGGGAGGTCCCTTGCATGCAGGGCCACTGCCTACTACACTGGTTCCTGCACACACCCAAGAACAAAGTAACAAGTGGCTTTCATGACCTGGCGCTTCTCCTGGCAAAGAGATAGCCCGGAACAGGAAAGCTCAGAGGTCCCACTGTAGAGAGCTGGAGGAAAGAACTGCTACGTTGGGCAGATTACAAAGGGGCAGTATGATGAAAGGTGGCCAGGCGGGATCAGGGATCTCTTGAGAATGCCAGAGCGTGGGATGCATTGGTAGTGGAAATGAAGCAACCAGTTGACCCAGTGACTGAGGGGCAGCTAGATACGCCTTAAGAACCTGAGCCCCGGATAGAAAGGTCTCAGGACACTGGAATAACTACCTCCAGATTATGAATTACTGGCTGCCTTGAGGTCCCCGGAGACCATACTAACTACTTTGGGTACATCCCCCCCTATATGTACTAGCCGCTGCATGACAAGGAATGATGTTTAAACACTGCTGTCTACCTAGTAGTAAGGTCTGCAAGGACACTTCAGAGAAAAGGGGAGGGGTGAAGCAGACGGAGAGGGGTTGGGGGGTGGTGTTCGCTGGAAGTGGTGCTACGCAGAAAATTTGAGATTTCTGTATAATAATGGATGCCAATTGTATGGGTATTGTATTCCATTTATGTCATTCACTCTTCCAAATGTATGCAGTTACTTACCAATGCAGAGAAAAACAATTACATTTGAAGCATTCTCAGCAGCCTTACTGAAAGCATATTTTAATAATTCTATATCTGGTAACCACGGATTACACATTCACACAACTCTAAAGCAATTCACCTTGTTAAAACCTCAAAAGCTTTACATCGGTAGGCTTACTCAGGCCACGCCTCTCTGGCATTGTGACCAGCTGGGTCGGCTGTCGCGCTACTTGGGGTTCAACAAATGGGATACCATCGGTATCTCCAGGATTGGAGACCACTGGAGATCCAGGAACATCATACCGTTCTCGCAATTAAGGCAGGAGTACGAAATGGCCAGCTCTGAGCAGTTTCTGTATTTTCAAATTCGACACACACTACTATCGGCTCTCCCCAAGGGTACGGCCCTCCCCGATTCCTCCCCTCTGGAGGACAGGATCTTGTATGGGACCTGCCGGAAAAGGCCATCTCCCTTATTTACAAGAAGCTTGACAATATGATCGATCCCTTAATACGCCCCAGACGGTGGGTGTGCACGGCGGTGCGGCCAAGAGGGCACCTTTATTCATACACTTTGGGAATGCGATATAATTCAGCAGTTCTGGGATGGGGTGGTATCAATTATGGAGGAGGTGGTGGGGCGGCAGATACAGTGCAACATAAAACTGATTCTATTGAACATATGGGACCCCAATGATCTTACAGCCAAAGAGAAGATATGGGTCACACTGGGCTTCATGGTTGCAAAGAGGAACATTTCACAATTGTGGAGGGCTCCGACCTCACCGAACATTATGGACCAGGCCAAAGACATGGACTGGTGCACGGTGACATACCTATCCATGTCTAGCAGGGGCTGCCCGAAAAAGTGGTCGTAAATATGGGGGCCATGGAACACCTTCCGGGGAGAGATATGTGAACCACCAGAGGGGGGGGGGGGGTGCCATTTAATGTCAACTAACGTGTTTTCCTGCTATCATCTATGCTGCAGTAAGGAGTAAGAGCCCTTGACATGATCTAACACTGTGTGCTAATGTCTACATGTGAAATGCGGTGTTTGTTACTTAATATGTTAATAGCCTCTCTGATTATACCGGGGCTCATACTATAGTAGGGTTTGAATACTAGCAATTCGCTTTCTTTGCCTATTTTCCACAGATCTACATACAGTGGCTGGAATTAGCGGTAAGGAATAGTTTCAGGGTTGGAATGCCCTATTAAATCTCTAAACACCTATTAATTTGTATTTTTTAGGGCTTTTAACCAGCTCTTCAATTATTTTTCCATACTGGTAAAGGTTGAAAATGTATTCCTGACAAGGGCAACAGTAAGACTTCTTTTAGGGCTGAGAAACAACCATTTGCAATGCAATAGGTCTCGCATTTGTCAGAGTGAGAGCTATTGTTGTTGTAAAGTATGTTTATCAATATGTGTTTTGGCTTGGACTGTAGTGGATTTATGAACAGACAGCTGCACAACTGCCTAGACGACTTAGAATGAGGAATTACCACTGGGACCAGAGAAGCAGCTGGAGCACTATCTAAATGGGGAATTCCGGGGGCGTGGCTTGGCAAGCGCGCGCTCCATACAGCCCCGAAATATCCTGCACACTTATCCTGTCTGTCCGACTCGTCAGTTTTTGCGTAGCTCTACCGCGGTCGGAGTGCAGCAGCATTCCCCCGGGCCAGTTTCGACACCATGGGAGGTTCGGCGGCAGTGCTGCGGCCGCTGAGAGGAGCTGTGGCCTTTGGGGGGAGGTGCTCCGTGAGAAGCCAGGTAGTTTCCTGTCCTGACCGGGCTGAGGCATAGGTCTAGCAGCAGTGCGGACGGCGGGCTGGCCGTGGGACCCCTGCGACCTTGGTTGATGGTCAGCGGCGTGGAGCTTGCGTGAGGAGGCCTGGAGTCCCTTGCTTGGAGGAGGATCGGAGGGCTTGCGACGCGCTTCGGGGGCCGGCTTGGGCCATGGAGGTAAGAGGCAGCTGTGATGAGCGGCGCGGTGGGCTGGCAGCCATCTTGAGAGTCTTGGAGGCAGCCGCGCTGGATCTCGGGGGCGAGGGGAGCCCGCTGTGACACCGGGGCTTCCCTGGGGCCCTGTGCATTGTCGGGGTGTGCCCCACTGTGGCCGTCACTCCCCCCCCATCCTCCGCTCAACTGCAGTGTGTACACGCGGGGATTTCAGCGGTCATGTCGGGCCGCAGGGTGGGGGTGGGGTTGGGGAGACCTGGAGCGGCTGTGCTGCCGATAGTCCGCATTGACAGACTGGATCCCTGGAGCTGGTTGGCAGGGGCACCGCTGCGCTCGGGACCTGTCATGGTGCTAAGTTAGCTTCCGGCGCCTTCCCCCCCCCCTATACGGCATCGGCCTGTGAGCGGCTGCAGGACTTGGATGTGGGACATTGCTGGGGGTGCTGGCTGCCATATTGGGGCACTGCTGCATCGCTGGAGGTGTACCCGCTTGATCTTAGAGTGGGTGGGGCTCTCTGTGGCGCAGAGGGCTCTGCTGGATCCTAGAGCTGACGGGGGGGTCAGTGTGTGCCGGCACGCAGGTAGGGGTGCCTGAGCACTATCCTCTCCCCCCCCCCCCCCCCCCAGCCCCCCCCTTTGCTGGGGCTGGCTGGGGGCTCGGCAGTCGTGTCGGGCCGCAGGGGGAGGAAGGCATTTTTGGGAGTGAGCAGCGCCCTGGTGGGTCCCCCACTTGGCGATCGGATCGCAGTTGCCCGCTTCATCTGCCGCTCTCTGGTGCCTGAGCGGAGAGCCCTGTAAACAGCCACGACACGAGACAAGGGCGGTGGGGGCCAGACCAAGCAGGGCCCCATTGATAAATTTACCGGTGCTGGAGTGGCGGCTGGGACATCGGGACAGCTGGGGGCGGTGCCGGACAATGCAACACTCTTGGCGGCCATCACCCAGTCCAGGGATATGCTGGACGCCAAAATTGGTGCGGTTGGCTCAGACGTCATGCTATTGAGGCAGGACTTGAATAATGCAGTGTCGTGCATCACGAAGGCCGAAACCCGCATCTCCGGAGTAGAATATGACGTCATTATATTAACCCCTTGTGTGCCCATGACGAGCTGGACTCGTCATGGGCCGCGGTTGCGCTGTGCCCATGACGAGTCCAGCTCGTCATGAACCCCGCCCGCTAATGCAACGGCCGGCACAGGGCGGGGAAAGGGCGTGGCACACAAGGGGTTAAAGAAGAAGGTCGCTGCCATGGAGACTGTCAGAAGGGACTGGCGCTGCGGGTGGAAGATGCTGAAGGGCGGGCCAGGCGCAACAACCTCTGCTTCGTTGGATTTCCGGAGGGCTGTGAGGGGGACAACATGGAACGTTTCCTTACACAGTGGCTGGAGGGCTGGCTTCCCCCGGAGGTTCTCTCCCACTGCTTTGTTGTGGAACAGCCCACAGGGCGCTCATGCAGAAGCCTCCGCCGGGGGCTCGCCCGCGGCCAGTTCTAGCGAAACAAACTACTTGGACCGTGACGCCATCTTGAAGCAAGCCCGAGCCAAGGTACCTCTTACCCACAACAATGCACGCATCCTTACATTCCCGGATTACACGCGACAGGTGCAGCATCAGAGACAATCGTTTATGGCAGCGAAGGCCCGCCTAAGAGACCTTAAGCTCCCCTATGCTTTGTTTTCCGCACGCCTGCTGTTTGTATACCGCTCCCGCACACACTTCAATACCCCGGAGGACGTTTTCAAATGGACTGATGAGTGCGGGTGAGAGTCCACACGCCACCTGGTATAGAATCTGATTCGTCGTCGAGCGAGGTGGCCCGGAGAGGCCCCCGGGGCCAGCTGAAGGCCAACAGACTGTCACAGTCCAGGCGTCGCTCCCAGTCATGTAATGCCCCTTCTCGGGGGGGGGGGGGGGGGGGCTCCGCCTCTGAGCGACAGCTACCAGTGGATTGATTCTTGGGTCTGTGGGGTGCAGCGGGGCTTCAGACTGTGGATTGACTGTCAGATAGACTTGAACATGGGCTGGTCCCTATGCCAGGCCTTTGCTGGTTGGGGAGGTGCACGAGGGGCATGGACTGAGTTGGGGATCCATTGGTCGGAGCGGCTCCTATCCCTCTGTTGGGGATTGGGATCCTGCCCGGCCGTGACAAATCCTTCAGCGACTTTGAGGTATGGGGTGGGGGGGGTCTGTTGTGGGGGGGGGGTTGTTCCCGTTTATAGATTGCGCGTCCGTGGGTCCACACTTTCACGCACACAGCGAAGAGTCCCCTTACCAGTCATAGTGCTGAATGCTTGCCCGGATGGCCAATACACCGCATGGGATGCGGGTGACCCCTGGTACCCTCCGCATTGTTAGCTGTTATGTTCGCAGGGCTCTAGATAAGATTACCGCAGGCCATACTTCAACACGTCAAACGTGATGGAGCAGACGTGCTCCTGCTACAGGAAACACATTTAATGGGCACCAAGGTCCTCTATGCAGAGATACGGGTTCCAACCAGTCTTCCACTGGCTTTACGAGGGGTTCACAGGGAGTGGTGATATTGATACACCACAGGCTCCCCTATACGCATGAAAAACAGTGGTCAGACATACAGGGGCGATACATCTTCCTTCGGGGCAAGGTTGGGGATGACCTCCTGATATTGGGCAGTGTCTACGCTCCCCCTCCTCAGCAATGGAATCTGGTGGAACGGCTCATGACCATCTGGGCGGATATGCCAGAGGCGCTCTCGGTGGTCGTGGGGACTGGAAGGATGTCATGGAGTTGGGCTGGGATAGATGGCAGGGTGGGGGCGGACTGGAGAGCGGTCATCCCACGAAATTGCACTCCCTAGTGACGGGGCTTGATTGGGTGGATGTCTGGAGGCGCCTCCATGGGGATAGTCGGGAATTCACATATCTCTCCACAGTACACGACTCATTCTCCAGAATTGACTATCTTTGTCCCCAGGGTGATAGTGAGTAGGGTGATGTCGGCAGATATTCTGCCCTGGGGTCTTTCGAACCACTCACCGGTGGCCCTTACACTTCAGATGGGTCGAGGGCGACAGCCGCTTAGGTGGCGTATGTCTGTGTGGCACCTGCAGAAAGATGACTAATGGGAGCGTATGAGTGAAGCTATCGATCACTATCTGGCTGTTAATGTGGGGTCCGTTTCCTGTACTGAGACACTGAAACCTGCGCTGAGAGGGGTGGATATTTCCTGTGTGCAGCAGCGCGTAGGCAGTGCAAGAAGGCGCTACTGCAAGCAGAGGCAGGAATAGAGGCGCTTGAACGTAGAAGCCAGAAAGCAGAGGGGGCGGGGGGGGGGGGGGGGGGGGGGCAGTCAGGCGGCAACTATTACTGGCACAACAAAATGATGCGGCCCTTTTAATGGATGAGGCCGACACGCCTGGCTGGCGACGCGTAGCAGAGTGTATCAATGTGACGATAAGTTCAGCAAGATGCTGCATCGACTTTGCCAGGGTGCCTTTCATTCCCAGGCCCTACCGGGAGTCCTGGGCCCAGCGGGAGAACCAATTATCGACCCCCCAGCTATTGCCGAAAGCTTTGCTGCGTACTATGCAGAACTTAACGCTCCGAAAGAATGCCTATCAGCTGCCGTCATTGATCAATTTATTGATGATTTACCACCTAAGGCTGTGTCGGATGAGGTGCGGGAACAATTGGAGCTGCCGCTGACAGATGAGGAGTTGGGCACTGCGCTAGGGGAACTAAACCCCAGGAAGGCTCGGGATCCAACGGATTCCCCAGTGAATTTTTCAGACAATTGTTTATACAGCTGGCCCGCATTTTGGACCAGTGATAGAGGAGGCGCGGGAGCGTGGCTAGTTACCCCCGGACTGGAGCCACGTGAAGGTGGTATTCCACAAACCGGGGTAGGCCTCCGGAGCAGCATGCGTCATATCATCCAATCTCCCTCTTGAATGTGGAGGCGAAGGTTCTGGGCAAGGCGTTGGCCAACCGTCTCCTGCCCCACATTTCCACTCTGGTGCACCCCGACCAGGCTGGGTTTACACCCCAGATGGCGATTAGGCATAATATCAGGCGGGCACATGTGGCGGTGGCGGGCAGCGGGCAACTGGGGGAGCCAGCTGTACAGTTATTGGCAGATATGGACAGGGTGTTCAACTCCCCGAGTTGGGTGTACCTTTTTGCCTTGCTGCAGAGGCTCAACTTCGGCCTGCGCTTTCTTTCCTACCTAATGCTACTATACACAGACCTGACGGGGCGGGGGCACTTTCTACATCCTTCTCTAAGTGGGGTACACGGCAGGGCTGCCCCCTGTCCCCATATTTATTTGCGCTCGCTATGGAGCCGCTGGGTGCGCATTGACGCTCAGATCCGGGGATTTGACTGGGCACCAGGCCTGTCCGATAGGATTGCATTACATGCGGAGGATGTCCTTTTCTTTCCCACGGCTATAGATAGGATGGGGCCGCGGCTATTGCGCATTCTGCAAATCTTTGGGGAAACTCAGGACTCTATATGAACGCTCATAAGTCAACACTATGGGTTTTAGGGGGTCAGACGGGAGTAGGAGCATGGGCGACCTCGGTGCAGCTGGCAGCAGGGGGGTTAAATACCTGGCAGTTTTTTTTATTTTTTATCAGATATACCTGCAGTTTCCTGGGAACGCAATCTGGTTCCAGTGTGGGAACGCACTCGGGAAGATCTTAAGTCCTGGTCCCGTATGCCTCTGTCCCTATACGGCAGGTCTGCGATTTTTAAGATGGTGGCTCCTCTACCAATTGCAGAACCATCCATACCAGATCCCACCCCGATGGTTAGAAGTGAACGCAGCGCTGGGTCAGTTCCTGTGGGAGGGGGGGTAAGGTGCGGGGTGGCCTTGCGCACGTTTCCTGTCCACCTACTGTGGGGGGCTGGCGTCCTCGGATGTCCTCTCGTACTATCAAGCTTCACACTTGCTGGTTCTTAATGAGAAGTGGTACGGCGACAGGGGAGACCCGGCATATGCAGTTGAGCGGCAGATTATGGGGCGCCATGCCCTACATACGATATTCTATTCGGCGCCGCTGCGGGGGTTGCTGCCATCGGTCACGTGGGTGGTATTTCTGATTTGGAGCTCTGCGCTGCATGGGGTGGTGGAACACTTACCCGTGAGACCCCCCCGCCCCCCTCTGGGATAACGGGTGTCTGCCTCAGTTAGCGGCCTTACGGGGTTTCCGGGGTTGGGACGCGATAGGCATCTCGGTCCTTGGAGAGGTCATGAGGGGCCAGACACTCAAATATTTTCAGGCCTTGCAGAAGGAATATTCAATGCCACGATCACAGTTTTACTGCTACCTGCAATTTAGGCATGCCCTATGCCCTATCCCCTAGCTTCGAGGGCCTGGAGTCACTACCGGAATTTAGCACATTGGAGGCGAAGGTCTTCATGGGAGACCTTATTGACCGGAAGATCTCTCGAATTTACTAATCCCTGGTCACTCATTGCTCCCCCACGCTACTGAGGCTTCGGAGTGCTTGGGAGGAAAATGTGGGCACATTGGGGGAGGAGGATTGGACTGAGGCCTTAGCAGCCCTGCGGGGGTGGCAATAGCGATGCGCCTTCTGCTGGTGCAGTTCAAGTACCTACATAGGGTCTACTTCACCAGAGTGCGTTTGTGGAAGGCAAGGCTGATCACCTCCTCCATGTGCCTTCGCTGTAATCGGGAGGAGGGCACATTTATTCGCACGGTCTGGAGCAGTCCGTCTCTTAGCTGCTTTTGGAGTGGGGTATATTCCTGCCTCTCGGAAGTTCTGGGATGGGAGCTCCCCTGCACGCCGCAGCTGGCCCTATTGCAGGTTATGGAGGCGGTAGGGGGTAATATCTATAAACAACACCTCCTACAATTGGGCTTTACACTGGCAAAAAGGGATATTGCCAGGGCATGGAAGGCATCTAGGGCGCCATCAGTGGCCACATGGAAAAATGGGCTGGACTTCTGCATGGGGCTAGAACAACCCATTTTCATTGCTAGGAGGTGTCCGCGCAAACACTACAAAATTTGGAAGCGGTGGGCAGACTATCGGGGTCTGATGTTGGAGCCGCCACCGGGTAGAGGCACATTTGTCGGAATGATACACACGCGTACTATTAGACCATGGGGCGGGTTGTGGGAGGGATCGGAGGGACTAGCATTTCCTGCTGTGTCATTAAGTGGTGGACAGGTTTATGTGGACTTGGCGCGATCTGGGGGGGGCGCGGGGGGGTAGGGGGTTGTATTGTGCAGTTGTCTCTGGGGTGCAGAGCCCTGCAATATATGTGCATCTTGACAAATAATATTTGTTAAAAAAAAAAAAAGAAATGGGGAATTCCTGACGGGACTAAAGATGCAGCTGTAGCACGGTCTAGAGGATTTAGAATGAGGAAATACTAACAGAACCAGAGAAGCAGCTAGCAGCACAGCCTAGAGGACTAAGAATGAGGAATTATCACTGTGACCAAGAGGATTTAGAAGGGGGGTGGGAGGGTTATTGATGGGACCACGGAAGCAGGTAGCAGCACTGCCTAGTGGACTAAGAATGAGGAATTGACAACAGAACCAGAGAAGCAGCTAGCAGCACTGCCTAGAGGACTGAGAATGAGGAATTACCAGTGGGAACAGAGACACAGCTGCAGCAATGCCTAGAGGATTTAAAATGCAAGAATTTTCGATGGGACCAGAGTAGCAGCTAGCAGCACTGTATGGAAGATGGAGAAATTACTGAAGGGACCAGAGTAGCAGCTAGCAGTGCCAAGTAACGAAATATGTTAACTAAAGAAAAAAAAAAACACATACGGTCACAGAGAGCAACACAGAAGGGTGGGAACATGATGCAGTGGACTGCGTGCAAATACATAAAGTTGTAAAAGTATTAAAAAAAAACACTCCCCCAAAGGGCAAGCAGCAGGACACAAGTGTATTGGAGAATTATATATATATATATATATATATATATATACATACATATATATATATATATACATACATACATTACCTACTGGCGGTCGCCAGTAGGTAGTTATAGTTAGGACCCTGTTTCCATAGGAAATCCGCAACATTCTATTTGGAATAACTTTGGCGCCGGTCGACGAATCCTCGCGAAATTTTCAAAATAGGTGGGGCGCTACGCTCCGCTCCTACCCTGAAAGTCTCGGGGGGATTCGTCAAGCGGGGCTGAGATAAAAGGGGGGTCCCAAAACGCATTTTTCCCATGCATTTTTCCATAGGACCTTTAGACACAGCTACAGCCCGAACGGCTGAACAGAATTACTTGAAATTTGGCAGAGAGGTAGTCCTCAGGTCAAGGAAGTGCCTTTTGTAGGTTTGGTGTAAATCTGTTCAGTAGATTCTGAGAAAATAGCCTTTAAATCAATATATATATCTGAGCCAGCTTACGGTGCGCTTACGGTGCGCTTACCGTACGCGTACGGTGGCGTGCGCGAGCGCGATTCTGATTGGCTCTTAGATCTTAGTAAACATTCGAATCGGTCGAAACCAGGAAGCGGCGGCCGCAATTTTGTGTATTTCACTCAGAAAAAAAAGGGTGATAACTTGAAAAGGGGGCAAGGAAGAGAGTTACAGACCCCCTAACATTTGAAAGGGGGTCAAAGAAGGACAGAAAAGTACAAAAAAAACATTTATTAATTTAAAAAAAAAAATCGTGGGGTACGCGTACGGTAAGCTTACGGTGAGCTTACCGTACGCGTACGGTAAAAAAAAAAAAAAAAAAGAGGAATAAAATTCAGATTTAAGTGTTTAGATATTAGGGGGCTCTAAAAAGAGCCGTTGTGTTTATGAAGTGATTTGATTTTTTAGTGGTACCTACAAGTAAGTACCGATGCAGAGTCTAAGGTTCAAGAGGAAGACTCTGTTCCCTTCATCAGTGAAGTGTACACCATCTCCTCTATAAATGTCTTGCATGTCGTAACGCAAGTTGTTGTGGTAAATGGAACCCATACCATAGTCACGGAGGAAAGCAGAAACAGATTTGTTGACGTGCTTTCTTGCTTTGTCAATCTGTGGACAAAAATGATTGGACCAGTTCCATTTTTGCCTTTGGCATATGTTAGAAAACACAAAGGCAGTTTTAGGGAAAAGTGAAAACAGTTGTGCAAAGGTCTCCTTCATAAGCATTTCCAGACCTACCCCAGTCAAAGTGCCTAGGTCATTGCCACCACAGTGCACTATTATGAGGTCAGGGTGTTGGATTTGCATGAAGGATTTCACCAATGGCATCAATTGGTGCCACTTTAACCCTCTCTGACCAATCCATTTAAGGTCTACATTTGGCAAAGCAAGGTCTCTCACCAGATCTGTTTTCTCTGCATACTTTTCACTCCAGAAGACATAGCTGTGCCCTACAATCCACACTGTGAACATCTTCAAAGGAGAACTGGATGCACTCAGGAGGTGTAATTCAGTAGAATGGTAAAAAGAAATGAAAGACAGTTTGGAAATGGAGGCATACATATTTTTTTTATAAAAAAAAGAACTGATTGGCTGTTTCATACCATTCTAGAATAAAAACTAGGCTGTATGTGTAAATTTATAGAAGCATGTTTTGTATTGGTACAGAAAAATGTGTTACCAAAGAACAGTACTATGGATTTGCTGTTAGGTTTGAAAAGTCAAGCACTCCTGCTCTTTGGAAATGAAACATTGTTTGGTGAACTTCTGACCTAACTCTGCACAGCAGTGTTTCAAGAGCTGTTACTATGGTAGCAGGCAGAAGTCAAGTTGGGGGAAGGGTACTAGGCAGAAGTCAAGTTGGGGGAAGGGTACTTTTGGAAAAGGGTTGGTTTTCAACCAATAGAAATGTGTGATTACATTTGAAAAAAAGGGGGAAGCACTGAGATTTGAAACTAACATGTATATGTGTGGAAAAAGAGGGAAAGTTTGCCATTATCTGGTTCTGCTGAGAGGAGAGAGGTGAACAGAACAGAGATCCTGGCTCTGATAATCTGCTGTTTGAGTGCCACATTTCTTTTACAATTAACTAATTTTAAAGGTGAGTTTAGAGTTTGAGAGGGGATGTATATGGTAAATTAAGAAATGAATAATAGAATTGGAATTCCTTTTGTTGAAGTTGTGTTTATTATTTTCTGTTGGGGGAGAAATTTAAATGTGAGGAACATGTAAAATAATATGGACTATGTTTTCACGAAAATTTAAGGTGTACTGGTAAAAATAAGGAATACTTTAAGGGTTTGAGGTTGCACTCAGTAATGCAAATACATTCAGCATCAGTGAGGCTGGTTGCCCTTGCTGGAGTGTAGTGAGTCACCCAGGTTACACATGTTGCTGGTCTCAGAAAGCTGTTTGGTATTGCTCTGGTGATTTTACATTTGCATTAGATGGAAAGGGGGAGCCATTTTTTTGTGCAGAAGCAGACTCTTAGCACACACCCAGCTGCTTATCCTGTGGAATCATGCACAGTATTCACAACCGAGTGGGGTTTGAGGTTTCAGTCAGTAATGCAAATACATTCAGCATCACTAAGGCTGGTTGCCCTTGCTGGAGTGTAGTCAGTCACCCAGGTTACACATGGTGCTGGTCTGTAAAAGCAGTTTGGACATGTGCTTTTTTAAGAATCTGAAAAGTGGATTCAAAATATGTCAGTCTGTAAAAGTGTTTATCACTTGCCAAAAAAAAAAAAAAAAAAAAAAAAAAAGAGTAGTAAGTGTGCTTTCAAATTGGCAAAGAAATTTCGTTTTGTGACTATTGTGAAAACATGACTGTGCAAATAGGAATTACAGGCAGAGATTTATTGCGTATTGCTCTGGTGATTTTACATTTGTATTAGATGGAAAGGGGGAGCCATTTTTTTGTGCAGAAGCAGACTCTTAGCACACACCCAGCTGCTTATCCTGTGGAATCATGCACAGTATTCACAACCGAGTGGGGTTTGAGGTTTCAGTCAGTAATGCAAATACATTCAGCATCACTAAGGCTGGTTGCCCTTGCTGGAGTGTAGTCAGTCACCCAGGTTACACATGGTGCTGGTCTGAAAAAGCAGTTTGGACATGTGCTTTTTTAAGAATCTGAAAAGTGGATTCAAAATATGTCAGTCTGTAAAAGTGTTTATCACTTGCCAAAAAAAAGAGTAGTAAGTGTGCTTTCAAATTGGCAAAGAAATTTCGTTTTGTGACTAATATGAAAACATGACTCTGTGTGCAAATAGGAATTACAGGCAGAGATTTATTGCGTATTGCTTTGGTGAATTTACATTTGCATTAGATGTAAAGGGGGAGCCATTTTTTTGTGCAGAAGCAGACTCTTAGCACACAGCCAGCTGCTTATCCTGTGGAATCATGCATAGTAATGACAACCGAGTGGGGTTTGAGGTTGCAGTCAGTAATGCAAATACATTCAGCAACACTAAGGCTGGTTGCCCTTGCTGGAGTGTAGTCAGTCACCCAGGTTACACATGTTGCTGGTCTCAGAAAGGTGTTTGGTATTGCTCTGGTGATTTTACATTTGCAATAGATGGAAAGGGGGAGCTATTTTTTTATGCAGAAGCAGACTCTTTGCACACACCCAGCTGCTTATCCTGTGGAATCATGCACAGTATTCACATCCGAGTGGGGTTTGAGGTTGCACTTAGTAATGCAAATATATTCAGCATCACTAACGCTGGTTGCCCTTGCTGGAGTGTAGTCAGTCACACAGGTTACACATGTTGCTGGTCAGAGGAAGCTGTTTGGTATTGCTCTGGTGATTTTACATTTGCATTAGATGGAAAGGGGGTGTTCTTTTTTTATGCAGAAGCAGACTCTTAGCACACAACCAGCTGCTTATCCTGTGGAATCAAGCACAGTATTCACAACCGAGTGGGGTTTGAGGTTTTAATCAGTAATGCAAATACATTCAGCATCACCAAGGCTGGTTGCCCTTGCTGGAGTGTAGTCAGTCACCCAGGTTACACATGTTGCTGGTCTGAAAAAGCTGTTTGGACATGTGCTGTTTTCAGAATCTGAAAAGTGGATTCAAAATGTGTCAGACTGTAAAAGTACTTATCACTTGCCAAAAAAGTAGTAGAAGGTATGCTTTGCAATTGGCAAAGAAATTTCGTTTTCTGCCTAATTTCAAACCATGACTCTGTGTGCACACAGGAATTGTTTTTAGATATTTAATTTGTGATGGTGTTATTGTGATTTTCACTTGTAGGAAAGGGGTACATAGTATTGTAAGATTTGAAAAGATCATAAAAATGTAATATTTAAATAAAATAAAGGAATTTTTTTTTAGTTTTTTTCAGGTATTGCTGAAGAGCAGTGAACAAAATTTAAGATGCCTACAAAATCCAGACTAAAGAAAGACCACAAAAAAAACCTATATTTGAAGACAACTGGAGGACCTAAGTTAGTTGGAGATGCTCATGTTGGGAAAAAGAACAAATCTTCTGGTAAGCAGACAAAAGATTTTTTAAAGAACATCTTCAAAAAAAGGAAAAATGTACAAAATGTCTGTACTGGAAAGAATGTTTTCAATAGAAAAAAACAGGAAAAAATTGAGAATTTAGTTAATGCAAATATACCTTCTGCAACAATAAAGATTAACTTAAACAGAAAAACAGCGTTTAAAGAGATACGTAGAAAAATGTTTCAGAGAAGAGTTATGTCCAATTTGATAAAGGATGTGAAGAAATATAAGCAAAAGGCAAAATATTACAAGAGAAAAAAATAAATTGAAGCCATTGCAGCAAAGGCATTAGAATTAAAAAGGAAACTATTCATTTTAATTTTGAATAGGATGCGTACATTAGATAAAATGGTTAATGTACTGAAATCACAAAGCAAAAGGAAAAGAGTAGTGAACAGAACAAACTTTTGTAAAGTGTTTTTAGGAAAATGGATGCATAGTTCAAGTAGTGAACCTTTTTTTAATGAAGAGAGTTATTTTCAAAGTAATAGTTTGCTGCATGCAGTTGACACCAGAGGTCGTGCTTATGAAGTGAAAAATGGTTGCATAATGGAGAAGCAGATAATGGTTCCAAGAGATCAGGTACAAGTGATGGCGGATGAGGCTATGGGGAGAAGTCCTAAAGCCCCAGTGTAAACTTGGAATTGTAGTAGTATTTGCACTGTGCGTCAGGAATCTATTGATAAATTTCGTGAGTTTCTAAGAGAATATAGTAAAAAAAGTGTAAAACAGAAGATTAAGGTGCTTCAAAGTCTAGATCCATGCAGAGTGAGAGAGAATACTGGTTTGCAGGGTCATTCTCTGGCTTGTCTATCTAGAAAAGTGTGTAATAGTGTTTTTCATCATTTTAGGATGCTGGCTGTTCATCATACTGAAATGAGAAAGTTTGTGAGACGGTTGTATTTTGCAAAAAGTCCAGCAATAAAGTTAGATGAATTGAATAGGGCTCGGTTCCGTGGATCGGTATCAGATGTAGAGAAGGTTGTTGATGAAATTCAGTTTTGTTACTTTGGTCCTGAACAAAACAGTGCAGAAAAGGACACCGTAAATGAGGAAGAAGTGGAAGAGAATGTAGAACCCTCTGTAAGTAAGACATTTAATGATCACATAACAAAATTTGAAAAAATCTCTAATGAAAGACCAAATATTACTTGTATTTGTTGCCGCAGAACTCATTATAGAAAACAAACTAGGAATGTTGATCTCTACAGAAAGAGTGAAAATGAAGATAATTATAAGTGGAAAGATTTTGCCACATATATATTTCTAGAAAATTGTTTTGAATTGGGTGAAGATCAGCGTATTTGTAAATACTGTTACAACAAGTTAGAGGAAAATAGAATGCCGACCAGAGCTGTACATAATTTAGAATTGGATGCTATTCCTGCTGAACTTTCTGAATTAAATACATATGAGTCTATACTTATTCAATGTGTTCATCCGTTCCAGACCATAGTACGTATGGAGCCCAAAACTGGTAAATTACCTCCTTCAGATTTACTGAGAGGTTTAAAAGGTAGAGTGGTGTATTTGCCCTTGGATTTGAAAAAAAATATGGAAACTATTGATGCGGATACTTTGGAAACCGAACCATTAGTTATTCTGGTTAATGGTGTACCTACAAAGAATAAGAAGATTTGGCAGGAGCTGGTAGATGTACGGAAAGTACAAAGAGCAAATTTGTATTTTAAAAGGAATAACAAATGGTATGAATCAATTTATATAGAAGAAGAAGAAGAAGATTTACAAGAAGACACAGAAACATCAACTGGACAAATTGAAAAAGTGGACAAGTCAAAGGAAGAAGAAATTTATGAACATTTTAGCATACATCCTCTTCATTCAAAAGAAGTTATGGGAGACAATATTGATCTGTTTCAGATGAAGAAAGCAAAAGGAACTCCCGTGAGTGTATGGGAGGAGAGCTTGGAAGCTCGATGTTTTCCCCAGCTGTTTCCTAAAGGAAAAGGAGGACGATACGATGAACGTCCAGAACAGATTCCAGCTTCTGAGTATCGGACTACAAGACTATATGCTGAAGATCCCAGATTTCGACAAAGTATTCCTTATTTGTTCCATCTTTTATTTGAAAGCGACTTGTCTGCACTATCTTATGCAGTAAATCACATTTTAAAAAGTGGAGTACATTTACAAAATGTGTCTGCTAAGGATTTTATGGAGAAAGTGCAGCACCGAGATGATCATTTGGAAACACAACTGATCAATCTGATGGCTTGTCAGCGTGGGACAAATGAATATTGGTACCGACTCCATGGTGAATTAAAATGCATGTTACGGAATTTAGGAACACCAACATGGTTCCTTACCCTAAGCTGTGCTGAGTACGCTTGGGATGATTTACTGGATTTTCTACGAGAGGCAAATTCAAACATTAAAAACATCGAATACAAGACAGCAGGAGAACTGTGCTCATTGGATCCGGTTAATGTTTGCAGATATTTCAATCATAGATTTGAGGCTATGATGTCCTTCATCTGCAATAAAAAAAATCCACCTCTAGGAGAAGTAGTGGATTTCTTTTGGAGAAAAGAGTACCAGGCAAGAGGTGCTGCTCATATTCATATGCTGTTTTGGATCAAGGATGCCCCAAAGTTTGGAACAGATACTGATGAAGCAGTGTTATCTTACATTAAAGAATATGCAACATGTGCTATACCAAAAAGCACAGAAGAGAAAAAGTTAAAGGAGCAAGTTTTACGTTTCCAAAGTCATCGGTGTGGAAAATACTGTCGACGGAAATACAAGAGCAAAGAAAAATACTACACTAAATGTAGATTTGGATTTCCTAGACCTGTTCTTTCAAATGGAAGAGTAAACAGTTTTATGTCATCTGTGAGACATACTATCACAAGAAAATCACCTAAGAATACCTACAACCTAAAAAGAAAAGAAGAATCAAAAAATATAAATGACTACAACCCAGTCATTTTATCCATGTGGAATGCTAACATGGATATACAGTATGTAGCTGACAATTCCATTGCTGTTGCTCGATATGTAACGTCTTACATTACTAAATCTGAAAAAACTGAATTGAAAGAAATGTGGGAAGAGATTTCTCACGAGAAGACTGTCAGTAAGAAGCTGTACAGTTTCAGTTTAAAAATGTTATCGCATCGAGAAATTGGATCCTACGAATGTTCAGATAGGTTATCTTCTGCAAGTCTCTACTCGAAATCAAGAAAAATAATTTGGGCAAGTTTAGGCCTTGCAGCAATGAGAAATCGGGTACTGAAATCTGTTGGAGAAATTGAATATTTGGCCGAGAATGACCCAGAAAGTACAGATATTTTGAAATCAAACATGTTGGACACATATTATCCAAAAAGAAGTCATCATCTGGAGAACATGTGTCTCTATGAAGTGCTGCAGAACTACATTTATTCACGGAAAGCCGCAGAAGACATCAACAATGGAAAATATAAAGTCATTGGTGAGGAAGGATGTTTGGTGAAGCAAACCAAAGGAAGTTTGATAAATCACAGGAAGCGGAGTTGCGACACTACTGACAAAAAGGAATTTTACTACTTGGCTCTTTTACAGCTGTTTAAACCATGGCGTACAGAGGATGAACTACTGGGAGAATTTCAAAGCTATGAAGATTCTTTTAATGCTTGCAAAGACAGCATACAATGCAGTACATTTTCAACTTATCTGCAAATGTTAAATGAAGAAATTGAACAGGAAACTACAATTGCAGCTGAAGTAGCTAGAGACAGTTCTCAAGACAGCCAAAGTTCAGGAACACTCAGTCAAGATCCCCTAGGACAACCAATCGTTGAAAATGAAGCATCAATAGCCATGAATGAAGTGGAAACGGCTATGAATCAAGCTCAAGAAGAATTTATAGACTTACAAAATTTGGAAAGACAACTGAATGAAGAGCAGCAACAAATTTATGAAGAGATCAGAAGCAAAATTGATCACGGATTTCTACATGAAAAAAAAAAAAGAGTGCTCATGCACATCATTTCATCCAATCAGGATGTATGTAAGTGGACAAGCTGGAACTGGAAAAAGTTTCCTAATAAAAGTCATCAGAAGCTACATACAGCAAAAAACGGATTCTACTTTGTCTTGTGTGGTTACTGCTCCAACTGGGTTAGCAGCCTATAACATAAAAGGAATCACCTTACATCGTTTGCTAATGTTACCAGTGGAGCATGAGAACAAAATACAATACAACAAGCTAACTGGAGAAGCATGCTTGGAAGTTTCAAGAGTATTGAAGAAGATGCAAGTTCTCATTATTGATGAGGTGAGCATGGTATCAAACTTAATGCTTGCCTTTGTGCATTTAAGAATGCAGCAAATTCTAAGGACAGACTAGGACGTGTTATTTGGTGGAAAACATGTCATAGTTTTGGGGGATCTTCTACAACTTACTCCAGTTAAAGGACAACCAGTGTTTAATACTGTGACACATGAAGACACAAAGAAGTCATTGGGAAGCATCGGTAATGCAAATATTTGGTCCTTCTTTGAGTACAAGGAACTTACTACTAATATGAGGCAAGCAAACGATGAAGAATATGGAAGTATTCTGAAAGATATCAGAATTGGACTACTCACAGAAGTTGGCAAAAAATCATTACAGAGTCGGCTGCTACATAATTTATTTCCAAAGGAAGAAATAGTTGCAGAGAAGATATACAAGAACATTGCAGAAAAGAAAAGTGTCATCTGCTTAATGCCAACTCTACGTGAATGCTCAATAGTCAATGAGGAGCTTTTAAAATTGGAAAAGGAAGATATCAGGAAATTGGAAGCAGTGGACAAAATTGAGGATGGAAGAATTACTATCACATTAACAGGCACACTGAAAAATAAATTGGATTCACTAGAGAAGAACATTTCCAAAACAGCTGGATTAGAAAAAAATCTATATGATTGCATGAACTGTAGAGTATTGTTAAGGAGAAATTTGGATGTTGAAAAAGGTTTAGTTAATGGAGCTATGGGAAGAGTTGTGGGTTTTATTAATTATCAGAAAAAAGATGGAATTGAATGTTTAAAAATAAAATTTGATCAGATAGAAGAAGTTAGACATTTGTCGTTCAGTTCGTTTCATGCTTGTGAAAGACTTATATGTACGTAGGAAGCAGTTTCCGTTTTCGCTAGCATATGCTGTAACTATTCACAAGTCTCAAGGATTGACTGTAGATTGTGCTTTTGTGAACATTGGTTCAACTGTGTTCAAAGAAGGTATGGCTTATGTAGCTTTGTCACGAGTGAAAACATTATCTGGTTTATTCATGATAGACTTTGATGACTCAAAAGTTAGTGCTGATACAAATTGTGTAAAGGAGTATAATAGATTAAGAAGAACCTATGCTCCTCATTTAGGTCAGTATCCTGTGTTGGAGAAACGTGTAGTTTCTCGTAAAAGGAGAAATGAGAATATCTGTAATGAAGATGTAGAGAGGAGGAAAAAAAAAAAAAGAGGAGTGATGTAATTGCAAGCAAAAAGGAAAATGAAGAAGAGGTTGTAGGATGTCATTTTGAAAATAGCTCTGGTGTCAACTGCTACGCTAATGTAGTGCTGAATGTTGCATTTTATCTGGAAAGTGTGCAAGAGCAGATAATAGTAAATCAGAGAAAAAGATTGTTATGACTGGAGTCTCCTTTTTCAAAAGCTGAGTAATGATAAAAAACTCAAATAGAAAGTGCTACTGAAATTAGAAAACTTTTAGATGTATGTTCAGGACGAACACAGTTTTCTCAAAATGTACAGCAAGACGCACAGGAATTCTTGATGTTTTTTCTTCAGGTACTGGAAGAAGAAGGGGTTCCCATTGAAAATTTGTTTGGTCTCTCTTATAAATGGGAACATAGTTGTGAAAACTGTTAGAATACATGTGGCTCTAATGTTGATTCTGAAAGGTTTATTTATTTAACATTGCCAGAAAGTAAAAGAGTCACTTTTGCTAAATTAGTTAAAGATGCTAATCATAACATGGAATGCAGTGAGTGTCAATCTGAAATGTTTTCAACGTTAATTTTAAAGGAATACGGACAATATGTAATTTTAATGATGCAACGATGTAAAGCTGATGGTTCAAAATTGGATACTTTAATAAAGAAGTTTACAGGACAGCAATTATCAATTTCAGGAAAAACTTTTGTAACAGTTGCAATAATTTTCCATGAAGGACCTACTGTTACTGAAAATGAGATCCTGTGCACACGTATGGGTAATTGGCTGGTCCTGTATGTATTCAGTAAATGCCAGAAGGAGTCGGACAGATTCTTTGTAATGGATAAACACCGGTCGACATCAGGTGTGTTGCGTGCAAAAATTCCTTTAATGAAAAGTTTCAGTGCAATATACAAAAGAAAATTGATCAGCCGACACGTGTTTCGTCACAACGTGTAGCTGTTGTGACTCATCAGGGCTAAGGAAGAAGGGGATAAGACAAAATGAATGCAAAAAAAGGTAAACGAATAAATACTAGAAAATACTAAAAAATATAAATGGAGCCATTGCAACAGTAAAAAGGTGTGAGAGCCAAGAAAGATCGGCTCGACATAGGGTGTCGGTGAGGGAGACGGAGGATTTTATGGTGTGATGGGAAAGGGGTGCCAAATGAAACGAATGGTCAAGCAAGTTCGTGATGAACAGAAATGGAAAGTATAAACAAATAAGGCAGGCAAATCTCGTGAACATTAGATCGGCCGTGAAGACATAGTCTAGCCCGAATGACTAAGTAAGTGTCTATGACGCAAAACAAGAAATAAAATAAAGATATAGTGTGTAAAACACCGTGGAATGTTACAAATAAAATAAAAGATTAAAGAATTAAACAAAGGGGCGAAAGAATAAGCAAGTGCCTGTATGGGCACGGTGGTCGAAAGACGTGGTGAGGTAGGCGGTCGTATATCGTGTCTACACCAATCAAGCGATCAATAATGAGAGAAGTGCGAGGTCAATAATGGTATAAGCTAAACGTAGTGAGTCATGCCAGTGGGAGGATAAACAAAGGCATGGGGAGAATAACTAACAGATGGCGAGCAGTTCAAAACAAAAGATCCATCAAGTAAACACATTAATAGGTGGAAACATTCAAAGGCGGAAATCAGTCAATTAAGAACACATGTTGAACTAGAAACGATCAGAAGGTCATAAATGGGAAAAGGCTCAAAAACTAGGCTGGCTGAATCAATCAAAACGGGTGACGGTCCTGAGCGATAATAATCATTGTAAACGCAAAAGAAAAGCGCATGAAACCAAAAACTTAATTAAGGATAAAGTAAAAAAGGTGACAGAGGTACACATAATGTAACAGTAAGTGGTTCATGAAGTCAGTGACGCGAGTTAAGCGAAACAATTACATGGCAGGTACAGGGCACCAATATATAAGCAATACAAGAAATATACAAAAATTGCTCGTGGGAGAAAACATCCTGGTTATAAAATAATATAGAGAAACGTGACAGGAGCACAGAGTAAGTTGTGAATAGAAGAAAAAGAATGAGGGAAGTGGTAACTACCTGTACGGAAGTTAATAGTGTGTATCAAAGAGGACCTCGATAAGAAGTCACTCGAGGAAAAGGACCCGAAAAACCAGACAACTTAGAAGAGACGAAGCAGACTACAAAGAGGGCCGTGTCTTCACCTTCGCTCGCAAATACGACCAACTGGTACACAACTCTACCAAAGCTGTGAACATCTCCAGATCCTCTATCTCCTCTAGTACATCTTCTCTCAATACAGCACCCACTAGTGATAGTGATCCAGAAACCACGGGACAGTCCAATCCCACACCCACGTCTTCAAGTAGTTTTTTACGGGAAGTACAATCAATCAGACGGGAGACCAGGACCCAACAGAGACCAGGAATAGGAGACAGAAAACCCGTAGAGGGAAAAGATCAGGACAACGATCAATACAAAAAGAAATTGAGACCTGGCAACGGCAAGAAACAGTAACAACCAATACTAACATTCAAGTAGTAAATCTTTCCTCCACACCTTTCAACACGAACATGGTTTCTTTACTAAACAAAGGTCTCAATTTCAACCCTTATGAATCAGGAGACTTAAGTAGATCGAAGATAGATCTCTTCAAATTCATCAGGAATTTGAAACTCAAAAAACATTTTGAACTCATGCCCGCATCGGACACAACAGGGAGAACCAATATCTGTCTCCTGGACACTCAGACCATAAAGGATGTTAATGATACACATCTTCTCCTCTCCATTACTGAAACTGATAATCCACCATACAGTCTGGAATCACTACTACAAGACCTAGACATTGATCCCTACGGCACTATACCCAGTGGCTTAAAAACCAAGTCCAAATGGACACCCACTCTCCCGGGTGGGAATGCCATTTATGTCTTCCACAATCTTGTACTCGAAGATCTTGACAAATATGAAAAAAGACTCATGCACAAAACGACTAGGATTAAAGACAATCTAACCAAAGGAGAGAGATCTGCGCTTAAAACACTCAGTGCTGACCCCAATATCATCATAAGAGAAGCGGATAAAGGGGGCAATGTGATCATTATGAACCGCACTGACTACCACAATGAAATAATGGGCCAACTCCGAGACCAAACCTGCTATGAACATCTGAACTACAATCCAATTGGCCAGTTAAACAATCTCATCAACAAAAAAATACTAGCTTGGCAGACTCAAGGTATCATCGATGAAGACGAGGCACGATACCTGAAAGTAACCAAACCGACCTTCCCCGTGCTCTATACCCTCCCCAAGATTCACAAGCAAGCACCTTTCCCTCCAGGCCGACCTATAATCTCAGGTATAGGTGGTCCCACAGAAAAGCTCTCACAATATGTTGACCTCTTTCTCAACCCCATTGTAAAGAATCTGCCGTCCTATATACAAGATACGAAACACATTCTCAGCATCCTCACAGACATACAATGGCAACCCAATATGATCATGGCCACCCTGGATGTAGTTTCTCTGTATACTTCCATCGAACCAGACCTAGGTCTAAAGGTAGTGACCAAATCTCTTCAACACCGTTCAGCATCATTGTGGGAACACACCAACATGATCTCAAATATGATGGAGATCATACTCAATAACAATTACTTCCTGTATGACAACCAATGGTACAAACAAACCAAGGGAGTAGCAATGGGTTCCAAATTCTCACCATCTTTTGCAAACCTGTACATGGGAGCACTGGAAACTGACTGGCTATGGGGGAAGAAAGCAGCCCAATGGACGGATTTCAACGTCTATTGGGGAAGATACATTGATGATTGCTTGTTATTCTGGTCAGGCTCACAAGATCAACTCGATTCCTTCTGTAACTATCTCAACTCCAACGACATGAACATGAAATTCACATGCCTAGCCAGTAACACTTGTATTTCTTTTCTTGACATTGAACTGTACGTAAAAAATGACACCCTACATAGGAAGCTGTTTCACGCCAACAGTGCTCATCCCCTGCATCAAATACGAACAATTCCCTACGGAGAGTTTTCCAGGGCCAGGAGAAACTGTAGCGAAGACTCTGAATTCAAAAACTGTCTTAATGACATGCAACACAGATTTTGTCAACGCGGTTATAAGCCCATGATCATCAAGAAAGCAACCAACAGGGTTAAAAATATCCAAAGAGCTATGACCTTACAACCCAAAACCTCTAAAGAAGCAGACAAACAAACCGTGAGACTGATTACAGAGTACAATGCAGTCAGCACCACCATGCGCAAAAGCTTCAATAAACATTGGAACACTCTACTGACCGACAAATCGCTAAGGAACAATATAACAGCACACCCACAGATTACCTTCAGAAGAGGAAGAACCCTTGGGAACAGACTGTGCCCCACCACACCACGATCAGCTCCAACCTCCTCATGGCTCACCAGTCACACGGTCGGCTTTTTCAAATGTGGAAGTTGTGGAACTTGCAAATGGGCCATGAATGGTACCAAGGATTTCAGTGGATGGAATGGCAAAAAATACAATATCACGACTAACATTAACTGCAATACCAACTTTGTCGTTTACATTCTGCAATGCACCTGTAAATTACAATATGTGGGAAGTACTATCAGACCACTGAAAGAACGCATCAGCGAACATGTCAGAGCTATGCACAACCAAGATGCCAAGTACCCCATGGCTTCTCACATATCCACATGCAAAACTCAAGGACCACGCAAGAGCCTGACCTTTTTTGGTATTGACATTGCCAGAAACAGTGTCAGGGGTGGTAACCGTGAATTAAGACTGAGAAGACAGGAAGCATCATGGATCATGCGTCTTCAGTCGGTCAAACATGGTCTTAACATTGACCATGAGCTGGCGTACTTCTTAGGGTCTTGACTCTTCATACTATATGTATTCTACCCCACCATGTAACGCTTTCTGCTCAGCCCTTTCTGGCCCGCCAGCGGCACACCATCCGTGAATATATCTGAACCCAGTGATGTTGATTATATATTTTTCTCTCTCATATGTGCATGTCTGGTTTAATTTCTTTCCTTTGCTCGTTTCAGGTGTTTTATTTCATGCTTTTTCGTTTTAGATCATGGTCACTGACCCTCATTGGCCTTTTTCATTCAAAGTTTACATGTTATGTCTTATCTACTGTCCTAAATCTATATTTGTCATACTACCCTTGTTTCTCTTTTTCATCGTGATTAATTTTACACACTCATTATCACCCTTACTATTCTTATCTCTTTTTCATCTTCCCCGGTTAATGTCATTACTGTGGTGTCTTTATCTCCTCCGACCTTCAATCCCTCTTAAACATACTTTAAATTCAGGTGCACCTTCCGACCCATTCACACCTACCTACGTCCTCACTTCCAGTTTTTCAACCGGAAACACCATCTGCCGCTCTAGTTTTCTCTAACCTGAAGACTATTTCACTTCCGGTCTTACTGATACTTGCCATTCCGCTCCCTGGAATCACGAGCTGATCCCGTACCCGAGACCGCTCTCCAACCGGTAAGGCCATGCACCTCATACTCTTTCCCCTTCCCCACAGGGAACAATTCTACCTGTACTGACCGACATCCCTGTCTCTCCATGTTTACAGATCCTGCTAATTTAGCGTCATCCGTGCAACCCTAGTTCCCGCCGTCTCCTCAGCGGGTCCTTTTCCTCGAGTGACTTCTTATCGAGGTCCTCTTTGATACACACTATTAACTTCCGTACAGGTAGTTACCACTTCCCTCATTCTTTTTCTTCTATTCACAACTTACTCTGTGCTCCGGTCACGTTTTTCTATATTATTTTATAACCAGGATGTTTTCTCCCACGAGCAATTTTTGTATATTTCTTGTATTGCTTATATATTGGTGCCCTGTACCTGCCATGTAATTGTTTCGCTTAACTCGCGTCACTGACTTCATGAACCACTTACTGTTACATTATGTGTACCTCTGTCACCTTTTTTACTTTATCCTTAATTAAGTTTTTGGTTTCATGCGCTTTTCTTTTGCGTTTACAATGATTATTATCGCTCAGGACCGTCACCCGTTTTGATTGATTCAGCCAGCCTAGTTTTTGAGCCTTTTCCCATTTATGACCTTCTGATCGTTTCTAGTTCAACATGTGTTCTTAATTGACTGATTTCCGCCTTTGAATGTTTCCACCTATTAATGTGTTTACTTGATGGATCTTTTGTTTTGAACTGCTCGCCATCTGTTAGTTATTCTCCCCATGCCTTTGTTTATCCTCCCACTGGCATGACTCACTACGTTTAGCTTATACCATTATTGACCTCGCACTTCTCTCATTATTGATCGCTTGATTGGTGTAGACACGATATACGACCGCCTACCTCACCACGTCTTTCTACCACCGTGCCCATACAGGCACTTGCTTATTCTTTCGCCCCTTTGTTTAATTCTTTAATCTTTTATTTTATTTGTAACATTCCACGGTGTTTTACACACTATATCTTTATTTTATTTCTTGTTTTGCGTCATAGACACTTACTTAGTCATTCGGGCTAGACTAGGTCTTCACGGCCGATCTAATGTTCACGAGATTTGCCTGCCTTATTTGTTTATACTTTCCATTTCTGTTCATCACGAACTTGCTTGACCATTCGTTTCATTTGGCACCCCTTTCCCATCACACCATAGAATCCTCCGTCTCCCTCACCGACACCCTATGTCGAGCCGATCTTTCTTGGCTCTCACACCTTTTTACTGTTGCAATGGCTCCATTTATATTTTTTAGTATTTTCTAGTATTTATTCGTTTACCTTTTTTGCATTCATTTGGTCTTATCCCCTTCTTCCTTAGCCCTGATGAGTCACAACAGCTACACGTTGTGACGAAACACGTGTCGGCTGATCAATTTTCTTTTGTATATTGCACTGAAACTTTTCATTAAAGGAATTTTTGCACGCAACACACCTGATGTCGACCGGTGTTTATCCATTACAAAGAATCTGTCCGACTCCTTCTGGCATTTACTGAATACATCCAGGACCAGCCAATTACCCATACGTGTGCACAGGATCTCATTTTCAGTTTTTGTTGTAGGTCTTGACCTACGCATTGCAGGGGTAATTTCATTGGGTTTGTCACCCCTGACCTAGTGGCACCGTACATTTTTGTTCACTTGACTAACCACGTACACGCTCGAGCGCCAAGCTTCCTCCAAATTATCAAACCCTCACCACTGTTATCAAGGACCTACTGTTACTTCTGGACATTACACAGTTTATCTTAAATGTGAAAAAGGCTGGACACTGTGTAATGATTCCCAATTGATTTTCAAGCAACGTTTGCCTTTTGATTTAGCAAATACCTATCTAATCTTCCTGAAACCTAAATTTGAGAGAGACTTGGCAAGATGTGTACAAAACAATTTTACCATTTTATTGGATTACCATTGGAATTTTCTAAAAAAATGATTTTTCAAATTATCATTTGGCCTAAACGAAAGGTAACCAATTGTAATGTGGACTTTTTAAATTTTTAATGAAACTTTGGAAAACCAAAAATTTAGACAAAATCGGTAACATCTGCACAATTTAAATTTTGGAATGTTATTGGATTGCCATTGGAAATTTATTCAAAAAAAGATTTTTAAAATTACTATTTGGCCATGAGGAAAGGTAAACAATTGTATTGTGGACTTATTTAATTATTAATTAATCTTTCGGAAACCAAAATGTTACAGAGAATCGGTGAGATCTGTACAATTTAAACTTTAGAATTTTATTGGATTACCATTGGAAATTTAATCAAAAAAGAATTTTAAAATTACTATTTGGCCTAAAGGAAATGGAACCAGATGTATTGTGGAGTTATTTGAGATCTATTTTTGTGATTATACTTCTGAAACAAAAATGTCAGACGGTATTTTAAAGAAATAAGTATTGATATTAGTTGATATTTTTTTAGAATATTATGCATTTCTATAATGTTATGTTTAAGTTAAGAGATTCTGGGCTTTTTTTATACAATCTATGAGATTGTTATTTTTTTTTTGCCCGCTGTTAAATGATGAATGCAATTGCTTTCACAATTTATAGTGAAATGCAATATATTCGGAAAACAGCAAAAAAAAGGCAAAAAATTTTTGGGGAAAAATATGTAAATACGTGTACTGTGTAATATATTGATTTATTAAATATTAATACTTTTTTCTTTTTTTCAGATTGTGAAAGAAAATTTTCAAAAAGAATACCATTTTTTCAAGTAATATCAATTACATTTTATTAAAAATTAAATTGTTGGGTGGGACAGGTAACTGAGAAATTAGAAGGTCTCTTTCTTCCACTTTATCTCAAAAAGATTTTTAGTATTTAGTTATTAATTCCTCAAGGATCTTGAGATGTGGTAATTGATTTTTAGTGTTTTTAAAAAAAAAAAAATACGCTTACCGTACACGTACGGTAAAAAAAAAAAAAAAAAGTTTTAAAGAAAAAATAAAAAAATGTTGAGAGGTAAGGTTGGCTCTTAAAAGAGCCGTTGTGTTCATGCAGGGACAGAGGAAAGGAAGTATGGGAACATTAGCTGGTTGGACATTTGTGCTGATCTATTTTGTTAATGAGGGAAACACTGGTCTCCCTATGAACAATTAGATCATGGCAAAATGAACACCGCATAGTAACCCTACCAAACCGAGGGTTCGTTTCCAGAGGTTCTGAAAAAGGTGATTGTGCCCCCACAGATGAAGGGCTCAGCTGAGCTTCCGAAGAAGGACTCGGCTGAGCTGCTGTGGATGTGCTTGCTCGACTTACTGAAGGGTTGCCCCTAGTATGTCGTGCATGTGTCCTAGGATGCACATCCTCAAGGTGTCTCAACATAGTGTGATTCCCAAAGGAATACTTCTTGTTGGGATTACCTCGCGAAAGTACACGCTGGCACAGCTTGCAAGTCACCAAGGCAGCATTGACTTTTCTCACCCTCTGGAAAACTGAAATACTCCCATATGAAAGAGCTCTTCTGTTTCCTCTTTCTCTGCCTGATGGTGGTGCTGCTAGCCTCACTCTCAGCAGAAGAGTGCTGGTCTGCCATCGTATCACAAAGACAAGTCAGCTCCTTCTCCTAAGGGATCACAAGCAGAAATGAGGGGAATGGGTGTGGTGTAGGAGAGTTCTAGAACTGAAAGTAGTTTCAACCAATCAAAAGTTGTGTTTCATGATCACATGACCCACCGTGCGCGTACGTTACGCTTACGGTGCGCTTACGGTAAAAGTGCGCATGCGCGTAAAAAAGACACGCGCGCATGCGCAAAACAGTCACTCCACAACACTTCCGCGTAACGTGCGCGTGTAGTGTACACGCACAGTACGCGCCCCACGCACAGTACGCGCGGCTATGCAAATTGCGTAACTATACGCAAACAGAGTAGATAAATTACGGACATTGCGTAAACCGTACGCTTACCGTACACGCACTAAAAAAAAAAAATATATATTTTCTATGTTATACTAATATATCTTACCTGTTTGGTAAAAAAAAAAAGAGAAAACTTGATATATTGCATATTTTTTTTTTTTTTTTAAACCAGTGTTTTAAGAGAATGAAAAGTTTAAAAAAAACTTGTTTTTTTTTTTTTAAAAAAAAAAACACATTTAAGATAAGAATTTATAATAAAAAAATCATACAAAATCAATAAAAAAAATATGGGAATCACATATGTTATAGGTAAGAATTAGCATTTAAAAAACCTTACAAATTCACTGAAAAAACCATGGGTTTCACACATGTTATAGTTCGGGATTAGCATTTAAAAAAACCTTGCAAATTCACTGAAAAAACCATAGGTTTCACACATGTTATAGTTAGGAATTAGCATTTAAAAAACCTTGCAAATTCAGTGAAAAAACCATATGTTTCACACGTTATAGTTAGCGGAAATTTTACTGATAAAAAACCAATGAAATTCCCCCGTTATAGTTAGTGCAGGAAACTATAACTCACGCGACCGCAATCTTCTGCTGATGACATATGTGTCTTTATGAAAAAAAAATATTTGTAATATATGTATAGCTAAAAATTTATGGAAGACGACATGGGCAAATAAGTGTCTAAATACAGTATTAGCATCAGCAGAGGATTGCGGTCGCGTGAGTTATAGTTTCCTGCACTAACTATAACGGGGGAATTTCATTGGTTTTTTTATCAGTAAAATTTCCAGCTAACTATAACGTGTGTGAAACCTATGGAGATATATATATATATATATTCACTGAAAAAACCATAGGTTTCACACATGTTATAGTTAGCTGGACATTTTACTGATAAAAAACCAATGAAATTCCCCCGTTATAGTTACTGTAGGCAACTATAACTCACGCGACCGCAATCCTCTGCTGATGCTAATACTGTATTTAGACACTTATTTGCCCATATCTTCTTCCATTAAATTTTAGCTATACATATATTACAAATATTTTTTTTTCATAAAGACACATATGTCATCAGCAGAGGATTACGGTCGCGTGAGTTATAGTTGCCTACAGTAACTATAACGGGGGAATTTCATTGGTTTTTTATCAGTAAAATGTCCAGCTAACTATAACATGTGTGAAACCTATGGTTTTTTCAGTGAATTAGCAAGGTTTTTTAAATGCTATTTCCTAACTATAACGTGTGTGAAACCTATGGTTTTTTCAGTGAATTTGTACGGTTTTTTAAATGCTAAGTTACTTTACGCCATTTGTGGCGTGCGCGCCCACTTAACGCAGTTCGTTCCGTGCACGGTTTTTATCAACTTTAATAAGCCCTGTACATTTGGTGGCCTTCGGCCACCAAAAGCACAGGGGGTGAGGTCAATGTGGATAGTGTTTTTTTTATTTCGATTTTATAATTTCATGTTGCCAAAATTACGTTTTTTTTCTCTATTAATAAGCCCTGCACATTTGGTGGCCTGCGGCCACCAAAAGCACAGGGGGTGGGGTAAGTGTGGATAGTGTTTTTTTTATTTTTATTTTTTTACGGTAAGCTTACGGTAAGCGTACGGTAAGCGTACCCCGCGAAATTGCCGAAAAAAATAAATAAAACCGTTTTTGCTCTTGGGGGATGTTTGGGGACTCCCTCAACATGACTATGTGGGAGGGAGTTGTCAAAACAGCCCCGTAACATGTTTTTGGCCATCATGTTTGATAAACAACACTCAGTGCGAGAGACAAAATGGCGGACGCTGCTTCCTGGTTTCGGCCGATTCGAATGTTTACTAAGATCTAAGAGCCAATCAGAATCGCGCTCGCGCACGCCACCGTAAGCTTACGGTAAGCGTACGGTAAGCGGGCTCAGATATATATATTGATTTAAAGGCTATTTTCTCAGAATCTACTGAACAGATTTACACCAAACCTACAAAAGGCACTTCCTTGACCTAGGGACTACCTCTCTGCCAAATTTCAAGTAATTCTGTTCAGCCGTTCGGGCTGTAGCTCGTTCTAAAGGTCCTATGGAAAAATGCGTTTTGGGGCCCCCCTTTTATCTCAGCCCCCGCTTGACGAATCCCCCCGAGACTTTCAGGGTAGGAGCGGAGCGCCCCACCTATTTTGAGAAATTCGCGAGGATTCGTCGACCGGCGCCAAAGTTATTCAAAATAGAATGTTGAGGTTTTCCTATGGAAACGTGGTCCTAACTAAAACTACCTACTGGCGACCGCCAGTAGGAGAGAGAGAGATATATATATATAATTCCACTACAATAGTGCGCTTGTGCGAAGAGATTGATTATACCACCAAGGATGAGTACAGGCGTGATTTTCACCAAGCAGAACAACATCACGCACAAAGCACTATGGGATTGGTAGTCTTGAAAACAACAGTCACGTGTTGCACCAATTTAAAAGCAGGCTCAAGCGCACCTGGGCGCGTGTAATCCAGTCCGTGAACAAGGCAACACGCCGAAACGTTGGACTAATGGAAACATGCGCTTGTAAATTTCGAATAAAATCATTCCCATCTGTATTGGGCCTCACCTTGTGTGTCTTGCGAAGAGAATTTAATGGGCTGCCCCGTGCCCATCTGTGAGGCCACCCTGAAGGGCCAGGAGCTCCGGTAACAGGGGAACGCCTTGTGCTTCTTTGGAATGTTTAATGAGGAGCTTGGTCCACTCGCACCCCCCAGCCTACAACAGGATCGCCACTGAGCAAAAAAGGTCGGTGCGTGGAAGGGTTTCTGGCAGAGTTACATGCTGTCAAGATCGTGCAGTATGAGGATGACTTTTTCCTAATTGTAAATAACTACATGAGAGCAGCGGTAAAGTTTTATTCACCTGACTGTTTGGCAAAATAATTCCACTACAATAGTGCGCTTGTGCGAAGAGATTGATTATACCACCAAGGATGAGTACAGGCGTGATTTTCACCAAGCAGAACAACATCACGCACAAAGCACTATGGGATTGGTAGTCTTGAAAACAACAGTCACGTGTTGCACCAATTTAAAAGCAGGCTCAAGCGCACCTGGGCGCGTGTAATCCAGTCCGTGAACAAGGCAACACGCCGAAACGTTGGACTAATGGAAACATGCGCTTGTAAATTTCGAATAAAATCATTCCCATCTGTATTGGGCCTCACCTTGTGTGTCTTGCGAAGAGAATTTAATGGGCTGCCCCGTGCCCATCTGTGAGGCCACCCTGAAGGGCCAGGAGCTCCGGTAACAGGGGAACGCCTTGTGCTTCTTTGGAATATATATATATATATATATATATATATATATATATATATATATATATATATATATACACACATATATACATATATACATATATATATATATATATATATATATATATATATATATATATATAGGATTTCCGCTCGGAAATCCCATTCCGTGAAGCCCAAACAATCCAAGGCACACGGACCTCTGCAGCAAGAATGGTGGTGCCTCACCGTGACCAAGGGCTGGTCACTAATTTATTTAACGCAAGTACCCCTAAGTGGTCGGCACGCTCGGGACTGCTCTTCTCCACGGGTGGGTATGGTGGAAAATTCCCCGCTCTCAGCCAACATGTTTCGGGTATTATAACCCTTCTTCACAGGCAAATTCAGGAAAATGATGGCAAACGAGGCACTCTTAGGTAATCCTTCTTTTATTTCAATATTCCCCAAAGCATTCTGGGACCGGTAGTGCCCGAATATTAACCCAAATGGGCGCCGTCATCTTTCATTATTAAACAATCACCAGGGGATAAGTCCAATCCTGCAAGCCTCTCCGTGTCATTAAAAGATGGCAAGTCCTGTCCCACTCAAGCTGTGCTATCCTCACAGCGAGCGGACCCAAAAGGCTGCAGGGGTGAGACTTCCCGCAACAACCGCCGCTCGGAAATCCCATTCCGTGAAGCCCAAACAGTTTTGTATTTCGGGGTGGGTGTGACAGGAGACTGAAGTAGAGGAGGAGAAAGGAAGTGCATGCAGAAGGAAAGAGTGAAAAGCAATGGAGAGGAAGGAGATGAAGCATGAAACATGCAGATGAGGGTCTTCAAAAAGATGTATGGTATAGGTGTTTTAAAATGTTAACTCTAAATGTCTCCTATGAAATGTGGTGTCCCTTGTTCTGTACACGCAAAAAGAAAATTCCTGAGTGACATTGTTACAGTAGTTGCAAATAGGTAAGACAGGTGTAATGATGACTAGTTCCAGAGGTTAAAGTAGGGAGGATTTATTGCTAACTACATCCCCAAGCTTTATTAATTTCATCAAATCAGTAGCTATACTTCGTACATAGACCTACCGTTTCACAAAGTACACCCCTAATTCCTGTAACAATGCCAACCTGCACAACGCCGCCGGACCCCCGGGTTGCCGGCTGAATGGCTGCGTCCTACTGTCTGGAAGCATGGGTTTCTTGTCTAACTGCTTTGACACCTTGGATAGTGAATGTACATTGTAGGATGATGAAACTGTGCACAATAAAGGTTTTTCCCAAAAAAAAAAAAATCAATAGCTATACTTAGTGTCAAAAAACAAAGGTTCCTGCAACGTTAATGTCCAATTTCGGCTGCCTCAGTCTGAAAGGGAAACTAGGCTCTTCTACTCTGAAGGGAAAGAAGGAACAGACAGCTTAAGAAAAACAAGGAACATTCCGGCATTTTCACGCTCTCTGCTTGTTGAGACTCTGGCAAAGTACATATTCTCCAAATATTTGAAGGCCATTTTTCATAAAGTGAACCACCTTCTGAGTATCTGGGAGTATTTCTATGCCTCACTTGTACTACTGACAGGAAGCATGCAAATACGGTTATTTCCAGGAGGCACGGATATGCATGAAGTCTTGAACGGTTAGAAAGCCAGCTCCTTCCCTAGGGTGTGACAGGCCAGTGGGGTAACACAAAACGATGGGTCTCCCTACATAAAGAAATCCCCACCCCCTAGTCTCCCAAATTTCAGAAATATTACATGGCATTGGCCTGAATGGAGGCGTCCTGTAAGCCAGAAGGTCTGGGGCTACAGGAGCCTTTTAAAAAATGATACACAAAACACTCAACTCTCAATGGACTCTGCAGGAGACTGCAGAGAAATGCAGAGAAATGCAACTGCGTCCACAAATGTTCCTATGGATTACAGAGTAATGTTGGCGCACCCGAGACCTGCTCGCGTGACTTCAAGACAGGTGCTCTACCCCTGAGAGTCAAAGGAGACACATCCCTGGCCAGACACTTTCGAGTCAAGGGCAAGAAGTCCTTGGAGCACCAAGTGTCATTTGCTGGCCTTTCCTATCCTGCTTCTGTCAACCTCTCCAGTATACCGAAACCACTCAAACACCCTCCCCAGGAGAGGAAAGCAGCTATCTGTGCCACAATTGGGCATTTCCACTTACAGGAAACCGCTCCCCCGGCCACAACAAGAGGAGGAACTAATGTTGAGCCGCAAAAAGAATGGAGATGGCTGGGTCCAAAATGGGGTGGCGGAGTGGGCAAAATACGAAGGATTTAACAAAGATCTTTTGACTGGGGGAGAATGTTTGCATTGTCACCATTCCGTCCATAATTTGTTTGCTGTAGCAAAAAGAATGGGCAGCGTGGAGTGTCTGTGCGGCAGCCTGCACCTCATCCAAGTCCCAAACAAATACAGAAGAGAGGCAGTGCACTCACAGACATGGCGCTGGAACGCCTGGCCACCCCTCTGGGAATTATGTGACGTAGTTTATACAATTTAAGATGTGAAAAGCCCTTTTTCACTTTCCTTCTTGGCGCAACGTGGTATCAGGAGAAAGGACTCACTCCATTTACCTGAGGCTAAGTCAGCCTGACCACTCTGAAACTTCAAGCAAATAAACCAGATAGCTGATTGTCATTAACTTAGTCCTAAAATAAATATACAGTGCCTCCATTTTACCTATACTAAAATTACCTTTAGGATTCCGTACAATGCAAGACGAGCAAAGGCTGCAGTGCAGTAATTATGTACTCAGTGTGGAGCTACTGTCCACTCGGCCCCATGGCTGCTGACACGGGCAGCAGGGGTTGCGCTCTCCCCCGCTAGCAACCAGAGAGGAGTGGCGGGTTGATCTGATCCAGCTGCGATAGCTGCCCTCGGCGGCTAGGAGCAGGGCAGAGTCATGGGCAGAGCTGGGGACGGGAGAGGGGCTCCTACCTTCTCAGCCACACATCTCCCGGCACCCCCACAGCCGCCGCACGCTCAGCCTCCGCCTGGGGATGCTGCTGCGTGCATGAGCTTTTCCTTTCGCAGCGGCAGTTTAGCTTCCTCCCGAGCAGAGCCAGCAGCAGCACTAGTGAGCAGTGGAGACAGGCTGCATGCAGAAAGGTTCCGGTTCAAGTGGGTGGTAACATCTGACAGAGCTCAGCAGTGGAGGGAGAGCACGGCCAGCAGCCCAACGCCAATCGTAAACAAGCTGTCGCCATTGTGGAAAAAAAGTGCTTACCAACTAATTGAAGGAGACAGTATAACGCCGCAAGTAAAAGATCGAGACCTGATGGTCGGTCCCAAAAGGCGACAGGGCGGTAACAAGGAGGCACTAAAAAGCCTCATCAACAGGAAGCCAGTATTTACCATGGACGAAAACGCCAGTCAATGAAAATTATGGGCGGGGCTTCCACACCACTTCTAAAAAAATACCATAATACAGCATGCCTCGCAAAGCGAGCAGCGCATGCGCTGCAACACTAGGCTCGACCTAAAAAGGAGTTGGCCTAAAAGCAAACTTGTAAACACAGCAATTTTCGCATGAGGAAATCTACACATGCATATTTGATTGTGTTGAAATGCAGTTCACAAATATTTTGTATGGGTACCATTTCCTAGCTTACTTCTGTAAATTTGTATAAATTCATGAAAGCTGTAAACCTGCACTAATGCTAGGACATTTATCATTGGGTTTAGGTTTGTAATTATCTTTGACTCAGGAACTCTAAACAGACCTAAAAAGTAAGGTCTTTTGGCATTTAGAAAAGCAATTAAAACCTGGCGTTTCAACCAGTAATTTATTTTTCTTCTCTCTAATCAGCAGTTTTTATCCTCGAGGCAGTGCCTTGGCCCCTCCAGGTAAATGTGCACTATATGAATGCTATTTTCATTTAAGAATTGGGCCCCTAATTAGGTCTGGCATTTAAGCAAGACCGTTTAGTTTTTATAAAAATTCTCTGAGCTATCCATTGGCTGACTTCACTGCGAGAGACAGCATCCTCCTCTTTCACAAGGAGCATTTCGACATACAAAGTTTTGTTCAATGCAAGGGACTACTATGGCAATGTGTGCTTTGAGACCAAAACACTTTTGCTATTTGCAAATTTTTGTTACAATGGTCCGTGTGTTCCCACAACAATAAAGTTTTACTAAAGCCATGTAAAAAGATACCGAAAACCAAAATGCTGATCAACAATGTCACAACTATTGGCTTTGCCATTGCTCGATTATTTTAATGTTTCCCATAATCTAGTAGAAACTGGTTCCACGGATTTTCCAGTATAAATATTTTTAGGTCTCGCGCATTGCAGTGCGCAGCACTGCTCGCGCAGCACGAGACGTCTTGTAAGGGGGTTCTGAAAGCTGACCACACGCTCGTGCGTGTGGTTTTGTTTTTGTCAGCTGCTATTGCGTGCGTTTAAGAAAAGGCAGCACGCCATTGGTGAAATGCATGTGCATGTCCCAGCTTCGTAAGAAATGTAACCGCCCATTTCCTGGTGGTGTCTGTTACAAGCAGCAGCGGCATCAGGTTGTAATTATAAACATGTGTTTATAATTAGTGTGCGTTCGCCTTTGCTGCCGAACTCGCTCGCCCCGCTCCTCTCTCGTTTCACTCGCGCAGAGTTCTGTTTTTTATATTGATGACTGTGCCGCATTTTGTGGCACATTTTTGCCACACGAAGCAGGTGATTATTTGTTTTATTTTGTGTGCCGGAGTTAGAGCGAGCGCCCGCACACAGCTCCCCAGCCCACCACATATCCCATTGCGCAGCCAATGCTTGTATTTACTTTGAGCAATGCAGCACATCAGTGGTTATTTATTTAAGATTTGAGACCTACTCCAACCGTAGGTTATAACGATCTCTTTCGGTATCAGAAAGCTGTCGCTTGGCGCCCAGCTGCACAGTCCTCCTACCCGTAGAGCTCTGGTCTGCCCTGTCTAGTGATGCAGTTACAGGCCTGCTGTCGAGCCTGCACGGCCACAGCTCTGATGCCCGGAATCCAGAGGTTGGTTTAAGCTCACCCAGCCGGGGACACACCCTCGCCCCCCACCACAAGCACGATCGCTGCCACTGATTTTGCTTTCTATGCGTTGCTCATTTTTGCTGGGCCCAGAGTTCTCTCGTCGGTCCCTCAAGGGCACATTCGGTGTTGTTTCTGGTTGTAGTCGCTGCGTCAGTGCTGCAGTGGCCTTGCTTTCACTAGCACAGGCCCTGGCTATGCCTTGTGCAAAGGATGGGAGGGGGGGGGGGGGCGGTATGGCGGTATCTGCGTCTTTAATGCCGAATATCTGAAATTGCCTCCAAATGTGTTGTCATGGTTAATAGCTGCAGGGCTGCTAACTGGAGGCAGTGTGGGAACTATTAGTGTCTTGCTGCTGCCAGGGCTAGGAAGAAGCAGGATTTCTATGCTTGAGAATGTTCTTCCTCCTCGAGGGCATTGGCTTCCAAGAGGTGGAGGGCCAGGATAACATCCGCGTACTCATCATTTGGTTTGATTTCTTCAATGGTGTGTTTTTCATTGAAAGAAATATTTGCTGAAATTGTAACCCATTTTGTATGTTCTTGTGCGGCTCCCTTTCTCCCTCCCTCAAAGAATTGCGTTTGTTCGGATTTGTCTCCCTCTGTGTTCCTCCTCAGTTCTTAACGGATCTACCCCTCCCCTCCTGCTTTTCGGTTCCTGGCGGATGTGCCACCCCCCACACTCACTCCGCTTCCCGAATTATTGAGATGTTTCTCTGAATTCAACAACCCCCCACCCCAAACAAGCATTTTTCTACATTGGCATGCAGCCCTCCCTTTGAAGACTAGACTCCTGATTTGTATACCCCTGTCTAATATAAACAAGCATTTTTTTATACTGCAATCGAAATAAAATAAAGCGGAACGGGACCGTAGACGACGTGTGACGTATACAGCACACAGACTGAGGGTGTGAGTTTGTGTACACTCCGGCACCCGCGCCCACAAACACTGGTACGCACACAGCAGCGCACGCACACTAACAAACATATAGATAGATACACAGCACAGCTTGAAACAGTGGCTCACTCACACACAGTAGGCCACATACAGTAACTCGCAGTGCGCGCGCACGCACACACACACACACACACACACACACACACAGTACATCGCGCTCCACATACACTCAAGGTTAAACGCACACGCATACAGTGGCACAGACACAGAGTGGGTCACACACAACAGCAAGGTCAGTAACTGTCTGGTGTACAAACCCACTCGCAAACAGTGCGACTCAGCTGGAACCTGTCCCACAGGGCTTGGTACCGACATCTCCCCTAATAAACCGGGCCAGCCAGCCACTGCGAGCCGCTCTTTAGCGGGCAGATGGTGTGACTTTGGACACTTTTACCCGCGTTAAAGTATTGCATGCCCTCCCCCGCAAACTATACACATGTTTATTTGGAAGGGGCACAGAAGTGGCAATTGTGTGTTGCATGATATCTTATCAAGCACGAGGGTGGGAAAACATGGCGGCAGCTAGCTAGGCTGCCATAGCGCTCTGAGGCGAGCTCCCGTCAGAGTCAACCTTATCCTGCCATGCCACGAGAAGGATTGAGACCCCGGTGACCGGAGCAGTAGGGCATGTCCTGGAGGTTGCCCTGGAGGTTGCAGAGGAAAAGTACTCCTTATCTTTGAAGCGGGTAAAATTCATTTTGATGGGTCGTTGTTTTGGTCGAGTATCGGCGTCTCTTCAATGTACGTTGAGGATGCAGTGCCGCGTTTGTCCACCAGATGTGCCACGCCATACAGCTTGCTTCCTCTGTCCGTGGGCGTTCTCGGAGGATGGAGGACGCCGTGAGTTTTTTCCCTCGACTGTTTCTGTGGTGAGTGCTGCACCTCAGAGTGGCAGGAGAGAGTCAGCGCTTTTCAGAGGAGACACCGCTCTCGGAGCTAGAAATTGGCCAAACTGCTACACTTGCACTACGAGAGCCCCGGGGGAAGCCGAGGCTGCGTCTTTGGTCAGCCGCGCTGGAGCTGAGGCGGGGGAGAAAGCTGCGGAGCCTTGTGCAGCCATTCCGTGGTTCCGCCTTTTCGGCTAACTCTAGAAGCGCAGGAAATCAAGAGTCTTCCAGAGGGGTGCAAGAACCAACACTGTCAACTCCTCTGAAAGCAGCCAAGGAGGGAAGGCTAGAGACAGAGGCTTTTGTCAACGGTAAGATCACTGAGTATTAAAACGCTGGCTGGGTTAGCGCCAGGGTCTGCACCAGGATCTGCGGTTATCTGTGGTGTTTTGAGCGATAAGGCGGCCGTGCAGGTTGTTGGTGAAGCTGCCACTGCTCAGAGCTCAGAGGTATCGGCTAGGAGGAAATCTTCTTCCTATTTAAATACAAAAGTGAAGGCTAGAGGAAGTAAACACAAGCCTAAGTCTAAAACCAAAGTGAAGGGTCCCAAGGCAGTATTATCTTCAGGTTCTAAGATCACCCCTTCACTTCGATCTTATTTTAAAGCAGTTCCTCAGATTCTCAACCTTGCGGAAGATCACAATATGGCAGGTGTCTTGTATGTCCTGGACGCCCCCCTTTCTCCTTCCGCCAGTGTGTTATCAGTATCCTCCTGTACACCAGTTGGGGTCGAAGCTATAGCGGGGGGGGGGGGGGGGGGGGGGGGAGGGTTTACCCCAGGTCACACCACATCTGAAAGGTTCAGAGGCAGCCGGACTAGTTCAAGGAGTAGAGTTGGGGGCGCATGTCACAGGAGGCTTGTCCACCATCGAACAGAGTCTCTCACTAAGCCTGTTAACAGCGGAAGGGCCAACTTCTGACAATCATTTGGCAGCAACATCGGAAATGGAGGGTGCAGTCGGTGGAGAACGGCGGGATGAAGAGATTAACGCTCTGCATCAGAATGGTGACGCTGCTGGAACTGGTACAGCCATCCTTGAGGGTGAGTCCACTATTTCAGCTGCCTCATTGCTGGGGATGTTCTCTGCGCTCACAATGGAGATAAGGAAAGGGTTTTCTGAGTCCTCTGCAAATCAATTGGAGATAAGGAACTATTGTGAAGCATTGGATAAAAAGATTGATGGTTTGTCCATCAGAACAGGAGTTCTGGAAGAGACTTCAGCAGCACTCAACTGATTTGGAGCAAGCTAAGGATGATATAAAGAAGCTTACTAGAGAGGAGCAAAACCTAAGCGAGAGGATGGAGATGTTAGAAAATAACGCCAGGCAGGGGAATTTACGGATCCTCAATGTTCCGGAAGGAACTGAGGGTTCCGACAAACATTTCATCACTGTTCTGTTAAAAGAGTCCCTGGGCCTAGAGCACTCACTTGAGGAGTTAGCCATGGACATACAGCGAGTCCATAGGGACCCCTTTCGGCGGAATCCCCAAAGATCGAAACCGCGTAAAATTCTGGTCAACTTTCACACATGTGTTGAAAGAGCAGATTCTTAACCTGGCATTAAAACATAAGTCTCTCGCAGGGATAGGTTTTACTTTCCTAGTTAGGTCTGACCTCTCCAGAACCACATTGGAGAAACAATGGGAGTTTGGGAGACGTCTGGATGCGTTTAGAAAGGTAGGAGCAACAGCTCAGCTCATGTTCCCGGCAGCCATCAAAGTTATGCATAACAATCGGATGTATAACGTTAGGTCAGTACAGGCAGCCGATGAGCTTTTGATGACATTAGGGAAAGAGCACAAATAGATTACGCATATTGTGAGATAGCGTTGGTGAATTCTTTTAGATAAGCCTAATAGTTAATGTGTTATTATTAACACAGAGCTGTACGCTTCTCTACCCTAGGTCATATCTACTTATTCATTTTGACTAAAGGTCCTCTTTTTTCTATGTCTAGCTAATTGCCTTAAATAGCCTTGATAACCTCTTTCTTATAGCATGATGGGTGGGGGTTTCACTTTTTATGTCTTATACTTTTTCGTTTTGTATTCTTTTTCTTCTGGGGTGGGAAGGGTTCTTCTCGATGGGAGCTTGTCAAAGGGGTGCTATCTACCGGACCATTTGCCGGTTAGATAACACAAGGGTTTTCCATGGGGGGGGTGGGGGGGGGGTTTGAGGGGGGGCACGGGGTTAGGAGGTGGGGTGGGAGATGGCAAAAATATAAAATGGTCCTCATTGTTCGAAAGAGTGTTTTAAAGGATGAAAGCAGGCAGATGTTGAGCAAGGAATTAATGCAACAAATGGTAATCTTGGCTTTTTCTTCTTTTAAGTATGGGTAGTGTAAAATATATCTCCTGGAATGTAAATGGCCTCCGCACCAAGCCCAGAGCCAATAGAATTATGCAATATTTGCGGGACTTTGATGCGCAGGTCATTGTGCTCCAGGAGACACACCTAACTCACACTGAAATGCTTGCCCTTACGAAGAAAAATAGGTGGATAGACTTTGCAGTTTCAACTACCCAAACAACCAATACAAGAGGGGTCTCAGTTGTATTAAAAAAAGGAGCTAAAGCTAGGCTGATTTCACAGGTGGTCGACCCAGGTGGCAGATGGGCCATAGCGTCAGTTGTTATTTCCGATATGCAAAGTACAATCTTGGGATACTATGATCCGAATCAGGACGACCCCTCTATTTTGGAGTCTTTATTCTCACACCTGCTTTCCTTCCCTGAACCCATTTATCTTGGCAGGTGATTTTAATGTCGTACTGGACCCCTTATTGGATAAATCGGCTAATAATCGATCCCTTGTTTTTTCTAAGACTAGGGCCTTGCTGCAAAGTGTTATGAAGCAATATGGTTATGTGGATATTTGGAGAGAGAGGTCGGGGCAACAACAAGGGGTTTCTTTCCGGAACTACAAATACCACCACCTGTCCAGAATCGATTTCATCTTAAGTCTGAGGCTCGTAGATTCCGTCAAGGCCATTAACTATCTCCCAATACATCTGTCAGATCATGCGGCTGTTGTAATGGAACTTGTTAGACCGATTAAGAGGTCTTCCATCACATGGTCTTTCGACCGCTCTCTTCGGTCTTCCCTTGAGGATATCACTTTTCTTAAATCTGAAACCCATAATTTTTTGGATTCCAACAGGGGCTCAGCTACGACCAGAATGATCTGGGATTAATTTAAAGCTTTTTTGAGAGGGGTTATTTTGGGCAAAGTCTCATATCGTAAGAAGCTACATAGAGAGGAAGTCATTTCTATTGAAGCTCAGATACGTCAAACGCAACAAGATATAGACTCCAATCATGTGGCTTCCGGATTAGATCTGCCCACTCTTCGCAATCAATTAGTGGCTCTGAAGGGTAGTTTGAGCTCGATATTAAATCTTCGGCTTCAACAAAGATGGGAAGCTAGTAAGCTGGCCCATTTTGAATACAGTGAGGGCGCTGGGAAACTACTGGCCTGGAAGACTAAAACAGATCTGGCTCGCAATAACATTGCCGCAATAACGGTAGATAATCATACTCTTTTTTCAGATGAGGATATCAGGGGTGCCTTTAGAGAATACTTTCAGGCGATTTACGAGGAGGATAAGGAGATCTCGTTAGATTCTATTGAAGGTTGGCTGAGGGATATCAATCTCCCTTCGTTATCTACCGAGCAGTCTCAGTTCTTAGATAACACCATTACGGAGGATGAGGTAAGATCTGCCATTAAAAGAAGTAATAAGGGGAAGGCGGCCGGACCTGACGGCTTGCCGGCAGAAATCTATAGAGCCCTTGAAACAGAATTAGTCCCATTCCTTACTGTTCTATTCAATCAAATTTTAGTGGAAGGTCAGTTCCCGCCTGCCTCTTGGGATAATGCCTCAATTACCCTTATTTTGAAACCAGGGAAACCAAAGACCGCTTGTGGATCCTATAGGCCGATTTCGATTCTTAATGTGGATTATAAGATCTTCACCACAATTTTGGCATCGAGGTTGGCCGAGATTGCGCCGGCGGTCCTCCGCCCTGACCAAAAGGGCTTTGTCAAGGGACGACAACTATTTGAGCTAACATATGACTTAATAGGTGCTATAGATATAGCATCTGCACAGACCCTCCCTCTGGCGGCCCTCACGTTGGATGCGACCAAGGTTCGACAGGGTTAATTGGGTTTACCTGTCGGGGGCTTTGGCTAAGTTTGGCGTGGGGGCAGGGTTCCGTAGGGCAATTGGTTTGCTATATCATAGCCCAGTTGCACGCCTTTTGGTTAATGGAGAACTATCGGACCCGGTTACTATCACTAGGGGGACACGGCAGGGCTGCCCACTTTCCCCCCTATTGTTTGATTTCTACATCGAACACTTTGCGCAACAATTGAGGGGGGAGGCCACTATCAAGCCTTTTTCTTATAAAGGGTGGGAAAGGAAAGTAGCCCTATACGCCGATGACGTGCTTATTCTTACTTCAGATGTTGGTACTGCACTCCCCATAATTCTAAAGATTGCCCACTCCTTTGGCCAAGTATCCGGTTACGAAATTAATGATTCCAAAACCGAGATGCTTGTCTGGAATGATGATGGGCGAGCTAAGGATTTACAAGCAGGTTCCTCGATGAGGTATTTGGGTCTACATATTGGGAAGGACATAGAAAAAATTGCTCAAATGAATCTTTCAGCAGTAGCCAAAGAATGCCGTAGGTTATTGCATTCATGGTCTCACATTCCACTATCTTTAATTGGGAGGGTCAATTTAATTAAAATGTCGATTCTCCCTAAAATTTCTTTCCTGTTTTGCACCATCCCCTTGCACTTTGATTACTCTTGTTTAGCTAAATTACAGTCAGACATATCTTTTATTTGGAACAACAACCAGGCAAGGATTTCATGGAAAAAGCTTGGGAGGCGATGGGACAAGGGGGGCTTGGCTGCCCCGGATTTGAAATTGTACGCTTGGGCTTTTCAGTTGACTCACTCCCGTATGTTGTTAAAAATGCCTTCAGACTACGGGGTGGGCCTGATGTTCTCAGCTATGTTAGAAGGGGAAGATGTTAGTCAATCGGCCTCTCCAAATTTGGCAACCCCAAGTACTTTAAAAAAAATCAAACTGAAGGTGTTACAGGGATTGGCAAAATTATGGGCCGAAGTCACAAGATCTATAAAACAAGGATACTTTAGTGATAGAACTCCGCTATGGGGACTACCTGAAAACCCCGCCTGGCTTGGAGATATCTTAGCGGCGCCTATAAGAGACGCAGGCCTAGAGGTCTGGGGAGATCTCTTTTTTGAAGGGGAGTTGCTTTCATGGGATCAGCTCCAGGCTAAGATCGGCCCCAATCTATCAAGGTTCAAATACATCCAAATGTCTAGTTGGACTCAGGCCTATAAGACTCAATCCCTTGAAAGAAACAAATTTCCACTTGGAGGATATAGCCTACTTATTGATAATTTGGTCAACAACCCACCCGGTAAAAAGGAGACCTCACAATGGTATAGACTCCTACTTGAGGAAACGGATGGAGTTTTTAACCTGCCTGACTTGTTGTGGAGTCCTACAATTTCTGGTCCAAATCTACAAAATCTTTGGTCAGCTTCTTTCGGCTTTTTGTGCAGTATAGTGAAGCCTTCATGGCTAAGCAGAAACCATCTTTTTACACTGCATAGGACATACTATTCTCCCCTCAGATTATCTAAATTTTCTGAGGGCAACCCAATGGCATGTTCAAGGTGTGGCCTTCCGGCAGCATCAGACACCCACATGTTTTTCGACTGCCCTAGCCTAGAGTCATATTGGGCAGCTATCAGTTATACTCTAACCATATCACTGGGTGTTCAGGTTAACATTGACTTGCCTCTCGTGATCTTTGGGATTCGGGAAGGAGTTCAAAGTGCGGCCAAGAATTTGGCGTTCTACGCGGTGTTGTTGGCAAGAAGGGAGATCTGCAGGAAGTGGAAGGACTCGTCCCCTCCCAACTTTAGCGATTGGCAGGCTTCTATTTTGTATACATCACGTATGGACCTTGCTAGATCTGGTAATCAGAGCAAAAGGGCTTTCTGGTATTTGTTATCATGGGTACACTGAAATAGCCGGGGGGTTTTTTTTTCCCCCCGGGTCCGATGATTACACCCTGCTATGGTGACCCCCTTGCCTTTCGCACCACGAGATTAGCCGGTACCTGGTCCTAGCCCGGGCTGACTTGGCTGCTACCTATACCAAGGTTGCCTATAAGAAGGAAACAGTTTGGTTCTTTGCCTTCCAAGATTGTGACTGCAATAGCTGAGGGATATTGTGAACCCACTATCTCGCTTATATAACCCTGCCTGTTTTGTTATGAACTGAGACAGCTGCATGTAGGTTAATCTGGTCTGGCATTGAAACCATGGTAGCAATGAGGACAACAAAAAAAAGATATCTTATCAAGCACGTAGCAGCAAACACCTGGGTAGGCCAAATGCATGAGAGTATTTTTCTAAGCTTTATCCCAAGTTCAAGCAATTAAAAGTACTTTGAGATGTGACAAATGCCCAAGATCACACAGGGTGTGCCTGCAGTGACGCCGTAATTGTGGCTTGCTATCAGGTTTTACAGTTTGCACTTCAGCCGCTGGATGGGAGGTAGGATTTGTAAAGTGTGCCCAGGATCACACAGTGTGGTCATGCAGCGGTTTTATTGTCTACTGGACCAATAAAACTAACATTGTCCAGTATACCAATCAAATTGCTCTCCAATGACACCAGGCAAAGCAGACTCCAACAGATCACCAAGTGCACCCAGCTGAACGACTGCAATCAACTAACTTATCAACCTTCATTGGAAATATGCACCACACAAACAAGATGTATTATTCCTCCCAATCTGGATGCATCCATTGTCCAACTTAACACTGCACTTCGTTAATGTGCAGTGTTAGTACTTCTTTACAGGCATGTCTTATTTAATGTGCAGGGTTACTGCTTGTTTGCAGGTTTGTCATGTGTGTCATTTAATGTGCAATCAAACTCACAAAAAGTACCATAATGGAAAATATTAAAGACGAAATTCAAAGTGTACATAGACTACACCTAAAGAAAAAAGTTTTAAGTTTAAAGACGAGAAACCTCACTCACCATGACAGTGACATGCTTCATCATTGGGTCCCCTCTTGCACACAGTGTCCGCAAGGTACACTGTGTGGGCTACAACTCTCCCTTTGGAGAGGAGCTTCAGGTGTTCTACACTCCAATGTGAATCTGTGAATGAGGGGCAGAGTGCAAAATAATATCAAAAGTATGTTAAAACCATCGCTAAACGGAGAAAAATTATTAGCTCTCCCTTACGGATGGATCTAAAATAAGTAGTGTGACTATAGGAGTAAGGATATTTCCTATCTGACTAGGTCAGGTCAACAGGTTTCTGCCAAATGATATAAATTCATGGCATTCATCAGGACCATTGTCTTGTCGCTCTGCTTAAAAATAATAAACAAAAGACCATACTTATAATTTGTAGGTGTCGTAAATGACCAACTTCAGTTTGGTCTTCTTACTGTAACACATGAAAAAACAATCCTTCATATATCACATTTACAACTTGTAGAAAGTGCCCATTACCAAAGTGTATGTGTAATTTGTGCCAACCAATACCATAGTGAAGCACACGAAAATAAAACAGTCTCACCAGAAAGCAGATCAAATACCTACCAATACCTTTCATTGGTCCTTTACTTATAAGCGGTAAGCGGGTGCCTAAAGGTAAAATACGAATCAATACACACATTATAATAAAACACCAGTAAGGGTAAACATATCAAAAAGTATAAATAAAATGAGGCAAAAAAAGGCTCAGGCTAGAATACAACCTATTCTCACTAAGCGATCTAGCTAGTGTAATGGCCATACATAGAATCGCACCCAAAGTTATGGAAAGGTAAACAATTATGTAGAGCTAAATGGGCACATCATTGCCACCATTAGCTAACAAAGGGACAACACACGGCTTCATTCGTGGTAGATATTGTTTCAACACTGCCAACCGGACACAGCCCGGAGGGCTACAATTACGAGGTCCACATACACTTCCTTCACTTACATGTGTACACACCCTCCGAACATCAAACGCGAGAGCTGGCGATCTCGTGTATCCCTTCACACGAAACACTCAATACTCTATTTTCCTATCCAAAAGTGGCGGTCTCGATATAAACTTCCGAGCCGAAACCACATAATCTTTACATGACTCACCTAATAACACAGCATGCCTCTCACGAATGGGGCCGAAGAGATGGAGCGGAGTTTCTCCCTTTATGGCGATTTCATTACACCGCTAGTAATAACACGGAAGTAAACCAAACTACTTCTGGTTCAAAGTGGCTCAATCTAAAAACGAGGACTGGACTCAACATATAATCACTAATTTAAAAGGAATATGCGATACAAGTCAGTTGTACTGCCTCAGTAGCGTCCCGCTATATTAATCATAATAGAAAAGGGGCTAAAAAAGAATAAATCGCCTCACTTCTTATACGTGATTCTAGTTGGTCAATCCAAGTGCATTGTGGGATATGTAGGGTATTATCTATTCTCCCTCAAAGGACATAAGAAAAAATGACTCAGCATTAATAAAGGACAAGTACTTATAATGCAACAGCAGCATATCTAATAGAAACAGCATGTGGAAAGGATTATATAGCCAGAACCGCAATTTTACAACACCATCCATGGTATATCTTCATTTAAGCCATTGATGTGGCTCTTCATACGGAACACCCATCTCTGTTCCCTAAGTAAAAGGACTGTCTCCAGCGGACCCATATTGATGTGATATTTAGGTTCATCAATGATGACCCATATAAAATCATCTTCAGTATGTGACTCCTCAACAAAATGTCTTGTCATGCAAGTGTTGGTTTTCTTACAACGAAAAGCACCACGATGCTCAACCATCCTTTGTTTGACCTTCCTAGTGGTCATTCCAATGTATACCAGCGGGCAAGGACACGTAATCATATAAATCCCCGCTTGTGTTACAGTTGGTATGTGTATTTAGTATCCAGGGTGTAGAAAGACCTAGGTCAAGCTGTGTCGCTTTTTTAGTAAAAGGACAGACAGAACATGAACCACATGGGAAATGTCCTACTACTGGTGTAACCCCCCATAGTGTTGATTGTCTCATCTCCTGTATGCCAGTCTTAGGTCTAGTATGTACTAGCATATCTCGTAAATTGCTACTCCGCTTGAAAGCAAAAAGGTCTTTCCAACGACAAATTCCCTGTATTCAAAATATGCCAAGCTTTATTGACAGCCTTCTTAACATTTTGTGATAGATTGCTGAAGGTAGTCACACAAACCAACCTTTTATTTTCAGGTCTAACATAGGATTCCAAAAGAGCCTCCAGATGATCATTGCGTGCTCTTTTCGGCCCCATGTACCAGTTTACTCTGATAGTTACGGGATAGTAATTCTTCACTCAAATTCTTAGCATGCATTTTATATCTAGCCACTTCACTACAATTTCTTCGTAGTCTAAGAAATTGACCTATAGGAAGTTCAATAATGCTCGTGGATGAAAGCTATAAAAGCTCAAAGAATTTCGTGCCATAGGTTTTTGGTACAATTCAGTCTGAATCCTCCCATTTTTAGAGTACAGTCGTAAATCTAAAAATGATAGAGTAGTATTACTGGATTCACCAGTAAATTTTAGATTACGATCTTGTCTATTCAACCAGTGTGAAAATAAATCTAGAGACTCCTGGTCACCTTCCCAGATGACCAGGATATCATCTCTATATCGTCTCCACAGTTTCAAGTGGTGTGCAAAAGGATTGTCAGTATCAAAAATTACATTGGTTTCAAAACTATACATATAGAGGTTAGCCATACTAGGAGCACACGTACTGCCCATAGAAGGGCCAGTCGTTTGCCAGTATAACTCTCCTTCATAAGTAAAAAAAAATTCTTTAAGTGCCAGTTTGGCACACTGCATCACAAAAGAATTGTGTCTGATCATCGCGTGGATGATTCTCTAACAAAAGTTCAATTATTTCAAGAGTGTCATCCTGCGGAATGTTTGTATACAACGACTCGACGTCATATGTAGCCAAAGATATAGCAGGGTCAAAGGATACTGTGTCAAGAAGAGACAGGGCATGCTTAGTGTCCTGTAAATAGGAGGGCATCTCCGCTACTATGGGACGGAGGAAGTGATCCACAAATTTAGACAGAGGCTCCAAAATTGAGCCAATACCCGACACTATGGGTCTCCCTGGAGGCGGTCTCTGTGTTTTATGTATTTTAGGGAGAATATAGAAAGCTGGAATCTTCGGATGTTTCTGAATCAGAAAATCTGCTTCATTCTTAGTTATCCAATTCTCCTGTCTTCTTTCTTCTACTAAGGTACCAACCTGTGTCTGCAGTCTCAAAGTGGGATCTTGTCCAATATGTGTATAAAATTTCATATCGCTCAGTTGTCATAAACATTCATTACGATAATCAGTCGTATTCATAATGACGGTAGCTCCGACCTTATCCGCTCGTTTAATCGTGATGTTCACATCATTCCCCAATTCCTGAATACACCTCCGTTCTACATTAGATATATTACAGAATGTATCTTTGGGGAAATGTAAACTACACTGTGTGCAAGAGGGGACCCAATGATGAAGCATGTCACCGTCATGGTGAGTGAGGGTTCTCGTCTTTAAACTTAAAGCTTTTTTCTTTAGGTGTATGTAGTCTATGTACACTGAATTTCGTCTTTAATATTTTCCATTACGGTACTTTTTGTGAGTTTGACATAATGGAGTAGTACTGTGTGTGGGTATAAATTCTCAGATTGACCTTTTTGTGAGAACATTTAATGTGCAATACTAGTACTTTTTCATTTACAAAGCCAATAACTCAAACAATCCCTAATGCGAGACCTATTGCATTCCAAATGCTGGGTTAGAAATACTAGCATGCATCAACACATTTTACTACACAATGCTTCAAAGAAATGGCACCTACAATTTCACAGCTTAGTAAAATGTCTTTTCTAGTGGTTTTCAAAAAATAAAATATTCACAGAAAAGTGCAAAGTCAATCTTGCTTTCAAGCTGCTGCAAATATTTGCATCTAATTGAACAGCATATAGGGCATTATACGTAGCCTAATATTGCTAAACTTTACAAACATGTGTTCAAAGTGTTATACTGGAACCACTGTCAGTACTGTAGTCCAAGCTTGGAACACTTCCTTAAAGCACTCACCCAAATAAAGGCTTGCATTAATTAACTATAAATACAAGTTTCGAACAGCATTAACATAGGGACACATTACGTTAACTGCAGACACAGCCCTTCCCAGATTCATATTGGGGTACTGTGAACTGGCAGTCAAAATATTTGTGCAACTGGGGCTTGGACCGACTTGTCCCAAAGGCAAAATAAACAAAAAAACTTGTTCTTGAACCCAAACAATGCCCTGGGCGTCGGACTATAGGAATACCACACCCCTCCAGTTTTATTTTCTCTGCAGCACAGATGCCTCGAACATATAGTTAAGTTTTCTTATAAACTGAAGTGATCAAAGTGGATTCATATGCGATAGGAGGGGGAAGGAATTGTATTCAAGGCCACTTGTGATGCAACAAAACGGTAATACTTTTTTTTTTTAAACACAAGAGCACTAAAATCTCGAATGATTGCATGTCATAGCATCACTGCGAAAAAAAACTATGAAAGCGCTATTTGGGAGGGGGGATGGGGGTGTCGTGGATTTTATGTAAAGTAAACATGACCCAAAGGTATTAGAGCTCTTTACATTAGCACCAGTTGCATTACAGATGGACACATTAATTTTGTTAGGCACAGGGAGGTTAAATGATTTGCCGAGAATCAGAGGATGTTGAGCGTCTCTGCAGAGACTCAAACCCGGTTCCCCAGCTTCGAGGTCTACCCCTCTAGCCAGACAACAAACTTAAAATGTGCCTTTAAAGGCCCTTCCTATTTTTCCAAACATTACTTAAACTGTGCCCTGTGTAACAGACCAGAAGCCACTACTGGCCTAGCTAGTCTAACATACATGGTACCTTGGTGCACGTTTATATGTGGCGGGTTGTGCCCCTGCTCAAGTAGCTGAAAACAGTGCACTAACGTACATTAAGATAATAACAAAACAAAAAAACAAACAAAACAAACAAAACAAAACAAAAAAAACTTACGGTGGGTGCACGTCGTGGTGACTTCCTGCAATATGGTCACTTGTTCATCGCATCAACACTGAAGCGTTTCCGCTAGGGAGGTTAGTTTGGTTTGTATTTGTGCCAGGAGGATACTTGGGTTAGGGAAATGGACAGGAGATGGATAAAGGGTATAAAAAGTAGGAGGAGCTTTCAAACGGTCTATGTCTTATCAGCAGGCGAAGGTCTTCACATCTGCAATTTTAACCTGGAAGGCAAGCAGGAAACAAATACAGGAGTTAAAAGGATACGATATGAGAGGGCCTACACTTAGGTATGCATTTCTGAAGCTACAGACTCCTTAAGAAACCTAACCACAAAAAGACCAACAATACTATAGGTGGATTTTACTCCTACAAGTCAACCTTGGAATCCAATACGGATAAACACTCTCCACCCTGACCACCTCTCTCCCTTGTTAATATACTTCAGTCTACAATTTAACAGACTTTTCAGTTTTTCTAGGAGTGCAAAAAGTATTACTTTAACAGTCAACTGAAGCAGCTCCACAAGGGCTACTGCGATGAAAAAAAATACCCATAAAGGTCATTATCCTAGAGCATATTAAAGTAAAACAAGTGCTGCTTCCTACCCAGTATCCTTGATTTTGGGACTGGTTCCAGACATTCACAAAACAGTACTTCACCACCAAAACCCATATGCCCCCAAACGTCAATCACAAGTCTGAAATCTACTGCAAGCACATAGTGGGAAGTGGAAGTACTACTACTCTCTGAAACCCAAAATATGAAGTTGACACCCAAGCAGGAGAGGAGTCAATAGCAGTTTTGAAAAGATTGGGTATTCTGGGGGCCATTTCAGCTCTTCAACCAAATTGTCCACTCTGCATTTAACTTTTCCTTAAGCAAGAAACAATATGGAAAACCCCTAAATGCTATATAGCTGTCTCTGTATGATAAATGTGAGGCTCCAAAAGGCAATTAAATCTGTGTTATGGGCTAGGCTGCGTTGTGATGAGGGATATAGGATTGGTTGCTGGACAGCTAAGTACGCGCCCTTCTCAGTCCATCTCGCAAATATACCCGACAGTTGAGGAGTGATGTTATCGACCTACCAACCCTTTCATTGGGTAGGCTTTCGAACAGCTCAAATAGCAGACGTCAGTCACAACAGACTTGTACGAGAAGGTCTCAGTGGTGAACAAGCCTCGAGCGCCTCCGTTCAAGTGGTTGTAGGACTTGCCCACCTCCCAGAACAGTTATCCTTGATTCCCACATTGCCAGGTGCCAAACCAGAGCGTGGACATGGTGAGCAAACACTGACCTCATGAGATGGCTAAACCAGGTTTTTTTTTTTTTTTACTCTTTCATCTTGAAATCAGATAAGTTTGCAGCACATCTTTGACAATAGTAGGCATAGTTCAATTTCATGAGGCAAGAGCCTAAGCTACTCGGCAAATTTATTGAACTGCCAGGAAATATTAATACCTGGTCTACAAAACAACAAATAGCCAGGGTGTGGCTAATAAGCTTTACTCAAGGCATCAAACTTTACCTACGCATGCAATTCTCCAGCTTACTATCGAAAGGGACAGAGGATCACATGTAACCCTAATACTCTATCTTGGGAAGCTTTAATAAATTGGTTATGATCTTGACCAACTGGCAACAAAGCATGGGAAGGTCAACATCAGTTCAGTGAAGATTCAACTAAGGGATAGCTGGGGTTACACGCAATTGTAACCACCACTGGGTATGTGGGCAACTGTAAGCAAAGGAAAAACAGTGGGTAGCAGAAGAAACATGCTAATAACCTAACAATGTACAGCGATGATTGGTCCACTCAGAAATCTGGTCTGGCGTCAAAAATTAGGCAGTACTGCTTCATAAATGAGTGGATGATCTGCAAAAAGCTATGTCGAATTTCCAACAGAAGCTACGGGAGTCACTCTGCCCATTGTGCAATAAGTCAGTTTCCTGAAGTGGTAGAGACCTAATAGTCTGCTTGAATGTTATCAGTGAATGAACAGACCTGTTACTGAAAGGTATTTTTCCCCTTGTTGGAGCAATACTGGGACATGCTTCCACTACCAGGGTGTGCAAGAACCTTTCAGTCAAACAATCATTTAAAAGACTGAACAATTTAGTATGAATTACTTAAGAATTAGGTAGAGACTTACATTTTTGAAGAATTTTAAAGCAATCATGCTCTAACGAGTTCAACTTTAATTCATGGTTTGGGACTCCTAGTAAGTCAACATAAAACACGAACGTACAAGGTATACAAAAAGCAAGTTAAAATAGGATCTCATAACCAGATGCCCCCTATAGCACCAACAACTGCTTTCAATAAAAAGATTTTAAAAAAGTTTAAAACAATACAAAACATTTCATTTGGAGGGTTGAGCAATAAATACATAGCCTTAGCAGTCACACAGAGAATATTAAAAGAGGGGGTCGCAGCAACTTATGACAATATAACAGCAAGGCAGGACATATAAATAAAACATGCTTCAATTTTTACAAAAGGGACTTGTGCTTGACATACAAAAAAAAAAAAACCAGAAAAAATGGGTCTTAAAACCGGATTCCCCCTATGGCACTATCCACTGCATTCAGTACAAGTGCAAAAATAAATTAAATTTTTAAAAAAAAAATGTAATACAAAACATTTCATTTGGAGGGGTGAGCAATAAATACATAGCCTCAGCAGTCGTATGAACTGAGACTCTTAAAAGGAGGGCTCAGCCATTTACGACATAGTAGCAAGGCAGAACATACAAGTAAAACAGGTTTCAAATCTTGGCATCAAAACACAAAACCCTTTTAATGAAAAAGGGTGGGGGAACAAGAGGCAATGGAGTAAATAGGGTACGCTGGCCTCCAATCTACATGTAACAACAAAAGCTACCCTATTCAGAAAACTGATTTCTAATACAAATAGAGGCACATTATGCCAATGATTAGGTGGTGGAGGACATTACAAAAATTGTATGGATGGGCCTCACACACCACTAGGTGTCATGCTTCATCATCAGCTGTCCTCGCCCTTTAAAAACTGCATTTGATAAAGGGCCGGCCTGCACCTGGAGACAGGGAGACACTTCTAACACTAAGTGGGGGCCCGTGCTGAAAAAGCGAGTGAGTGATTCTAAAAACTGATGCGCAATACTGTGTAAAATATTTTAATAATGCAGTTTGTGCTCGATATTAAAAGGGGGATTTTTGGGAGACTTGGGGGGGGGGTTAGTACCCTATCTCCATCTGTGTTGCCAACATGTTTCTGCCAAAACGGCCCGGTCGGTCCATGGCATTCATCAGGGCGTGAAGAGAAAAGGGCTCCTGTCTCATCTCAGAGACAGAGACAAATCCACTATTCGTAGGTTGGCACTAATCCAATTCTTACAACCATCTTTCAAGACACCTGTTAAGAAAATAGTATATAACATTTATCAGTAGGGTTGCATACAATGCATGCCGTAAAAAGAAATCAGTCTGAAAGACTTGCACACACCACAATTTGGAAGTGCATGTGATGAGCACGTGTCACTGCAAATGTAGTGCCCAGAAACTCAAGTAGTTGCAAGACCAGCTCACAAACTTACCCTATTTCAGGTGTGGGATTGTCCCATGGGAAAGGGGAAGAGGGACCTCTGTAGTCAAACTCTGGGGGACAAAGTCATCAAAATATGCAAGACCAAAATTCTGAATAAATGCAATAAGATCTGAATAGCTGCCTAAGTTGTAAAGGAGAAACAAATATTTGCTTCTTTGTTTCATCATTCATCCATCCACACTAACTTCATCAAGGTGCGTCCCTCGCTTTGTACCTATCGTCCGTCCTTGCTGCTTCCCCGATGAGAAATGACCTGGGGGCGAGGTGCGCTATATATACACACACCAGGCCCAGTGGTTAATTGATCCGTAATTGCATTGATTGTGATCACCTAGAAAACGTCCCTAACGGTGCATGAATAGTACGTGTCGTTTCCGCCATCTTTCTGCGGTTGCCTGACCAGGACAGCAAAGTGAGCGGCTCTAGTTTGGAAGGTGCCCTAATCCGCACGGGATAAGTGTGTCTTTGCCGCTGTTACTATGTGGCTGCCTGCTCCCAGTGGCGACGCTGTGCAGTTGCCTGGAAACCAACTGAATAAGTTGCGCATGCGCAGAGAGACCGTGTGTGCGTTTGTAAAAAGGGCCGAAGAACCGGCCTAGGTTTTAAGCAGGCCCTGTTTTTAAAAGAACGTAAATAGTTGTTATAGGTCTCGTAATGTGCCACGGGTGTAAATAGGGATAAGAAAGCCTTTTAGGTTCCGGTATTAAAATAACACTTTCCTCGTTTCAGATTATATGTGATCCGGTATGTGCAAGGGTGATTTAAGAATAAAGAATGCAGGACATTTCTTATTTAAAAAGGAAAAGGTTTTTTAAATTCTCTCTTTTCTGGTTATTAAAAATTAATTCTATGAACATAAGGTGGAAGGAACGATATTGGCAGGTTGCCAAATCATTCAGTTCATGAGAAGCCATGGTATTTTGTCATTTAACCCCAATTCATTTGTTTTGAGGCGATAAACCCATCTCTGTTCTCTGACATGAAGTTTCTGTAAATTGAGACTACCGGGATGCATCTTTTCTAAAACAACCCACTCAAGGTCTTTGTCACAGTGCCCTAGTTCTAGGAAGTGACGTGTGAGTTTTGTATTGGTTTTTCTGCACCTAATAGTGCTCCGATGTTCATTGATCCTAACCTTAAACTTGTGTAGTGTCATGCCTACATACAGGAGTTTGCAGGGGCACCTAATTAGATACACCACGTTTTCGCTATTGCAATTGGTCAGATTCCTTAGAACCCATGGGCGGTCAGTATTGAGGTTTACTTCTTTGGTTGGACGGGTAAGGGGGACATGCTACACAGCTTTCACATGGATAGTGGCCGACTGGTCTATCCTGATCCCATAACGTTGTCTGAGTTTCCTTTTTTGGTGATGGACCTTTGGCATGAACCAGTGCATCCCTGATATTGGAGTTTCTTTTAAATGCAAATAGGGGTTTGGGCTGTTGCTTTCCTGCCCCATTCAGGATACACCACTGTTTGTGGGTGATGTGTTGTACCGTGTTAGAGATAGGAGTGTACGTCGTAAAGCAAACAATAGGGTCACTCTTTTCTCTGGTTTCAAAAAGTGCGTCACGGTTGTTGTTTCTCGCCCTTTTTCGAGCTCTTGTGACCATTTTCTTAGGGTAGTGGCGTTGGAGCAGCTGGTCTTCTAAAGTTTGTGCTTGGTGAACAAATGCTTCCAGAGAGGAGCAGTTTCTCCTTACTCTGAGGAATTGGCCCACTGGTAGGTTTTGTCGAAGGGCCCTGGGGTAGAAGCTCTCATACATGAGGAGGCTGTTTTTGTCTTTTGGTTTATTATGTACTTTAGTATTTATACTGTCTCCGTCCAGGGTGATCAAGTCCAGGAAGATTGCTTCACTCGTGTTGATGTTACTTGTGAATTTGAGATGTTCGTCTCTTGTATTGATCCATTGACAATTTGGTTGCTTCCTGGTAGTCTCCATGCCAGACGATGAGAATATCATCGATAAATCGACGCCACAATCTCAGTTGTTCCTTGAAGGGGTTATCTTGATTAAATACCAAGTCCTCTTCAAATTGGTGTATACCATGCCAGGAGCAAATGTGCTTCTCATGAACGTGCCCTTGATATGATGGTAGATGGTGTCATTGAACTCGAAGAAATTCTCTGTTAGCGCCATTTCTGCACACTCCATGATAAAGCTGCAAGGGGTGATGAAATCCCATTCTCTTTCCTGAAGAATGTGTTCTACGACATTCAGTGTGCGGCTCTGCGGAATGCTCGTATAAAGCGCCTCTATGTCTATGGTGATCAATCAATCTTCTCTTGGGTCAATATCTATGTCCCTAAGGAGACATAGGACATCCTTAGTGTCCTGGTGATACGATTGCGAGGTCTGAAAAATGGGTTTGAGGAACCAGTCGCGAAAATTGTGAGAGGGGTTCAAGTACAGAGCCTATCCCAGATACAATTGGTCTACCGGGGAGTGGGTCCTTGTTTTTATGGATCTTTGGAAGGGTGTAGAATCTAGGGGTCCGGGGTGTGTCCCCCACTAGAAACTCCGCTTCGTGTTAAGTAATCCAGTCTTTGGAAAGTCCTTCCATCATCGTTTTTATCCTGGTGGAGAGTCTTGGTATAGGGTCAGAGGAAATTTCCTCATAGCGGTTTCTGTCAGAAAGGAGGCGTATGCATTCTGTATGATATTTCTCTTGGTCCATGATGACAATTGCTTCGCCCTTATCTGCCGGTTTAATAACCAGTTTGGTGTTCTTCCTGCCAAATCTTGGCATACCATACCATTTAGATGGTAAAACATTAAACAGTACAATATTTATGCAGATAAGTGCCCAGGTGTCCAACGCCTCCATGTTATGTGAATGTAATTTATAAAGCGCCTGAATCGCCCCGAAATAGTATCTCTGCGCTGGTGTAGAAATACAGGCAGGTACTATTAGTTTCTGAAAAGCCGTTTAGAGAAGCCTTCTAAATGGACGGTGATAAGAGCACGTTGTAAAGATCACAGGAACATGAAAGTACTCTTCAAATCTGTTTTATTCGTTACGACATCCCAGCTCAGCTTCCAGTTCAACCGCTTCTCATCTCCATCTACCCTTCTCTCTCAGCCTGACATCACATTCCGTGATGTCAGCTTATCATGTCTCCACACATCTCCCCCCTTACATAAACTTGAGAAAAAAAATTTTTTTTTTTTTTTTTTTTTACACACAAATAGAGTTCCAATATAACACAACAAAATAAACTAGAACAGTAATGGTTTATTTAACATAAGGGAACTAACTAATTCACATGAAATAATGGTGACATTTTATGGGTCTGTAAAATTCTCATAACTTTAAAAATATCACCCATACTCCTATTAGATCCATCATCCAGGACTACAACATTTTGTTTGACTTCTTTCACTCTGCAAGGATGCGAATATTTACTTCCACCTTTATGGACAAAACCCCTCTCTCACAACAACCCAATCTCCAGACACTAAATGAGATATTTTCACACCCATCCTTTTATTGTAATATGAAACATTCTTACTGTGTGACTTCAACACCTTTTTCTTTATTTCTTCACGATCCACAACTATTTCCACATCACCTTTTAACCATATAGGACACTCCTTTGTATTTGGCATGCTCCCTTTGAGGGAAACAAATGGTGAAACACCAGTTACCGAATGGGGAGTGATTCTGTGTGACCACATCATTTTCCTTAATTCTTTTTTCCATGACAACTGGGCGGCCAATGACAATTGTATATTCTCCATAATTAAACGATTCACTCTTTCTACTAGACCATTGGCCTGAGGACGGAAAAACGCCACCCTTTCATGAACAATCCCTAATCCACTCAAATAAGACACCATTTCCTTGGATACAAATTGTACCCCATTGTCAGAAACAATGGTCTTTGGCAAGCCTTCATCCAGAAAAACCTCTTCCATAAAATCAATAACCACAGACTTATTCACCTCTGGCACGGTTTTGATCACAAACCATTTGGAATGGTACTCTACCAACACAATGATAAATTTGTTAGTAGATCCTAACTTAGCCACAGGTCCCAAGAAATCAATCGCGATTTTCTCCCAAGGTTTACCAGGAAAGCTGGACACTGCTAGTGGTCTAATTACTTTAGTTTTATCACTATTAGTATACGCCACACAATTCTTCACTCTCTCCTCCACATCATGATCAACACCTGGACACCAAAACATCTCTTACTCTTCTCTTCATAGCACTACGCCCAAGATGGCCTTCATGGAGGATATCAAGAATTCTAGATCGAATGCCACAAGGAGGTACAAACTGACTTCGACTTAACACCAACGATGCTTAGCTCATCCTTAACCTTGAAATACTCGAACAGCCATTCTTTGAGCATCCACACTATTCCATCCATGCACAATCTTCTCTTCAACTTCTTTAATGACATCATCTTCTCTAGCAATAGCCCATTCATCAGCAACAATAGATATCTCCTCTTCAACTGACAACACTTCATTATAATCAATTACAGAAACTATTCCTTCGACCAGCATGCTAGACAAGTAATCAGCAACTATATTGTTACTGCCTTTCACAAACTCAACCTCAAAATTATATTCGAACAAGCTTAATAACCACCTTGTAATATGAGGTGTAACATTCCCTTCCAAACCTCGTCCACCTTTAAAAATGTAAGTCAAGGGTTTATGAACAGTTCTTAATTTGAAAGGAATTCCCCACACGTAAAACCTGAAATGGTTAATTCCCCAACAGGCTAGGGCCTCTCTTTCGATCACAGAATAGGTGGTTTGAGCACCTTGTAATCTTCTAGATGCAAATCCAATTACATTTTCAACTCCATCATGAACTTGAGTGAGGACAGCCCCAATCCCAACATTACTTGCATCGGTAGTGATGTAGGTTTTCCCGGTTACGTCAAAATGACCTAATGTTGGAGCACTCACTATGAATTTCTTTATGTTGGTAAAAGAACGTTCACACTCTACTGTCCACTCATACTCTACCTCCTTGTGGCTAACAAATATGTAAGGAACAATTTCTTTCATTGTTTCCACGGTACTGGTGGATCCCCAGGAGAGGCTGAAAAAGTTGGAGGTGAAGCCATGCTTTGATATGCCATCTCTGAATCACAAATAAACTAAAATAATATAAAAACACAAATTAATATAATAAATTAATATAACAAACACAAAAATTTAAAATAATAACATTGGTCATCAGTTGCATGGGATAGGTTCCAATGTCATTCATTAATATTTACAGTCTTTCCTTTTATTTCCACAGTGTAAGGTTGAAGAGTCCTCTACAGTCTCTTCCTATTGAATTGCAGAGTCCCTTTTCTATTACCATGAAGAGGATCGAGAAATCAATGGCTCAGTGAACGAAGGAAGCATAAAGGTGAGTCTCCTGTTATTCCAATTCATTTAATTGTGTGCTAGTGAATTGTTTTCAACATATAACTTTTGGAAATCATGTTTCAGTCGCGCACACGGTACACGCACCGATTGACTTGCTTGCCGCTCCCTCAGTCGTCACGCATATAACACTCGCGCTTGAAAGGAGCTTTTATTAACTTCCTTGCTGCTTCCTCAGTCACAGCATTCATTAACTTGCTTGTTGCTCCCTCAATCGCCCACATGGTACCCACGCTTGACTAAAGTAGAACGGTACTCGCGCACTCAGTAGGTTGCTTCCCTCGCACCACTACGCGCAGGTTGCTCGCACCAGTGCCTGCTGTTTCGTGCGTTCAAAGTACCGCGCACCGATTGCTCGCGCCGGTATATTTTCAATTAATTTGACAGATTTATGATGTAAATGAGCATTTTGAATAGCGAAATACGACTTTTCTGTCTTATAAATCGTCAACTTATCTCCACACGCCGCCTAAGTAACTTATCATTATAGCGAGTTCTTATGTTGTTGACGGTTCGTTTACAGTGTAGAATTTACTGAGAGTGAAGAAACTGGTCCAAAATGAGTTAAAGTTAGCGAGTGAATCCCAATGTTAAATAATGATGCATATCTTCCATTAAGACACAATATAAAGACTTGCCCCTGGTTTTTCATACGTAGGTTCATACATACGGTTTTTCACACGTAGATTAGTTTCATCCAGGGGTGTAGATGTCGTATAACTGTCCCCTGCACAGATTTCCTCGTCGCCAGTGTAGAGATCACAGGAACATGAAAGTACTCTTCAAATCTGTTTTATTGGTTACGACATCCCAGCTCAGCTTCCAGTTCAACCGCTTCTCACCTCCATCTCCCCTTCTCTCTCAGTCTGACATCATCACATTCCGTGATGTCAGCTTATTATGTCTCCACACACGTTCCAAAGGTGAGAGGGTAGGTGGTTCCAGTAAAGGAGGGCTAAGTAGGAGAAGGCTTTGCCCCAGAGCAAGCTTTTCTAAAACGAGGTAAGATGAGAGATTTCTCCCCGGATCGCAGAGATCTACTCAGCCAGTACGGAATAAGTTTCTCTTGACAACTTGGTCCTCCCTCTGCCACTCAATTTTTTGTACTATACAACAGCGCAAGAGGGGGGAGTAGTAGTAGTACCAGCTGGCATATTCTGGCCCATGGGAAATATTTTAGGACAAGTAATGCTGCGGTTGATTCAAAATGAGAGTTCACTGCAGCATCAAGATTCACTTTTTTCTTGGAGCGAAGGAGAAGCCGCAGGGTGGCGGCGCGTGGTTGGCTTGGTGTCGCAGGAGGTAGCGGCAGCACAAGCTCTGCTTTTGCTATACTGGAGGGGACGAGCACGGGAGAAAGGTGGTGGAGCCTCTGGAGTGCATTTAGGCTGCAGGTGGGACTACACGGAGGGAACTAGGCGCCCAAAGAAGCCGGAGAGAGCACAAGAGGTAGGCGGGGGAAACCGGGACATAAGCCTCCTCAGGGGCGAAAACAAGGTAGTGACAAACTGAGAAGCAGTGCAGGAAGGGAGACTCCGGTTCCCCCATTCTGTAAACAGTCCTTGCATCAAGTGGATAGGGGCTAACCCCCAAGCAATTCTAGAAGTAAACTGAAGGGGGAATCTAGTAGGGCAGGTAGGGTAAAAACGAAAGCAGAGGAGTGCAGAGTTAAAGTTACACTCTCACTAAGGTCTTTTTAGGTCTCGCTTAGCGTTGTGGCACACATGCGCTGTTCGCTCTGCGAGGCTTCTTGTAATTGATTAACTTTAAGAAGTGGAGTGTAGGCTCCGTCGCGTGTTCTGGCTTGCATCACTGTACATGCTAAACGCTGGCCTCCGACTGTAAGTGAAGCTTTTTAGTCCCTCCTTGTTACCGCCCAGACTCCTTTTGGCCCCGACCACACGGACTGGATCGTTTACTTGAAGTGCGACACTGTCTCCTTCAATTACTGGATAGGCACTTTTTCCCCATTTGCGCAATGGGCCCTCTGTTTCCTGACTTCCTGTGCATCACTACCACCTGCTGCCTCCCTTGTGTACCGGGATGTCTCCTGGTGTGCACCCTCCCTTGGGCTCTGGTTGGGTGTACCGGGATGGCTTCCGATGTGCACCCTCCCCTGGGCTCTGGTTGCAGCCCGCTACTCCACTCTGCAGCAATGGCGGGGGCCCGAAGGTGGCCTGCCTGCGCCATGCAGAGTTATAACTGCGGTGCCAGCACCTCTGTAAGTACCAATACGGCACCCTTGTGTGCCTTTATTTTGTTGGGTTTTCTTTTATTTTTATTTCGCAATGGCGGGGGGCCCAAAGATGGCCTGCCCGTGTCCTGCGGAGTCATAATTGCGGTGCCAGCGCCTCTGTACCAATGCGGCGCTTTCACTTTAACTGCTATTGTTAAAGTGAAAGCGCGATGCAAAAATAGACTTTTTTGCCCACCTGCACCACTCCCCCCTTCTCTCTTTGCACGCTCCTTAAAGCTCCATTTGCTATTCCCCCTCCTGCTTTGCATTAAGAGCCCCCCCCCCCACTAGGCACACACACAACCTTTCCCTTAATGACCCCATGGCACGAACCCACCTGCACTTTTGTAAGTATGCATTTCTGTATGCTTGTGTTTTTCAGACCACTTGTCAGATCCTTACACTCCGCACCCAAAACGTCTCACATGAAACATACTACTACGTCATACTTCTCCAAGAAAATATTCAGGTCTGCCTAGAACTGCTATTTACAGTGCGAGTGCTGCAAGGCCTCATTAGTGCAGTCTTGTGCTGTACAAATGCTCCATGACCCTCCTGAAATCCGAGAACGTGATGCACACAGGTGTTAATCCCAACAAACTTGATGACACGATAATTGTGTGTGCGCACGTGCATGCCTGCATGCCGCTGAGTCTGACCTGGTAGATCCACTGCATATCCTGATCCAAAGCACTACACCTACCCATGTGGTTTCCATGCTATACCGTGCCACCCAATCAAAAAGCCCCGTCCTGAAATGGAATTCCCGCACACACTGGGACGAGGACGTAGGGACTCCCATTAGTGATGATCAGTGGGCATAGTGCTGTCAGCAAACCGGAAGTGTGTCATCAAGCAGTAGGTTACGCATCATACACTTCAAATACTTACATTGCATATATCACACCCTGGTTAGTCTCCATCGATTTAAACTCCGAGATAACGATCGATGCGAGAGATTAAATAAAGCTGGAGCAGGATTTCTACACCTGGTGTTGGGAGAGCGAGGCTATTCAGAAGTATTGGACATAAGTTTTGCAAACCCATGAGCAGATGATTGGCTCCCCAATTCTGAACACTCCACTAACAACATTGATAGGATACACAGTGGAGATAGAAACGAATAGTTTCTTACCTGTCGGTGTAGTTTTGCAGCTTGAAGATCTTTCTGGATTCACTATGCTGTGCATTATTCCGCGATCTGGTGGTTGGGTCCGGATTCGTAGTCTCTTTTTTTTTTTTTGTAGCCCAGGTGGGCGTCGACGTCCCACCATTTGGTGCACCTCTCGTGACGTCGTCGTGCTTCCTGCGGAAGTCCCACCTTTGGGGCGCCATCTTCGGGTTCTTTTTTCCCCCGTTTTTTTTTTGTGTTTTTTTTTAACCCTAGGCGAGTGATTAAATTGTATGTCCACTTTTCTGTAGTATTTCATTCCTTCTGTACCTCTGTTTTTCCTCCTCTTCCTCCAGCCTCATCTTCCTAGCGGAGGTGGTGGGTTCGCTAGTGAATCCAGAAAGATCTTCAAGCTGCAAAACTACACCGACAGGTAAAAAACTATTCGTTTTGCAGCGTGAATATTTCTGGATTCACTATGCTGTGCATAGACTTTGTAGCGGTTTGTTATCTTTGTGGCAGCTGGGTGGTAGATGAGCGTTGGTCGTTGAATATGTGTTGAAGCACCTTCTGTCCTACTTGTGCTTCTTTGTTCATCTGTATGTCCACGCAGTAGTGCTTGGTGAACGTGTGCACCGAAGCCCATGTTGCCGCCAGGCATATGTCCTGAATGGGCGTGTTTGCCAGAAAGGCAACGGGTTCCCCTTTCTTCCTTGTGGAGTGAGCTTGAGGCCCCTCCGTTAGCTCCTGTCCTGCCTGTTTGTGGCAAAACTGTATAGTTAGTGCAATCCATCTAGCAATGGTGCCCTTTGTCACTGGTCTCCCCATGAAGCTTGATGCAAAGGACGCAAAGAGCTGCTGAGTTTTTCTGTGCTCCTTGGTCCTCTCAATGTAGTGCATCACTGCTCTCCTAGCGTCTAGAGTGTGTAGAGCCTTTTCTGCTTTCGAAGTTGGGTTTTGAAAGAAACTCGGTATCTGAATACTCTGGTTCAAATGGAATGCCGACACGACTTTAGGCATGAAGTGTGGGTCCGTTCTCAGGACAACCCTGTCCTTGTGTATCTGTATGTAGGGCTCTTGTAGCGTTAGTGCTTGCAGTTCGCTCACCCTGCGTAGCGAGGTTATGGCTACCAGAAATGCCGTTTTCATAGTCAACATCTGCATTGATGTCTTGTGCATGGGTTCAAATGGTGCTTTCATAAGCTCCGTCAGTACCACGTTGAGGTTCCATGCCGGCGGCGGCAACCTTATAGGTGGCGCGATTGGTTTAGCTCCTTCCATGAATCTCTTTACTACCTGCGACGTAAAGAAACTTCCACCCTTCTCCCCTCTTGTGTAGGCTCCTATCGCCGCTAGGTGTACCCTTAGGGAGGTGGAGCATAGGTTACTTTTCAGAAGGTGCGTGAGGTATCTCAGCACTGTTGAGTCCTTAGTCATTTTATTCTGCAGGCCTTTTTTGCCACACCATATTGTAAATCTTTTCCATTTTGCACTATAGCATTTGCATGTAGTTGGTCTCCTAGCCTCTCGCAGCACTCGCATAGTGCTTGGAGGCAATCTAGGGTCCGCAAACTAACTCTTCAGGAGCCATGCCGCCAGGCTGAGGCTTTCTGGCTCTGGATGTAGAACCTCTCCGTTCTGTATGGAGAGCAGGTCCTTTCTTCTTGTGAATCTGTGGGGATTCCCTTGAGCCATTTCTTGAATTTGGGAGAACCAAGTCTGCCTTGCCCACTCTGGTGCCACCAGGATCAGTGTCATGTTGCTGGTTCTGCATTTCTCGAGCACCCTGTGTAACAGTGGTATCGGCGGAAAAGCGTAGGCAAATGTCCTTGACCAGCTTATCCATAGGGCATTCCCTTGGGATTGCTGATCTGGTTGCCTGGACGCGAGGCTTCGGCATTTTGCATTCTGGCGTGTTGCAAACAGGTCTATTGTGGGAGTTCCCCATTTCTGGAAAAGCTTCTGCGTTTCGTGCCCATTGAGCTCCCACTCGTGTGAAGCAGAGGTCTGCCTGCTTAGCCAGTCTGCCTCCACATTGTCCTTCCCTGGTAGGTGAATCGCTAGCAGGTCTATCTTGAGAGGTATGGCCCATCTCCAAATCTCCTGTGCCAGAGTGGAAAGGGGGAACGACTGTGTCCCACCCTGTTTGTTGATATAAAACATGGTTGTGGTGTTGTCCGTTTGAATCAACACTCTCTGGTTGTACAGGTGCTTCTGGAATGCCTTCAGGGCTAGCAGGACAGTCTTCAATTCCAGGTAATTGATATGTCTGACTGCATCTGCCGGAGCCCACAGGCCCCTCACTCAGAGTTGGTCCATGTGTGCTCCCCATCCCCTTTGAGATGCGTCCGCGGTGATGGTCACAGTTGGGCTTGGTGGTGCCAGGCTTTTCCCTGTAGATATGTTGTCCCTGTTCCACCAAGTTCCCTTCCTGCACTGCGTGTGTAACCACTAGATCTTCCCAACTTCCGCTTGCCTGTGACCATTGCTGTTGTAGCCATTCTTGGAATGGTCTCATGTGAAGTCGTACATTTGGGACCAGGTGGATACATGATGCCATCATCCCCATGATCTTGCTCACTGTTCTCACTGTCAGAACTCGCCCCTTCTGGTAGAGGCGCGTCTCCCTCAGTAGGGCTTCTGCTCTCCTGTCGCTGGGCACGACCGTCCTGTTTATGGTGTTGATTTTTGCTCCCAGGAAAATCTTCACCTGTTCTGGCTTCATTGATGACTTCCCCCAGTGTATGGAGAACCCCAGGTTTGTCAGTGTCTTTGTCACCTGTGCTGCGTGTTTCTCGCATTTTTCGTGGGTGTTGGCATCCTTGAGGTCCACGGTGGACATGAAATCTCCGCCCCTTATTTGGGGCAGCACCTCCTGTAGTGATGTCATTTTGAACTTGTGTTCTGATGTATTTGTTTAGGTATCGCAGATCCAGGATGGGTCTGAGATTTCCGTCTACTTTTGGTACCACGAAGTAGTTCGAGTAGACCCCTTTGTTCCTTTCCTTGTGAGGCGATGGCTCTTTTCAAGCAGCTTCAGTGTTTCCTCTCTGAGTTGAGCAAGCTCCTGACCTGAGCGTTGCCTTCGTTTTGGTTTTCTGTTTGGAGGCGTCCACGCAGTAACCGTGTTGTATGACGTTCAGTATCCACTTGTCCGTGGTTATACGTTGCCATTCCTGTAGGTAGCGGCCCAGCCTTCCGCCTACGGGTGTTGGATGTTCGTAGGCGATTGGGTCTCTTCCCCCCCTTGCTGTTTTTGCATTGCGCCTCACCCCTGGGGGTATCTTGGGGGTGAGCGTCCCCATGCGTGCCGAGTCACTTTGATGAGGGTTGGTCACTCCCTCGTCTCCTTTGGCCACGTCAGTTTCCCCTCCCGTGAAAGGACTGGCCCCTTGGCTGGTACTGCCAGTTTTGTTTTTGCTGACCTTGCTGTCCGTGACTTTCACTCTGCTGACTTTGCTGGAACGTCTGGTGCGATGTTCCCTGCTGGTTACCCCCTCTACCGTAGGGTCTTCTAGTTGGAGTGCCTCTTCTCATCCCCCTGAACTGTAGGGCCCCCATGGACCTTGCCGTCTCGTTCTCTTTCTTCAGCTGTGTGAGTTTTTCGTCCACTGTCGCCCCGAACAGTGTTTCCCCGTTGAAAGGGGTGCTTAATATGTTGCTCTGCACCTCCTGTTTGAATCCAGAGATTCTCAGCCAGGCCCGTCTTCGTTCAGTGATCCCTATGGCCAGTAGTCTGCTGGAAGTTTCCGCCCCGTCCAATGCAGTTTTAATGCATGAGTTGGCTATGTTTTTACCTTCTTCCACAAGGTGGGATGCTCTTTGGCGGTACTCTTCAGGGAGGTGTTTGACTAATTCCCCCATCTCGTCCCAGTGCTGGTACTGGTGACGATTGAGAAGCGCATTGGAGTTCGCCATGCGCCAGTGCATTGCCGCGTTCCTTTCGACCTTCCTTCCAGTGAGGTCCATTCTCCTGAATTCCTCATCGGGGGTGGCCCAGAGGTCGCTGGCACGTTGGCCCTTCTCCTGGCCGTGGAAGCGATGATGGAGTCGGCAGTGACTGCTCCCTTGATGTAAGGCGGGTCCAAGGAGGAGTGCTTGTATTTCTTCTCAGTCCTGGGCGTGATGGACCGGCATGTTGCTGGCTCCTTAAAGGCTTCCTTCCCCTGGTTCATTACGCTTTGGAGCATGGGAAGGAACTGGCTCCTCGTCTGAATGGGGAGCAGGGTCTCGAGAAGGAAATCAGCTTTCGGCTTCTCCTCGTCCAGTTTTACCCCAAAGGCTGCTGCAGCACTCCTGACGACCATATTGTACACCCCGATGTCGTCTGGCGGCAAAGGCCTCGAAGGATACGTGTCCACGGGCTCTTCGGGATTTTCGGCGTCGATATCTTGCCAATCCAGTTCATGAGTTGTTGATGGCGCCGAGCTGTAGAACGACTGCTGGTCGGCCTCCTCGTCTTCGCCTTCATAGTAGGTGCCTTCTTCCTCCTCCTCAGGATCTCTCGGCAGCCCTTCGGCGTAGAATTCGTCCTGTTCCTCGATCGACGACGTCAGTCGACTGAGTCGTTGGAATTCTGAATTGCTTCATCTTGGCGTCGAACTCCTTCCTCTGAAGGATGCTCTCCATCTCCGCCTCGAGCCTGCTCTTCTTCTCCATTTCGGAGATGCTTTCGACGTCGACCGCGGCTCTTTGACAGAGCTTGCGCCGACGCTGGCTTGTCTTTCTGCGTCGAACGGACTGCTTTCGACGAACTCAGCCTTTCGGCGTCCTTCGGCACCAGGGAGTCCTTCTCGGAGGATCAGCTCGGCCTTTTGTCCATGGATCCACCCTTGGTCGTCGAAATTTTCGGCGCCGGTGCTCCTTTTGAGGACTTAGACTCAGATTTTCGAGGCCCTTTCGGGGGTTTTGAACTCGACGATTCTCTTACCTCATCAGGCGTTTACGTATCGGTCTCTGCGACCGTGAAGACGTCGGGTCCTTCGGTGATGTTGTCCTCATAGTCGGTGGAGAGGCCCAGATCGTAAAGCGACGGGGCCTTACCCTTGCCTTCCATGCTGAAGTTCGCTCTTCTCTGGCGTTCTCTCACTCGGAGCGTCTTCGGCGCGAAAGCTGAACAGGCGTTGCAGTCCTTGCTCGGGTGGTCGATCGGTAGGCAAAGGTTGCAGACCGGATGCTGGTCCTTCTGCGCGAACTTGTGGTGGCAGTTAGGGCAGAATTTGAATGGTGTCTTGTCCATTGCGCTCAGAGCCTCTGAGTGCGCATCCTCGAAGGGCGTCGAAGAAAATTCCTGGGAATTCTTCCTTCTTCGCGTCCCGGATGTAATAAAATTCCTCTGTTATCTCAGCTGTTCTTTCTCGACGAAACTCGCGTTTTCTCCTTCTTCCTTCGATTGAAATCCTGGAGCTTCGATGACGATCCAGACCCAACGGCGGAAAAAAGAATCTGAAGATGGCGCCCCAAAGGTGGGACTTCCGCAGGAAGCACGACGACGTCACGAGAGGTGCACCAAATGGTGGGACGTCGACGCCCACCTGGGCTACAAAAAAAAAAAAGAAAGACTACGAATCCGGACCCAACCTCCAGATCGCGGAATAATGCACAGCATAGTGAATCCAGAAAGATCTTCAAGCTGCAAAACTTCAGGTAGGAAACAAGTATCGCTGGGTCTGTTATTAGCCAAGCGAAGAGTAGCTTGCAAATGGGGGAGGGGCATAGCGCCTACATTTAAGGAATGGATGCGCGATCTTATCTACTGTTAAGATCCACTTTCAACATATGCAGAGCTAATGCAAACTACCTCCAGACCGCATGATATATGGGACTAACTGCAGACCTACCTGATGGAACACCAATCCGATCAGGATAGTTCTGGGAAGAACGCACAAAAGGAGTCATTCCATGCGGAAGATGATAGAGGTGGTTCGGGTGGCAGGAGCTACTGGAGAGAAGGGCCCCTAAAACATAAATAGTTACAACCACCTGCACCAGAGTGCGCAATGAGGGGTGAGTGGCGGCATGCTGGATAATTAACTGTAATAGTAATAAGGACATTCATGTGATCATTCAGATGCGAAGACAAGAAACTGCAAACCTGTTTACTGTGTGTTAAAATAGAGCAAGTACATGGCTGTACTGAGAAGCAGCAAGATATGACTGACCGCCTGTGTTACCATGTTTGTTGTCGGTATGTATTAATAAAAAACCTAATACAGATATTTAAAAAAATGTTAGCCCTCGAATTGTTTACCAAATGGAACAGCACTTCAGGGTTAATAAATCGCCACGAGAAACACGCTGTGCAGTACCAGCTGAACTATTGTATGAATTGTAAATATTCAAGTGATACTATAGAAAAGTGAGATTTAATTTGATTATATTTTGCCACTGCTCAATTTGCTAATTTTGTATAACAAATTCTATGTCAAACTGACAAAGATAAAAGTACTCCTGCATTTAAATATTTTTGGTATTTATGTATGAACATTTATGATTCAGTTAAGCAGATATATATTTGACTAAATCATCCGTCATAGAACACAAATGATAATATAATGGTGGCTGGTGAATGAATCGTGAAAATGGAACAGCAAAAAAGTACATAAGTGAAAAAAGTAGTCCGTATACACATTTTACAACAGTGGCAAACATGACTAATCAAGGAGTAACTGAGTTCAATCGAAATCAGGTTCTTTAGTTTGTCAATGTTTCAGTTCCTCGGATATCGACCAGGGACATCATCAGGATCTAGAGGAAGTATTAACTGTTCTGAGTCTCTATGACATTCAATATTATTTGTCCCCACTGATATATTGTTGCAGACTATTATTTATTTCTCTTATAAATCTTCTCCCTCCGGATACAAGGTAGGTGTGCGCGCACGCGCACACACACAGAATATACCACTTCTGCTCGATTCCCTGCCACCGGAATCAGAAAGGGAACAAACACCTCTTAACTGCGTGCAATATCTGTATTTGGAAACGTGCTCAGCCGCCATGATGCGTTTCAGCCCCTAGAGGCCTTGATCACATGACATACCCATACTTCCCCCCACAATTTCAAGTGCCAGTGCAAATAACTGAAAACAGACTGCCCATTTGTTTTCTTAACAGCATTATTACAGTTGTGTCACAAGTAATACAGGAAATTAATAACTAATCAATAATCTTATGTACAGTTCTCCTTACATGTGCAAAATAGCACAGTATAATGTTCATATTAGTTGGCCCAAATAGATTCTCCTGTGCATAATTTCAAAATTTAAAAAAAAAAAAAAAAAAAAGTATAAATTTATTGGCCTTGACTTGGGCAACATGTTCAATAATCGCAACACTATCTGTATAAATAAATGTTATCTACAATAGTTACTAAAATTTGTAAAAAATTGTAAATAATTAATATAATGTGCAAATTAGGCAAAAATATAGGTATAAATACCTTGACCTTGCATTGGGTATCATGCAATTCTATCAGTATGAATACATGATATCCACAATATTTACTGACTGCTGTAAAATATTGTAAACAATTGATATGATGTTCAAATAGCGCTGCTGAATGGTCTGCTCCACCTGTGCAAACAACGCATTATAAAACCTTATTTCTTCTACACATGCCCTATATTTAAAATTACTACAGTGATAAAGTTTGCTGTTCCTACAATCTGTTAAAACCAAATATCTTTAAAAAGTGCTAAGAACTACAACAAAAAGGTTGTACTCCCTTTGCAGTGTCTAACTAAAAAAACCCTATAAATAAATTGCTTCAAGTGACAAAATTTGTTCAGCTTGCCATAGGAGGCCTAAATCGGAACTCCTCTGTAGCTCGGAATGGGGAAACTAAGTAAGTAGGAAGAAGGCTCAGCGAAGGGATTAACTAATTAATTACCTATTAGGTAATGTTTGTATCTATAACTCATCCATTTGGTACTTGAATTGTCGGGTATCTTTTGTGCCGACTTCTAATGGAAATGTAACTAGTCACAGTAATATGGGTCTTTATAACCAGGTGTGTTTGTCCTCAGTTGTATTTAAACCATTCGGACTCTTGCTATCCAATTCTAAAATGTATTTGGTCTCAAGATGTCCAAGAATGGCCTCCCGGTTACCTTCACGTTTGAGGGGTGGCACGGTGTCTATTACGTAATACTACAGTTTGTCCAGACCCTTCTCATGAACCTCTCTGAAGTGACATGCCACAGGGTAATTTGGATCTTCATTATAAATGGCCCTTATATGTGCTGGAGCACTATTGTGGACTTGCAGTTTCGTACTGCCAACGTACCGCAGTCCACAAGCGCAGTCCACAAGCGCACTCCAGCACATAAACAGCAAATTCCGATTTGCGGGTTAACCTCTTCGGTTCTCACGACGGTTTCGGAGCAGTCATGGCATACAGTGGGAGTGAGCTCATGATGGCCCCCAGCCGTCGTGACACCCACCCACGGGGGGGGGGGGGCCTTCCCCTGCCTAACCCCTGTCCCACCCCCCCCCTCCACGTCATCAATGGCGCAGACGTCATTGGAGGCTTCCCTTCGTTTCCCAACGCACTGGAAGCCATTTGCTTCCAGCGCGTCGGGAAACCAAGAGATGAGTTTTGCCTCGTGGAGGGTGGGGGGTATATTTTCAAAGGCATCGGAGGAAAGGAAAGGGTTTTACTTTCCTCCGATGTCTTTTGAAAAATGCATTCCTGCTTTTTAAACGGCGTGTGTAGCCCCACTGGGCCAGTATGTTATTTTTTTTTTTTAAATGCCCTATCTGTTTTGGGGAGCGGGCGCACCCCTTGGGGGGGGGGGGACAAATTGTACAGCTGGGTCTGCCCCCCTTGGGGGGGGGGGGGGGGGGGGGGAGAAGAGAAGAGGGCAGATCCGCATTCTTCATTAAAAAACAGTGTGTATGCCCCCACTGGGCCAGTATGATTATTTTTTTTAAATGCCCTATTTGTTTTGGGAAGCGGCTCCTTGGGCAAGGGTCGCTCCTCTTGGGGGAGAAATGTTTAGTTGGTTTTGCCCCTCTTGTGGGGGGGGGCAGATTGGATCATTAAAAAAAAATTCATTATATGACGCTCACTGGGCCACCAGGGATGTTTTTTTTTCTAAATGCCCTTTGTGTGTCGGGGAGCGGCCCCTTGGGCAAGGGTCGCTCCCATTGGGGGAGCAATTTGTTTAATTGGGTCTGCCCCCTTTGGGGGGCAGATTTGATTACAAAAAAAAAATAAGTAGATGAGTGCCCCCTAGGCCACCAGGGATTTTTTTTTTTTCTTTCTAAATGCCCTTTTTTGTCAGGGAGCGGCCTTTTGGGCAAGGGTCACTCCCCTTGGGGGAGCAATTTGTTTAGGTGGGTCTGCCCCCTGTGGCCACTAGGCCACCAGGGAATTTCTTTAATTAAATTATGTTTTTGGGGAGCGTTCTTAGGTAAGGGTCGCTCCCCTTTAGGGAGCATTTATTTTGGCAGTTTCTGTCCCCCCCTTGGGGGCAGATCACCCTTGTGAGTCTAGGCCCACCAGCCCCCAAGGGGGGCAGAAGCCAATTGACACCAGAGATTGGTTTAGTGTTGTTGGGGAGGGGCCCCTTGGGCAAGGGTCGCTCCCCTTGGGCGAGCAATAGATTTTTGTAAAGTGACCCCTTCGGCTAGGGTCGCTCCCCTCTGGGGAGCATTTATTTGAGCCGTTTCTGACCCCTTGGAAGGGCAGATTAAACAATTCATTTTATTGTATGCCCACCAGGAATTGTTTTGTTGTTGTTGGGAGCGGCCCCTTGGGCAAGGGTCTTTCCCCTTTATGGGATATTTATTGTGGTGGTTTCTGCCCCTTTGGGGGTCAATCGGCCATTTGTTTTCAGAACCATCTGTCTCCTAGGGGGGAAGAAGCCAGTAGACACCAGAGCTTCTTAAATGTTGGTGTTGGGGAGTGACCCCTTGGGCAAGGGTCGTTCCCCTTTGAGGGTGAATTTTTTGGGTTGTTTCTGCTCCCTGTGGGGGCAGCTCGGCCTTGTGCTTTTAGGCCCACCTACTCCCTTTGCTTGGCTGGTAGTTTGTGGACTAGTGCATTATTTGCATATGTGATTGTAATGTTTTATTTCTCCTTTTTATTCTAGTGTAAAGCTTTTGATTCCGGTTTGTGGTTTCAGCAGTGGTTGTACTGCAGTTTTGCGTAGTTTACTTTTTTTGGTAAGAAATTTTTTTTTTGTTGTATTTACTCCAAATGAGTATTATTGTCATGCATGAATGAATTTTTTTGTAAGTGGTTTCGTAATGGCAGCATATTTTGTGCATGTAATTCTTTGCGATGTGTTTTGCATCGTCTTGTGTCATTTTCTTTTCTTTTTTAGTGGGATATTGTTGATCCTTACTGTGTTTGTGCAGAGTAGGTGGTGGGGAGTCTAGCTGCTTCTGGCGAGTGGTATCGTTTTGGAGTATATAGGTCTTTCTGATAAAGAGGCATTTTGTTTATTTATTTATTTTTCAAAGTGTTTGTTGTTGACTTGTTTGACAAGGTACCTTTATTAGTAAGGATTGTGGCTAGCCGTAGAATGACTGCTCAGCAGGTTGTTGGTATGCTGCTTGAATCTTCCTCTGAGCAGGATAATGAGACTGACAGTGCGTCTGAGGGAGAGGAGGTAGGGGAAGATTCAGGCAGTGAGTTCTCTCCACCTGGAATCATCGGATGATGAAGATAACACTTCACAGAGTGGATGAAGGTACCCCCAATGCAGATGAAGTGCCTGTTTTAGAGGGGAACACTGATGTGCCGATGGTGCAGCAAGAGACATCGGTATTGCAGCCCGAGGCTGCAAGGCTTCGTGCTGGACTCTGGGTTGATCCAAACAGCGTGCAGCCGGTGTTGTCTGCCTTTAGCGTGGATGCAGGGTGTAGAGTGGATTGCGAAAAATGTTTCCCTATACAGTTCTTTCAGTTGTTTATGGATGATGTATTTTGGGCTGAGATTGTTGAGCAGACTAATTTGTATGCTGAACAGTTTGAGGGACCACAGTGCCACACTTAAGCCCCACTCTAGAGCTACCCGGTGGACGCCCACAAATCTGGATGAGATGAAGTTTTTGGGTTTGACTTTGATGGGCTTGATAAGGAAGCCGTCCATGGCTTCAGATTGGTCAACCAGTCCCTTGATGGTAACGGCCATATTTCCTGCGATTATGACCTGTCATCGGTATTTACTTTTGCTTCGGATGCTGCATTTTGTTGATAATTCTTTGGCGTTGCCACGAGATCACCCTGACACTGACCGTCTTTTTACGATTCGGCCTGTTCTTGATCACTTTGTAGATAGATTTTCAGAGATCTATACTCCAGGGAAAGAAATATCTATTGATGAGTCTTTGGACTTGTTCAAGGGCCGTTTGGTTTTTAGGCAGTACATCTCTAGCAAGAGGGCACGCTATGGAATTAATCTGTATAGGTTGTCTGAGAGTAGGACAGAATATGTTTTTAATTTCAGTGTGTACACTGGTAGGGATTCCACTTTTGACCACCCTGGTTGTCCTTATACTTTTGGAGTTTGAGAAAATTGTGTGGGATCTTGCTGGAGCACTGTTTAACAGTGGCCACCATTTGTACATTGATAACTTCTACACTGCTGTGCCATTGTTTAAGGAATTTTTCAAAGTGGACACGTTTGCTTGTGGCACAATCCGCTCTAACCGTAAAGGTTATCCAAAAGAGCTTGTTTCCCAAAAACTTCAGAGGGGGCAGTGCAGTTCCTTGCGTAGTGATGAACTACTAGCTGTGAAATTTGTGGACAGGAGGAATGTATACATGCTGACTACCATCCATGAGGAGAGTACTTCACCCGTGGCTGTTTGGGATCAGTTTGCTTAAGTACGCAAACCGGTGTGCATTTTAGACTACAATAAGCACATGGGTGTTGTTGATAGAGTAGATCAGAGATTGGAACCTTACACTGCTATTCGTAAGGCGTACATTTGGTACAAAAAGTTGGCCATCCATCTCTTCAATTTAGCAACTTTCAATGCTTTTGATGTGTACAAGGAGCGTCCTCCTGAGTCAAAGTTGACTTTTGTTCATTTTCAGCAGTCTGTGATAGGAATCCTTGTTGTTGTGGAACAGGCAAGTGTTCCTAGAGTTGGAGTGGTGGAAGATGTGGCTAGATTGAAAGATCGCCACTTTCTTGATTTAAATCCTCCCACGCCCAAAAAAAAAATCAATCCCTGTAAGAGATGTAGAGTCTGCTTGCGAAGAGGTGCGCGGAAGGAGTCGTATGCACTGCCGATTGTCCTTCTAATCCTGGGCTGTGTGTGCCCTCATGTTTCAGATTGTATCACACTAAAAAGAGTTTTTGGGAGCAACTGTGAGTCTAATAGTGTACTGCCTGGTCTGTATGGTTTCATAGTTTTACAGTTTCACGTTTGGCAATAGAATGAAGTCTTTAGTTTCTGCTGTTTTTGTAGTTATAGTTGGTATCCAGTTGCAATTGGTTTGTTTTCTTTCTTGTTTAAAAAAATTTATGGCAGTGTGCGTGGACGGGCGCGTGGCTGGCAGGGTGCGTGGACGGGCGCGTGGCTGGCAGGGTGCGTGGACGGGCGCGTGGCTGGCAGGGTGCGTGGACGGGCGCGTGGCTGGCAGGGTGCGTGGACGGGCGCGTGGCTGGCAGGGTGCGTGGACGGGCGCGTGGCTGGCAGGGTGCGTGGACGGGCGCGTGGCTGGCAGGGTGCGTGGACGGGCGCGTGGCTGGCAGGGTGCGTGGACGGGCGCGTGGCTGGCAGGGTGCGTGGACGGGCGCGTGGCTGGCAGGGTGCGTGGACGGGCGCGTGGCTGGCAGGGTGCGTGGACGGGCGCGTGGCTGGCAGGGTGCGTGGACGGGCGCGTGGCTGGCAGGGTGCGTGGACGGGCGCGTGGCTGGCAGGGTGCGTGGACGGGCGCGTGGCTGGCAGGGTGCGTGGACGGGCGCGTGGCTGGCAGGGTGCGTGGACGGGCGCGTGGCTGGCAGGGTGCGTGGACGGGCGCGTGGCTGGCAGGGTGCGTGGACGGGCGCGTGGCTGGCAGTGTGCGTGGACGGGCGCGTGGCTGGCAGTGTGCGTGGACGGGCGCGTGGCTGGCAGTGTGCGTGGACGGGCGCGTGGCTGGCAGTGTGCGTGGACGGGCGCGTGGCTGGCAGTGTGCGTGGACGGGCGCGTGGCTGGCAGTGTGCGTGGACGGGCGCGTGGCTGGCAGTGTGCGTGGACGGGCGCGTGGCTGGCAGTGTGCGTGGACGGGCGCGTGGCTGGCAGTGTGCGTGGACGGGCGCGTGGCTGGCAGTGTGCGATCAGGGACGAATGAGACTCTAATGCTCAACTAAAACCCTGTATCTGTTTTTATTCTGCCCACGACATCCTAGAAATAAAGAGGATTTCTCTGGTGTATACCACAAGGCATTTTTAGCTTTTCATTTCTGTCTGGATCAATTATCCAGAGAAACATTCTTTTTGGGCAAGACTGCCCTGGTGGTATTATCCTACCAGGGTGTGGAGTGGTGCAGATGATGAAGCATGTCACAATTCAGTGAGCGAGGAGTCTACTCCTAAATCTTCGGATGCTTTGGTAGGATCGTGAAGTGGGTTCTTTGGATTCTGTTGCTTCCTTTTGCCTAGTTTTTGTGATGGTCTATTTGAGAGAATGCAACCAGGTATGTTTTCTCTCGCTCTTCCTGTGAGAGAACATTTCAATAAAAGAGGTTTGGGGAGTTGGGCGAGGGAGGGAGGGTGGGGGGGGGGGGGGAATAGTAACTGGTGGGTTTAGTTAAGGTGCTAACGTCGACATTGCCCTTTTCAAGTCTGTTATACTACATGAGCCTCATGCTGGACATGTTCCCGTTGTCGCATGGACATTGGCAGCCAACTTTGGTTACGTATGTAAGGGACTAGTCGCATACCATCAGTTGTGGGACCTGTTGGGCGATGCATGGACATTGACAGGTTTGGTCGCATGTCACTTTACCTGCCTTAAAACACTAAATAGTTTTTTTTTTTTTTTTAAAGCAGAGGGAATATAAATATTAAAATGCACCTTGTTATAAAATACTTAAACTTGCACACCTTATGAAAACAGGCATTGTAATGCAGCTTGTCTAACTGCTAAATCAGCTTTGTGCCTCGAGTCCAGCCAGTAGTGGTTCCTAAAAGTATGGGGACGCACAGAATCCACTTGCCTGCTGGGGACTCATTGTCCCAGATGCCATTGCCCTGAGGGGCCAACGTTGATCCTGGTCTGCGTGGTGAGCATTTAAGCACTAGCAAACTACCGCGGTGTGGAATGCTCGTGGGCTGAGCCTGGGCCAAGGGCGGGCCCATCCTGCACCAGTCGGCGACAGGGCTACCCCCCCTTGGCTGTGAAGATTTCGGCCCCAGCTAGACCGTACATCAGTGGGGGCTCAACCTCGGGGGAAGAGAGTTCTGAAGCACATGCTCTGCAAATAGTGGTGAGGGCACCTATAATAGCCTATTTTGGGTGCCTGACTATGTCGACCTAAGACTGGAGGAGGCCAGGAGGAGTTTTCATCGAGAACAGCAGAGTCAAGAGCAAGAAACTCTTGCCTTTTTTCCCTACTCTCCCTGTCTTTTTTGCAGTGTTCCTTGGCATACCTAATCCATCAGACCTGTGGGGGGGGGGGATCCATCAGACCTGTGGGGGGGGGGGGGGATCCATCAGACCTGTGGGGGGGGGGGGGGGGGGGATCCTCCATCAGACCTGTGGGGGGGGGGATCCTCCATCAGACCTGTGGGGGGGGGGGATCCATCAGACCTGTGGGGGGGGGGGGGGATCCATCAGACCTGTGGGGGGGGGGGGGGGATCCATCAGACCTGTGGGGGGGGGGGGGATCCATCAGACCTGTGGGGGGGGGGGGGGGGGGATCCATCAGACCTGTGGGGGGGGGGGGGGGGGGGATCCATCAGACCTGTGGGGGGGGGGGGGGATCCATCAGACCTGTGGGGGGGATCCATCAGACCTGTGGGGGGGATCCATCAGACCTGTGGGGGGGGATCCATCAGACCTGTGGGGGGGGATCCATCAGACCTGTGGGGGGGGATCCATCAGACCTGTGGGGGGGGATCCATCAGACCTGTGGGGGGGGATCCATCAGACCTGTGGGGGGGGATCCATCAGACCTGTGGGGGGGGATCCATCAGACCTGTGGGGGGGGATCCATCAGACCTGTGGGGGGGGATCCATCAGACCTGTGGGGGGGGATCCATCAGACCTGTGGGGGGGGATCCATCAGACCTGTGGGGGGGGATCCATCAGACCTGTGGGGGGGGATCCATCAGACCTGTGGGGGGGGATCCATCAGACCTGTGGGGGGGGATCCATCAGACCTGTGGGGGGGGGATCCATCAGACCTGTGGGGGGGGATCCATCAGACCTGTGGGGGGGGATCCATCAGACCTGTGGGGGGGGATCCATCAGACCTGTGGGGGGGGATCCATCAGACCTGTGGGGGGGGGATCCATCAGACCTGTGGGGGGGGGATCCATCAGACCTGTGGGGGGGGGATCCATCAGACCTGTGGGGGGGGATCCATCAGACCTGTGGGGGGGGGATCCATCAGACCTGTGGGGGGGGATCCATCAGACCTGTGGGGGGGGATCCATCAGACCTGTGGGGGGGGATCCATCAGACCTGTGGGGGGGGGATCCATCAGACCTGTGGGGGGGGGGATGGGATCCATCAGACCTGTGGGGGGGGGGATGGGATCCATCAGACCTGTGGGGGGGGGGGGGGATCCATCAGACCTGTGGGGGGGGGGGGATCCATCAGACCTGTGGGGGGGGGGGGGGGTCCATCAGACCTGTGGGGGGGGGGGGGGATCCATCAGACCTGTGGGGGGGGGGATCCATCAGACCTGTGGGGGGGGGGATCCATCAGACCTGTGGGGGGGGGGATCCATCAGACCTGTGGGGGGGGGGGATCCATCAGACCTGTGGGGGGGGGGATCCATCAGACCTGTGGGGGGGGGGATCCATCAGACCTGTGGGGGGGGGATCCATCAGACCTGTGGGGGTGGATTCATCAGACCTGTGGGGGTGGATCCATCAGACCTGTGGGGGGGGGGGGATCCATCAGACCTGTGGGGGGGGGGGATCCATCAGACCTGTGGGGGGGGGGATCCATCAGACCTGTGGGGGGGGGGATCCATCAGACCTGTGGGGGGGGGGATCCATCAGACCTGTGGGGGGGGGGGATTCATCAGACCTGTGGGGGGGGGGGGGGGGATCCATCAGACCTGTGGGGGGGGGGGGATCCATCAGACCTGTGGGGGGGGGGGGGGATCCATCAGACCTGTGGGGGGGGATCCATCAGACCTGTGGGGGGGGGATCCATCAGACCTGTGGGGGGGGGGGGGATCCATCAGACCTGTGGGGGGGGATCCATCAGACCTGTGGGGGGGGGGATCCATCAGACCTGTGGGGGGGGGGGATCCATCAGACCTGTGGGGGGGGGGATCCATCAGACCTGTGGGGGGGGGGGATCCATCAGACCTGTGGGGGGGGGGATCCATCAGACCTGTGGGGGGGGTGGGATCCATCAGACCTGTGGGGGGGGGGGGGATCCATCAGACCTGTGGGGGGGATCCATCAGACCTGTACCCCCTCCCTTTTTCATCGTTGCGAGCAGAGATCAATTATTTGTCAGAACAGAGGAAAGGAGACACTGAGGAAGGAGACCTTGAGATCTGATACTATAAACGATTCTCTGACTCCACAGTCTAAGGGAGGAAAAAATATTGTGTTGACTGACTATTACTGTTAACTGACTATCTGGGGTTTATAAAAACCAGGATGAAGCTTTAGTGGCAGACGGGGTGGAGGGAGGTAGGGAAGCACCCGATAACCACTTTTGTATCTCTGTAACAATTCTGTATTGCCACTTTATTTTAATGCCTTTACTTACTCTCTCCTTCAGTGCACTCAGAGTATGGGTGAGAGGAAGCATCCTACCATTGCGTGCAAGCCCCAGTCTCAGTCCCCAGACTAGTCTCAATTATCCCTACTGAAAAACATTACGGGAGCTATGGGGGCTATTGATAAGCAAATATTGCCCGTCAAAGAATATGTTAACGCACGGTGATTGGTCAACAAGCACGGCAACTCTGACCCACGTGTTACCTAATCACCCAGAGAATTACAAGAGTAGCAGTGACAACGAGGGCCTAAGAAAGGATAACAATGTGAATTAGGCTAATGGGGACAACTGGTGGATTGAATACATCTCCAAAACTATTTTCCCCATCTAATTCCAATTCACCACCACCACCCAAACGTGTTAGAAAACCCCGAAATCCTCCTGCAGGCACCCGCCCTAGTAAGGAGGAATTACGGAATAAGCAAGTAAATATTCAAAACAAGTTCTTTCAGCACACAAACAGCCAGACAGAAACTAACTTGTACCCTAACGACTTAACCAACAGTAAACTTGACGCCTTAGCCAAGGCACTTCAGCTTCTTGAACAATATGTTAACACCACACCGGAGTCTATACATACTCATTTAATGAAAGTAGAAACAAAAACTAATTCCTGCCTGGACTTGTTGAATACCCTTGTAAGAGGCCAAACGTCAAAAGCACTACACACTGACTTGCCTGACTCCTAATGAGGCCCAACCAAATTCATAACCAATAACATTACATTTATATGTTCTAACATGCACCCTCTTACCCATGCATGCATTCAAAATGGCAGAACACTTAGAGGGGAGGATTTGAATCAAGGTATGCCTTGACCCTGGGTGGACAACGGAAGAAATACTGGATCTGTTGCATTTACTCTAAACATGGATAACTATCCATGAGAATCCACGGATGACTATCCATGAGAATCCACAGAACGCATAACCGACTGCTTGGATCTGGCTCCAGCCGCCACCCCATATGCGATAGTTCTGGCTAACGCTGCCCCCCTTACCTATAAATAGTACACAGAACTGGATTTCACTACGAAACAAGTTCCTAAATTGGCTGGGAATAAGATTAGGTTTAGCCAAACACCTATTTATTGACATTAATATGGTAAGGAGAGTTAAATGGGTGGGGGGGGGGGGGGGGGGAGGTTAAAAAAAAAAAACCTGACTGGTGACTGTTTAGTGCTGTCCTTTAAAACTCCACGGTTGGTGAAGACATTTTTTAGCAGGACTAGGGCCACCAACGACTCCACAATCACTACCTCCTCCCTCCCCCTGGGTTATTTTTACCAACTTGCAAATTTAATTAACGGTAACAGACCGCAGACTAGCTTCAACCCATGACCAAGGGTGAACTTAATAACCGCTTCCAAAGTCTGTCAAACCTGAATGGGCTGGATCGACTCAATGGAGAGGCTTGTATAGACAGCGAGTAAGACAACGATAACTACCTTTACAGAACGCATTGACGACGGAGATACCCCCTCAGCCATTGAAAAAAGGATTAATGCAGACGCATGAAATCGCTCCCAATCCAGCTAGTAGCAACACACCAGTTGTTCCGATTAACAATCAAACACTAGGGAGTGGCTAGCAGCCGAAGCGAATGGCGGCTAGCTAGAGGCTCCCACATCCTCGCTGTCTATCCTGCAGAATCCTGTACCCGTAAAGACTTCAAATCAGAATTAAAGAAGGCTCACCAACCCTACAGTCCACTGCTGCTGGTAACTGTGCGAAGCAATCCCGCTGAGAAGAGTGAAGCAAGGCACCCCGGCGCCCGGCAGCGGGAAACAAACATCGCGGCGCAGAGACTTCTGCCCGCAACTCGGAGGTCAGCGTAGAGCATGCACACGCTGGGGTCGGCAGGAGGAGACTCTAATCCACACGTGGCCGCTGGCCGGCCAGACTGCGGTGAAGACTGGTGCCCGTAGGACCGAGGCAGCTGCGTGTGTGCAGTGATACCGGAGGCACACCGTGGCAGCCGCTACTCGAGGTCCCAGATTCGGAGGCCCGCTAGGCCCACAACTGCATGCGTCTCGCGGAGCCCGGGCGTTGCCGGGGAGGTGGAGCGCAGATCGTCAGAAGTGGCGACACGACCATACCACGTGGCGGCCTGTGATCGGGGCCCCAGGTCCTGGCACCGGTAAGACAGATTTGAGCACCTCTCCGGGGGCCCGGGCGGCCATTGAGAATTGCAGTGGATAAGGCCCCCCGCAGAGCCTCGCTCCTGGTGGCTACTACTGGACCTGTGTGAGATCCAAATCAGAGTACCGGAAGACGGAGAAGGCTGCCAACTGGTGGGCTTGTGTCCAGCTTGAGACCAGGGACGGCGTTTCATGCGCTGGATGGGGCCTGAGGGTCTATGACAACTGCGAGACATATAGACGGCCGGAGGATTAATCACTGGCACCCAAGGCTGCTGTTGGCTGTAGTGGGCCGCATATACAATTAAAAGGTAACCGGCAACTCTCCATACCTGGAGACCCGATATGGCCCCGGAGCGGTGACGCTCTCTTGGAGATACTCAAGACCCCCTCAGGGTCACAGCAGACACAAAGACGGGGGACAAACTGACAACATCCGAGGTAGACTAATGACGTATGGTAAAGGAAATCCCTATACAGGCGACCCACGTGGGAGTACCAAGACTGGCTGACCGGTGCATTAACTGTTATACCCTGGTCCACGGAAAGCACGCAGACACCACCGGCCTCCTTGACCGGCCCAGACAATCACCTCGTGGTGAGGACACTTGAACAGAGTGGTTTTTCAGAGATCAATCCTTGGGAAACCAGACAGGCCCATGGCGAGAACCGCATACTCGCTGGGTAGGTGATGGGGATTACCTAGACTGATCTCGGACATAGTACCCCCGCGCGCGCATCAGGAAGGGACCGAAAGCGAATGCGCACACAACAAGCTAGCTAAATTCGCCTGGAACAAGTCGGTAGAAGATCGTGAGGCACAACAAATGGAGGCACCAGAGACGCAGGAAAATCCTGGACCGCCAGAGCCTACACTGCGCGCTGTCATGGAGGCTATCAGCGGAGTGCGATCCTCCCTCGACTCCGTGAACATTGAGGTATCCCTTATGCGAGCAGACTTTCGCAAAATGGATGATAAAGTGAAAGACCTCAAAATAGTAACTACATCGCTACAAGCCGATACATCTCAACTCCAGACACAGGTCACCTAACTTCAAAGTCAGCAGGTACGGATGGCGCAACAACTTGATGAATATGAAGGGAGGGCTTGAAGAAATAACATACATATATTAGGGGTGCCGGAGCGGGCTGAGGGGCCAGCAGCTGACCTCTATGTGAAAGACTTAATAGTGAAACATCTACAGCCCAGGAGACTATCCAGTTATTTCTCAACTGAAAGAGCGCATAGAGTTCCAGGAGGTAGGCCAAAACCAGGCTCTTATCGTGAAGCGTACCTGGGCGGATCCTGGGGGCAGATTTGCTGTCTTAGAGGCCCAATAAGAGGGAAGGGCGATTAATGTGATTTCACTATACCTATCCCCAGCACTGAGCAAGGAAGCGCTGAAAGACTTAGGGAAAATATTAATTGACCTTCCAATGGGAACCCTGATCCTGGAAGGAGACTATAACATGACCATGGACGACAGAATAGACAAGACACCCACAGCGGTCAGGGGCACGTCCAAATGTACTCATGGAAGAATTTGCCACAGCCATGGTTCTGACAGATGTATGGCGTACGCTCAAACAGAATGAGGCCCAATACACCTATCTCTCTAATGCGGACAACAGCTCGATCGTATCGATTACTTTTTAACACACACAGCCTCAATTGGTAATTTACCAAACCCCTATGCTCTGCCGAGAGGAATCTCCGATCATTCCCCGGTTAGGGTCGAACTTACGCACTGGGAACGGCAGCCACGGACCACTATCATGCTAAACCCTTGGTTGTTGAAAATTCCAAACATCAAAAAAGAATTGTACACGCAAACCATCAATTACTTTAAAGAAAACGTTGGCTCAGTTGAATCGGCACAAATTATATGGGAAGGTTTCAAAGTAGTCTTGAAGGGACAAGCCCTGTCCCTAATGACGGGATACATCCGGAGTAAACGTCACCAGCTAGTCCAATTGGAAGAGGAGTTCCAACAACTGGAACTCGATAACACCAATATGCCATCAGAAGGCACACTACACCGCCCCACACTTAAACAAGAGGAATATAGGATCAAAGCAAGGGAACACATGATGGCTAAACACCTTAACACGCAAAACAGAATGTATGAACTGGGGGATACGGCCGGTAAAACACTGGCCAGGCTGGAAAGGAGAGAGCAAGGGGAGAGATGGGTGCAGAGATTGACTCTCTCAGATGGTAGGACAATTGCACATCCCAAGGATATATAGCATTGGCATTCACAGATCTAGAGCAGATATATTCTCCCTCCACTGCATACACAGCGGAGGATTCCCGTCAACTCCTTTCTGATAGCAAAATACCAATGCTCTCAGAGACTGATAAAATAGACCTAGAGGGTGATTTGACAGACAAAGAGATCCAGAAGGCCATAAGCCAAATCCACTCTGGGAAGGCGATTGGGCCCAACGGGACTCACATCGAATTCTTAAAAGTAACTGCCTCTCAAGTAGCCCCGCACCTGCGGGCTATGTACAATGAAAGCTATGAGCAGGGGAAACTGCCCAACGTCTAGCATCCATAGTTGTGATCCGTAAACCAGGGAAGCCCGTCGATAATTGTGGCTTATATAGACCGATTTCATTAATCAACGTAGAAGCCAAGATTCTAGCGAAAGTTTGTGCCACTAGGCTGGTCGCGGTTATCTCCTCCCTGGTTTACCCTGACCAATCTGGCTTTATGCAAGGGAGGAATACGGCACTCAACATCCACCGTCTCCACAACGTGCTCGCACAAAGAGAATACATGGAAGAAGACGCAGTAGTGATGTCTTTAGATGCCTCCATGGCATTCGACTCTATAGAGTGGCCATATTTATTTGAAGTTCTGGCAAGGATGGGATTTGGTTCCAAATTCTTGGGATGGATAAAACTACTTTGCACCAATATACAGGGTCAAGTAAGAGTCAATTACACATCCTGGGTATTCACATTATGGAGGGGAACCAGACAGGGCTGTCCTCTATCCCCCCCTGATATTTTCCCTCATGCTAGAACCATTGGCAGCCTGGATACGTCGGGATGTCCTGGTGAGGGGCTTAAAATGGGCAGAGGGACAAGAAGATCGAATATCCTTGTACGCCGACGATATTATACATCGCCTCCCCATATAGATCCATACATGGCGTGCTAAACATCTTTACGAATTTTGGAAAATACTCTGGATACAAGATAGATTGGAGTAAGTCGGTGTCGTTTGTGCTTCAGGGCCAGGTTCCTAGTATCCCGGTGAACTGAACAGTTGAGGTGGCAATGGAAGGCTTCCGTTATCTGGAAGTATATGTGACGCCCGACCCAACCCTTTTCTATAGCCGCAACTTAGCACCCCCACTGGCCCGGCTGAGAGCAGACGTGAAACATTGGAAATCCCTACCCCTATTGGGTCGCGCTGCCCTATTTAAGATGCTGGCTCGCCCTCCAGAACTGCCCACACCAAGTCCCAGATACATACTTCTCAGCAGTGGAAAGCGAAGTGCGTACACTGCTCTGGGATGGCAAGGCCCCTCGTATTGCAATGAAAAAGTTAATGAAAAGGTGGTATGATGGGGGTATAGCCCTCCCAGATCTTAGACTACTATTGGACTTCGCAATTGGTGGTGGTGAACCACTGGATTTACTGCTCCCTTAATGATCCCGCCTATTAGACAGATTCAGACTGGGTAATCTGGTTACCTAGGAGCACTATACTCAAAAGTCAGAAAAGGGCGATATTTTGGGCCTACCTCTCACATTGTAATGATCTGGCACCAGATCAACGCGCGTCACAGTTGGTCAAATGTCCTCACAAAAGCGACACTGTTGCGGTATGCCCAGAGACTGGGTTCGCTCTGCTATCAACCTGGTTTCGACAAGTGGGATACTATTGGGATTTCCGTAGTCGGAGATCTGATCAAAAAAGGGTCGATCCTTAAATTTGAAGAGCTCCGGGGACAATAACAAATGGCACAAGGGGACATGTTTAGATACTTGCACGTTAGACACGCCCTCACCACAGCTTCTCCAGATCTCACAGATATACCAGAGTCGTCACCGCTAGAAGATAGACTGCTTGATGGGCCTCTACACTCAAAAGCCATATCATGGACCTACAAAAAAATTATGTAACAACCTACGCGATACATTCCACAAACTCAAAGAACAGTGGCAGGGAGGCCTGGGACCACTTGAGGACTGGCAAATGGCCCTAATGTCCCCTAAAGAAGCGGCTATCACCCTCCGCTTCCGACTGATACCACATAGGACCCTACATAGGTCATACCAAACAGGAGTGACTTTGGTGAAAATAGGTGCCAGGTCCAACGCACTTTGCCTCAGTGGATGCAACCAAACCGCTACCTTTTATCATCCGGTCTGGAGTGCCCGGAGCTCTTGCGAATATGGGAGGGGGGCCACGACTCATATCCAGACTGCATTAGGGAAAGAAATAACTCACACCAAGGTTAGGCCTACTTAATATCTGGATAGCCACAGACCTTACAGAACTAGAAAAGCAGCTGGCCACGCTTGGTTATAACATTGTCAAGCGAGAAATAGCAAGGGGATGGGGGGGCGGCGAACTCACAGTCTATCCAGACATGGGCGAAAGAGCTAGACAAAAGTAGGATTGCGGAAAAGGAAGTATTTACAACACATGGGTGCCCTAAAAAAAAATGGGACAGGAAGTGGGGCAAGTGGAATATCTATTGTGGGGCTATATGTATATCCCCATCGGTGGAACTTGAACTGAGACGAAGTGGTGACCGAGATGTAATGATGTATTATGTGATTGACTGTAATACTAATTTGTAATGTATGCATAACTACTGATGAAACTAATAGAATTATTTTTTTTAAAACAATTCTAAACATAACTCCTCACAAGCTACCTCGGAACTTCTTGGGTTTATGTTCTGGAACGCAGCAGGTTTGCAGAGCAAAAGACATAACTCCAATATATTTGTATAGAAGACACCTGGCTGACAGAGCCTACTCACATGAACGGTTATAGAACATACTTTACTTCCTTGACCCCCTCGAGTCATGGTAGATTGAAGGGAGGTGTGGGGGAGAAATACATACCTATGCCTCCAACAGCTTACAATTCACTAATATCGCTATGGCGATACACAATTCTTTTTGATCATTTGTATGCGACTCGCTGGGCTCTGCTAGGTTAGTAATATACTTTTACAACAATGCTACTACGCGAGAAATAAACTCGGCAAAAATGGAACGATGATTTAGAGCAACAGCAAATATACGATAAGTTTATGGGGGTGGGGTGATTTAATACGTGTGTGTAAAATACTGTTGGGAAAAATGTGGACTGATAAACACAGAAGACATAGACCAATCTCATTTTAGCCATAATATATATGGCGACAAGATCAATGAATTAATATTTAAATTAGACCTAGCATTTGCAAACAAGATCTCTTCCCCTTATGTTCAACGTAACAGTACTTTTAATGGGAGAAACACCCACAGCATTATCACTCCGGTTTTATTATTCAAAAGGTGTGCTGCTCATGTCCCCAGCACTATTTTTTAAGCAGTGGCATAGTAAAACTATCCTACAGGCAGAAGAATTTGAGCTAGCAAATTTTAATAGATACATTCTACTTTGGACACTGATTGTCCCGGAGGGGTTCCTCAAAGAATTAATAGACAGCAAAAGGGAAGCCTTTGAGACTTGTCTTAATGACTCAACCAAGCGTAATGCTAGTAAGGCTATCTTGTCAATCACACAGGGGATGAAGGAGAGCCTTTTTGCTGCTAGAGAAAAAGAGACCGGAGAGGAAAGGTTGGTTCGACACGTCATATACCAAGGCCCACAAACTGCATTACATAAATCCCCCCCAGGTGCACCACCAAGGTTCAGACTAGCACAGCTGATTATAAGCAGGCAGTGAAGTTAAGGAAATTACAGCTACGGTAGGTGGCCTGGGTATCTTTACATGAAGCGAGCATTGACAATGGAGCCTTCTGAAACAATAGGTTTGTTTTGACCCGCTTAAGATTAAACGATGGAAAATGTCCAATCAGTTTTCCAAAAATGTACCACAGGCCTAGAAACCTAATGAACTGTCCATATGATTGTCCAATGGCCCAGAACACTCACTGTGCATGGGGTGCTTTTTTGTGAATTTTATAGTCAACTGAGAAAACGTTATATTTTACCGATCAGAAGACCACTCAATTTTACACAATGTCGACCTGCATATTTATATCCATCACTGCCTACTCTGGATATCTATAGTAGTAAGTCATCCTTCCTATGGGCTGTTTTATGCCAGAAAAAATCTCTCCCAACCTCCTTTAGTATTGGAAAATAGTGTGAAAACCCTTTATCGATTTGGGATAAGTGTTTCAAGCTCTTAAAAGGAACTAGCAAAGCATGTGTAATTTATTGTAATTGCATTTTGGACCCGTTACATCAATGATCTTATCATATGGAAGGGTTCACACTCCTCGGCTGAGAAGTTTATAACATATTTGAATTCCATTTACCTTAACCTAGTACTCAGCGGCCATATAAATAACAATCAGGTCTTCTACCTGGAAGTCTACGTTGAGAACTGAGATTTTAACAGACTATATAGGAAACCTACGGATGGTAACGCTTTGCTTCATGCCAAAAGCTTACATCCTAAAAGCATGATTAACAATATCCCTTATGGGGAGCTTTTGCACATGAAGCGAAACTGTTCTAGTGATCTAGTGAAGAAGACTATGCTGTAGCAAGGAATGAAGCATGTAGTAGTTTTAAAGCGAGGGGTAAATCAAACAATTCTGTTTGTACAGCGATAAAAAAGTCGAAGGGATATCTAGAGAGGAACTTTTAGCCCCTAAAGCTGCTAATGGTAACATCTCTAAACAAACTGAACCAACACGCATGATCACACGCTTTAGTACACAGTCCTCCAAAATAGTTCAAATGTTCCGAAAAAAATTGGCATATTCTTAAAACCAATAACATTCATAAGAATCAAATTCCCATTCAGCCACTGATAACATACAGAAGACCCAGATTTAGCAAGGATCTTCTAGTCACGCTCAATCCATTACTAGACCAAGAGAACCAATAATGGGGTTCTTTCCCTGAATGAAATGCAAGGCTTGCAAATAGTCATAAAAAGAACACCTATGAGTTACTAGGAAAAGAATCTAAATCTACCAGAAACATCAACAAATTACTCAATTGCAATTCTGAATTCACCATATACTGTCTGGAATGCCCTTGTAATGTCTGAAAAGTTTCAGCGCTCCATCCATCATCTCCTTGTGTTTGCTTCTTTAATAGCGATTAATGCAGACTGGTTTTTAGATTTCTATAGCTATTAACTAACGAGGAAACGGATTCACAAATTGGGCCCTCCTAAAAATTTGGCTGCATGTGTATATAGGTCTATGCTGTCTTAAACCTTGTTGCTTTCTTATGATTTTACTATATATATATATATATATATATATATATATATATCTCCACACGAAAAACCTCCAGGCACAGGAGCCCCAGACCCTTCAGGGCGGCCTCACGACAATGGTCCCGGAGAGACCCATCTTACTAACTTTTCGTCACAGAGGAAAGTGAAGCCCAATACCGGAGTTAACTCTTTTATTTGCAGGTACAGCAGCGCACAGAAATTTCATCTCCTCTCCCCTTACGCGTTTCAGCGACCTTTCGCCTTGATCACAGGTTGGAGTCTGTCTTTGCAAAATGCATTTGTGCGCGCTTTTAAAGTTAAAAGTCATGTGACAGTTTGATATGCACTTCAATTCCCATGATGCATTTCATTGAATGTTAACTGCAGGGAATCTTATGAACTCCATCTGCCTTCATATTAAAGGTTTGTTAATCATACTGGCATCACAATTAGTGGGTATATTTTTACGAACTGTCCGATGTTGATTTTATCGTGCTTAGTGCTCTGTTTGTTTGTGGTACCTGCAGCAAGGTCTGTCCTCCGGCACGATAGAAGCGGGGGTCACCCAGCTTCGAATCCCTTCCAACAGCACCATGGATTTGCTGAGTAGCGTTGCCTGGGTTAGGTTCCTGGTGCTGAGTGAGTCGAGCTCCAGATTAATATCCACACGAAAAACCTCCAGGCACAGGAGCCCCAGACCCTTCAGGGCGGCCTCACGACAATGGTCCCGGAGAGACCCATCTTACTAACTTTTCGTCACAGAGGAAAGTGAAGCCCAATACCGGAGTTAACTCTTTTATTTGCAGGTACAGCAGCGCACAGAAATTTCATCTCCTCTCCCCTTACGCGTTTCAGCGACCTTTCGCCTTGATCACAGGTTGGAGTCTGTCTTTGCAAAATGCATTTGTGCGCGCTTTTAAAGTTAAAAGTCATGTGACAGTTTGATATGCACTTCAATTCCCATGATGCATTTCATTGAATGTTAACAAGAACACCTATGAGTTACTAGGAAAAGAATCTAAATCTACCAGAAACATCAACAAATTACTCGATTGCAATTCTGAATTCACCATATACTGTCTGGAATGCCCTTGTAATGTCTGAAAAGTTTCAGCGCTCCATCCATCATCTCCTTGTGTTTGCTTCTTTAATAGCGATTAATGCAGACTGGTTTTTAGATTTCTATAGCTATTAACTAACGAGGAAACGGATTCACAAATTGGGCCCTCCTAAAAATTTGGCTGCATGTGTATATAGGTCTATGCTGTCTTAAACCTTGTTGCTTTCTTATGATTTTACATATATATATATATATATATATATATATATATATATATATATATATATATATATATATATATATATATATATATATATACATACATACATACATACATACATACATACATACATACATACATACATACATACATACATACATACATACATACATACATACATACACACACACACACATACATATGCATATATACACACACACCTTAACATCGGTAGCCCAATAAGCTGCACTCAAGACCAACAAACAGGTTACCAGCCTTTATTAGAAGTATGGCATCTCATCCCAAGCCAGGAAAATCAGCAGCTTTCCCCTCTCCTGACGCGTTTCGAGTAGTTCTCTTCATCAGAGGCTGGAAAGTTTGTGCTTAGGCGGGCAAAACACTACCTCATTAAAACAATGTCACGCCCCTTATTCACGTATGCACAATTCTGGATGTCGAGCAACGATCGAGGATTGAGGCATTACACCGAAGCTGGGGCTCATTGTTAGGGCCTTATCTGTTGCAGTTATTAGTGCGCCACACAATGGAGGCAATAACTGGGCACTACATCTCCCATAAGGCATACATACGTGAATAAGGGGCGTAACATTGTTTTAATGAGGGAGTGTTTTGCCCGCCTAAGCACGAACTTTCCAGCCTCTGCTGAAGAGAACTACTCGCAACGCGTCAGGAGAGAGGAAAGCTGCTGATTTTGCTGGCTTGGGATGAGATGCCATACTTCTAATAAAGGTTGGTAACCTGTTCGTTGGTCTTGAGTGTGGCTTATTGGGCTACCGATGTTAAGGAATATTATATATATATATATATATATTCACTGAAAAAACCATAGGTTTCACACATGTTATAGTTAGCGGAAATTTTACTGATAAAAAAACCAATGAAATTCCCCCGTTATAGTTAGTGCAGGCAACTATAACTCACGCGACCGCAATCCTCTGCTGATGCTAATACTGTATTTAGACACTTATTTGCCCATGTCTTCTTCCATACATTTTTAGCTATACATATATTACAAATATTTTTTTTTCATAAAGACACATATGTCATCAGCAGAAGATTGCGGTCGCGTGAGTTATAGTTGCCTGCACTAACTATAACGGGGGAATTTCATTGGTTTTTTATCAGTAAAATTTCCGCTAACTATAACATGTGTGAAACCTATGGTTTTTTCAGTGAATTTGCAAGGTTTTTTAAATGCTAATTCCTAACTATAACGTGTGTGAAACCTATGGTTTTTTCAGTGAATTTGTACGGTTTTTTAAATGCTAAGTTACTTTACGCCATTCGTGGCGTGCGCGCCCACTTAACGCAGTTCGTTCCGTGCGCGCACTGTGCGCTTCGCGCACCGTGCGCGCACAGTGAACACGCGGTGCGCTTTGCGCACCGCGCGCCCACTTTACGCAGTTAGTGCCGTGGGCACGCGGTGCGATGACAAAGCAAGAAAGCACGTCAACAAATCTGTTTCTGCTTTCCTCTGTGACTATGGTATGGGTGCCATTTACCACAACAACTTGCGTTATGACATGCAAGACATTTATAGAGGAGATGGTGTGCACTTCAATGATGAAGGGAACAGAGTCTTCCTCTTCAACCTTAGACTCTGCATCGGTACTTACTTGTAGGTACCACTAAAAAATCATTTCATAAACACAACGGCTGTTTTTAGAGCCCCCTAATATCTAAACACTTAAATCTGATTTTCATTTTTTTTTTTTTTCTACCGTACGCTTACCGTAAGCTTACCGTACGCGTACCCCGTGATTTTTTTTAAAATCAATAAATGTTTTTTTTGTACTTTTCTGTCCTTCTTTGACCCCCTTACAAATGTTAGGGGGTCTGTAACTCTCCTCATTGCCCCCTTTCCTTGTTTTCACTCTTTTTTTTCAGAGTGAAATACACAAAATGGCGGCCGCCGCTTCCTGGTTTCGGCCGATTCGAATGTTTACTAAGATCTAAGAGCCAATCAGAATCGCGCTCGCGCACGCCACCGTACGCTTACCGTAAGCGTACGGTAAGCGTACGGTAAGCGTACCGTAAGCGGGCTCAGATATATATATTGATTTAAAGGCTATTTTCTCAGAATCTACTGAACAGATTTACACCAAACCTACAAAAGGCACTTCCTTGACCTAGGGACTACCTCTCTGCCAAATTTTGAGTAATTCTGTTCAGCCGTTCGGGCTGTAGCTCGTTCTAAAGGTCCTATGGAAAAATGCATGGGAAAAACGCGTTTTGGGACCCCCTTTTATCTCAGCCCCCGCTTGACGGATCCCCCCGAGACTTTCAGGGTAGGAGCGGAGCGTAGCGCCCCACCTATTTTGAGAAATTCGCGAGGATTCGTCGACCGGCGCCAAAGTTATTCAAAATAGAATGTTGAGGTTTTCCTATGGAAACGTGGTCCTAACTATAACTACCTACTGGCGACCGCCAGTAGGATAGATATATATATATATATATATATATATATATACACACACACACATACATATATATATATACATATACACACACATATATATACACACACACACACACACACACACACACACACACTTAAAAAACCATAGGTTTCACACATGTTATAGTTAGGTGGATATTTCACTCGTAAAAAACCAATGAAATTCCCCCGTTATAGTTAGTTCAGATAAATATAACTCGCGCGCCCGCAATCCTCTGCTCATGACATCACTCATGACATGGTCAGTGGCATCACTCTTGACATCACTGATGACATCATCCTTGTGATTGAGAGGCGGTCGCGCGAGTTATAGTTATCTGAACCAACTATAACGGGGGAATTGGATTGGTTTTTTACGAGTGAAATATCCACCCAACCATAAACGTGTGAAACCTATGGTTTTTTTAAGTGAATTTGCAAGGTTTTTTAAATGCTAATCCCTAACTATAACGTGTGTGAAACCTATGGTTTTTTCAGTGAATTTGTATGGTTTTTTAAATGCTAAGTTAAATATGTATTTTTTTTTTTATATATATATATTTTTTTTACAATAAAACTACGTATGAATTTTTTTTTTTGTGGTTTTTCACCGTGCGCGCAACATTTTTTAATGTTTTTTCTGCCTTCGGGGTCCTTCAGGGACCCCCTGACAAAAGCTAGGGGTCAGGAACTCTCTACCCTGCCCCCTTTTCACATTCGCCACCTTCCTTTTCCACTCTCGCACTGAAATGGCGGCCGACACTTCCTGATTTCGACCGATTCGAACGTTGACTGACATGTAACAACCAATCAGAATTACGCTCGCGCGCGTTAAGGTGCGCGCACGGTGCACGGCTATAGATATGTATGTGCTTTTAACTGCAATTTTCTCAGGAACTACTGAACAGATGGACTCCATATATGCAAAAGGCACATCCCTGACCTGAGGACTACCTCTCTGCCAAATTTCAAGTAATTCTGTTCAGCCGTTCGGGCTGTACCTTCGACTAAAGGTCCTATGGGAAAATGCATGGGGAAAACGAGTTTTGGGACCCCCCCTTTCTTCTCAGCCCCTGCTTGACGAATCCCCCCCAGCGCCCCCCCCCCCCCCTCCGAGACTTTCAGGGTAGGAGCGGAGCGCCCCATTAGTTTAGAAAATTTCGCGAAGATTCGGCAACCGGCGCCAAAGTTATTCAAAATAGAATTTTGAGATTGCCTATGGAAACACGGTTCTAACTATAAATATCTACTGGCGACAGAGACTTTTTTTTTTTTTTTTTTTTTTTTAAACATACACACATATATTCTTGTCTTATGCAATGAATTGTTTTTATACACTTGTTTTGCACTGTGTAATGCTTTTATGGATGTTTAATGCCTCCAAATAAAGTTGAGAAGAGGTATGAGCATTAATCCATGTGTCTGCCCTGCAGAGGTCATGGAGTGAAACCCCAGAAACTGGGCCGAAGCCGCCACCACTTTTCTTTTGGAGTGCGCCTTCACTTAAGTGGACAGTGGCCATCCTGCTTTTTCATGGCAGTATGTTAGGACTGCAGCAAACATCTGATACTGGTCCTGGAAAGGACTTGTCCTTTAAGGGGTGAGGCATAAGAGATTAAGTTGATCAGGTTTTCTGAACTATTTAGCTAGGTCTGGGTAGAACTTGAGGCATATTTCAATGTTCAAAGAACAAAGCTTTTTCGGCAGGCGAAAATGGATTAGGGGAAAAAGCAGGCAAGACAATAGACTCATTGAGATGAAAAGTGGTTGGCACCTTTGCAATAAACGTGGAGTTAGTTCTCAAAATGATCCGCTTTCTCAAAACTCAAGATATGGTTCACAGACAATCATAGCCTTAATTTCGCTTATGCTCCTTGCGGAGGTAATAGCCAAGAGAAAGGCAACCTTATGGAAATAAATTTTAAGTCAGCCTTGTGAACCGGCTCAAAAGGAGGCTTCATTAATTGTACTAAGACTGTATGGAGTTGCCAGGCCACTGGAGAAAATGCCCACAGGTCTGTTCGACCACAAAGAGCTTTCCTTTCTGCCGTCTAAATTTTGGAGATGGCCGGCAAATGGACTTTCACAGAAGCACAAGACAAACCTGACTATGCTAGATGCAACAAGCTGGTGTTGAAGAGATAGGATGCACAGAATAAGAAGTGCACAGATTTATTGACTTGAACTCAATGCAGTCAGACGCCAGGGAGGTCAAATTTAGGGATCAAATCTGCAGATGCAGAACTTGACCCTTGCTCAATGAAAGGAGATCCTCCAGTGGCAGGAATGTGAGTGGAGAGCGGTCTGATAGACGAAGAAGCTTGGTGTACCAGTACTGTCTTGGCCAAGCCAGAGCTATTAGAATTAGAAGGCACAGTTCTCGCTTCATCTTCCTGGGGATTAGAGGAAAAAGGGAGGAAGGCATATGGAAACCTTTCCATCCATGCCAGGTTGAAAGCATTCCCCGGGGTTGAGGATTTCTGCAGTCAAACATACTGCATTTCTTGTTTAGCAGGGTAGCAACAGATCTAAGTTGGGTATTCCCCATCGCCAAAACACTTTGGTCAGGCGATATTGATTCAGCTCCCACTTGACATTGTTTGTCCATGCAGCTTAAGCTGGGGTGTGGAATAAAATATCTACTTGTCCATGGGGCAGGTTGCTTCATAAATCTACTTGTCCTGTAACAAAATCCACATGTTCCTTTGGTGTCATGTAGTGCAGCGACACATTATGGCAGCAATCTCATTACATAAGAGTTCTGATATAGCCTCGGATTATGTCAAGGCTCATACCATAGTACTGTTTGAATGCTTCCAATCCCCTGATGTTGCCATGTTTCCACATGTCTACATACTGGGACTGAAGGTAGTGGTAAGCAATAGTTCCAAGGTTATAATGCCCTTTTGAGTCTGTGCAAACCTACTAACCTGCATGTTTTAAAGTCAACAACTTCACAAATATTTTCCCATACTGAGAAATGTTGGAAATTTACTCCTGACAATGGCACACAAACCTTCTTCCAGAGTTGGGGAAAAAGTGGTTGGATGTTTCCAATAAACTTCTGTCAACGTAGGGTACAACCGGTTGTACTCTCGGTGAAACTCCTCTTCCCTCCTACTCTCACTGAGCTACTCACTGGTCAAGTATTTCTCATCATTCACATTCAAATGGGTAGTTCTTTCTCTCTTTCCTCTTCCTCCACCTCTGGCTTTGTTTGACACGCTTGCTGCTTGTCCTGTTTATTCACCTTCCTACTTCTTTCTTGTCCAGCCCTCGCTTCCGATAAATCTCCCACAGACTCTTGGTCTCTATACAATCTATGTTCTTTCCTCACTCCATCCTTCAACAAGGAATTAAACCTATCTCTCCGGGACACCCTATTTTCTGTCCTGGTCTCAGACACCCTATTGATTTCTGACCTGGTCTCAGACACCCTACTGTTGTCTGACCTGGTCTCAGACCGGGAGGCTCTTTTAATCTTTATCCAGTCCCCTAACTCTTCGACTATCTCAATCACATGCGCTAAATTATTACCGGTCAGGTTAATTAGCAGGGTCCTCATTACCCGTTTATGAGCTGGGGGTGCTGAACATATTTTATTTCGCACCGATACTGTCAACAGTCCATCTATTAGCTCATGCGCATTACCCAAGAAAATAGTTTTTATTACTTACTCCTTAATCTCTGCATAGCATCTCTCAATGTAAATCAGGGTTTACCACTCACTGGCCAATCTGACTCGGTAGGATACTTGGTGCTCCACCCAGCAACCGCTAATTGTAACAAGCTGATTTGATCTTCCCTGATATTCCTAAAATGTTCCTGTACAGTGGGGTCAATGCAAAGTGTATAAAACTTTACTGCATCCACGTGGTCCAACATCGCTCCAGAGGCTCTCACGTCAGTCGCACCACCCACTCAAGCAAAGTCATCCCTGGTCTGTCAGAATCTGAAATGCCCTTAATCTCCTGCTGAGTAAAACCCTCCATGGAGTTCATCACGCCCCTCCCCCTACGTTTTATTTGGATCACCCTGTATCTTCCGTTGATATATGGGCTGTGCATGAATAACCTTGCGATCCTCCACATTCTTTCCCAGAATGTGACAATTCTGAAGAATCCTAGATGTTACCACCCCATTTCTCAGGGTCCCAGTCAATTCCTGCCTTCGCAATGGCTAAGTAAACTACTCTTATTAACCTTCCGGCGCCTTGTCTTATATATTGTACTATGCGTACAGCGGTTCTTTCAGCCACAGTCTAGTAAGTTTTCAACTTATCTTGCAATTGCTCATTTTGACAAGTTTGCATTGTGGAAGTATTCTTGGCTTCAATCAGCTGCTTTTCTATTTGATAATGTTCCTGCTGCACCTGAACGCATTACACGATAAGCACAGGATCCAGCCTCTTTGCCCTAACGCGCTAAACTCTTTTCCTTTCTCAAAAGGCACTTTCTGCAAACATGTCACCCCTTGTGCTGGCTCAGAGTCTGCTATGTATGCATTCTAGTTGTCACCTAGCTCAGCGCACTTGGACCAAGCACATCGTGGGGGGGGGGGGGAGGGAGGGGGGGGGGGGGGGGGCTACATCCTACCCCGGTAGCTGGGAATCTGCCTTGGTCTGTTTGGAAAACATTTTCCCCTTTAATTTTCTAAACCGGTTTGTGATGCCAAATTGTTCTGCTTTAGACTAGAAACAGGACACTTAAAATGTGCATTCCAAAAATGAGGTGTGTGTGAGTGTATGTAAATATTTGTGTATGTTACTGCACCTTTAAATGACACTTTGAAAGAACTCAGCACCCTCAAAATGAGGCAAGTAAACTGATTCAGGTGTATTTAAAGTGAAACGCGTGTATTTATCAGTACCAAGCTTTTAAAAGGAGGACAAAATATGTGTGTAGTAAGGCAACATCCCAGATGTCAAATGAAAGGAATCCAAATATTAGAGCATGAAAACATTACATTTATACACAGAACAATGAAACATATAGCATGTATACACACAAAGTAAATAAAAGAAATACATCACCAAAAAAGTCGTTCAACATTATGGCCAGCACGACTGGGGAGCCCCTTACAGTCAGGCAGATGTCTCAATCAGAACCACCAAAAGTTCCCTGCGGCAACATGTCTGTTCCACAGCACGCTCCTATCTGAGCTCCACTAATCCGTAGGATCTGCTTGTTTGCGGACAACAAACTTTGGGTGTGGTGCCTAGACTGATTCCAAGCACCCCTGCAGGATGTTGGCCTAGAGACCAGCTAGCTCAATGACCCCATAAGTGCCCCCTCCCCCTTGAAAAAAGGTGTGAATTGTTTCTGGCAACCACTGAACATGACCACCCTGACCCCTCCAGGATCATGGTTTATGTTTAATGCTTGTATAGCGCTCGAATGCCGAGGCGTCTTGGCGCTGGGGTGTAAGGGCAGAAAGATACGATTGTAAAGGAAGGCCTTTGCGGCTGTAAAAAGCCGGGTTTTCAAACTCTTCCTGAAGAGCTGGAGATTGGGTTGACGCCTCATGGGCAGAGGCAGATTGTTCCAAAGCTTGGCCGCACAGTGTGTTATTGCTCGGCCCCCCCATCTTGCAAGTCTTATCTTCGTGGTTTCAATGAGACCTTGACTGGCCGATCTAAGAACGCGTGAAGGAACATACGGTATGAAAAGTTTTTGAAGATCGGTACCGCCCCCATAGATTGCCTTATACACAAGAGTTAAAGATTTGAATTCTATACGCTGTTTGATGGGCAGCCAATGAAGCAATATAATTCCAGCTGAGGTTGGCTGTCCTCTATGTAAACCTAGTAGAAGTCTAGCTGCAGCGTTTTGTAAGGACTGCAGTTTTTGCAATTGGAATTTGTCAATTCCCAAGAACAATGCATTGGAATAGTCCAATTTTGATAGAAAAAGAGCTACCATCACTGTTTTTTGTAGCTAGAGGTATAAAAGGAAAAAATGGTCAAGATTAAGAGAAAAAAACATGATGAAATGAGGCTGTTCACCTGGGCACCGAAATTTAGTAGGTCAAAGAGCACGAAGACCGCCTTCTTTGATATATGAATATCCCTTGGAAGATCTGAAGGTTTAGTTTTATACGAAAATGCAGTGCTTCTGAGAGTTGGATAAGGTCTTCCAACTAGTGTTTCTGTTTCGCTACAGAGCGGACTGATCAACAAGCATCTAGCATATTCTGTTGATGTTGCCTTTGGGTTACTGATTTTCCGCTCCGTATCCTTATCTCTAGTTCTATTTTCACTACTATCATTGGCAGGCTCCTTTACATCCCACCCTTTCCCTGGTTTGTATATGGGCATGGGGCCCGGCACGGATTTAGAAAGGATTCTAAAAGTGCAGTTTGTGCACCGAGCCTCTGTTTCGGCATTATATTGTGGGTAACACATGCGTTTACTCTCAAATAGAGCAGGGTTTGCATACCGTATGTGCATAGTCCGATTTGGCCAGGGGTTCTGGTGCTAGTCGCGCTCCGGGCGCAGATGAGCTTGCCTTTGGTGCACGGTCGGTCCAGCGGGTTTAATATACTGGTGGTAGGCAGGAGGACTAGAGCGTCAACCCCAGTGCAGTGCGGTCCAGACTAAATTCCGGGTACCGCAGGGGCCGCACGCTGAGTTATTTGGCATATATTTGAGGAATTCAGGTAACGTTACAGTTCTGCCGCAATGCCCAGAGATCAATGTTTAAAATACAGCGAACATAGCAAAAATAGCGCGAGATATATTAAAAACGATATAACTTAGAAACAATTACACTGGTGCAGTATTTTCCAAAAGCAGCATTAACAGTGCAAAAACGCAAAAGATTCCCAATTGTTAAGCTATCAGGAAGAGTAGCCGAGACTAATGCCCTGCCACCCACACCCAGTAACATGGTAACCAATCAGAACCTTTCGCTCAGTCACTCGTACTTACTAGTTCTGAGAGAACTACACAGAGAATACATAGTAAGAAGCTTTCAATATATTTTTTGAAACATTATCCATGTATAAAATACATGTGCTGCGATAACCAGTAGACCGAAGCACATGAGAAGGATTACAAGCACAAAAGAGTAAATGGGAGATATAGTTCTATCACGGTGCTAAAACAGTGTATATATGCAGGCATATAAAACAAGGTAGTAATCGGGTGAACTACTATGTGAACCCTGCTCTGTGTGTACCTAGATTGTGTGTAGGTGTGAAGCCAAGAAACCCCCCTAAAGGACGATTCAACTATCACCTGGCGCAAGAGAATGTAGGACCCCCGTCTTGGTCACGAACTGGACACCCCTCACGGCGATGTCAGACCGCTGCATGGTGAAGTCTCAGCATTCAGGGACCTTCGGTGTCAGCTTAAGTGTCACCTCTGCTAATTCTGAGATGCTGATTATTTTAAAAAAGTATCCTTGCGATGTACGTTTAGATTAGCAATGTTATGGATATGTAGATAGACTGGTCGCCCAATGGATGAAGATAGAACATTTGTGCGCAGGCATTGAACTTGGTGTTCGAGGCATTTGTGATAATGTTATGAAAAGCCAAATTTGCAAACAGAAGTAGTTTCAGAGAAACTAGTCCAACACTGTCACGCATGTGAATGTGTACAAAAGGTCACAGCAGAAATGTTATAGTGAAAAAGAGGACAATATAAGAAATGAGCAGCTTCGCTACATGGGCCTAACACATGCACTTAACAAGAGCCAAAATTACCTGTCTTTAATACCTTTTACTCAACCCAAGGAGAGATTTCTTGAAACCTCTCCCCCTTTAGTCTGTTGCAAAAACAAGGCCGGCTGCACAGTTCTGCATCAAGGTTACTCCCAGAACCTGGACAGGCCCCATGTTTGCTTCGAGTCAGAATTGTGCCTTCCGCACATTTCTAAGAAGTCTTGCAGTATCCCTTGACAAAAAGTCCTATTCCTCCACCCATCGCGATATGGGATAGTCTAGCTGAAACGGAGAACGAGTATCAGCCAGAAAGGGCACAATTCCTTTTGATGCAGTGGTTTACGGTCCTGAATAGAAGAGTACATCACCACTCAACCAGCTTCTCTGACTCCACCTCAAGCTGACTCGCCACCACATGTAGGTGGTTTTCACGACTTGCTAGAGCATACCGCTTCCAACTAAACATATGGAAGGTTTCTTGATTTGTAAAGAGGTGGCTCACCGAAGTATATACCAATCGTGGATTATATTTGGCAGTAGAGGCAAGTTAATTAAGACTACTGCTTCTGTGGGACTAGTGGTGCCAAAACTGGATTTAAAAAAAAGCACCAGAGAACGCACTAACTTGTCTTATTGGTCATCCCAGACTTCATTCTGTTATCATGCAGGCGACAAAGAGAAGGGCTAAGAATCCTTCTCCATGCTCAGCTTCACCCGATAAAGAAGGCTGTAGACTTGATAACATCGGGACAGGTTTGCGGCCATGGCAGCGAGTGCAGTAAGAGCCTCCAATGCCCTAGCAATTCTAGGGAGATATGACCTGCAGATGTGGCCCGATTTATCGGCATTTGAGTATCTCCCTGGCGACAAACAAAAAGGAGACAAGAGATACTTGGAGAAGTCGAGCCTCTTCGGAGATTATGGATGCAGCAATGGCATTACATTTAAGGTATTGCACAACGCCAGTCCAGAATCCCTGCATTCCTCTACTACAGCCAATCTTGTAATGCCCAAGGTCAGTAGACCCAAATGGGAGGCAGAAATTTCATAGCATGGACGGACATGCTCTGGTATTCTTTGCCGCTCAAATACTTGAACCTTTTTGCTTTTCGTAAAGCCTTGAAAACCTGGCTGTTCAAGTGATAGGCTATACAGATCTCTTTCTGATCTTTAAATATTTTTCAAAGCTATGCTGTTTCAGGCTCTTTTCCGTTGTTCCTCCTCCTCTCTTTTCCGGAATCTTAGTGCCTAGCCACCTTTGGGTTTTAGAGCGCTCTACAAATCTAAATTTAATATCAATGGATATCTCCTCCACTGCTTTCCGTCAGATGGCTGGAGCAGCAGTATTGAGTAAGCAAGGCTGGCTGAAGGCTACATCTTTCGACCACGAGGTGCAGATGAACATCTTGGATATGGCATTTGATGGCAAACACCTTTTCGGCAAACGTGGACCAGGCTTTCCAGTCCATTAAATCAGATACTGAGACCTCCTATACTTTAGGCTCACTCCAAAAAATACGTTTTTCTTCCTTTAGAGGAGGAAGAGGCTATGGTCAGTTCACACCACAACTATATCAACAGGCCAGATATCAACCTTACACTGAGCAGGGATTTTGTTCAACCTAGCCCTCAGACAACCTTCAAAGGTGCTGCAGGATCCAAAAATCCTCTACAAACAAGCTAGAAGACGGCCTTAGACTTGAGGGAAATCTCAAGATACCTCTAGGAGACAAGGATGTGTCTCTGGCACCGAACATATCTGTCCCATCTCAGAAATTTGAAAATCTTGCCAAATTCCTCAGACCTTGGAAAAACAACTATCGACAAATGGGCGTTAGACTTAATCCAGCACAGTCACACCCTAGAATTTGTTCAAAAGCTTCCAAATTATCCAGCACACAAAAACAGCTCACCAACACCTAGTTTCGCTGAAGCAGGAGATCAGTGTGCATCTTTCCAAGGATGCAAAAAAGTGCCGCCAGATCAGCGCAACAAAGGCTTCTATTTAAATTGTCGTTTCCACCCAAGGAAGAAAATAGGCAAATGGAGACAGGTGATGGGTTTAAGGCTTCTGAACAAGTTAATCAAGAAGCAATCCTTCTGAATGCTTTCTTTGCAGAAAATTCAACTAGTGGATCCAGGAGATTTCATAATATCCCTAGATCTTCTGGATGGGTATTTTCCAGATTCCCATTCACCCCAAACATAGAAAATTCCTAAGCTTCGCTGTGGCAGGGTGCCATCATCAGTTCAAGGTGCGTCCTTTTGGCATTTGCTCCGCCCTAAGAGTCTTCACGAAATGCATGACTCTGGTGGCTGCTTTTCTGAGGAGATCAAGGGCCATATGTATCAAAGGGTTTTACCCATTCTGTGTCTATGGGAAAATGTGTTCATACATATGGCCCCAGGTCACCATGTATTCCCCCTACCAGGACAACTGGCTTATAAAAGAACCCACTTCTCTCAGCCACAAACTGGACTCATGCAGGTCTAAACCTTTTCCAGTCTCTAGGCCCTCAACTGAACAAAGGACAACTCGCTAAGTCCTTGAATGACAGCAGTTTTTAGGTCGAGCCTAGCAGCAGCGCGCATGCGCTGCTCGCTCTGCGAGACATGCTGTATTAAAGTATGCACTAGCAGCCACGCCCACTCTCCGCCAACATTTGTCATCGGCTTTGTGTCAATGTCCTTCTAAAACGGTGCCTTCTAGTGCATACAAGGCTTGTTAGTCCTGCCTTGGTACCGCCTGGTCTTCATTTGTTAACTCTCATAACAACTGGATCTTTTACTTTGCTTGTTAGACTGTCGGCTCTATCTAGTAGGTGAGCACTATTTTGTTTTAGGACACTGATGGGACAATGGCAGCTGCTTTCTTTTGTATTTGCATGCTGAGCGCTGCGCCCGTTTCACGGACACCGCGCTCAGTTTAAATACATATATCTATTTTTTTTTTTAACGTTGATGTTGAGGGGCACCCGCTTCAGGGACATTGCGCTCTGCAATACAATAGGTATTGCTTTTGGTATTGTAAATGACAATGCCTTTTAATTTTTTTATAAGAGGCATTGCCATTTACAATGCCAATAGCTCAAAAACTCGTAATTGCGTGACCTATTGCATTGTAAATGCTTGTTCTAGGAGTGGTTATAGACCCCAGAACCGCAAAGGTGTTTCCTGTTTCAGAGAGAATTTTGTCATCCTAAATCCTGTTAATACCGAACTGCCGTTTACGAATGCATCCCCTGCAGGAAGAGATGGACAAACAGTGGGTGCAAAGTCAAAGGTCTTTCGAGGATTCCAGCTCAGTAACTCAGAGGAATTCGGCAATGTCCTGGTGTGTGGACATAAAAAATATTTTCCAGGCCTCTCATTTATCCTGGTAAGCCCTCACATATTGATGACAACAGCTGCTTCTCTCGAGGGATGGGGAGCGCATTTGCAAGATCTGGAGATCCACAGCAAATGGACCGTGAAGGAAACTGCCTCCCACATCACTCATTTTGCTGAAAGTGGTCTTCCTGGGTCACCAGCCTATAGTACCTAGGATACGCAGTTCCTCAGTATTGGTTCGAACAGTCAACACCATCTTGTACTTGTCCAAGCAAGGGTGCACAAGATCAAAAGCTTTTTCAGCTCAATCACAACAGATCTGGGAATGGGTGCTCAACAACATAACCACCTTAAAGGTAGAGCATGTTTTAGGAGAATACAATGACGGGCACATGCATTAACAGGGATAAGCATTCCTATAGCCCGACGCCCAGGACATATTGTTTGGGGTCAAGGGCAACAAGTTTGTGTATTTTGTCCTTGGGACAAGTAGGCCCAAACCCCGCTTTAGCACACACCCTTTGGCTTCCAGTTTGCAGTACCACATTATGAATCCGGGAAGGGCAGTTAAGGTAATCTGTTTGTCCATATGTTAATGCTGTTCATACGTGTATTTATGGTTCATTATTTGAAAGCCTTTATTATTAGGGTGAGCGCTTTAAGTAAATGTTGTAAGTTCTGACTGCACTACTGACAGTGGTTCCAGTATAAAAATGTGTACGCACGTTTTCAAAGTTTAGCAATATGAGGCAATGTTTAATGCTCCCAGAAAGCTCTCCGATTTGAAGCAAATTTTTGTCGATGCTTGAAAGCAAGATCAATTTTTTACTTTCAAAATAAAATGTTCATAAAAAAAAATGAAAGCGGGAACAAAAAAACATTTCGCTGAACTACCGTAAAATGTCAGGTACCATTTCTTTGCAGCATCATTTAGGAACATGTGTTGATGCATGCTAGTATTTCCCAGGGAGTATTCATAATAGAAAATCAGTGTAACCAGTTTCAATAAGATTATGGGAAACAAAAATAAACAAGCATTTGCAAAGCCAGTATGTCTGAAATTGATGGTCAGCCTTTTAGTTGTCAATGTGTGAATAGTTTTGTCAATGTGTGAATCGTTTTGTCAATGTGTGAATTGTTTTGGCATGTTTTTTGTAAAACCTTATTGGTGTGGTAGCTGCCGGACCCTCGCCATTATAACAAACATTAGCTAAAGCAAAAATTGTTTTTGGTCTCAAAAAGCACCCACTGCCATAGTAGTTACTGCTACTGAACAAAACTACTTTGTGTGCCGATATGCTCCTTGTGAAACAGCAGACTGCGGTCACTCACAGTGGAGTCAGCCGATACAGAGAGTGACAGAATTTTAATAAACCAAATTTCACACACAATTGGAACCACTCAACTCAAGATATGGAAGTACTTATAATCAAAGTTTAATACATCAATTGTGAAATCACAGAAATAAGTCAGTATAAAAAATTCATAATAAAAAACACATCAAAAAGTGACATTGTACCCAAATGGGCTATTAAAAACACATTAAAAAATTCATGACCAATACAATAAATGTATAATCTCTAAGAAGAATCAACACATGGAAAGGAAATGAAACGGCAATCAAACTATGCTTTTAAAGCGTTAATTTAGAAGTTGTGTAGACAGGACTTAGCAGAGACCAACTTTCTCTGGCTTCTTTGGCTCCGGTCTCCTATCAAATTTAACAGAGCTCTCTGCGTCGACGCGTTTCGGTGGTTACAAACGGATAAGGCCACCTTCTTCAGGACTAAATAATATTCCTTCCTCATTCAAATTCAATAATTGAACCTAACACAAAACATAATAAAAATTATTGATTTAGAAAAAAGTTAACTCAAAGAATGTATCAGCCAACAATTTGTACCCGTTGTAATATATTGACAAAGTTGACATATAATTGATGTCTAGGTACATCATTATATAGTGCTTTACACATTAAAACATTTACTAATCTCCGGACATGTTCATAATTTTTTTTAAACGATAACTCGTTCTCGCACATCATTTGTGAGGGTTCCATTTAAAAAAAAAAAACACACAATCCTTACAAACATTCAAGCTTTGCATACATCCACCCCAAATCACTCCCAGTGGTCTATGTATACTAGTGCACCTGCACTACATTTTGTAGAGCTCCCATGTGTATGTGGAGGCATCTATCTCAAAGTTTTTAATGATCAATAGTTAAAAACATGCATAGAGACAGTTGAAAAATAAACGTCCTATGTATATGTTATTGCAAGATGTCAATAACACAATGTCCCATTACCTTCAGTTATTTAGCAGATTTTATTGAGGGCAGAGACTACTTTCTTCAATGGTAGATGTATCAGTTGTTAGGTATCCCGGTATGAGTAGCATGTGTTGATTCTTCTTAGCGATTACACATTTATTGTATTAGTCATGAATTTTTTAATGTGTTTTTAATACCCATTTGGGTACAATGTCACTTTTTGATGTGTTTTTTATTATGAATTTGTTATACTGTGACTTATTTCTGTGATTTTCACAATTGATGTATTAAACTTTGATTATAAGTACTTCCATATCTTGAGTGGAGTGGTTCCAATTGTGTGTGAAATGTGGTTTATTAAAATTGTCACTCTCTGTATCGGCTGACTTCACTGTGAGTGACCGCAGTCTGCTCTTTCACAAGGAGCATATCGGCACACAAAGTAGTTTTATTCAGTGGCAGTAACTACTATGGCAGGGTGTGCTTTTTGAGACCAAAAACAATTTTTGCTTTAGCTAATGTTTGTTATAATGGCGAGGGTCCGGCAGCTACCACACCAATAAGGTTTTACAAAAAAAACATGCCAAAACAATTCACACATTGACCAAACTAAAAGGCTGACCACCAATTGCAGACCTACTGGCTTTGCCAATGCTGGTTTGTTTTAGTTTCCCATAATCGTATTGAAACTGGTTACACTGATTTTCCATTATGAATACTCCTGGGAAATACTAGCATGCATCAACACATGTTCCTAAATGATGCTGCAAAGAAATGGTACCCGACATTTTACAGTAGTTCAGCCAAAAAACTTTGTACCTGCTTTCATTTTTTTAATGAACATTTTATTTTGAAAGTAACAAATTGATCTTGCTTTCAAGCTTCGACATAAATTTGCTTCAAATCGGAGAGCTTTCTGGGAGCATTAAACATTGCCTCATATTGCTAAACCATATCTTGAGTTGAGTGGTTCCAATTGTGTGTGAAATTTGGTTGATTGGTGTGAAACTGGATGCCTGATCAAAAGAAATTCTTAGTAAAGTCAGAATGATTTTGTAGTACAGGTTCAAAGGGAATCTTTAAAACTTTACAACTATACAGTTATTGTGGTGCTCCGTCCCTTTGGACTCATTGAGCCCCTCTCCTTGTTTACAAAGAATTTTAATAAACACAAAAGGTCATGGTCCATGCCAGACCAAATTAAGGGCAAAATTATTAAAGAAAGTCTCAAAAGTGCACCCATGTTATACGTCCTTGCATTAAGTGCAGTTATACGGCTTTAGCAAATTCCCAAGAATTTACAGAAGTAGGACAAGAAATAGTACTTCTAGAAAATGGTTGTCAACTGCATTTTAGCATGAGGAAATATGCATGTGTAGACTTGCTCATGCAAAAATCTGAGCTCCTCCCCACTCCTGGGGGAAAGGTGGGGCCCAGAGAGCCCTCTACACAACAGGAGATGTAGATAGATATAGATATATATATATATATATATATATATATATATATATATATATACACACATCGGGCCTAGGACTCACCCACCCAAACAACCCCCAGAAGTCTTTCTATCCCCCCCCCTTGTTGGGGGCAGATGGGGGCAGATGGGGGGGGGGGGGGGGGGGGGGGGGGAAGCCCACTAAACCACATTGAATTTTATTCTCAGGATTGCTGGTTGAGGAATTTCCCAGACACTCTTGGGCCATAGGCTTTCATCATGAGAACCCAGGGAAGACAGATTTAGATTAAAAATCACTGATGAGTAGCAGTTAGGTGCCTTGATGATCTAACAGCAGCATGGTTATGTCTTCCAATATGCGGATATTTTCGTCTCTTTTTGTTGGATGTAAACCAGAATTTTAATAGCTTTGATTTTGGACCTTAATCGTACCACCTATAAATCAAAGGTCAATGGGTAAAATATCAATAGGGATGTTCGTTTTTGAAGGTGTCCATTTCTTTGAAGTACCTTTTAGAAGTGCCAAAAAAAAAAACGATAATAAACAATAAAACTTCAGTTTATAATAGAAAACGGTATCTTAAAATATAGACACCAATACGGCAAAAAAAAAATCTATGGAGAGAAAACAGGTATAAGGATATTTAAAGGTAAGTATATCACTGTAGTTTTACTCCTTGGAAATGCAACAAATTGTAACCAGTGTAAAAGTTCTCAGCCAATTGGTTAGTATGGCTACTACTCTTCACTTGGATAGGCCACAACGGGTTAGGAGACAGTCACAGGGACCACTGGGGTTCAGGTACACAGTTACCTGTAAATGCAGCAATCTCAGTCTTTCCTGAGCTTTTATCCATTAACGTACTCTAGCCAAGAAGAGGTCCTAATTCTGGGGATGCAGTATGCTGGAGAGATGTGTTGAGTATTCCTCCGGCCACCCTGGTATACATGAGCGTCAGGGGTGGTCTTTGTCATTGGGGCTCGATCTCCCACTATGCAACCGGAAGGTCCAACTGCCACTGGTCCCTGGTCTCATCGTTACAACAGTTTCTTACAGGTAGGCAAATCTTTTCTTTTGTGGGGACCAGGGTCGACATTGGCTACAGGTCCCACGGACTTGGGGACACCTCAGTAAGGTCAGAACTGTCTCACAGCAAGCATTTGGGCACTCAGCAGCAGTCGGGCCTCAGCAGCTGGGCTCTAGAGGAGTGCAGGCCTCCTTAACTTTTGGTAGTCCTGAAGCTTAAGAGTAGGAAAGCCAACCAGCCCTTTGAGTCACTTCTGTCCTGGCACAAGTGGAGTGCTTTTCAACCAGTGGGCACAGCAGGCCGAGTCACTGTCACCTTTTTCACTGTAGTTGTGGGACATTTAAGGGCTGCGGTACACCAGTGATATTTACCTTACTAGCCCTAGGAAACTCATACCATATTCTAGAAACTTTAATTAAACGAGATAACCCAATACAGTACTAGCTAATTGTACACATACTTGGGGGAGGGGGGAGAGAACATTCACTGGGGCCTGGACAAGAGGGCGTTGTGCACTACAAAATCAAAAAACCAGCAGATTCAGTCCAAAAACTTGGAGGGTTTGGTTAACAAGCAAAAAGAGATCCTTTTCTACACAATCATCCAGGTTCCTTTCTATAGTTGGGATGTCATTTCTATTGTACATCATTTAGGTGGCACCAGTAACTGTCTCATACCTGTTGGAGAGGTCAATCTATATCCTGTGACTTGGCTCACATGCTTTACGATTGTTAACATGCAACACCTATATAGGATGGTATTAAGTCATACATAAAATTGACTTGGATTCAACTCTGAACCATGTGCTGATATGCTAAGGCCAGACTGCTATTGGCTCCTTGAATGGGTTTCATCCTGACACATAGATTAACCTCCCACTCAGTATATAGAACAATTCTGGCGTCCTGAATATATGCCCAAAATAAATATTATCCTTGGAGCCAAATCTTAAATGTCTACAAAGAAAGTGACCCCCCCTGTAAATTATTTCTCTCTCTAAGGTTTCCCAATACAGTCTCTTTGTTTCAGAACATACCATCACGGTCTTTGAAGATGTAACCATTTGATGTGACATACTGATGATGACCATGCATTTAAAATGTCGAATTCTAATTTTTGTTTAATCTTTGAACCCAATTTGTGATTTGATGCTGACATCTTTTAGTTTCGATTACTAGTAATTTCACAAGAAAGCAACACATTTTCCCAGTCTTCTGAAACAGCTCCATACATGAGAATGGATACCATATTAACGCATGTGTTAATACAAGATTCCCACATTTGATTTCAAAATGTATCTTGTCCTGGAGGCTTTGCGTTCCAAATAATCTGCTATGAAGCAGCTAACATCATAAGGAGGGGGTCTGGGGTACGTGTAGCTCATCAAGTCAGAAGGATCGTGGGCGACACTAAATCACTAATCCTGCGAGAAGTATCTCTATTTTCAACCACCCTTGAAACTGCATGAGCACTGCACAGCAAAATCATGTCCTCCACCTTTCCCTTATACTACCCACATTGCTAATTATTTTACGTTAAGTACCAGTTTCAATACCTAGAATTAAACTTACTAAATCAACTTTAACCAAAACAATACATGAGCTTGATGTACCCATGTGTCTTAAGCTTCTATTGCTTGTCCTCGTGTGTCACATAATACAATTCATGCCCATCACAATTCTTTCGAATTCCCATGTGTTTAATTTGGTTGAGGGATAAATTCCAGGATTAACTATGCATATTCTTTGCTTTGAAAATGCACCAAAATGTAAACATGGTGCATGTTAATACCACATTCCACACTCATCCTCGAAAATATTTTTGCAGAAATGTAAAATTGCAAACTTGAAATGTTCTGTAGTGTTTAGAACTGCAGAAGCGCAGATCTAATACGCTGCGCTGTTCCAACTAAATTACCATCTTTCCTCAGTCCACCCACAGAGCACGCACTTACACTGGACAGTTCTCTCCAGCCAAGACGTACGCCCCAATTTGAAGGTATACCCCAACAAGATCTTTCCATTGCTCACAAGTCGTTAGGGAATCGAATTTTGAGAAGGCTTCACCCGTTGCCATCTCTGAATTTAAAACGAAGAAAGCTAATCTTTGTGGCCTCGAAATCCACACAAGTTTGTAGATAGGTTAATCTTAGGTACCTAAAATAGACCTAAACAGCTCAGACTCTGAAATATAAATTCTACAAGAGTGCAAACGTCACAGGCTTGCAGACTGGTCTCCTTATAAAGTGTTCCGAGCTGCGTGGAACTGGGCCTTCCCAGACACTGACATGCAAGGCAGAGGCGAAGTCCATGCATGATTTACAAAGCAAAATATGTGGGTGGTCAACACCAACTTTACATATTTGGGGGGAGATGTCCACCAGCACTACCACAACGCTCAATGCTTCGTTGGGACCATGGCAGTACAGAAGAAAACTAGGAGAGCAGTCAAGCACACATTATCAAGTATAACAATGAAATGTCAGAATAAATTAAGAAATAAACCTTACAACAGAAAAGGGCAAGGGATTCTCCCTCTGGTGTCAGTCCCAAACAATCCACACAACTAATTGGAAAGCAGAGGCTGAGTGGAATCTTGGAACTGTGCTAATCATACAATTGTTAAATTTGAAGTGCAGCACACAACACATCCCAATCCAGATATACACAGCCTGACCAATACTTAACCAGACATTCTTTGAAAATAGTTAGACCTCGTACCAGTGCAAAAACACACCATTCAGAGTAGTGTCCGGGCGCAGTATAACAAGGTTACTGAACCCCAATCCAACGGTACTAGTTTTATCCAGCTTGGGAGAAAATAAAAAGGGCCAAGCCATTCATGTGACCATGGGGGTGAAAAGCAGGTCCTGCAATGGGTTCATTAGCTGTGTTGTGGGGTTTCTTATTTTCACTGGGTTCGGTATTTTAAGTCAGTGCCTCATCTGTAAATGACCTACCCCAACCACCAGTAAACATCACAGCCACCAAAAACAGTGACTGTCCTCTCAGTCTGGGACGAGCAAGTTTCCAGTTACATTTCACATTTTAACTACTGTTGCATTTACTAGCAGTGTTTGCTTTTTCCAGTATGGTGCATTTCTATAGTTTAACGTAACATATTACTCATTTTTAGTAGATAGTGTGAAAAGAGTCTTTCCGCTGTAAATTTAGGTTGTGAGTGGGCCACAACTAAGCACTGTTGAGTTCAGCGCAACACTGTTACACAGAGCCTACACGTGGGTCATAAGTGGTTCAGAATACATGTTCATCCAATCATTGGTCTCTACACAGAGCACACACAGCAATGGTCAGGTGTACCAATTGTAAATGAGAATATATTTCTATAAGTGTATGACAGAGCAGGGGTGTGGCATTCCTATAGCCAGACGCCCAGGACATTGTTTGGGATCAAAGACAACAAGTGTTCATGTTTGTTTTGTCCTTGGGACAAGTAAGCCCAACACCTGCTTCACAAACCCTTTAGCTTCCAGTGTACAGTATCCCATAATGGAGCAGGGAAGGGAGTAGTCTACAGATGCTGTAATATCTGGGTCAATAGGTTAATGTTGTTCAAACTTGTATTTATAGTGCATTAATGCAGAGCCATTATTAGGGAGAGCCCTTTAAATAAATGTTGCAAGCGCAGACTGCCATTATTACTTAGTGTTTTCAGCAAAAAATAAATCTACACGTTTGCAAAATGTAACAATATGACTACGTATAATGCTTCCATAATGCTCTCAGATTAGATGCAAATATTTGCAGACTCTTGAAAGCAAGAAGGATGCTTTGCTTTCAAAATAAAAATGTTTAAAATATGCAACTAGGAAAGAAAAAAAAAAAAGGAGAAAATACTGTGGAATTACGGGTGCCATTTTTTTGAAGCATCATTTAGTAAAATCTGTTGATGCATGCTAGTATTTCCCGAAAATATTCATAATGCAGAAAGAAAAAGAATCATTGTAACCACTTACAAGATTATGGAACACATGAAAATAAACTAGCATTAGCAAAGTAAATATGCCCGACACTGGTGGTCAGTCGTTTGGCTCCGTCAATGCATGTCTTGTTTTGACAAAGCTTTTGAAAAACTTCATTTTGAAAGCTATCTGGCCCCCATTTTAACAAACATTAGGAAAAAGCAACAATATTTTTTTGTCTCAAAAAGCACATATTGCCACAATAGTTCCTGGTACTAAACAAAACTTTGTGTGCCGATATGCTAAAAACAAAAAGGTCTTACCTTATTAAGGGCCTAATTCTTAAAGAAAGTCACAAAAGTGCACCCAAAAGTCTTTGTATTACTGCAGACTTACATATTTAACCCCTTGAGTGCCCATGACGAGATGGTCTCGTCATGAGCCCCGCCCGCTAATGAAACGCCTGGCACAGGGCGTGGAAAGGGCGGGGCACTCAAGGGGTTAATGAATTCACAAGAATGTACTTAAGTAGACCAGGAAATCGTAATTCTAGACAATATTTGTAAACTGTATAGCATGAGCAAATACGCATGTGTAGATTTGCATATGCAAAAATCTGTTGAGTGATTACAAGTTCACTTTCCCTCCAATCACTTCTTTACTCCGGACAAGGACAGAAGTAAAAACCTCTTCAAGGGTTGGTATATTTTCAAGCTTTCGCAGTACAGAAAAAGATAAGAGCAGGTGAAAACCCTTAATACATGCAAGTTAGTAGGTTTGCAGACTCCAAAATGGATTCCAACCCTGTAACTATTAATAATCACCAACTCCAGCACCAGTTTGTAGATGTGCGAAAAGGTGGCAAAATAAGGAAATTGGTAGGATTGAAGCCCTGCTATAGTATAAACTCTGGCATAATCAAAAAAGGCTATTATCAGAGTTCTTATGTAATGAGACTGCTACCATAATTTGTTGCAGCACTACATGGCACCAAAAAGACAAGTAAAGTTTTATTACAGAACAGGTAGATTTATGAAGCCACCTGTTCCATGGACAAGTTGGTATTTTATTAAATCCCAAACCCCTGAAGGAAGAAAAAAACAATCAGAATATTAATAGGGTGAGAGTTAAAGAACATGCAGAGCTTACAGGTGAGTTGGTGCAGTGTTTAGGGTGATTGGCGAAGTGAATGTAAGGAAGTAAATGCAGGAGAGAGTGAAAAGAGTGCTGAAGAGGAAAAGGATGAGGCGGGAATATTGTAAATTCAGTGTTTCAGAAAGCTAGCAGAACAAGCATTTACAATGCAATAGGTCTCGCAATTGCGAGTTTGAGCTATTGGCATTGTAAATGGCAATGCCTTCTATAAAAAATTTAAAGGCAGTCATTTACAGTACCAATGGTTCAAAGTTTTACAAAAACCAATACCTATTGTATTGCAGAGTGCGGTGTCCCTGAAGCGGGCGCCGCGTTCATTATTACAACTTTAAAAAAATTAAACCAAGCGCAATGTCCCTTAACCGGGTGCAATGCTCAAAGTTTTAAAATTTAAACTGATCGCGGTGTCCCTAAAGCAGGCATCGCACTCAGCATGCAAATACAAAAAAAACCAAAAAAAGCAGCCGCCATTGTCCCCATCAGTGTCAATCAATATAAGAGTGCTCACTCACTTATAATGCAGACTGTAACAAGCCAAGAAAAAGGTCCAGTCGTTTGGGCAGTAACAAATGCAGACAAGGCGGTACCAAGGAGGGACTAACAAGCCTATTTACAAATCAGAAGCCAGCATTTAAGAAGGACCATGACAAATATGGGCAGAGAGTGGGCGGGGCTTCCACTGCATACTCTATTACAGCATGTCTCGCAGAGCGAGCAGCGCATGCGCACTGCAGCTAGGTTCAACCTAAAGTGTAACTGTTTAACAAAGATGGCAGAAGTCGAACGAAGATGAAAATGGGAGTGGCTGAGATACATACGGCCTTGCCAGTTCCACAGTCCATAGTAATGCTATAGATAATATATATTACCTACTGGCGGTCGCCAGTAGGTAGTTATAGTTAGGACCTAGTTACTATAGGAAAATGGCAACATTCTATTCGCAATAACTTTGGCGCCGATCGATGAATCTTCGTGAAATTTTCAGAACTAATCATTTTTTGTGGTCAGCTCCTATGTTGAAAGTTTGGGGGTGATTCATCAAGGGGGGACCGAGGAAAAAAAGGGGGGTCACAAAACGTGTTGTTTCAATGTTAATTTCCATAGGAAACTTTAGACAAGGCTACAGGTCTAACGGGTGAACGGAATTACCCCAAATTTGGCAGGGAGAAGGGTCTTGGTCTAGAAAGCACGCTTTTGTTTATTTGGTGTATATCCGTTCAGTAGTTTGAAAAATATCGAAATTTACAGATATCGATATTTGGGAATTCTGCCATCTGATTGGCTGAGGTGTTACGAGCACGAGCTTGCTGCCGATTGGCTGCGAGCATTTGCAACTAGGAAGCGTTGGCCACCAGTTTGTGATTCCGTTGAAGCGAGTAAGGGGGGAAAAGGGCGAAAAATGTGGGAAAGAGGAGGGTAGGAGCACTGTAACCTCTGTGGGGTGTTTAGGGTGTGCTACAGAGGGGGTGCGAAGTGAACTACTCCTACCTACCGGTCTGAAAGTGCTGGGTACAGAAATTAAGTAAGGTATTGCGTAGTCTGATGCTGCTAAGGTGAGCTGCTGCGGGAGTCGGGGATGAAAGCGTGAGCCTAAACTGTGTGTCTTATGGTGTGAAGTCATGTGCCCTGGCCGCTGCAGCACACCTGTGGAAGTAGTGTCAGCATGTGTTTATACCTACTAGGATGAACTACTGACTCCTAGTGGTTTGAAAGTCCTGGGGTACGGAAAATATGTGAGGTACTGTCTAGAGTCTCATGGTGCTAAGCTGAGGTGCTGCCGGAGTCAGGGATGAAAGCGTGAGTTCAACCTGTGCGTCATATGCTGTGAAGTCATGTGCTCTGGCCGCTGTGCGACATCTGTCAAGTAGGGTCAGCATGTAGTTATACCTACTCGGAGGAACTTTTGTTTTGAACATTGTAACTTGTGTATGGTGCTTAGGGGGTGTTATACAGGGAGTGCGAAGGTAAATTTGCACGTATCAAATCAATACGGTATTTGTAAAGCGCGAACTACTCACCCCCATGGGTCTGAAGGCCCTCGAGGCTGGCGTGGAAATTATATGAGCTATTAAGTGAGCTATTGCCTAGAGTCAAATGGTGCTGAGGTGTCCAAAGGTGTCCTTCATAAGCATTTCCAAACCTACCCCAGTCAATGTGCCTAGGTCATTTCCACCACAGTGCACAATCATGACGTTAGGGTGTGGAAGATGCAAAGAGGTTTTAACCAAAGGTAGCAATTGGTGCAACTCCAATCTTCTCTGTGTAAGCCATTTAATGTCCACATTTTGTAAACCTAGGTCTAAGTCAATACGTCTGTGTTCTGCATACCTCTTGCACCTGAAAATACAGCTATGTCCTACGATCCACACTAGGATTTTGAAGGTATGGTGTTTATGTGTGGAGCAACACAATTATAGACAACAGCACCAGAAAGAGGAAGAAGCAGGGAGTGGGGGGACGGGGGAGATGGGCAGAATGGCACACATGCACAATTAAGTACAGCACAAGTATAGACAAACAATGGCCAAAATGAAACACCGACAAGGAGCACAAGTCACACAACCCGCTCCATCACACCACTGAACGAGCATAGAAGTGAAAACCACGTTGCATTCATACAGGATTTGTACAAAGGACGGTCGTTGGTGTTGTGGGATGTCTGCGACAGTGGTTATCATGGATGAGATGTCCAGCACGTGGCACATGGGCGAATTCACTATGTGTTACATTGCCAAACAGCTGCTTTTCCCTCCCACGAGCCCCCACACTTCTACGGTACGCTGTTGTATCTCATGCACTCGCACGGCACACCATTGTAATGCCTATTCGCGCATGTCCTGCTACATTCAAACTACACCTTCACAGTGCCGTTTGGAGGTGGTGCATGGCACTTTACAACATCGAGTGCTGCGGCCTTTGTGTCAGGCCACACCAGAACACAGACACTGACTGCACTTCCTGTACACGGACATGTCCGAGACACCCTGTTCCCCTTGCCGGATAGGCATACCCCTGCGCTGATCTGTGTACTCCGGTCCAGCACATGCCGGTTGTGCATGCAGGAGGATGCGTGCGTAGCTACATGTCCAGGCTCACTGCAACACGGAGGTGACAGCACACTGATGTTGCAGGGCTCGTGCCGATCATGCTAAGACAATGACCACAGGGACACTTGCTCAGATGCGGGTTTGGGGGGCGTTGGCGGTCCTGGAGTGGTTGCGGTGAGTCTTGTGGCCCTCATGGATACATCTGCATCATGCTCATTGATTCTATGGCACCTGTGGGTGTTCTGGTGTGGCTCTTGGCTGTGTTCAGTTTCATGATGCAGGTAATCGTCCTGCTTAACACCAGCAGAAAGCTAAATACACAATTGATGAACGGAATGCAGAACAAATCAAAAACATTCATCCCCAGTCAAGAGATCTGGGTTAAATCCATCATTCTTTTGCTCACCGTGCCACCCCAATTTAGACCTGGCTATATGCTAATCTGTCTCGATCCTGTGCCTCGTGGGAACAGTCCAGCCCGAACTGCCAAGCCAGGTCCTCCCTGGACCAAAAACAAGCATCCTAGGACCGGTTTCGGGGTTTCACCCCTCTTCAGCCAGGATAGCTTGATTCCAGGACCCACGTCTGGGCATACCTGGCGCACTTAGGGCGAGAAAGCAAAAGACACAACTGATGGACGGAATTGATGGACAAAGGCAGAACAAACCAAAACATTCACCCCCAGTCAAGAGATCTGGCCCAGATCTCTGTATGGTGGTGAATGTATGACATTGTTCTGCATTCTGTCCAACTGTTTTTGCATTTCACACCCAGAGAGGGATGGGTATGCCCAGACGTGGGTCCCGTGCTCTCCATGCCACTGGAATCAAGCTATCCTGGCTGAAGAGGGGTGAAACCCCGAAACCGGTCCTAGGATGCTTGTTTCCAGTCCAGGTAGGACCTGGCTTGGCAGTTCGGGCTGGACTGTTCCCATGAGGCACAGGGTCAAGACCGATTTGCATTTGGTTGGGTGGTTCAAACTGGAACGGCATGGTGAGCAGAGAGAGAGAGACAGACGCAGAGAGAGAGAGACAGACGCAGAGAGAGAGAGAGAGACAGACGCAGAGAGAGAGAGAGACAGACGCAGAGAGAGAGAGAGACAGACACTGCCGCCTCTGCACATCCATCAGCAAATAATTACCTGGTGCCACCGGAGTGTGCAGCAGTGGGCACTCCACGTGCCCATCAAAAGTCATCCCAGATATGTCTGCGAATCCTGAGTAATGAATGGCGGAGACCACATAAGGTGCTTGGCGGATCGCATAGATGTCGCCGAGTCATGAATGGCAGAGACCACATCTTCTCCACGGCCTGGCAGATCTCACACGTCGCTGAGTCCCGAGTCATCAATGGCGGAGACCACATCAGCTTTTGGGGCCGCTAAGCCTGTGGAAGTTAAGTTTGTGCCACGTGGTGGTAGGCCCCTGATTGCCATATAAGCTTCGGGTGGCACTAACCCTGTGCATCTGAAGTCCGTGCCAAGGGGGTGGTAGGTCCCTGATGGCTGTACAGATCACGGTGCGACTAACCTTCTGCGCAACTTTTCCAAAGACTCTTTATGGTTGAGACACGTGGAGCGTCCGCCATCTAGTCAGCACCGGCAATAAAGGATGCAACGTTGATCTATTATATTTGCGTGGTCACATGGCCTGTGACGCATGTCCCGGATGGGTGTGGTGTGTGTGAAAACCTGCCCAGAGGGAGCGGCCGTGAGATGTTGAGAACTAGACCACTGACCTGCACACCAACAGCGAGTACGCATGCAACAGGTAGCTATGTGGGGCCAACGTCGGAACGTAATCGCAGTGGGTGGCGTACGACGGAACAGGGCAGGGATAGCTACAATAATGCGGATGGCTCGTAGTACTGCGTCTGAGTCGAGCGGACCGGCCGCAGCTGGCCCTCTGCGAGCCTGGGTGCGAACTGTTTATAACTTACACTATATAAGCATTGAAAAAACATTTTGTGATTCAGTCCGTCAGCTGGCATTTGTCCAAGGCATTGATTATGCTACTTACCAGTATGCATCTGTTCTTGGCATGTAGGGCTGCTGACATTCATATCTGTGCATAGATCGCCGCCTAGTGTTGGGTCCGGATGTTTGCACGTTGTTGTCCTGGAAGAGTCTTCGAAGTATCACGAGATAGGTGGCTCCTCCCCTGGACTACAGTGCGCATGGGCATCCCCTCCATGCTTAGATTGTTTTTCGCCATTGTGGCATAGATGGAGTGTAATACAGTGAATGATGACCATGCTAACTAGAAATCACTGAATGCTACAGGCGCCGGGGAGGAGGGTGGGCGATATGAATGTCAGCAGCCCTACATGCCAAGAACAGATGCATACTGGTAAGTAGCATAATCAGTTCGAGGCATGTGGGCTGCTGAATTCATATCTGTGCATAGATTATATAGCAGTCCCTCCGTTTAGCGGCGGCTGCCCGTGCCAGCTGCAGCAGTCTGAAAAAGAGTTTTGAGAACAGCCTGGCCTACAGCAGCCTGCTGTCTTGAGTGTACATCTACACAGTAGTGTTTGGTAAAGGTATGTATAGTGGACCATGTGGCTGCTCTACACATCTCCTCTAAGGGAATATTGCCCAGGAAAGCCATGGAGGCCCCCAGCTTTCGAGTGGAGTGGGCTCTCGGAGGAATCGTTAGTGTGCGCTTAGCTTTTTGATAGCAAATCTGTATACATTTAACGATCCACCTAGCTATCCATGCTTTGGAAATGGGGTTGCCCTTGTGCTGCGGGGAAAAGGCAACAAACAGTTGTTTTGTCTTCCTGAAAGTTTGTGTTCTATCAATATAGTACATAAGAGCTCTTTTGATATCAAGGGTGTGGAGCATTCTCTCCGCTACATTCTCAGGATTAGGATAAAACACTGGTAGTTCTATAGATTGGTTCATATGGAACTGCGAAAGGACCTTGGGCATGAAAGTAGGGTTGGTGCGTAGCACGACCCTGTTTGCATGAACCTGTATAAATGGCTCCTGAATGGTGAGTGCCTGAAGTTCACTAACTCGTCTTAGGGAAGTAATGGCAACGAGGAAAGCTACTTTCCAGGTTAGAAAATGAATCTCACAGGAGTGTAGAGGTTCAAAAGGTGGTCCCATCAGTCTGGTGAGGACCACATTTAGGTTCCAGACTGGTGACGGGGGGTGTCTAGGGGGAATGACACGTTTGAGGCCCTCCAGGAAAGCTTTGATGGCAGGCACTTTGAAGAGTGGGAGGTGTTGCCTGTTCTGAAGGTAAGCTGCCAATGCGGTTAAATGTATACGGATGGAATTGTATGCTAGATTGCATCTGTACAAGTGTAATAAATAACCGATAATGTTCTGGGTTGACGCATCCCGTGGATTTAGGTCATTATTTTTACAATACATGACAAATCTCTTCCACTTGGCCGCATAGCATGCTCTGGTAGTGGGTCTCCTTGCCTCCTTGATGATATTCATACAGTCTGGAGGCAAGTTTAGGTAGCCAAATTCTAGGATCTCAGGAGCCAGATCGCCAGGTTCAGCTGTTGCGGAGCTGGGTGCTGAATCTCGCCACGGCTCTGCGTTAAGAGTGGGTGTGAGCCGTAGCCTTTGATGCGGTACCACGGAGAGTGGTGTACCATGGCTGGCGTGCCCACGTTGGAGCAACCAGGATGAGCGTCATCGAGTGTTGCTTGAGCTTGCGTGCCACCAGCGGTATTAATGGTGCTGGGGGAAAAGCATACGCAAATTTGCCGGACCAGTTCATCCATATTGCATTCATTGCCTTGCGACTGTGGATGTGGGAACCTGGCGGCAAAGTTTGGGCATTTTGCGTTTTCCCTTGTGGCGAATAGGTCTATCTCTGGATGACCCCACTGTTGGAAGTACGGTTGGAGTACTGATGGATGTATCTCCCACTCGTGCATTTGGTGGCTGTGCCTGCTGAGCAGATCTGCCATCTGGTTGTCTTTGCCTGGGAGGTGTTCCGCCATGAGGAAGATGTTCCTCTGAATGGCCCACTTCCACATGCTCTGAGCCAGATGAGACAACTGTGGAGAGTGTGTTCCTCCCTGCTTCTGTATGTAGTACATGGCGGTCATGATGTCCATTCGGATCAACACGACCTTGTTGCACAAGTGTATCTTGAATGCTTTCATTGCAAGGAAGATCACCATTAGTTCCAAAAGGTTGATGTGCATCCTCCTTTGCTGTGTCGACCATAGTCCCTGCACTGTGTAATTGAGTACGTGAGCTCCCCATCGCTGGAGAGACGCGTCCGCTGTCAGTATGATTTGTGGAACAGGCTCCCGGAACGGTCGGCCCTTGCAAAGGTTTTGTGGATTCCACCAATGCAGAGAGTTGTATGCCTGACCGCTCACCAACACTAGGTCTTTTAACTGTCCGTGGGCCTGATTCCACTGACGTGCCAAGCACTCCTGAAGCGGGCGCATATGTAATCTTGCGTGTGGGACTATGAAGATGCAGGAGGCCATCATGCCTATCAACTGCATAAACACTCTTGCTGGGAGTGAGTGTTGAGGTCTGAATTTCTTTATGAGCAACTAAATGCTGTTGATCCTCACTGAATTGTGCTGTGCTGTGGCTGCCAGAGTGTCTATGGTTGCGCCTAGGTACTGCTGTACGTGGTTGGGTTGAAGGTGGGACTTGGGCTTCTCACTGAATTATCCAAGGCTGTGAAGAAGGTGAATGGTGTGGGACATGTGGCTGGCACAGTGCTGGGCCGACTTTCCCTGGATAAGCCAGTCGTCCAGATTAGGATAGACATGTATGTGCGGTCTCCTTAAGTGTGCCGCCACTGTAGCCAGGCACTTGGTGAACACTCTGGGTGCCGTCGTTACCCCGAAAGGGAGGACTTTGAACTGGTAATGCTGATTGAGAAGAGTGAACCTGAGATACTTTCTGTGTGAGGGGTGTATGGGTATATGAAAATACGCATCTTTGAGGTCCAATGTTGCGAGAAAGTCTCCTTGACTGAGCAACGGTAGCACTTGTTGCAGAGTGAGCATGTGAAAATGCTCTGACAGAATGTAACGGTTTAGAGGTCTTAGATCTAGTATGGGTCTGAGAGATCCATCCTTTTTGGGGATCAGAAAATACAGTGAGTACACCCCTGATCCTCGTTCCTTTGCAGGCACGAGTTCTATGGCTCCTTTTTGGAGCATACTGAGAACCTCCTGTTGGAATAAGTGCAAGTGCTCTGCGGACATATGACGGTGTCTTGGCGGTATGTTGGGTGGAGTGGACGTGAACTCCAGACAATAACCGTACTGGACAATTTCTCTCACCCACCTGTCTGTAGTAATGGATTCCCAGACTGGCAGGAACCTCTGTAGTCTCCCCCCGACAGGTGTTACGTGGTCGGGGGCAGTGACAAGGCGTCACTGTTTGTTGGTGGTGGAGGACCTGGAGCTGTTTCCTCTGCCTTTGATGTTGTTTCCACGGTATCCACCTCTACTATTTTTGTTATGGGTGGGCTGTGTACCTCCTTTAGTGTACTGCGACTATTGGGAGTTCTGTGTTTTAGATGGTCCTCTGTTGCTAGAGCGACGAAAGGACCCACTCCGAAACTGCTGGGATTGCAGAGCCCCCATAGACTTTGCAGTCTCTGTATCTTTTTTGAGTTTCTCTAGGGTGGTGTCAACCTCGGGGCCAAAGAGGGAGTTAGGGTTGACCGGCTGATTGAGTATAGTCGTTTGTATCTCTGGTTTGAATGCCGAGATTCTCAACCAAGCATGCCTTGGTAACATGACCCTGGTGTTGATAGCCCTAGCTGCAGTGTCAGCTGCGTCAAGAGCGCATTTAATGCAAGCGTTACTAATGAGCTTCCCTTCTCTAATAAGTGTCTCCGCTCCTTCTTTATACTGATCTGGGAGGTGCTGCAGCAGTGTCTCTAGGGTATCATAATGCGCCGTCGTATCTAGCGAGAAGTGCCTGAGTGTTGGCAATTCTCCAGATGTTAGCTGCCTGTGCAGCAACCCTCTTTCCCGATGTTTCCAAGACCTTAGACTCCTTGTCGGGGGGAGGAGCATCACCCGCTGTCTGTGAGTTGGCTCTCTTCCGAGCATTGGAAACCACCAATGAGTCTAAAGGCAACTGTCCTTTTATGTAGGCAGGGTCCACTGGAGCTGGCCTATATTTTTTTTGAATTCTAGGGTTAAAGACTCTCGCCCTAGTGGTCTCCTTAAAAATGTCATTAGCCTGTTTTAGGACCCCCTTCAGCATGGGCAGAGTTTTCACAGAACTTTCTGAAGTAGAGAAGGTATCCATTAGAAAGTCGTCTTCAATAGGATCAGTGTGGAGCTGTACGTCAGGATTGTTGGCGGCTCTTTCAATTAAGGCATTGAAAGCAGCAGTGTCCTCTGTAGGAGATGTTTTTGCCACATATGCCTGTGTGTCCGGAGCAGTATGTGTGTCCCCTGCATCCGTATAGTCCACCCAAGGTTGGTTTTGGTCCTCAGGGTCAGTATCCACAGGATAAGTGCCCTCAGCATCACCATCATCCGTATCAGAGTGTGTGGGCGAGAATGACTGAGTTTCTGGGGTGCCAAATTGAATATGTTCCACCAGAACTGGTGATGTGGTTCTCTTCTTTTTTAATGGAATCTTGTATGGCTCCATTGGTGTCGGTTACGATTTTCCGTTTGTATATGGAAAGTCTACCAGTGGTGGCGTCGATAAACTGCCTTGGAACGTCATCGTCGTGAGGCACTGCAACAGGTCTCTGTCCCATCTGTATTCCTGTTGGTGCATCAACAGTTTTCTTCGGGTCGAGAGCTTCTTGCGGGTCGAGACCCTTCTTGGCGTCGAACATTTTCAGTCGCACCGCTGGTGGGAGGCCGAACTTTATATGTGTCGACGCAATGTGAACCGCGCTGACCATTTTCGGCTGCGGGGCTGTCTTCGCACCAGTTGTGGAAGCCTTGTCGTGGAGGCGTAATAACGACTCCGACACCTTCTGCTTGACAAAGGGCGATGGCGTCGTGGATTGGACCCGGTCCTTCGACGCTTTCTTCGTTGTGGCATCAAGCCCCGTACCAGATGTTCGATGGCCGCCCTCTATATCTGTGTTGACGCTCTTTGGCGCCGATACTTTGGGGTCGGCAACCTTGGCTTTGAGTTTCAGCGCCGCCCGTAGCTCGACGTCCCCATGACCACTCTTGGCATCGACAGCCGTCTTTTGTGTCTTCGGCTCCGAGGGCTTCGAGGCCTTGTCGCCGTGGAGAGACTCTTTTACTTTTGGTTTCGATTTCGGTGCCGTCGCCTTCAGTTTCGATTCTCGTTGATCGAGTGATGGCGCTTTGGATACCGATGGCTCTTTAGGACAGTTCGACGCCGGGCGTTTATGCGGGGCGGAAGAACGAGAGGAATGATCTTGGGTAAGGCCTTGTGGCGATCCCGCGACCTGAGCCTTATCGAGTGCCCCCTTCGGCCCTGTGGCGACCTGAGGGCCTAGCTCATTTTCTGAGCCATCCTCCTCGGCCCCAAGGGCCTCTTAGTCGTCTCCTACCTGTACGACCGTCATCCTCCTCTTCATCTATTATATGTTCGTCTTCGGCATCATAGTCGGATTCACGCTCCGACGCCGGATCCGACATCTCTCCCTGAACTTCAAGGTCCACGACCTCATCTTCGGTCCCGAAGATGTTGTCCGGGTGCGGCGCCGCTTTCTGCGCCTCGAGGCGAGCTGCTCGACAAATGCGAAGGGTCTTCTTCTATCGAAACCTGGAGCACGCCATGCAGGTGGCTTCGTCGTGGTTTGGAGAGAGGCACTTGTTGCACACCGGGTGCACGTCGAAGCGAGCACACTTAGCGTTGCAAAGAGGGCAACGCTTGAAGGGGCTATTCGATGTTTTTGGTTCCATAGTCGATCTTTATCGGGCCTCGGACGTCGAAGGGCAAATGGCTAACTTCGATGAAACTACTCGGCGCCAAACGAAAACAATACCGATGAATAAAGGCCTAAATACTCTAAGAGCTAAGATTAGGACATCCGAACCCAATGGCGGAAAAAAACAATCTAAGGATGGAGGGGATGCCCATGCGCACTGTAGTCCAGGGGAGGAGCCACCTATCTCGTGATACTTCGAAGACTCTTCCAGGAAAACAATGTGCAATCATCCGGACCCAACACTAGGCAGCGATCTATGCACAGATATGAATTCAGCAGCCCATATGCCTCGAACTTGTGAAAACATATCGGAGTTCTTTCTGTGATAGATACCCCTTTGACGCTGCCTCTCCCCACATCAGCAGGTAATGCACCCTCTTCCCAAATTATCATCATACCCCCAACAACCTTCTTGGGCCTGGAAGTGCCCCTGTGCGGTAGGACAAAGGAGAATCTTAGTCATGTATAGATTTACATATAAAATAAGATATTTAAAGAAAAGAACAACAAATAAGACTGAAGGGAGTCTGGTGCTGTGGTCGCTGCCACGAAGTTGGGGTCACTGCTATTCAGGACTCAGGACACAGTTACACATGTGGGATCAGCTTGTGTTAAAGAGGGTTAGTGGCAGCAGAAGTATTGAGACTGTATGAGCCTGTGGTGATGCTTGGTGTGGACGGGCCGCACTGGGAGCAATGTTTCTTGGCTACTGGACAGAGTCATGTGGAATCAGGACTCTCTGAATTGTGAGGCGTGCTGACCGTAGTGTAGGCCAGAGGTAGAGGTGAGCAAGGGCTCACAGCCACATGCATACGTTGGTGGCCCCACCGGCCTGCGTAGTGGAGGTTCAGTGGCACCACGTGTCGCCGGCCTTCCATATGCAAATACCCCTCACTAATCGAATAGAGTGTGGTGCTGTGGTCGCAGTTACGAAGTTCGGGTCACTGACGCTCAGGACAGTTACACATGTGGGATCGGTTTGTGTTGAACAGGGTTAGTGGCACCACGTGCTGTTGTCCTTGCATATGGAAGTATGCCGCACTGATGAGGGAGTCTGGTGCTGTGGTCACTGCCATTCAGAACTCAGGACATAGTTACACATGTGGGATCGGCTTCTGTTAAAGAGGGTTAGTGGGACTGTGTGTTGCCGGCCTTGCATATCGAAATATGCCTCACTGATCGAAGGGAGTCTGGTGCTGTGGTCGCTGCCATGGACTTGGGGTCACTGTCATTCAGGACTCAGGACACAGTTACACATGTGGGATCAGCTTGTGTTGGACAGTGTTAATTGGCACCACGTGTCCAAAATTCAAATTGTGAGGTCTGCTGCCCGCAGTGTAGACTACTGAGTGTTCATTTGTACTTGAAAATGAATTTGGTCATTGTACTAAGGCTATAACTGATATAAAAAAATGTTCAAGAAGAAAGGATACTAAAAGGGATATTATGTAGATTTGAGGCCTGTAATAGTTACTTGCCTAGTGGACTTTGTAGTTAATGAATGAAGAAATAATTTTCATTTTGAGCCCTACTGAGTGCAGTGTAGGCGTATGATGAAAAGATGAAATAAGTACAGAATACATTGACGAAGTGTTGTATTTTCTGAGTACAACCTTGTTAGAAATTAGCATTTAAAAATTGGAATTGCGAGCTGTTCTGCGTGTAGTGTAGACTGCTATTCCATGTTAGTTTGCATTTGAAGATTAATTTGGTCATCATAGTAAAGCTATAACTGAGATACATATATATTTTGAAGCGAGGATACTCTAAGGATAATATGTAGGGTGTAGGACTGTGATTGATAGTTGCCTACTCGAGTCTGTAGTTGCATATGGAAATACCCCTCATTGATCAAAGGGAGTGTGCTGCTGTGGTCGCTGCCACAGACTTTGGGTGACTGCTATTCAGGACTCAGGACAGTGTTATACATGTGGGATCGGCTTGTGTTAGAGGGTTAGTGGGACTACGTGTTGCCGGCCTTGCATATCGAAATATGCCTCACTGATCAAAGGGAGTATGTTGCTGTGGTCGCTGCCATGGGCTTGGGGTCACTGCCATTCAGGACTGAGGACAGTTCCACATGTGAGATTGTTCGGCTTGTGTTGAACAGAGTTATTAGCACCATGTGTCGCCGCCGTTGCATATGGAAATATGCCTCACTGATCGAAGGGAGGCTGGTGCTGTGGTTGTCTCACGGAGTTAGGGTCACTACCACTCAGGACACAGTTCCACATGTGGGATCGGCTTGTGTTGAAGACGGTTAGTGGCACCATTTGTCGACGGTCTTCCACAGTGTAGGCCAGAGGTAGCGGTGAGCAAGGGCCCACAGCCACGTGCATACGTTGGTGGCCTCACCGGCCTGCGTAGTGCAGGTTCAGTGGCACCATGTGTCGCCGTCCTTCCATATGGAAATACCCCTCACTGATCGAAGGGAGTCTGGTGCTGTGGTCGCTGCAACTCAGGACTCACTTACACATGTGGGATCGGCTTGTGTTGAACAGGGTTAGTTGGCACCACACGTCACCGGTCTTCCACAGTGTAAGCCGGAGGCAGCGGTCAGCAAAGGCCCACAGGCAGATGACGCTGACTTGAGCTGCACAGATTGGGAGCATGTGGTCTTCTTAACCCATTATACGGTCTTACACAATTTGCGTCGCTACTAATCTTGAATTGTGAACCGTGTAACCCCAGTGTAGGGCGGAGGCAGCGGTCAGGATGGGCGCACAGCTACGTGGCGATGATTTATGGTGCAGTGAGTTAGTAACACCTGAAGCACACAGCGTGTGCGCACAGTGCGATGATGCGTGGCCTGGGCGGCCGCACTGGAAGCAAAGTGTCTTGCGAACTGGACTGCGACATCTGCAAATCACCACTGCATCCGATTTGTGAGCGCTGCTGTCTGCAGTGTACATCGAAGGCAGTAGTCGGTACAGACATAGGTCTGCAGTGCTGTGCCGCTGGGTTCACAGGGGGCCTGTGTCGAGGAGGACCGCGGTTATGGCAGCAGCCACGTGCAAGGGTGAGGGCTGCCGCTGTGACAGAATCGTTGGTCTCCCTCAAGTGAACCACGCTTAGGGCCTGGCGTATTTATTCATACTGCTTCGCTGGAGTGGGGTATGTTAGAGCAGCCCCCTCTGCATTCGGGGGGGGTGGGGGGGGGGGGGGGGGGGGGAAGACACAGCTACATGACCGAGATCTTCCCCACTGCCTGAGGTAACATGTAGTTTAGTGCACGGTGGACGCAACCAAGTATCAACAGTATATCTCCACATGGAGAGGTGTGTGCTTTGCATAGTGAGGTCTGTGCAGCACATCAGCGTTACACTTGGTTTTGTGTGCTTTATTGTTGGAGGGTGACTTGCCTTCTTCATATAGTTGGTTGCCACATCTCCCAACATTCAGCTATTGTGTGGCTGAGGGGCATGGTGTTTTGGGAAGGTCCGTTGTACTGTTTTGCGCTGCCTTGGTGGCGCTGGGTGTTGTGGTCTTGTTGCGTGTCGGACCTGCATGATCAGTAGCTCCATCACGTGTTGGTCTTTAGATGTGGCTGTGAGTTGGGTCCAATTCACGGAGTAGATAGTCGACCTCCTTACACCATTTAAAGATTGATGTTAATTTGTTACTGCTAACTTGGCTTATCGCCTGCTTTTTGGATCGCATTGCAGATTTGGCAGTTCGTTGAAAACATGGGGAAGTGGTGTGTTCATGTTATTTTTCGCACGGGAACGCCTACTTTGCATTTCATTACCGTTAGTTGTGGCTCTCGTTTGTGGCGATTTTGTTGGCGTAAGGTATCGATGGAAGAGTGGTGAGATTTGCAGTTTTCACCAAGTTGAGAACGGGTTGATAATTAAAAAACACAGAAAAAAAAAAAGATAGGTTTAATGAACATTATAATTAGAAATTAGCATTTGAAAAAACCTTTGCAATTCACAGAAAAAAAACATAGGTTTCAGGGATGTTATAGTTAGTTGGACATTTCACTCATAGAAAACCATAGAAATTCCCGTTATAGTTAGTTGAGCTAACTATAACTCGCACCCCGGCAATGTACTGCTGATGTAGTCACATATTACATCATTCATGACATGGTCAGTGAAATCACTGATGACAGCTCAAATGACATCACTGATGACATCATCCAAGTAAAAATCTGATGCACCTTATCAGACCCTAATATAACACTTGATACTCCCACTCTAAAATACAGACAATTTTAAAACCATGAACACACCAATAGCAGTTAGTGCATATCCACTCTAATGTGTAGGTCTACACACATCCATTCATTCACCCATACATAGTCAGCCATCAATAGAGCATTATCATATCCAGTCACATATCTATACAAACACACACACTGCCTCTCATTCATAGAGTTATTCACACACCTAGTCAGTAATGGAAATAATCAATCACACTTTTATTTACTCACCTGTACAGTTATACACATACCACATTACTTATTTAAACATATACTAACACACTTACACTTTAATACAATAACTAATACAAGCACACACTGATCCATACAGGCACTCTCACAATCACTCACTTTCACAGTCATATATATATATATATATATATATATATATATATATATATATATATATACACATATATATATATACACACACACACACACACACACACACACACACACATATATACACACAAAACATATTTACATTTTATAGAAACACACATTCACTGGATGATGTCAGTGATGTCACTGACCATGTCATGAATGATGTAATATGCGACGCCATCAGCAGTGCATTGCGGGGACACGAGTTATAGTTAGCTCAACTAACTACAACAGGGGAATATGGTTGTCTATGAGTGAATTGTCCAACTAACTATAACGTCCCTGAAAACCAATGATTTTTTTCCAGTGAATTTCAAAGGATTTTTTAAATGCTTATTCCTAACTATAACGTCCCTGAAACCAATGTTTTTTTCTGTGAATATATATATTACATATATATATACACACAAAGAAGATTTGCCCCCTCGGAAGAGCCACACGCAGGTAGGTTGTAATCACTGATTAATGAGGAAGCCGCAGCGTAGTAGACAGGATATCATGGACAAAGTTCAAAAGCCTGACCCGTTTCGTGCAGTCTCGCACTTTTTCAAAGGCATTCATGATTAACAACGCTGAGCATTTCAATTTAAAGTCCTGACACCCGCCCTAGTAGGCGTTGACTCTCGCAGAGCCTCCTGGTATCTGTAGTTTGCTTTATTATACTCAAGTGAGTTGCATCCGACGTTGTGCATTTCCTCTTGTTTAAAACCCAAGTGGGTGTGCATGGAGTCTCGTACTCTCCACGCCACACATTATGACTCCCAAAACGACCTCCTGCCCAATATGCTGATCGGCGTCAAACGATGATCAGCATATTGGGCAGGAGATCGTCGAGATGTCATCAGTGATGTCATGAGTGATGTAATATGTGACATCATCAGCAGTGCACTGCGGGCGCGCAAGTTATAGTTAGCTGAACTAACTAGAACGGGGGAATTTCAAAGGTTTTGTACGAGTGAAATGTCCAACTAACTACAACGCCCCTGAAACCTATGGTTTTTTCAGTGAATTTCTAAGGTTTTTTAAATGCTAATTCCCAACTATAACGTGCCTGAAACCTATGGTTTTTTTCAGTGAATTTCAAAGGTTTTTTAAATGCTAATTTGTAACTATAACGTGCCTGAAACCTATGGTTTTTTCAGTTAATTACTAAGATTTTTTTAAATGCTAGTTTCTAACTATGCCTACAGAGGTAGGACATGTGAAGAAAGAAGAAAAAATACACAGAAAGAAAAAGAAATGCAGAAAGAAGCAACAGAAGTCTTCAAAGACAAAGAAAAGTGCAGGACGAAGGAAGACGTGCAGAAAGAACAAACAGCGGAGCCGAAAGAGGCCTTGTAGCAAAATCATCCTGTACCCTCAACTTTTTCAGATGGGTACTGGTGGTAACTGACTAACCAGTCCTAGAGCCAGTGCTATGCTAAGAGACACTTAGAAGACAGTTAAAACACCTACATACACTAGGGAACACTATGCATTGGGGTACCCCTGTGATTATCATGGCCTCCTCTGTAAGACCCTAGTACATAATAGGGCAGGGGGATTAAAACTACCTCTTAAAACGCACCACAGTGCGCGTTTGCACACTGGTGAAGGAAAGGGGTGGTGGCTGAGGTGACGTGCGCAAACACGCCCTGTGGCGCGTTTTAAGTTGGGGAAATAATTTTCATTCAATCCTGAGGGTCCCTGGGGGCCAACTAGCCCACCAGGAACCTCCAGTATGCGCCAGAGAGCTGCGTTGCAGAGAGGTGTTCAGAGGTCATGCCCCTTTTAACAAGACGACGCAAAGCAGCTCCGTGGCGCTTACTGGAGGTACTAATAGACTAATTGGCCCCCAGGGACCCTCAGGATGGAAGAGGAATCAATTCCCCAACTTACAACGCGCCACAGGGCGTGTTTGCACATATGTCACCTCAGGCCCCGCCCCCTCCCTTCACCACTGTGCAAACACGCCCCGTGGTGCATTTTAAGTTGGGGGATTAACTCCCCTTGAATCCTGAGGATCCCTGGGGTGCAACTAGCCCACCATGTACCTCCATTAAGCGCCACAGAGCTGTGTAGCAGAGAGGTGTAAAAAGGGGCGTGGCATCAGAACACCTCTCTGCAACGCAGCTCCCTGGCGCATACTAGAGGTTCCTGGTGGGCTAGTTGGAACCCAGGGACCCCCAGTATTCAAGGGGATTTAGTTCTCCATCTGCAAACGCGCTAGGGGGCTTGTTTGCAGAGTGTTGCAAAGAGGGGGCAGGGCCTCCGGCGCGATGTCGGTCTTTTTAAAAAAAATTAAGGGGGGCTGTGTGTCCCACCTTTTCCTAATATTTTGGCCCTGGGAACCCCATCCCCAAGGGCCTGACCCCTTTTTTATTATTTTTTTTATACAACTTTGGAAGGGGGCCGCGTGGCCCCCCTCCCGATGCCATAGTTGGCCCCAAGGACCCCATCCGCGGGGCCTGGCCATCTTTTTTTATTTAATTTTTGGAGGGGGGCTGCGTAGCCCCCCCCCCTCTCCTTAGGCCATTTATAGCCCCGGGGACCCCAAAAGAAAGGCAGCTTTAACAACAAGCATTTGAAATGCAAAAGGTCGCTCATTTGTGAGAGTTCAAGCATTTAGCATTGTAAATGACAATGGCTTTTTTTGTTTTAAAAACCAAAAAATAAAAGCCATTGTCGTGTACATCGTCAATGGCTCAAACTCACATATGCGAGACCTATTACATTGCAAATGCTTGTTTAAAATTATTTTTAGCAATGGTGTGCAGCAGCCATGCTGCTATAGAGCATGGTACAAACCATTGTCAAAGTTGGTAATGCCCAGCTGTACAGCATGAATTATAAAGCCAATAGTATCAAAGGTGAGACCTATTGGTTTTGCCAATGCTTGCTAGGACCCCTGTGATTCTGAGCTAATCAGTTAATCTCGTGTGTGAAATAGAAAGGAAAAAAAACAGCTGCCTAAAAATCCTTTCGCGCAAAGAAAAATGTTCTCCTTATGCCCATGTGTTAGTGAAAATACATTTGGAAGCCTTCAACACCGTATACCACCACACACTCACCGAAAGACTCCCCTATATCGGCGTCCATGAGAGACGCACACAGATGGATCACCTCCTTCCTCACTGGAAAAACCTAGAAGATCCACATCCCACACTGAACCCAAGGAGATCACTTGTGGCGTCCCCAGGACTCATCCCTCAGCCCCACGCTCTTCAACGCATGTATAATCCCGCTGGCCAAAACAGTAAAATTCCACAGTTTCAGCATAATTTCCACCGCAGACTACACCCAACTCATCAGCTCACTCACAGACAACACCACTAGAACCAACTTTCACAGATGCATGGCAAACGGAGACAGGATGAACAACAACTGCCTGCAGCTGAACACAGACAAGACAGAAGTACTGATCTTTGGCAACAGCAGCAACACATGAAACGACTGATCAGACCTAGGAACCGCACCCACTTCCTCCAACTATGCCAGAAACCTCGGAATCATCACTGAAAAAAGCTCCACAATTAAATCACAGATCAAATCCGTCTCTTCCGACTGCTTCCTTACTTTGCGCATGCTACGCAAGATCTTCAAGTGGCTACCCCTACATATGAGACGCACTGTAACAAGTCCTCATTCACAGCCAACTGGACTAAGGCAATGCCCTCTACGTAGGAATCTATGCACACCTTCTAAAGAGACTTCAGACCATACAGAACACCACAGCCAGACACATCCTTGGCCTTCCCCGACGAACCCACATCAAACCCCCCCCTCAGCAAACTCCACTGGCTTCCTGTACAGTAGAGATGCCAATTCAAGCTGCTGACCCACAAACACACTGATCTACACAACCAAGGTCCTGCCTACATTAACCACTGCCTGAACTTCCACCAACAGTCGAGAAGACTATGCTCCGCCTCCCTTCACTTGCCCATACTCCCAGTTTCTACAGAAGTGGAGACCTCTCCATCTCCCACATTGCAGGAAAAACCTGGAACAGCCTCCCCACGCACCTCCGGACCATCCCTTCACTTCCGGAAATCCAAATGGGCCACAAGACCGGACCGTTCAAATAAGCCTCCTGTACCTGCAAGCGCCTGGATCTCCGATTAGGTATTAGCTACGCTTTATAAACCCCGATTGGTTGAGAACATCTGTTGTCGCAATAAATATCCATTTCAAACAGTGGTAGAAATGTATTAGGAAAAGTATGGGAACTGATGTTGTGCACAATGGCGGTGGGGTGAATGTGTGGGGGCAGGGTCAAAATCGTGGCTAAATTAAAATATTCTCCAACTTCTTTTGGTCTTTCACCTTCAAGTAACAACATATAAAATAATGCACTGCCCAGATGAAAAATAAAGTTAATTTAAGTTAATTGGTGGAAATTGCACCATCTTACTTTAATAGGTCTGTTTGTAACCAGAGAGACTCCCAATTGAATTCTGGTTGGAGCAGAGGAGAATAGTGACTTGTGTATGTTTAGTGCTAAGAGATCTCAGTCTGACAAGGAGCAATGTGACTATATAATTCATTATTTTAAACTTGAATTACCACAGTATAAAATAGAATGCTACAAAACGTGTAAAATAAAAAAAAGTGCTTCCAAAATATATATTTTAGTAATACCCAGACTGTACATAGTGCAGATGTATTTTATTTTTTTATAATGGCCCTTTAAAAGCACACTTCACAGCTCAGTGAGTAACCCCCTTGCAATACCAGTCAAAAAGAATACATGTGTCAACCGGAAGCTTTAAGTGATTCCATCAATTAAAGCCAATACAGGCTTCCGAGCAGCCTTCACATTTGCAGATTTACCTGTTGCGCAAATTTACGTCTTTCACGCAAGCAAGCACCATGGCATGAAGGCCTGTTTAGTTGTTTGCCTCTCTCTCCGTTTCACAGCAGAGGAGACTCCCTGCCTTTCATTGCAGCTGAAGCATTTCACTCACAGAATTAACCATCCTGGGCGGTTATCTTTTTACAAGTACAAGGAACTGTTTTTCATGAATTAAACAAAAGAATAGGCACGTTGTGCCCCTCCGATCCCACTCACTTTGACCACTGATTTCAAAAGGTGAAAATGGCTTCTTTGAATTGTGTGGCATAGTAAAGCGTAGACACAAATTGATAAGAGGTTCAACAAGAACGACAGGGAAGAAAAATGTCAAATAGTACCTCAATCGCAGCACAAGCAGCGGAGGACAGCAGTCAAGCTGAAGCAGTCAGTATGTGGCCCATGCTCTAGCCAAAAGAGGAAGTGAAGCCAGCACCCGCTGGCCAATTTAAAGGCAGTAAGTAAGAGAAACAATGAAGCAAATGAAGGTTAACCTTTAGGTGAGCTGCAAGCCCCTTGTTGTATCTAATGTGTCTTGCAAGAAAGAGCGCACGAGTTGTCGCAGGCGAGACCTAAAAAGGAGGATCAGGGAAATCAAATTGTCACCTAGGCTCACAAAAACAAACAGGGAAGCTGGGTCGTGTTGTCTAGTTGTGTATTTCAGCCACTAGCTGGATATCTTGTTATCCTGTTTCACATCAATGATGAATGAGCTGTCATTCTTGGCGCTTGAGGTGTGTGTGTGTGTGTGGCAGACAAGCCACATGAAAACTTGTCTCGAGGACGCAAGAGGACCTCAAGCTGAGCCAGAGTCTGGCTTGAGCTTTCAGCTGAGAGAGATTGAGATTTTATTTATATATATATATATATATATATATACATACACACACACACATATATATATATATATATATACATATACATATACACACACATATATACACACAATGATCCCAGTTCTAGCTAGTATGCCCGTTTTTTGTTTCTCCTAGTATGCCTCTCTTTAAAAATCACATCTAGCAGTGCCCCTGGCAGTCATCAGGCACTCATCCAGCGCATCTCGTATAATAGAGCAAATGTAAAGTTTAGTTCCGACTATTAACTAGGCTAACTTGGACTTAGAAAAGGAAAGCCGTGAGGGGAACAGCTGCTTGGCACATAATAAGACGCCGTGAGCGGAACCGCAGATTCATCACTCCACGCACTGTGAGGGGAACGGCTGAATCTTCACTCCACGCGCCATGAGGAGGGGGGGGCGGGGGGAAGACGGCTGAATCTTCACCCAATGCACCGTGAGGGGAACGGCTGAATCTTCACTTCACGCGCCGTGAGGGGGGAACTACATCGCCCAGCAGCTTGGACGCCGCCCTGACACTGCACTCGCGCCCGGAGGCACTACAAAAGCACCGAGCGCCTCCCGCAGCACAGTACGTGCAGGCCTGTCCTTGCCCGTCATTACCAGGAAGAGGCAGGGCAGGCCCACCCCTCTTACTTTCAAGGGCCTGGTCCTCGTGTTTTACCAGAGACGGCAGAAAGGTACTGTGAAACATCCTTTGTAATAGCCCATGCACCTGCAGCGAACTTTCCCCCCCCCCCCCCCCCCATGTAGATATTTGGAACTGGTTTTCTTTTTTAGCCAAGCTAACAGGATATATTAATAATAATTTTTTTATTCCGGCGCTTGATGACTGGACCCTATTGGACTTATTTTACAGTTAATATTGGGTCACTACATAACGTACCTTACCAATAGTAATTTGCATACATCTCCATTTCAGCTGACAAAACATTACGCACGTCGTACTCTTGTCCTTTGGGGACAGTTTCTGCTAGTCTTCAGCACTTTGCACTTTATGGACCGTGCTAATATGCCCTTTCACTGTTAAAACCTACCATCAGGTCGCACTTTTGACCTTTGAGGCCAAGGTTTCGTTAAGCTCTTGACCAGCTTCGAACCCCAGTAGTTCGGTAATCAGTGGACCAACCAGACCTTTGAGTCTGTCTTTGCCCGGTACCACTTGCACGATAGCCTCTCTTTTTGCTTTGGAGATGGGGAAGCGTGGTCGTGTACCCCCCAAAAAAAAAAAAAAACTCTTCGGTGCTATTACCGGCCCAACTCCCCCAAACTTCAATTGATAGGATGCTACAGCGAGCTATCGGGGTAGTCTCGCCAGAAATTGAGCTTACTGAGAGGAGACTATCCTTAACCCCAGAACTCTTCCCTCAACCCCTAGGGCCACCTATCTCTGTACAATCTAGTCCAGGCTCTATTCTCAGTCTAACAAAATCCCTACCTGGACAAAGCGAGATTATGTCATCGTCCATGCATTCCTCCCCAGTAAAACCGAGAACCCGCAAAAGGTAGAACTAACACCACCCTGCCCAAAGCCATGAGGCGAAAAACAGGAAATGGGACAGGAACAAACAAAAAGCCTAGTCCAGAACCCTGCTCCAGGGAAGGCTAACTAGTAAGACCGGGAGGAGAGATCCTTACAAAAATCCTGACTGCCCTGCTTGGGTGAGGAATCTGATTGGGGAACTAGAGGTACAGATGAGGGCTATTGTTAAGGAAGAGCTAGCGCTTCACCTCAGGAGCAAATCTAGCAGCCAGATGCCCGTTCTGTGTGTACCTGGCAACCCTTTGGCCAATATCTTGCCAACCCTAGTAGAGAAGAAAGATGGAAGTGCCCAGACGGACAAAATATGGCAACCTCCTTCACCCATCATGAGCACTGCCAAGATGGGGACTCCTAGAGTTGCCCAAGTGGGCAACGAGCACTCCCCTGGCAAGGAACCTGGCATACACCAGGCTCCAATTAGGAGGGAGACTCCCAGCCTCAGGGGCTCCAGCATGCAGAGAGCGAGCCTCCATTTGGACCAGAGGACAGATAGGGAAGAGCCCAACCTAGCAGAGAAGAGCCCAACCTAGCAGACAATGTGCACGTAGGCCCAGCCCCCCTGCTCGTTCCAACTATTGACCTACCTCCAGCCTCTCTTCCTTACGTTATAGTTCTAACAGGGGTACCTTAACTAAAAACTGGCCAGCTAGAAACATCTGGAATTGAGAAATAAGTGCCTTTATTGGCTCACTAGGTAGATAATTTGCCTACGAAAGGGCGGGTGAGATTCTATTAGCGCAGAGAGTGGGATGGGTCGGCAAGAACCCTAAGTCAACCAAAGGAGACTGCATAGTAGTCAACTTTAGGAATCCTCGGACAGTCCGAATCTTGGCTGACCAGTCCCCCAGCCCCCGTGTACCGCCCACAGGGATCCAACTACACACCTTGGCCCTTTTTTACTGTTGTAACCCCCCTCCCCCCCCCCACCAATGGACCCCTCACACTAGAGCCCCATCACACTGGCTACAACCCCACTTTACCTTTGGTCAATCGTCCCGAACACAGTACAACGATCCAGTAGCAAATAGATGTGGGGCACTTGAGGCGGTAGATTGACTTTTAATTCCATCTTATTTCTCTACTACCCAGGAATTGGAGGGGGGGGGGGGGGGGGGGGTCAATAGAGAGCCCAATCTAAAATTCATAGGGCCGCACTCTCCAAACATCACTGGAGAGACCCTAGTAGCCTTTGGCGAACCGCTTCATAAATCCCACCCGGGACCCTAAGGCTCAGTAGATGCTAACAGAGGTATTAAACAACCAAGCCTCCTTTACTCCAGAACAGACAACGGTAACCCAGGATGGGAATAGATCCTTACCAGAAATGGGAGCATCAGACCTCGAGCATGAGCCAAACATGACAAAAACCATGATCTCCTCTGACACTAGCGAGAGTGATGCCAACTCGAACCGGGATCTCCAGTTGAGGGTGCCGTCATGGAACACTGCTGGTCTCAAAAACAAACTTCAAAACCCTGATTGGCTACAGTTTGTACAAAAGCATGATGTATGTATGTTCCAGGAGAGCTGGGCCAGAGAAGACACTGTCATGAGGGGCTTTGTAACTTTTAATGTGCTAGCAACCATAAGGGGCAGAGGAAGACCATCGGGTGGGTAAGCACATGGGTTGCCACACATCTGGATTGTTCTGTTTAACAGCTGAACACCTCTTCTGATGACCTCCTGTGTACCCTCCTTACTTTTAATGCTGGGACTAAAATTGCATTTATCAACCTTTATTCCCGCCCGGTGTCCCTTGCCCATGAATCCCAGGCCATAGATATGCTTACTACATTCCTTGAGCTAGTTCCTCTGAACACTAGGTTGGTGATAGGTGGTGATTTCAACTGTCAGTTTGAACCCTTAGCCCTCTCCACCGATCCGTTGCTCAACGCTGAGGATTCCCTCTGGCTGATCCCTGAACCGCTGATCCCTCCGGTGAGAGCTTGGACCCCCCCCTGGTATTACAGATTAATGCAGTCACATTAACCCATGCATTAAGTGCATGTAACGGTCGTACCAAGTCAGACCAACCCAGAAAACCCACCTTTAACAGACCGGGGTAAACATCTTTATTGGACTACATTTTGGTGGAAACAAGCATATGGCAATAGGGTGTCGATTTCGCTGTCTGGCCAAGACATGACAGCGACCATAACGCTCTGGTACTTGTTCTCAAGCTCCCGGAACCTTATAGCCCCCTAAGCACTGGCAACCTCCCTAGTACCAATCTACTTTGAGATAATAGGAGACGCATTAGGTGAGAAACCTTGAAGCAGTCATCAGCCTAGATCCCCGCCCTGTACTCCTTAATTATTCCACCTTTACTGACAAATGGAGAAGATTGCACAGAACCCCAACTCCAAAGGCACTATTGCTCAACTATCAGCTATCCATACAGATCTGACCACCAGTTTCACTAATATCTTTAATCCCTTGAAACACTCCAAAGCCAAGAGGGCCCCTAAAACCACCTGGTTTAATAAATTCTGCCGAATGGCACAGGGTGCTCTCATTGATGCCATAAAACTAAAAGACAGATCTCTGATAAAAATCAGGAGGGCCCTATATGGTGACATTTTAAAGTCAGCTAAAATGGAGTGGGAGTCTGAAAGATGGAATGCAATAAAACAGTCACTCATCAATAGAGATATGAGGGCGTTCTGGACCTTGGTTCACACAGGCAGTACTATAGAGAGCTCACCTATTGAACCGAATATTGCAGCTGATGTCTGGAAATACCATTTCCAATCGTTGTACTCCACCCAGGACATAGTAGAGCCCACAGGGGGTACCTTGCAATTCATTGTGGGGAACCCCCCTGAAGAGATGGTGGATTCACCCTGACTTGAGTCCTTAATGCAATCGGGAAGCTCTCCCTGGGAAAGGCCCCTGGACTAGATAAGATACCCAGGGACATATTTCAGGAGCAGCCCAACATCTGGGGCCCATATGTATGTGTAATATTTAATGCCATCTTAAATGGCATGGAAATTTCGGATACCTGGTATGGGGCAGATATTTTTCCAGTATATAAGAAGGGATCTCCCCTCCTGCCCACCAACTACAGGCCAATCAGCCTGATTGACATAACTCAGAAGCTGTTTGCCAGGATTATTCTGGAGCACCTCCAGTCCTGGGTGGATGAGAGTGAGATCCAGAGTCCGTACCAGGCCGGTTTCCGTAAAAATATGTCTACCATCGACCAAATCTTTAGGCTCCAATTATTATATTGGAAAACGGTGACAATAGAAGGCGGGAGCCTCTATTTGATCTTTGAGGTTAAATCAGCTTTTGATTTGGTGCTCAGTTAGAGACTCTGGGCAGTTTTAGAGCAACTGGGCATTCCGCCCTACTTGCTCTCTTTAAGAGATTGCACACTGGAAATTTTGCAAAGGTGAGATTCGGCAATCGAAGAATTGACTTCACGATTCCCTGTGAACAATTCCCTGTGAACAGGGGTGTAAGGCAGGGGTGTGTTTTGGCCCCCACCCTGATTTGTCTCTCTATTAGTGCCCTACTGGGCCAACTAAGCCAGCTAGACAACATTGATGCCCCTGAGCTCACCTATGGCAAGGTTCCAGCAATGATGTTTGCGGACATCTTGTTACTATCTAAATCACCAACGGGCATCCAAAGGACCCTTGACAGCTTTTCTCTATTTTTCAAGAATAGGGGCCTAGAGATCAACACACTAAAAACCAAGTATATGGTATTTAATCCTAGTAAAACATCTCGCCCTAATCCTACTCTGAATGGTATCCAGCTAGAGAGGGTAGCGGTCTTCGATTATTTGGGTGTGACACTAACAGAAACCTTTGGGTGGCGCCCCCAGCAAGAAAAGGCAGGCCTAAGGCTAGCACAGATGGCAGGGTGTTTAGCTAAGCTTTACAGGAACTCCACGTCTAGGCAACCTGGTCCACTGTCCGAGATATACAAAGTCCAAACCAGGAGTGCTGTAATCTATGGGGTAGAACTCTGGGGACACCTCCCTGTAGGTAGAATGGTCAAAACCGAGAACAAGTTTATGAGGCAGCTCTTGGGCCTACCGGAGAGCAACCCCCTACTTATGGATCTTGGAATAAGACCCACAGAGAAGGAGATTGGATTGCGTCCCCACACCTTCTGGCGCAGGCTATGGGAGACGCGCCCCCCCCCCCCCGAGCTAATAGCCTAACAGTCAGAACTCAAAGCGATCATGGGGCTCCCAGGGGTGGGTAAGCTACCCTGGTTCATACACATAAGAGATCTGTGCTGCAGATTAGGTCGTCCGAATCTATGGGCCAAACCAGAGGAGGAGTCCCCGATAACCTCACGGCTCGAACTAGTTAAAACCTACAAACAGTGGAGATTGACTGAAACCCAAGGGAGTACAAATGTAGGCTGTTTAACCTTAGACTTTAATTTTAAAGACCAGTATTCATTTGAGCACTTCCTTGATGATGTACAACCGTTCATGGCAAGGAAACTTTATGTCCAATTTAGATTGGGGTGCTTGCCGGTCCACGCATTCACAAAGAACTGGTAAAAAGCTTCCCCCGTTAGCGGTCCTGCAGTAGCCAAGAAAAGACTCCTATCCACGTGTTCTTCTGTCCAGAATACGATATACCCAGGAGGCACTGGCTTTTACCAATTTGCAGGAATCTGGGATTCAGAGAGTCACGTGAGGCCTTTAGAGTCTTGAGAACCGACACCCACCGTCCGATAGTCTTTGCTGTTTCCCGGTTTCTTAACTCTGTGGCACAGACGTTGCAAGCTTTTAATTGCCCCCTGTATATGATAATCGTTCTTCTGCCATTTCCTATTGTTTGATCTCATTATGAAAGCTAATCAAATGTTTAATTTGTTTCTAAAAGAAAATTAATATACTTCGTAACTTACGAATTGTGTCCAAATTATCGTTTATGGTTCTATTTTGTAATGTCCATTGATGTTTTACAGTCTAATTTTAGTATTCTATGTACTGCTTTCATGGTCTTTTAGATCGAAATAAAGCTTGGAAATGGAATAACTGCTGGCCTAAATTAATGGCATGGCCAAGAAAACATACAGAGGAAAAGCATTTGAAAGGAGCTGGTTGGCAATGGCAAACAGTGGATACACACCCACCAAAGACGTCGATCGTTCATCCAGACAGAATGCCCCCTTTGAGGAGGACTGGTAAATAACCAAGACAAGAGTTATAACCTTGGAGTGCAGTACCAAATGGACGCAGCATGCCACGCAGGATGCAAGAGTTAAAAGTGTAGTGCTTGCACTTATTTGCCCCGACTGAACGTCCGAAAACCGCCGCTCTTAAATGAAGAGCAAACGTTTGGAGCCTCAACTCCCTCTATAAGCTGCGATAGAAACAATTGGGCACTGTAGATGAAAAGCATCAGAAAGGCTGTAACGGCAATTAAAACTTTAAGGAAGTCCGACAGAGGAGTAGGCCTGCCCCTTCACATGCCGAGGATCACAATTTGAGAGCCTGACACGCTTCGCTGGGGAGCAGCCAGTTGGCAAAGAAACGTTGGAAAACCCGCAAAGACCCATCCATGCTGAGACAGCGAAGCGTTTATCGATCCCATCCAAACACCAGGAGTTACTAATTAACCGTTCACTTCTTCGGGAGCAGAAACTGGCAAAAAACATTCCATGAAAACATGCAAACTACTGCTCAGACGCCAGGGAGCTTCAGGCTTAGCATTACAAACGTGAAGAAATGTATGTTTCCCAAGTAAGAACCAATAGATATGGCACTACCATGGACTGTAAGCAACCGATATGCACGAACAAGCACAACTTCCTCATGATAGATCTGAAATAACTGCTCAAATGCTCCAAACGCTGCGGTCAGCCAACCAAACAATTTATAACTAACACACTCGGGGCAGATTTACAAGCCCTCTGCGCCACCAGCACATCACTTTTTGTGACGTACTGGAGGCGCATTTCACTTCTCCATATTTACAAGGAGAGAAAAAGCCACCCTCGTGACTTTTCCTCTCCTTGTAAATATGGCCACTTCACACGCAGCACTTTGGTTGGAAGGGGTGTTCCATGGGTGATGCTGTGGGTGTTCCCACGCAACACCCATGGAAGGAGACATTTCCAGATTTACGAGTAATCGTAAATCTGGAAATGCGTGTCAATGGTACGCCTCCAGCGAGGCACAACGAGGAGAAATGTTTTCATTTCTCCTCGTTTTTCCCCCCTTTTAAAGCGTGCTGCATTCTACAGCACGCATTGTAAGAGGAAAACGCCTGTAGTGATTGTTTTTATGCAGGAAGGCCCTTTCTGCACAAAAACAAACTTCCCATAGCGCAGGCATCCTTGCACCATGGTGCAAGGGTGCCGGCGCATGGCTGCAGTTTGTGCGCCAGCGCAGGGGGGAGAGCACTGGAATGCGACACATTATTGTAAATACATTGCATTCCTGTGTTTAGGAAGTGCCGCAGAGTGGCGCAGCCAAAGTGCTTGCGTTACCACGCTGCGGCACTTCCTTGTAGATCTGCCCCTCGGTTCTTACGTTTACCTACCTTAAAAGTTGACGAGCTTCGGTAAGTACAGAAGCAATAGAACCGTATGAAGACAAGCATGTCTTTCTAGCCATACTACACAGCATCGTGGCTGTAAAGCATGGCTAAAGATTAGGGAGGAAAGCGCTAAGAATGCAGCAAGCACTGGCGTCGCGACACTGCATCTTTTCGGCTGTGACAGACAAGCAAGTAAAGGGGGGGTAACGGGCAAACGACGACGATGAGTTTGAGGAATTAGCACAACAGTCAAGGGGGAGTCGGAGAGGGCAGAAGCACAGAGAAAGGGTGGGAGAGAGAATAAACAGCACCTCAATCACAGCACGAACAGTGGACAAACACTAATGGAGAGGAACCGATCTGTGCTTTGCTCATGCTCCACAGAAAAAAAAGGAAGTGACACCCAGCACACACTGGCTAATTAGGAAGCAGCAAAGAGTGGCAATGAATCCAACAAATAGTAAGCAATGGGTGGGTTCCAAGCCCTTTATTGTAAACAATAAACTCAGTGACAGTGCATGCTCTGCCAATAAGAAAGACCTTAAATAAAAAAAAAAATTAAAAGTTCCCTCCCCCAATGGTAATCAGCCTTTACCAGGAAAGTAAATACAACAGTAAAATTAAATTTAGGGTTATGCAGTGGGTAGTGGTAAAAGGAGATATTGGTAATTTGGAGGGGTGAGCAGTCGTAAAGGAAGCTTACCACAAAAAACGTTTCACTTACCTTAAAGATACTTACCACGCATGGTAAAGGCTACATTGTAAAGACATGCATGGTAACTAATGTCAATACAACCCCCTCATCACGCAAATGATATGGGGAATAAAATAATCGTCCAATCCACAACCAGGCGTCTAACACACAGACTGCAAACGGCACTGTCTTCTCAAATAAGTATTGCAAAGTCAGTATAGGTCTGTTAGCTGCTGACCTATTGACTTCTCCAATGCTCATTTTGTATGTGAATTGAGATTTGCAAGAAGGCGCATATTGCGTGAACGCACATATATACATACGCACAGGATTTTATAGCAAAGCATACTTTGCACCATAAGACATGGAACTGGATACTTTTACTGTGCATAAGTGCACATTCAAGAATGGAATGTCAGTATCAGTTATGATAATGACTTAAGTAGACTAAGTACTCCATCTTGTAGTGGGCGAAAGCAAAATATGAATAACTACAGCAGACCAATGGACGAAGAGGGCTTACTAAAAAAAACAGTAGTATCCATGTTTACGCCAGACCTAAATGAACATATTGGTGAAAGTAGGTTTATCACAGGAGGTACACAGGTGAGTAGCACACAGCACATCCTTGAAAAAGGGTAGTTGTACTATGAACAACTACCACAGAATGAGCAAAAAGCAGCTTGATCCATAAGAGCAAAGTTCCAGAAAGACTGGACTGCAAAATAAGTACAACAGTCATGCATCGCGCAAGCGACTTCTACAGTGCAGGCATACCACAAACAGCATAAAATAAAGTTAGTTAACTATCATAAGCTGGTCAGAAAATACAAAAGCCGTACCAAGTGCGACAAAATACAAACTTCAGAAGTACAGAGTACAATTTTATTGCACAACACATGCAAGTCACCGGCCTTGACAGCAACTCACAACTGGATGAGCAGTACAGAAAGCACAATGGCCAGCAGTCCTGGGAGTAACTTTATCATACAGCACACAAGGTTCAACAAAATAACTTTATTACAGAGTACAGAGGACGTTTTAGCATAAGTTAAACAGTGCCACTTTATTAAAAGCAGAGGCTTGAGGAATAGAGTGCAGCTTTAGGGCAGACTATTTACAGATAACAGAGACAGGCAGTCACGTGTGCAGCTTAATCACATACTACACACTGCAGCCCTATTAAAAGCGCAGAGGCCAGCCATGCAGTGTGCAGCTTCATCAGTCCTGAGCTGGCATCACGTCCACCTAATGAGGAAACCCCTCTGTTGTGGCTGGAAGGCAGGATCAAAACACAAACGTCTGAAGTGGTTGAGGTCGGAGGTAAGTTCTTCTAGATACAGCATCAGTCTGACAAATTCCCAGTAAGGGCTCTCTTCTCCCAGCACATAAACACTAACATTTCATGCATCAGCACATTCTCACAAGCATCAGTACTCCCCAGCATGCCCGTGCACAGACATCACTACATCACCTTTCCTTACCGACAGCCTCCTCCACCACATCAGCACTACCAAATCCATTATGTAAAGTTACTCCATAGATCAGCGTCAGTCCAGAAGGTAGGATGACACTGCCAGAAGGTAGGATGACACTGCCAATTGTACAACTACGACATTCAAATCGTGGTTCTTTTAAGCGCCATTGCTTTAGCAAATAAGCAAGCCCTTTGTCAATGGGCGGCTCCAGTGAATGCCTTAACTCCACTTCTCCTGCCTGGAGCACTTGACAACCGTACACAAACTTTATATTCGTCACACTATTAAAGAGGGGGGGGGGGGGGGGGAGGGGAATGTCAGCCATTTAGGAGAACGGAAAAAAAGTCGGGCATGGTGTCAATCCACATGAAACCACGTGCAGATAGAGGTTAATTAAAAGACCCCTAAACCGTAATAAGCTTAAAAAAAGTGTTACGCGCCGATGAACTAGTGCCTCGTTGGTTATTAATTAACTTAGATTCATACATTGATCAATTAAAACTACTAGCTTTTATTCAAATAAGACCACATTAACTAGTTCTTCTACTCTCGCCCACAAAAGGGAAGATGCATTCCGATTGGCATGCGTGCGACCAGACAAACTACACTTGTGTCATGCAAGCCAATGTAATTCCAACATCAAAAGCGAGGAGGTACCTGTTCTAGTTTACTTGTGGATTCCACAAAAACGCATACAATTTTACAAATAAGGGGTCTGGACATAGAAAGGCAGTCAAATCACGAAATCAATCACCCTCTATCCCGGTCCTGCGAAGTATGGCCACTGGGAAACAAAAATGTAGAGCACTAGTTCCCAAACAGGTGTGTCAAGAGAATAAAACCGTGTCTATTAATACCAGAGTACTGCCATAACTCTCAACCTGTCAGTGGAGCCGTCGGCCCTCAGACACTGCAATGCAACTCTAGCTTTTAATTGAAAACTTGAAATCTATAAGTAAAACGGCTCGCTTTTTGTCTTTCAAAAAAAAAAAAAAGCTAGTTTAACAATACTCTATACTGGCAATGAGATGTCAAACTACTAAGTACACTGAAACCCACATCAAATTGGGAAGAAGCTGATCCGGTCTCCACCGAGCGCTGCAATCACAGATGGGAATCCTAACAGAGCAAATTTTTCGATTCTTCCTTCGGAGGTCGCCAAAATAAGTACTATTACCTGTGCCAACAATAAGTGCAATGAGACATACGGTATGTGGAGTCCGGTATAAAAACCACGTATTATTTGTAGAGTTCTGGGGCGCCTTGGCTTAATTTCCTAAAAAAAAAAAAAAGTCGGAATGTGCAATATTATAACTAACGTCTTCAACTTTCCAACGCTCGAATGTCAGTCATAGAAAAGTCGCAATCGCTTCAACTTTTGACTGAAAGAAAAAAAAAACAGACAACTTCGTGTTTATGTCTACAAGTAAAGGACCACGTGGCTGCTATGCTTTTCACCACTGGTCAACAAAAACTTGTCAAAATGCAAGTAAACATTGGCGGCAACGCAGCCTTTGCGGGAATGTACATCACACCAAGAAAGAAAAAACCTCAACCGATCAAATATAAAGCGCCGACAAATCACGCCCCCCCAATCTCTTCAGACGTTGGTAAAACTATGTTCTTTATATTACACAACAACTAAGCATTCGGCCTGAATGTAAAAAGATGCAGTGTTTATTATAGAAATGCATATCTTTACAGCGAGGCCCCTGTTGAAACTCTGTTATTGCATTAAGTACTACTAAAAAATACTTCATGCACGTTATGAAACCCTTTTCTCACTGTATGGGGAAAAGTTCGCGTCCCACACAGCAATGCACATATCACTACAACTTAGAAACATAAAAGGGAACAACACCCAATGCCATCCCCCAAGAAGCTAGGGAGGTTTCCAGACCGCTCAACATTCATAAACAGTGACACTACCGCGATGGGACAACTTGCACTTTCCAAGGAAATACACTTGAATGGACATACATTTTGCGGATGATAGAGGACCGTTTTTGAATAAAAATGGGAATGTGCTGTCTAAATGAGAGGTCTGGGTGACAGACTAGCTTGACAGGACAGTCTCCTCCATTCCATTTTCAGAAGTGCCCCCCCCCATTTCGCCACAGGGCCTCAGTCATCGCTCCCACACCCCCTGGCCATCATCACGCCCACTCACCTGCAGCGGGCAGGCCGCTCTGTCCCAGCTGACAGTTGTGGTTTTGAGGAGACGGGCTCCTGCGGCTTTCTGGAGGGGGCGGCTCTCGCCACAGGGAAGGGGTCGGCGAGGGGGGGCGCGGCCTCCTCCTCGGTATCGCGCCGCCCTTAGGCCCGGGGCTGTTAAATGGCGGGCCGCTACCCGGAAGGGCACGTTGTCCCTCTGCCCTGCGATCCGCTGCTGGGCGCCCGGGGTTCCCCGCCGCTATCACTCTATGTGCCACTCCTCCTCGGCTCCGCGGTTGCTGTCTCCTCTTGCTCTCCTCCTCCCTTCTGTTTTCGTGTTTGTACAAGATGGCCGCCCTCGCCCGTCTCGTCACGTGACTTAGTGCGATAGGGGAGGGGTGCGAGGAGGAAGAGGTGAACGGCAAGCCAAGAGAGCGTGCAGGCGCTCGAAACGTCAAGAGGCGCATGCGCACAAGTGTTGCGTCGCGGCAGGAGCCACTTGTGCGTCAGGCAAAACGTCCTAGCTTTCGGTTCAATTATTTGAAAGGAGTGCGGGCGGGCGAGGGGGGACAACGTTTCAGGAAGGGGGCGGGGCGCGAAGGCGTGTCGCTTTTACTAGTTGCTTTCTAGCTTTAGCGGGCTCATCGCCGAGACGATTTGGCTAGTGACGTAGCTGGATTTGGACGAACCATATGTCAGCTAAAACAGAAGAAAGACAAGCGGCGTTGCATTATGTAATCCCCAGCGCGCCAGACTAAATTGACTTGGCAAATCCGATAGGTCTGGGCTTTTAGTAACAAAGGCGAGAGGTTCTATTACTGTGTTTTTACGTGAGTAGGTGAACGCGAGGTTGAGTCTAGTGATCCTGAAAGCAGGTACGTTTCAATCTGCACTTTATTACATGATAATCCAGAACCTCGCGACCAGCTAAATTCAAAGTCCCAGTGTTAAAAGTACATTTCTCCAATGATAGATGAGTCACCAGGAATATAAAGTGTTGAATGAAGGTTTATTGGGTTACAGGCTCCTACGTGGAACTGATCCCATCTCCTTGCCCTGAAGAACCACTCTTCAACTCATGGATATCCACCATCACTCACTATAATCACACTACCCCTATCATTACTCTCCGCCGCCAAACACCCACAACTATTACATCTACTGAGCACACCAGGAACAACAAACTCACAATTAACAAACACCACAAGACCGATCTAGATCTTGACAGCTTGGACTCTAACCTCTGCCCTCCCACGACCGAAATCCCCACAGGCACTCTCCGCTCGACCCCTGATAATCTGAACCCTCCCTCACAAACTATTTCTTCCTCCAACACAGACCCTTTCCCCCGACCCTTACTTCCCCCATGTCCGATGTCATCTCCAATCCAGTGGTCACTCTCCCCCCTACTACCACTGCACACTCCCCCTCCGATGTCCCACATCCACAGACACATCCGGTCTCCACTGATTACCTCATGGCCCCATGGCCAACGTCGTCACCAATTCTATAAACTTGTTCCCCCCCATTATCACTACACGCTCCCCCTCCGCCGTCGCACACCCACATACACAACCTGCCTCCAACGCTAATCTCATTGACATTCCCTGGAACTCAGACTTCTTACCTAGAATTTCTCTCACTCCTCACTTGGACAGTAGACCCTCCTTTGAACCCCTTGAATGGGAGCATTACTAATCCGGCTCCCCACGTCCAACCTCTCTCCTCTCCTAACCCCACCGATTCCGTCCAATCCCCGACCCCTGTTCACTCTCCCTCCAAAGACCCAAGTCATTCTCGGCCCCTGCCTAAAACCTTAAACTTTTTCAGTTCAATAGCACAGCAACTGAACAGAATGGAGCTGAAAATTAACTCCCTTACTGCTGATCTCCTACACTTACAACAAGATCTTCTCAACAGGACCAAGCCGCCGTGCTCCCTCTCCCCGGGTAGTTTTGCTCCCACCCCACTTAATACCGCTCCCTTGGCCCCACAGTGCACCCCTCGTCTCTCCAGTCTGTCAGCGAGTCAGGCACTTCGACCCAACCGGGATCGCCAACCCTTTTCGATACCGAAAGCTGATGAGATCAACGACTCTTACCTCGCTCTGAGCCAGAAGTCAGCCCCTTTCCTCATCCCTGTTATTATCGGCACTAACAGAATCCCTAAAAATGTCCACTCGCCTAGACCTCCTGCTCAATACTCCACTATCCACCTTACTCCCCCCATCATCGAGGCTCCCCGTCCTCTATTTTGCATGCTCCTCAACTGCAGATCAGCAGTACAACACGCCACAGACATTGCTGAAGCTCTACTCGCTGAAGAAATTGACATCGCTTTCCTCACTGAATCCTGGCTCAATGTCCACTCCACCCCCATTCTTGACATTCTCACCCCTCCAGGGTACACCATCATCAGACAAGACAGACCTATCAAAACAGGGGGAGGACTAGCCATCATCCACAAGGCAGGAATACAGATTACCAAACTTAAACCTGCAGAATACCTATCGTTTGAATACCTGGGTGTCAAACTCACTGCCAAGGGCACCTCACCCATCAAATTCCACACCATTTACCATCCTCCTGGAGAGCGTACCCTTTTCCCCGAAGAACTAACAGACCTAATATCACGGTTCTCCATGACAGACACTAAAGACGTGTTCCTGGGTGACCTCAATATCCACTGGAACGACCCAGAAGACTCCACTGCCCAGAACCTATCCAACCTACTTGAAATATATAACCTCAAACAACTCTGCAATAAACCAACTCACATCAAAGGTGCAACACTGGATGCGATCATTACCAACAATGATCTGGTCTCTCTGAGAGCGATTTCTCCAATTGACTGGTCCGACCACCACCTCATTCTGTTCAAGATTGATGCACTTGTCTTCCACCAATCTATTCGTGATGACAAACCTAACCACTGGACCAGAAATATCAAAGCAATCCCTTTATCCGAACTTGAATCCAGGATTCATGCCCATCTTCAACTCCAACCCTCATCATCGACGGCCGATGACCTCACTGCACACTTTAACTCAAAAATGACAGAGGTTCTAGACCAAGTAGCTCCTCTCAAACTCAAACAATTGAGGCAAACCAAATTTAAACCCTGGTTTAACGTGGATCTGAATGAGGAAAGGCGTCAACTCAGACAAACGGAAAGGTCTTGGAGACTAAACCCCTCGACCTTACACCTAGCGCAACTTAGATCTGCTCGGAAAGCATACAAAAAACAAATTTTCAGTGAAAAGGCGTCTTTCTTTCGCAGCCAACTAGATCTGGCAAAAAACAGACTGAGAGAACTCTTCAACATTGTCAAAAGCCAAACTAACTGCACTCCCTCTCAGGAAATCAAAGCCACCAATGAGCGTTGGGAAGAAATTGCCACCTTCTTTACTAATAAAGTCTCAAATTGATCAATCCTTCACCCAAACCTCTAACCCTCCTTCCCTCTTAACCTGCCCCACTCTAACCACCCCATATCATTCAGAAAGAGTTCTTACCAAGGACAATCAGGTCTGCCTCCAGCTAAAAAACAATGTGCATTGGTCCGACTTTGAGCTAATGTCGGAAAATTAGGTTTTCAGTATAATTTCTAACCTAAAACCTTCCTCCCACACTATGGACCCCATCCCATCCACAATCATAAAAGAACTTAACCACACCATTTCCCCTTTCTGGACAAAAATCCTCAACGCCTCTCTCACCCCAGGCTGTGTCCCAGACTACCTTCAACTTGGACAAATCACACCCATTCTCAAAAAAACAGGGGCCGACCCTAATGATCTCAACAACCTCAGACCTATCTCCAACCTCCCATTCCTTTTAAAAACATTGGAGAAATGCGTTCTCCACCAACTCAACAAACACATTGATGAGTTCAACCTCCTCGACACCTTTCAATCAGGATTCAGGAAAGGCTGTAGCACGGAAACAGCTATGCTCAATGTCTCTGATGATATTCACAAGGCTTTAGATGAAGGTGATGCCTGCCTACTCATCCTTATTGACCTATCTGCGGCATTCGACACAGTAAATCATCCAGCGCTTCTGGAGACCTTGTCGAAGCGCTCCGGCATCAATGGCACAGTACTAAAATGGTTCACCTCCTTCCTTCAACACCGCTTGCAACAATTTAAAATCAACTCCTGTCTCTCGAAGCCAACAAAACTCACACTTGGGGTCCCGCAAGGCTCGATCCTCTCCCCGGCCTTCTTCAATCTTTTCATGGAGCCCCTCACAATCATCTTGAAAAAAGCTGGAGTGAATTACCACCTTTACGCTGATTACACCCAAATCTATTTCAAAATCAAGTCTCCCAGCGACATCCAACACCTCAATGCCACTCTAACCGAGATCCAAACTTGGTTCAACGCTAACCACTTAAAACTCAATCCAGATAAAACAGAACTAATCCTATTCTCTCCAAAATGCAACCATCGTCCAATCCAAGAGTGGCTCAAGAATCTGGTCGCCCTAAACTGCCCCATCGTCTTATCCGACTCAGTTAAGTCTCTAGGCATCACCCTTGACAAGAACTTATCTTTGGAGGCCCACATCAAAAACTCTGCAAAAAGTGCTCTTTTCTCTCTAAAACACCTCAAGAAATTGAAACCTTTTCTTCCCTATGATGACCTCAAGACAGTAGTCCAATCCCTAGTTCTCTCTAAAATCGACTATGGGAACGCCATCCTAACTGGGACTCCAAAAGCTCACCTAGCCCCTCTAAGGGCAGTGTTGAACAGGGCCGCTCGACTCGTATCTGGAGTAAAAAGATTTGATCACATCACTCCAGCTCTCAACTCCCTCAACTGGCTTCCCATGGAAGGAAGGTGTATTTACAAACTGGCCTGCATCACACACAAAACCCTTCACTCTCCGGCCCCTAACTACCTGAACAACAAACTGGTAAGAGCAGGTCAATCCAGATCGCTGAGAAGCTCCAACTCACTCCTTCTTATTCCTCCGAAACTGAAAAAGAAAACCACACAATACCGATCGTTCTCTGGCAACGCTCCCAGGATGTGGAACACTCTCCCTAGAGTCCTCAGATGCAACCCCTCCTTCTCCTGTTTCAAAAGGGACCTGAAAATCCATCTCCTTAACAAATACTTTCCTGACCAACGTCAAGTAACCTAGACGTCAATATCCGAGTTTACTCCTCTCTCTTGACATTCAAGGCTAGTTGGTGACCGGACTGTATTAACCACCTTATCTTCCATGCTGTATTTTTTTTTTATCCCTGGTTTTGCTTCCTTACTGCCTGCCTACTATGTAATGCAATTTCCGTCTGTTTTTCTTTACAGTATGTATGTAAAGCGCTCTGATACCTACGGGTCAAGCTAGTGCTATATAAAACTTTTAAAATAAATACTTGAGCCATCTTCTTCTAGTCAGGCTTCATATTTCATACCAAACCCCAATTTACCGCACATCTCTCCCTCATAAAACAAACGATCAACCCCTCCTATAAACAATGACTGTCTAAAACAAATCAACAACAATTGTAAAACTAACAGTGAAATTATCTACGAACAACACAGACCCTAAGACTGTACATAAGACACACAATGATAACGTGTAAAGCACATACAAAGTAATAAGTAATATGCACCACATTTGCAGTTTTTGAACGGTTGGGAACTGAGGATAAAGTGTAACGCATCCAGAACTACTGCTTCACTCATCTCTCTCAGACTTCTAAATATTTAGGTACCTTAACCTTCCTTTGACTCTTTCTCACTTCTGACTGTTTTTCCAACTTGCCCTTCTATTCATTGTTTCCTCTGACTGTCTTACTTTCTTCATTGTGACTTAGCACAACCTCTCTATAGGTTTCCACACTCTTGTGTCAATCGTTTTAATTGCAACCCTAAATAATTTCACCACACGTATTGCTTTGGAAAATTTAACACTACCCCAGCATTCTGATTCGTACCCAGTCTCCAACGTTTACTCTAGTGATGACCTTCACACCTCTCCTGATTTTGAACCATCTCTTCCTCTCCTCCATTTTCCTCATTTATCTCTCTTGCAAGACATCTCTCGCACTGTTTTTCTCATACTTGACATTCACCCTAGATGGCAACATCACACTGTTTGGTTTCATCCTTCTGAATAGTTTGATTGGAGACTTTCCGGTAACTGAATGCTTAGTCAAATGATATATCCCAACTTTCCTCCGCACTTCTTTTCTCCCCTCTAATGCATTGTCATTGGCCATACTAATGGTTTCTTTCAACACCCTGTTAAAACGTTCTACCATGCCATTGGCCTCTGGGTGATATAACTCACGTTTCTTGTGTTTGATCCCCTTCTCCATCAGAGATTCCTCCATTTCTCTTGAGACCAAGTACACTCTGTTGTCTGTGAGTAGCACGCTGGGAACTCACTCCCTACCTATGAACTCCTTCAGGAATGCTACACTATGTCTTGTTTCCTTATCCTGGGTAAAAGTCACCTCCGGCCACCTCAAGAACATGTCATTAGTACAACGACATACATCGTTCCTGCCTTCGAGTAAATTGGTCCTAAGATGTCTTCCCACAGACCACCAGGCAATTTCCTAACAACCATGAGTTGAATTCTAGGTTTAAGTATCTTGTCACTCATAATACATTGTATGCAATCCCTCACTAACCTCCCACTCAATCACAGAGTACCATGTTTCTGGTCCCTTTAGACTGTGCGAAGCGAACATAATGGTGTTTGCATTTCCTCCCTCTCTTTGTTTCAAAACGGACCTCAACCCTTTCACGCTGGCATCAGTAATCAAAGTGAACTTCATGCGATGATCAAAACGTCTCAGATTGAGGGCTGCAGCTGGTTCTAGTTTTATTAACTTAAATTGCGATTTAGTTCCTGGTCCCATACAAAGTTTACTCCTTTCTTCAAGAGTACCCGCATCCACACACTCTTCATGGCAAAGTTCGGTATGAATTTACTGTAATATAAAGCCATACCTAAAAATGTGAGAAGTTCCGCCTTATTTTGGGGGGATGATAAACCATCAATTGCTTCAACCAAACTAGCTTTCAGTTTTATGCCTTTAACTGAAATTTCATGCCCAAGATATTCAATGCGTGATTGCTTGAATTTACATTTTTCTCCTTTTATTGTTAAATTCACCCTTCCAACCTCCTGAGAACTGCTCTCACTCGTTCATAATGTTCTTTTGGAACCAAAGATAAGTGCGTCGCCTTGTTTTATCTTAATTCCCTCCAATCCTTTTAAAACGCTTTCCATTGTCCTCAGAAAAACAGCGGCAGCTGACACTAGCCCGCAAGTCATCCTCCTATACCTTTAAGTGCCAAAAGGTGTCATAAAGGCAGTGACATCTTCAGACTTCTCATCTAGCTCTATCTGGTGGTAGGGCGACCTCCGATCAAATACTCTGGTGCCTCGCAATGATGTCAACATGCCTGCTATATGAGGAATGGGGTATTTATCAACCACCCCACCTTTGTTCAGCTCCCCGTACATAAGCTCAATTCTCCATTGCTCTTCCTTACCACAACCACTGGAGCCAACCATTCTGTACCCTCTATTTCTATCACACCTTTCTTTTCCAACTTGTCCAACTCTGCTTGCATGTCAGCTTTCACTGTTAATGGCATATTGTGTACTTTGCCACATATAGGTTGCACTCCTTCCCTTATCTTGATCCTGTGTACAAACCCTTTCAAACAACCTAACTCCTCTCTGAACACAAAGGGAATTTGTAGAATGCATTGCGGTAGTTGAGTCTGCTGCTGACGAGCGCATGAGTGACCGTTTTCCTGGACTCGGTAGGAATCCACTTGAAGATCTTATGAAATCTTACAAAGCAGGCTGAGCGAGTGGAAACAGGAAGACAAAACAACATTAATTTTGTGGTTTATTGAGAGCGAGTAGTCCAGTATGCTGCGGAGGTTTAGTCCGTGGTCTGTGGGTGTGAGTGTGGGGAGTGGTTCCAAGACTTATGGGCCACTAGGAGTTGTCCCAGGCGGAGGGGGTGAAACACAGGATGAGGACTTCAGTCTTGTCTGAGTTAAGCTTGAGGCAGCTTTCCTTAATCCAGGTGACGACTGCGTTCATCTTGTTGTGGAATTTGCTCTTGGCGGCTGTGGGTTCATCTGTGAGGGAGAGAATCAGCTTGGTGTCGTCGGTGTAGGAATTGATGTTGAGTCCGTGGCTTCTGACGATGGCTGCAAGCGGGGCCATGTAGATGTTGAAGAAGTCAACGGATAAGTCGCGGTTGCAATTTTAAAGAAAAAAGACCCTTCCCAGTGGAACCTGAAGACACCCCGTGGAAGACAGAAGGTTGGATAGCCACACCACGCTGGATGCCCTAGGAACCAGGAACCTACACCAGGGAAGCCAGGTGCATAGGTCTGACGTGACGTCGTAAACCGCCGTCTGACTCAATGGAGGACTTTAGGAAGGTGCCGCTGCTGTAGAAGGTGAAAGTGTCTCTGTGAGTTCTGAGTTGAACGATGGAAGTCTGAAACTCTGTTCGGCTGGTGAGGAAGAAGCAGATCCATTCTAGGGCCCTGTTGCAGATGCAGGCGTCGTGGAGACTTGCACAGATAGTGTGGTGGAAGACGCCATTGAAGGCGACTGAGTAGTCCGAGAGGATGAGGGCAGCAGTTTCGCATCGGTCGAGGAGTATTAGAATGAGCCATGTGTCTTAGAAGAACGCAAACTGTGCGATTTCTGTAGATGCTCCAACTTCATAAGTATAGATCCCAAATTAAATGAATTGGCATCCTCCGAGGCAGGGCACTTAGCCCAAAGTCTTCTTTTTGGCATCCTCTTTGTTAAGGACCTAGCCAAGTTTGTGTCGACTTATAGCACACTTGACAAGGCCCGGCTATCCCTCAAGAAGGTCTTTCACCAATCTTTTTGGCAGGGCCGGATGTTTCAGAGAGCATTCATCTGGCAGGGATTCTTTCAAGGCCCACATCTTGACTCTTCCCCACGAAGCCGAGGAGATGGCAGGAGTCCACCTATTGCAGCACTTTTTATCCTTCCAGATCCCGTGGTGGAAGGAATCACTTCTGAAGATGGCAGCACAGAGGGTCACAGGGATCCTTCCAAGAATCGGGAATTACAGGTGAGGCTTATCCCTCTCTCAGAGGTAACTTTGGGGGACAGAACCAGCCTTTTTCTAAGCAGAGGGAAAATGTTGACTCAGGACTCCTGGGTTCTCGAGTCAGTACAGGAGTATAAGTTGGAGATTTACGATACCCCTCATCAGAGTTCCCCACCAAAGAAAATTTATTTTTCCCAACAGAAGCAAGATTTAATCACTTCAGAAATGCAAACACTCCTAGAGAAAGGGGCTTTAGGTTTGGTGTTTCTCACCCTCGCGGTTTTCTTAGCTCCATCTTCTTGGCGGAGAAGAATGGGGGGCGTGTCACTGTTAGTTCTGAACTTGAAAGATTTCAATGCCTGGATTATCTACCGGCATTTCAAGATGGAAGGTATCCATATACTGCAAGACATCCTTCAAGAAGGGGACGGGATGGTGCGTTTAGATCTGAAATACGCATACTTGACCATTCTAATTTATTCCCCTCATCACCATTACCTGCAGTTCCTGTGGTTGGGACAATGTTACAAGTTCAAAGTTCTCCCCATTGGCCTATCTTTTCCACCTTAGTGCTTCACGAAAATAATGAGTCGGGTCGTAGAAGCGAGTGCGCTTGATCCTTTACCTGGACGACCTCATTCTTATGGCACAGAACCCTCAGACCGTCTTAACTCATCTGTAATAGACAATCCAGATCCTACAGGACCTGGGGTTCATTATCAATGCCCAGAAGTCGGTTCTTATTCCGACTCAACACAAAGAACTTCTGGTGTTTCAGATAGACTACATCCTGGCATAACTAGTCCTTCCCTCTCAAAAAGTCCAAAATATCAAGAAGGAATTGCGTTTGCCTTGTGCAGCCAAACAATATTGAGATCAATAGCCCGAATCATGGGGCTTCTTGCTTCTTCAATTCAAACCATCTTCCCAGGCCCACTCAACTACAGACTCTTTCAACAGCTCAAGATCCAACATCTTCAGAAGTGCCTAAAAATACTCGGATGAGGTCTCAAGTTGTCAGATGAGGCCACAATGGAGATTAAGCATAGCCATACCTAGGAGTAAATTATAATGCCCGCCTAACACATTTTTTCAAAGATTACATTGTGTTCTCTATAACCAGGTTTTGTTTTTGTGTGACTCACTTGTACAAGACCAGTGAAATTCAGCAGTTATAGTTAGCTGAGCTAACTATAACTCACGGCCTCGTAATGCACTGCTTATGACCTCCCATATTACATCACTCATAACATGGTCAGTGACATCACTGATGGCATCTCAAATGACATCACGGATAACATCATCCAGTGGCTGTGAGTGTTTTTTAATGTTTGAGTGTTAACTACATATACCAAGATGTATTGAATTAGTGTGTGTATGAGTGCCTGTATGGATGATTCAGTGGGTGCGTGACCGACTGTATGAGTGTTTGGGTGTCTCAGAAAATGTATGGGAGACTGACTCGGTTGGCTGAATGTCTGTATCAGTCTGTCAGATAGTGTTTAAGTGGCTGTGTGAAATTGTAAGTGGGTATGTGAGTGGCTGTATGGGTGACTGATTGGTTGTATGAGTACCTGTATGAGTGTATAAGTGGCTGTATGGGTGGGTGGGAGGGTATATGACTTCCATGCATGGATAAGTGAGTCAGTGGCTTTATGGGTTAGTGACTGCATAAGTAAGGAGCTCTATATAGGTGACTAAGTATGTGTATAGCTGTGTTGGTGAGTGAATGGATGTGTCAGTGGTATATGAGTGAGTAAATGGATATGTGAAAAGCAGTCAGGGATGTGGAATTTCTATATCCCGAGACCCAGGACATATTGTTTAGGGTCAAGGCCAACAAGTTTTCATGTGTATTTTGTCCTTGGGACAAGTAGGCCCAACCCCCCACAGCACAAACCCTTTGGCTGCCAGTTTACAGTACCACATTATGGATCAGGGAAATACATTGCCTGCAGTTAAGGTAATATTTGTGTCCATGTGTTAATGCTGTTCAAACTTGTATTTATCGTTCATTAATGCAAAGCCTTCATTATTAGGGTGAGCGATCTAAGTAAATGTTGTAAGCTCAGACTGTACTACTGACAGTGGTTCCAGTATAAAAATGTGTACACACGTTTTCAATGTTTAGCAATATGAGGCTATGTATACTGCTCCCAGAATGCTCTCTGATTAGATGCAAATATTTGCAGAAGCTTGAAAGCAAGATTGATGATTCTTTGCTGTCAAAATAAAATGTTCACAAAAAATGCAAAAACATTTCTCTAAACTACTGTAACATTTTAGGTACCGTTTCTTTGCAGCATCATTTAGTAAAATGTGTTGCTATATGATAGTATTTCCCAAAAATATTCATAATGGAAAATCAGTGTAACCAGTTTTAATAAGATTTAGGGAAACATAAAAATAAAGAAGCATTGGTAAAGCCATTAGATCTGATATTGTTGGTCAGCCTTTTGGGTTTGTCAATGCGTGACTTGTTTTGGCATGGTTTTTGTAAATCCTTATTGGTGTGGGAGCTGCCGGGCCTTCACCATTGTAACAAACATTGGCATAAGCAAAAATTGTTTTGGTCTCAAAAAGCACACCTTGCCACAGTAGTTCCTGGCACTGAACAAAACAACTGTGTGTCGATTATGCTCCTTGTAAAAGAACAGAATGCTGTCACTCACAGTGAAGCTAGCCGATAGACTGAGAGAGAGAGACAGAATTTTAAAAAACACAACAGGTCATGGTTAACGCCAGACCTAATTAGGGGCCCAATTATTAAATAAAGTTTCAAAAGTGCACCCATGTCCTTGCAGTAAGTGCAAATATACGATTTTCGCGAATTCACAAGACTTTACAGAAGTAGGCCAAGAAATAGTACTCCTAGAAAATATTTGTGAGCTGCATTTTTGCATGAGCAAATATGCAGGCGTAGATTTGCGCATGCGAAAATATGAGTGTTTGCAAGTTCACTTTCCCTCCAACCACTTTTTTCCCAAACATGGTAGCAGTTTTATGTCTGCCATTGTCAAGAGTAAATTTCCAACCTTTCTCAGTATGGGAAAGTTTAGAGAATAGTTGGTGAAAACCCTTAAAACATGCAAGTGAATAGGTTTGCACAGACTCAAAAGCGCATTCCAACCCTGGAACTGTTGCTTATCATTACCTTCAGTGCCAGTATGTCGATCTGCGGAAACGTGGCAACATAAGGGAATTGCTAGTATTCCAACCCTACTTTGGAAGGAGCCCATGCCTAATCAGAGAGGCTATTTCAGAGCTCTTATGAGATTGCTGCCATAATTTGTTGCTGCATTACATGGCACAAAAGGGAGAAGTAGATTTTGTTACAGGTCAAGTAGATTTATAAAGTAACCTGCCCCATGGACAAGTAGATATATTATTAAATTCCACACCACTGGCAGTATAGGTGAGTGTTGGAGTTTGAGTGACTGTATGTTTGAGTGAGAGATTGTGATAGTGGCTGTATGGGCGAGTGTGTGCTTGGGTGAGTGACTGTATAGGTGAGTGAGTATGTGTTAGTATCTGTATGAATAAGTGAGTGGGTATGTGTATAATTGTATAGCTGAGTAAATGGCTGTATGATTGACTATAGGTGAGTGAGTAGGTGTGTGAGTAGCTCTATGAGTGACGCTAGTGTGTGAGTGGTTGTATGGGTGCATGAGTGGATATATCAGTGGGTGTATTAGTGAGTGAGTTGGCATATGAGTGGCTGTATGGGTGACTGAGTGTGTGTGTGTGTAAACCTATGAATCAGTTAGTGGGTGTGTAAGTACTTGTATGGGTGTGTCAATGGTTTTGTGAATGTTAGTGTAGAGTCTGGAGTGGGTGTATGAAAGGTTATATGGGTGTATGAGTGGGTGCACCAGAGACCCTGTGGATTATGTAATTAGTGATGTCACTGACCATGTCATGAGTGATGTAATGTGAGGTCATAAGCAATGCATTGTGGGGGGCGCGAGTTAGTTAGCTCAGCTCAACTCAATCTGTGAGTAGGTGCATGAGTGCCTTTGTGCATTTGTAAGTAAGTATATCACTATCTGACTGGATCTGTGAGTGGATACATGAGTGTCTAAGTGGGTGAGAGAGTGGGAGCATGAGCGTCTGAGTGGGTCTGTGAGTGAGTGCATAAGTCTCTCAGTGGGTCTATCACTGGCAGCGTGAATGTCTGGGAGGATCTGTTAGTTGGTGCACGGGTCTTTGAGTGTGACTGTGAGTGGGTACATGAGTCCCTGAGTGTATAACTGACTGGGTGCATAAGTCTCTGAGTGGGTGTGTGAGTGACTGTATGGATATATGAGTGTCTGAGTGGATCTGTGAGTGGGTATATGAGTGTCTGAGTGGATCTGTAAGTGGGTGTATGAGTGTCTCAATCGGTCTGTGAGTGAGAGCATAAGTCTCTGAGTGGGTGAGTGAATAGTTTCATGCATGAGTGTCTGAGTGAGTCTGTCACTGGGAGGGTGAGCATCTGGGTGGGTCTTTGAGTGGGTGCATGAGCCTTGGGTGAGTGAGTGGGTGCATGTATATCTGAGTGAGTTTGTGAGTGGGTGTGTGAGTTTCTGAGTTTATGAGTGAGTGACTGAGTCCAAAAGTCTCTGAGAGGTAGTGTGGGAGTACAGACCCAATCATACACCTACTTACAGATCCACTCAGACACTCATACACCCACTCACACTGATACAGTCACTGGGTCTGTATGTATGTGAGTGTGAGTGGGTCTGTAAGTGGGTGCATGACTCTCCAAGTGAGTCTGGAAGTGGGTGCATGAGTATCTGACTGGGTGCACGAGTGCCCACATGGGTCTGTGAGTGGGTGTAAAAGTCTCTAAGTGGGTATGAGACTGTACGTATGAGTCCATGAATGGGTCTCTAAGTAGGTGCATGAGTCTCCAAGTGGGTCTGTTACATGGGTGCATCACTCTCCGAGTAAGTCTGTAAGGGGGTGCATGAGTACCTGAATGGGTATGTGAGTGGGCACATGAGTATCAGAGTGGGTATGTGACTAAATGTAAAAGTGTATGAGTGGGTATGTGAATGGGTGTATAAGTGTCTGAGTGAGTTTGTGAGTGCATACATGAGTGTGTGACAGTGACCGGCGAGTGTATACAAATATATAATATATTTTTTTATATTTTCACCAATATTTGTGATGACGTCGCGATGTCCCAGCGACGGTACACGGGGGGCCGCGCTGGCGATTGCGGGATCATCGCGAATATTGAGCTAGATTAATAAAATACATTTTGGACACATAATTTGTGTCACTAATACTCCCATTTCTCAAACATGGAGTCAGAGTACCTCCACCCTGACTCCTCATGTTAGCTTTCACAGACATTTTCAGCCCTGGGAACCGTTCCTGATCAATAAAATGGTGGCGCAACTTTCTGTTCAGGCTGCATCTAGCCAATCATAGCATTCCTGTTGGCGCGCACATTCGCGGTTAATTGCGAAATCATCTTGAAACATCTGCAGCCAGAGATATAGTTATAATTTTCAGCTTAAATTTCTCAAAAACTACCTAACGGATTTGCACCAAATAATTCCGTCCAGCGGTTCGGGCTGTAGGTTTGACAACGCTTTCCTATGGGAATTAACATTACAAACTCACCCTTATTTTGCGCTCCCATTTCTCGGTTCTCACTGCACCGATCACCCCCAAACTTTTCATGACACAACTTTACTTTGACACTTTTTTGAGAAGATTTCATGCATATTGGTCAAACGAAACCAAAGTTATAAGCAAGTCAAAAAATGCTTTTACTATGGAATTTAGGTCCTAACAATAACTACCTATTGGCGACTGCCAGTAGGATATATATATATATATCTTTTGGATTCAGTGATTGATGATGTTATTAAGTACCCACCCTGTTCTGAGATATGGATTATTACTCTTGATAATCAGTTACTACTGCTTCAGTTTTTGTTCTTTTCTCATAGGAAACAACTGGATGTAATCGTGTTTGAGCGATGGCTGGAGATTCTAGTTCATCAGTTGATGGCCATTTTCGGCTTGTTTTTCCTTTAGAGGAGATTCTGCAGCGCCCTGGAGCAAAAGTGTTCGAGTTGGACTACGGTTGAGTCCTGTGGAATTTCAAGTTTGCTGGACATTTTAGTGCTGAAGGATTCCATAGTTATGTACAGTTGATTCCCAGTTCGATGGCAAAGAAAGAGTACATAAGATGGCCTTTTTCTGTTATATAGGGCAAGGTGCTCTATGATTGGTACTTGTGACTGTGTTATGATATGTTCGAGGGAAATGTCATTTTTACTTTTAATGTTTTCTTATTGGCTGCTGTCAAACTAATTCTTATTGCGTAAGCGAGAATTTTTTTTATTCTATGTCAGGACCGGAGGTTTCGTTTATACTTCTCTTTCTTTACTACTTAAAAAACACAGCAGCCAACATTAAACAGAAATAAAACTACATTTCCCATGTTCGACCATACTGTTCCTCCAGCCCATATAAGACATCATGTGACCTTAGTGTGAGAAGATGGCCTGGTATACGCTGTCCACTAATTAAAGTGGGCACCTTGCACCAGTCCAAGCGACCCTTATGATGTATGAAGTCAAAGATAACCTTTAGAAAGCTATCTTAGTGGTAGCTGTGGAGAGCAGCCTTCAGGCTTAATCTTTAAGGAATGTAAAGCAGATTGTTTTACCAGAATACCACCTCCTGAATGACTAAATGAAAGGGAACCACACAGTAATTATATAAAAATATGTATTTATTAATATAACACTCTCTACTGTCCACTACACGAGGACAGAACACAAAGCACACAATACGAGATCAATAGAACAGTTGTAAGTAGCACAATACACAGTGGGCTCCAGGGGGAGACCAAACCATATACTAAAATAGTGGTATAACAATCACAACTTGAGTCAAGACACAGCCTAGAGCACATAGAATCGCTGAGACCCCAAAGTGAGTAGATAGGGACCCCACGGAGGACAGGTGCAGTGTGCTAACACGACGGCAGGCTCCGTACAATTCTATGGGAAAGTTGCGGTCACAGTTTTAAAGTTTACGGACCCTTCTAGGAGGACTTCGAGCAAACCCTTTGGAACTTAAGAGGTTGGAGAGCCACCCTACTCGTGGATATCGTATTACCAGAGTTACCTATCCCAGAGGAGCCAGGTGCATAGGTCTGGAGTGGTGTCGGAAACCGCTGTTGTTCTCAATGGAGGGCTGTGAAGAAGTACTGCTGCCGTGAAGCAGAAAGGGGTCCGAAGGAATCCAAGCCTGGCTCTCAATCAATCAATCAATCACTGTATTTGTAAAGCGTGCTACATACACGAGAGGGTCTCAAGGCGCTGGGGAGGGGGGGGGTGCTACTGGTCGAAGAGCCAGGTCTTGAGGAGTCTTCTGAAGGCCAGCAGGTCCTGGGTCTGTCGTAGGATGGTGGGGAGAGTGTTCCAGGTCTTGGTGGCGAGGTAGGAGAAGGATCTGCCACCGCCAGTGGTTTTTCGGATGCGAGGGACTGTGGCGAGGGCGAGGTTGGCTGAGCGGAGGCTTCGGGTGGGGGTGTGGAAGCTGAGTCGGTTGTTGAGGTAGGTGGGTCCGGTGTTGTGCAGTGCTTTGTGTGCGTGCATCAGGAGCTTGAAGGTGATCCTTTTGTTGACGGGGAGCCAGTGCAGGCCTCAGGTGGAGTGTGATGTGGCTACGGCAGGGGACATCGAGGATGAGTCGGGCCGAGGCGTTCTGGATGCGTTGGAGTCGTCTCAGGAGCTTGTTTGTAGTTCCTGAGTAGAGGGCGTTCCCGTAGTCGAGTCTGTTGGTTATGAGGGATTGGGTAACCGTTTTTCTCGTGTCGAGGGGGATCCATTTGAAGATCCTGCGGAGCATACGGAGGGTGTTGAAGCAGGACGCGGAGACGGCGTTGACTTGCCTGGTCATGGAGAGAGTGGAGTCGAGAATGACCCCCAGGTTGCGTGCGTGGTCCGTGGGTTCCGGGCTGTGCCTAGTGACGTGGGCCACCAAGAGTCATCCCAGGCTGATGGGGTGGGTCCGAGAATGAGGACCTCTCTCTTGTCTGAGTTCAGCTTCAGTCTGCTGTCCTTCATCCAGTTGGCTACGTCCTTCATTCCTCTGTGGAGGTTAGCTTTGGCGGTGTGGGGATCTTCGGTGAGGGATATGATCAGCTGGGTGTCGTCGGCGTAGGAGATGATGTTGAGGTTGTGTTGTCGTACAACGTGGGCGAGGGGGGCCATGGGGGGGCCATGTAGATATTGAACAGCGTCGGGCTGAGGGAGGATCCCTGTGGGACGCTGCAGATGATCTCGGTGGTTTTGGAGTGGAAGGGTGGGAGGCGGACGCTCTATGTTCTGCCGGAGAGGAAGGATGTGGTCCAGGCCAGGGCCTTCTCTTGGATACCGGCGTCATGGAGGCGTGCTGATAGGGTGCGGTGGCAGACCGTGTCAAAGGCTGCTGATAGGTCCAGGAGGATGAGGGCGGCTGTTTCTCCTTTGTCCATCAGGGTCCAGATGTCGTCTGTGGCGGCGATGAGGGCGGTCTCGGTGCTGTGGTTGCTGCGAAAACCGGATTGGGAAGGGTCCAGGATGTTGTTAACTTCGAGGTAGCGGGTCAGCTGTTTGTATCTTCTCGGTCACTTTTGCCGGGAAAGGGAGCAGGGAGATGGGCCGGAAGTTCTTGAGGTCCTTGGGGTCCGCCTTGGGCTTCTTCAGAAGGGCGTTGATCTCGGCGTGCTTCCAGCTTTCTGGGAAGGTTGCTGTCTCGAAGGAACAGTTGATTATTTTCCGGAGGTGGGGCGCGATGGTTGCGCTGGCTTTGTTGAAGACGTGGTGAGGGCAGGGGTCCGATGGGGATCCGGAGTGGATGGAGTTCATAGTTTTGATGGTGTCTTCGTCGCTGACGCTGGACCAGACGGTCAGGCGAGTGGTAGTCGCAGGGGTGGTGGACTCGGTGGTGGGTGCGGGGGGGTCGGAGTTGAAGCTGTCGTGGATGTCGGTGATGTTTTTTATTTTTTATTTTTTTATTTTTTATTTTATTAAAGTGTTTGCATCCATTACAACGCATAGATATACCAAACAGCTCTTTGCATAAGCCACACCAATATGACAAAAAACTGAGAAAAAAACCCCAATACAAATACAATAATAAACTGAAAGCAAAAGCAATAATCAAAATCAGGTACAGTTCCATGGTCAGAATATGTTACAAGCGCATCTGATTTGTCCTTTACATACTTTAGCTTTATCCAATTCTGGTGCTTGTGGGGGTACCATATCCATAATGCATCACTCCATACATCCTCACTTAGGATCATTATCAGACTGTGCTAGCAAATAGTCTTTCGAAGGGGCCCAAATGTCCCTGGGTTGAGACGTCATTGGCAACTCCTCAGCATAGAGGTCCAACTGCTCACGGCAGTACACCATGTCCTTAACCCATTCATCAACTTTCGGAGCCATATTACTTTCCCACGTGAACAGCACTCGCCTCTTAGCAAGTAAGAAGGCCACACGGACAAACCTCCCCATAACGGCCTTCAAGTGAGGGACATGCCCAAGGAGGCATACCAAAGGCGTGCATTGCAGTGTTTGACCTGTCATAGTATGTATTCGTGTGGTGACGGTCTCCCAGTAATTGAGCACTGGAGCACACTGCCAAGCAAGATGGAGAAAATCAGCACCGTCCCGCCCACATCGGCGGCACTGGTCAGTATCCCGAAGTCCCATCTTACGTAGCTTAACAGGAGTATGGTACACCTGATGGAGGAATTTAAAATGGATAATTCTCAAATTCCCATTCGGGGTCAGGTGACCCGTCGACATACAAATCTGTTCCCACTCTTTTACATTAATCAAGGGAGTCACTATAGCATTCCACCTCTCCAGGCTTTTGTCTGGTCCCCGAACCGTTTCATCCTGTACTGCTTTATATAACTTAGTAATTCGTTTTTTCTTGGTTGGGGCCACCAGTAACATCTGAAGCGGTTTAAGTATATCCGGCTCTACAGGGAACTCTGCATAATGGTCTTTTACCGCGCGCTTCAATCTGTAGCAAGTGTATCGAAAGAGCGGAGTGGGGTTCTGTATGTATTGTAGGTCTTCGTCCTCGAGATATCTACCCCCCGGGTACAGATCACTCATATGCGTTATGCCAGCTTCCTTTAGCTCAGTTATGGGCCCTCTTTCCTGAGTAACCGACAAAGCTGCGTGTCCAGCAAGCGGTAACGCAGGGGCATATAGTGGTAGTTTATGCGCACGCCTGCCAATCGCCTGCCAAGCCGCAAAAGTGGTATAAATCGTGTTAATCTCTGTTCTAGGCGTCTGTCTATGTGTGTGCGTGAGGATGCTCAGCAGAGGTACAGGGTAGGCGTCCCCGTCCTCTACCACTACGTGTGGAATGTAGTCATGAGATCTGAACCAATAATAAGCATATTGGACCTGTGCGCAGAGATAGTACACATAAAAATCGGGAGCCGCAAACCCCCCTTTGTCATATGTAAGCCACAATGTGAGCCAACTAGTTCTAGGCTGCTTATCCCCCCATACTAAGCGCAAAAATTGAGTTTGCACTGTTTTGAAAAAATGTTTGGTCAGCTTTATTGGAATATTGCAAAAAAAGATATAAAAACCTAGGCAGTATGACCATTTTAATTACTGCGATTCGATCCGCCAGTGACAAAGGAAGGCGATACCAGGATGTCGGTGATCTTGCGGTGGAAGAAGGTGGCCAGGGAGTCACACAAGTCTTGAGATGGCGGGATGTCGTTGGTGTTAGAGCTGGGGTTGGAGAGTTCTTTCACGATGCTGAAGAGCTCTTTGGTGTTGTGTGCGTTGTTGTCTAGGCGGTCCTTGAAGGCAGTCTTCTTGGCGGTCCTGATGAGTTGGTGGTGTCTGCGGGTGGCGCTCTTGAGGGCTGTGTGGTTGTCTGGTGTTCGGTCGTGGAGCCATTTCTTCTCCAGCTTCCGACAGGTGTGCTTGGAGATCCGGAGGTCCTCGGTGAACCAGGCGGCTTTCTTGTTGGTGTGGTTGGTTGTAGAGGTCTTGAGAGGGGCGAGGGTGTTGGCGCAGTCGTTGATCCACTGTGTGAGGTTGGTTGCGGCGGTGTCTGAGTCGGTGGGTGGTCTCAGGGCGAGGGCGGTAGTCAGTTGGTCCTCGGTGACCTTGCCCCAGCAGCGGCGTGGTAGCTGTTGGGTGCTGTGGTGTGTGGTGGGTTTTCTGAAGGTGAAGTGGACGCACCTGTGGTCAGTCCAGTGTGGTTCGGTGGTGTGGTTGAAGGAGACGTGGGGGCTTGCGGAGAAGATGGGGTCGAGCGTATGTCCAGCGGCGTGAGTAGGTGTCGTTACGAGCTGTTTGAGTGCGAGGTTGTCGATCAGGGCGGTGGAGTTGGCGTCGTCGTTGTTCTCGAGGTGGAAGTTCAGGTCCCCGAGGAGGATGTAGTCGTGGAAGCGAGGGCGTGGGTGCTGATGAGGGCGGCGGATGGTGTCACTGAACTGTGGGCGGGGTCCAGGAAGTCTGTAGATGAGAGTTCCTCTGAGGGTGGTGTTGGGGTCGGTGTGGATCTGGAAGTGCATGTGTTCGGCGGTGGTGAGGGTGTCATCGGTGTTCGTTGAGATTTTGATGGAGTCTTTGTGGATGATGGCGATTCCTCCTCCCACTCCGTTGGTGCGGTCTCTGCGGGAGATCTTGTAGCCCTGTGGGATAACTATGGCGATGTCTGGTGCTGAGGTGGCGTTCAGCCAGGTCTCCGTCAGGAAGGCGACGTCGGGGGCGGTGGAGTCTAGGAGGTCCCAGAGTTCGATGGCGTGCTTGCGAGCGGAGCGGGTGTTGAGGAGGATGCAGCGGAGGTGGTTGGGTTCTCTGGCTGGTGGTGTGGAGGGTTGGATGCTGGTGAATCTGCAGTTCCGGCAGGTGAAAGGCCCCTGGGTGCGTTTCGGGGTGGCCCGGTAGCAGGGGTGGTCTCGTCTGGAGTTGAGTGCGTGGAGGGTGCTTGCGTCGTAGTGCAGTCTGGCGTTGCGGGGGGTGCGGGGTCCAGGGCTTCTGGCGCTGGGTGCGGTCCGGGCGCGGACGGACGCAGACGGGCTTGCCTTAGGCGCGCCTTCGGCGCGCGGCCACTTCGCGGCCTCCATATGAGGGCAGAGGGAGGGAGGAGCAGCTGGGAGGTGGGAGCGTGGCGGCCAATAGGAGTGAAGGGGGCGGGGCCGCAGGGGCTCAGCGGCGGGGGAAAACCCGGGGAAAAAACGGTGGGAGAGGGACAACAGAGAAAAAGGGAGCGAGCAGTCAGGCGGCAAAAGCGGCAACGGAGGTTCAACCCACAGGGGGCTGCGTGGCGGATGGGGGGAGCGACCTGCCTGGTGACAGGGTCAAAGGAAGGAAAGAAAGAACCTGAAAGCAGAGGGGACAGAGTCTGGGTCACTTCAGAGTTAATATTTTAATGATGATGGACTATGTATGTGATTATGAGTAATGTTTGTACTTTTATGGATAATGCATATCCGAATAAAGATAATGATGATGAGTGACCAGGGGCTCAGTAGACGAATGCCTACCGATGTGGGGTGCTTCAGGTGCGAAGAAGGGATGCTTCACTCTGCAGCCACGAAGATCAGGAGACGTCAAGGACGACCAGGAGGCGGAGGTGAGCTGTCCCACGAAGGATGTAGAGTGTTGAGGGGTCGGTATCTGGCTGGAGCACCAACAAGCCTTGGCTAAAGCAACCCATGCAGGAAGGTCAAGCCGGTTGCGGTGTGGACCATCAAGGTCCAGGAGACTCACCAAGCAATGGGGAGTCAGGGCAAGTCTGGAGCAACCAGGAAAGCCCAACAGAAATCAAGATGACCCTAAGGGGGAACCACAGGCCAAGGGACCAGGAGTCGTGAGGGGACCTCGAGCAAGATTGCAAAGTACCAGCCCACGGAGCACTCGGTGCGAGAAGGCCAGAGTTCTTTGGTGCAAATACTGCTCTGGGTCAGGACTACACGGAGTCCAATGCACAGGCTCGGGAATCGCCAACAAGCATATGCAACTGCAAATGGGCGCGGTGCACAGGGGTTCGGGTTATGCAGTCCCCACAGGGATACTGGCCTCAAACTTGCTGAGAGGGCAGATCGACCTCAGTGACCTTCGGAAACCCACCTCCTGTGTTGCTGAAGTCCTCAGGAGCAGCAGACCTGTCAGTTGCGTTTCAGTGCCTGCGAACGCAGGGGAGCGACTCCTTCACTCCAAGTGAGATTCTTCGGTTGTCCTTAGTGCACCACAGGTCCTGCACAGAGCCTGTATGGAGCAAGGGCACAGACAAAGCTTTAGACGGAGAGAGAGACAAAGTCGGGCCCAGTCGTTAGTCCAGCGACGTCTTGAGTGTCCAGACGGTCGAAGGTCAGTGGTTTCTTCTTGTAGAATCTTGCCCACGTAAAATCTAAAGTCTTACAACCAGGTAAGCCCTTTGGGTTGGACAGATTCGGGAGACCCTCCTAGGGTAGGGGCAGGACAGAGGGGTGGTTACACCCATGTCCTTTGTCCAGTTTCACGCCAGAGCAGGAGCCAATGGCTCCCAGAACTGGTGAGCTGGACTATGCACAGGGACACCAAATGTGACCCCAGTGCAGACTTTCAGGCACTCTGAAAGTGCACCCACCCAGCCCCAATACACTAAATCCTGTCTGGGAGGTGGTCACACCTCCATGTGACAGGATGCCTATTGTGCTGCCTTCCTCTGCTCGAGCTTGGCTCAGCAGTAGGAGGGCAGAGATGTGTCTCTGGTCGGCAGCATCCATTTTGAGCTGCCCGGGTCGAGAAGGCTGGCACCGGATAGACCAGTGACCCCACGAAATTCGCTTCTGAAGGGTGGAATCATACCTCCCTCACCGGTTACCGGTGTGGAGGTATGATTCCAAGGTGTGTGATACCAAACACAATATGTTTCTATGCAGCCGTTTTCATGATAGCATTTACCGCGAGGTTATAATGCACCTATACCTATATGTCCGTCTGAGTCACAGACAATCCAGGAGAATGGTCTCCGAAGGCTGCAGAGGGGCTCTGCTCATGCAGGCGCACCCTCTCACTAAAAACCCAGCAGCCTGCCTTCAGGATTGATAAGGTCTGCTATAGGGGTGTCTTATAAGTTTTAAGTGTAGTGACCCATAGATATAGTGAACCTATATCTAAAGTAAGTGGTGCAAGCATCAGCTTACACAGGTTGCAGTAGCAGACCTGTAGTTCCAGTTTGCATGGCCTCTCATGGGTGGCATGATATATGCTTCAGTCCATGGGAGGCCTCTGGGGTACCTATGCCCTGGGTACATGGGTACCATATACTAGGGACTTATAAGGGTACCCCAGTATCCAATCTCGAGTGTACCAAAGTACATGTGTGACAATTTAAGGGAGAAAGCAGGTGGACTGGGGTCCTGATTAGCAGGCTCCCAGTCAGACTAGTCTAAAACCAGCAAAGCACCAGGTAAAAAGTGGGGGTGACCATGCAGTCAGAGCCTACCTTCCTACACTTAATCCTTCCTTTTTCTTTGCTGCTGCACAGCAACAGATCAGTCGTATTTTCTCCCTACTGTATGTGATATTGTAACTTAATTGTTTGGCCACCCAGGCGGTTAATGAGGGATTACGCTCCCTCTTTGTTATTTCACCAGCATGGTGCGAGAGAGGGGCGTTTTATGCATATGCTTGCTGGCGCGCGCCTTCGTTTAATCTGCAGTCGGCCTCAGAGAGCACACTAGTGCCCCGACTGCATTGTAATTAAAGGAGACTCCGGCCCGATTTCACCCGACAGGGCTGAATAAGTATTAGAGGGGCCTGCCCTAGGGGAATACGGGTGCCGTCCTCCACTTTTTAACCGCTGGCTAGGCAACTTTTGTTGTCAGATATCTCACCTGGTGCGGTTCCCCCTCCCCCCCCCACCTTCCTCTTGAATGTTCTACCCACCTCATAATTGGCCTCCTCTAGAGAATTGTACCAGTGCTTTGCACAATTATGGCCCAATTTGTTAATGAAGAGGATTCTTGTGTGGAGTACTATAAAGTCCCTTATGAGCATCAAGTGGAAGAAAGGTTGGTGGAGGCCTTGGACAACCATGCGCAAGACTCCGTGAACATGGCCTTGGTTAAGGCGTTCTGCTCCTTCACAGCTCCTCTAATATGCTATGGTAGGAGGGAACTGGGCGCTGGCCCTGCGGGAACCCCACCACTCCACCTCCCCAGCTAGGGGTGAAGTTCACGGACCCTGGTCCTCTTCAAAAAGGGGCAGCCGAATGGCCTCATGCTGAGGCTTTGGAGCAGATGGCCAAATCCATTCTTTTGGATCATGAATATGGCTCTACAGTGGCGCCAGGCCCTTCAGGGCTCACCCGTGAGGAAGAGCAGGATTCAGAGGACTCTTCCTCTTACTCCTCCACTTTGGAACAATCCCAAGATGAATCCCAACCTGCTCCTAAGCGGAAATGTAATACCCATCATTCCACTGAAAGCTATTCAAACCAAATGACATCATTCACACTCGTTCGATAGATTGGGTTCCCTGTCCAGAGGTAGCTGATTATGTCCAGACCCGCTTGCACAAGGGGTTTGGAAAGGATGTTCATAAAACTTTGCTGCCTGAATGCTCTTGTCCCTCACTACCAAGCAAGGTCACTGACACCCCAGATCTCGACCCTCACATGGCAACATTCTTGAAAAAATGTGCTAAGGACCCCAAGTGTTACCACCCGGGCTGTTTGCACAATATGCTCCCATGACAGACTCATAGACTGGGATATGACCCCCCCCCCCCCCTAGGCACTGACCCTCTACTACCATAGTGCGCACTGCACAGTTTAAAAGAATGATTGTATGAGTCCCAGTTGCTTTACCTTTGTTGTTTGTTGTCCTTTATTCCCCTGCACCCACTTGGAAAATGGCTCAGTGTTCAGTTGCCTCCTTTCGTTCCTCGCAATGTGTGAGATCTCGGCGTAGCGTCTTTGTCATGAATCACATGGTATGGGTGCGCGGCCTATACATTGCTCATCCCCAGTTGCCACTGTGCTTGGCTTTGTTTCTCCAATCAGGAGAAGGATCATTGTATGGCTGGTCCTGGATTGTGGACTTCCTGTTTTTCCCATGAAGCATCTCTGCCGTGTACCTTGCAGTTTCCTAACTTGTGCCACTGGCGCTGTGTTTTTTTTCCTTACTGACCTGCTGAGACTGTCTTAACTTCCTCTGGAATCCCGTTTCTTGGAACAAGGAAGTTCCTACCATGCTCTTTTTCTGGATTTGCGCCTCGCTACCCTCTGGCAGGATTTGACCAGCAGCGCTCGTATGTAAAACTCTTTTTCTTGGTCAGTGCACTGTACTGTAGGTATGTAGGTTTAGTTTTCTTAGGTTCTGATTTTGTCTTTTCCCATCCTTTTGCCCTGGCTTTATCTCCTGACTATGTGTAGCTCCTGATTATTCCCCTGGCTGCATTTACCCCGTTTTGTCATTTCTGGATATTCAGAGACAGTACACCTAATAGTAAGTAAGTAAGTAAGTAATTTATTGTGTTGATTATTTAAAATCTTACAACAGTACATATCAAAAGAGAGAGAAGGAATTAAAAGTTATATTCCTAATATAAAAACACATAAAATTACATTACATGGACTAACTTAGTCAATTAAATATTTGCAATGTTTGCCTCGCCGAGTTTCTTTTTAACTAAAATTAAGAACTTTACAAAAGAAGCATTTAAAATTATATCATCTGGAACCATACATTTAATCACCGCCTGCCTGCATGACCGTATGCTGCGAGAATTAAAATGGGCCTTAAGCAGTCTTTTTCTTTCTTGGAGTAGTTCAGGACAAATACATAGTAAATGAGAAATGTCTTCCTCTCCCCACTTACACAGTCTACATTTTGTTTTAGTTTCTTGAAATTCCCATGGGGGAAGATGACATAGCCCAGGCATAGACCCGAATCTCGCTTTAAGCAGAACCTGCTTATTTTTTTCCGTCCACGGGGTCGTCAAATATTTTTGGATCTCCTTCTTTTTATATCCATTTAGTACCATCCATGCATGGTTTCTCTTTGTAAGAAAGGCCTTATCCTTTGACAGATAAGTCGGCTGCAGTTTTATTAATAATTTTCTTAAATGATAACTTAGTTATGTTCATTTCCCATATTGATGTAATTCCGAATGCTTTAATTGCCTAACTAAGATAGCGAGCAGCAGTGGAGTTAGTGTCCCTTATTAATTCTGACCATAAGAGCTGCGAAATCTCATTATGTTGATCGGTTTTTATTCGGTGCCAGACTTTTATGAAATATCCTTGCCTTGCAAACTCTTGATTGGTAAGGCCAAACTCTAACCTTATTTGCGAAGGGGACGCATTCGCTGGGAGGTGGAAAAGCGCTCGGTAGACTCTTGTTATGGCTTTATTCAGGTTGACGCTGTCATTACCCATCACAGCTTCACTGCCATATGTAATCGAGGGTAAAAGTTTTGCACCAACTATATTTAGAAGGGGGCCATAGGTCAGAGTGGGTAAAGACTTCTGGATAGTTCTAAAAGCTGAAGTTAATGTGTTAGTTTTTCTTTGTGACTCTTTGTTATGTAGATGGTAGGTGCCCTTTCCTTCAAATAATACGCCTAGGTATCTGTAGACCTCGACTTGTTCAAGTTCTATTTTTTCCATAAACCAACGGCTTTTATATTTACGCCTAGCGTTTTTGGCAACCACCATAATTTTGGTTTTGGTCTCATTTATGACCATTCTCCTTCGAATATGTACAAGTCCTTCTAATTAGCCGCTGTAAGCCCACTTTTGTGTGGCTGTTCTGCTTGGGTTTTCGGATCAGATAGAATCCGCTCAGCAGAGCCTCTCTAACCCAAACCAGAACGTTACCCCCTCCCTAGGGCCTATTTACACCTAAATAACCACATATATGTACCACCTAAGGACAGGGAATTCCTACTATATATACCAAGACCTACAAGTCACAGCCTCGCGGTCCCAAATGGACCCAGGACTTCCTGCCCAGACGGCAGCCACAGACTTCCTGCCCAGACGGCAGTCACAGCCTCGCGGTCCCAAATGGGCCCAGGACTTCCTGCCCAGACGGCAGCCACAGCCTCGCGGTCCCAAATGGACCCAGGACTTCCTGCCCAGACGGCAGCCACAGACTTCCTGCCCAGACGGCAGTCACAGCCTCGCGGTCCCAAATGGACCCAGGACTTCCTGCCCAGACGGCAGCCACAGCCTCGCGGTCCCAAACGGACCCAGGACTTCCTGCCCAGACGGCAGCCACAGCCTCGCGGTCCCAAACGGACCCAGGACTTCCTGCCCAGACGGCAGCTTTAGACAAGTCACAGCCTCGCGGTCCCAAACGGACCCAGGACTCCCTGCCCAGACGGCAGCCACAGACTTCCTGCCCAGACGGCAGTCACAGCCTCGCGGTCCCAAATGGACCCAGGACTTCCTGCCCAGACGGCAGCCTTAGCACGAGTTCATCCTATAATTACCACGACATCAGTGTTACTATATATCAGATCACACAAAGACAGCTAGTTGAGCATAACTTGTTCCCCAGTTCGAAGGGCTCCTTTCTCCCTTATTCAGTTACCACCTACCTGATCAGGATTAACATCTGTTCATGTTAAGTCACAGCTGACTAGAAGAATAGGTTACCCTCTTACACAAGAACACGTAGCACATATTGCTTTACTACAAACTGAATACTTTATTTAGTTATTACATGCACACTCACGGAACATAATACGTGTCACATAGCCTGCAAAGAAAAGTGAAAGATTAAGTTGTACACTCTAATAGTAAGGGGTTGACATCACCTTGGTCGTATGTAGCCTGCACTCAATGGTCATCTAGGTTCCCTTCTCGTCTGCGCCTCGGCTTCGCCTGGAAGTCACACCTCCGCAATCACGGGTTTACTCCCGTCTCCCTCTCCGAGTCACTGGGACCTCTTCCTCATCGGCTACTCTCTTCTCTTTGGAATATCTATCTCTCGGTTTTTCTCCACCTCCAAGTTTGTCATCTGTCTTCCCTGGAATAAGTAGCAGCTTTACTACTAACGGCCAGGTGCCGCCCATGGACAAGAAGCAAGTGCTAGTATCTGCCTCAAACTTTCACTAATATAGATGTGCATTTCCTCATAGAAAATTCCAGCCCGTAACCTGCCGCCCACCAAATTCTTGTACCTCCCCGTGCCAAAGACTCGTTCCCAGCCGGCCGGCCTGATGTAGTGTCTTCGGCATGAAGAAAAATACAATCCTTCGATAAGGGCCGGCCTGAACCGGTTCTCTCCAAGCGAATAACACCTCCTAACTAAAACACTGCCTATGACCTAGAAACATCCCAAGCTGCCAGAGCAGGAGGAAAGATGGAGTCTCTCCCGTTTAAGGCCTACCAGGCCTGAATTCAGCACGGCTCCATGAAATACCCTCACTACAGAACAGATTACCCCTAATGCTAACGAATCTATCCCCTAGGATGTATATGCAAACCCTGATCTATGGGGAAGAACACAGGATCATGTCGAAGTGCCTAATAAATAGGCTCTATACACTACTCTAACCCTTAGACTTGAATGGGAAGAGACTGAAGTCACCTAAATCACCCTTCAACACAATAGGACCGGAAAAATCGAGCAGTACATTTCACCCTTGACTTCAGTCTATTATACATTCATTAAATGGAGCTAACATCTGTGGAAGAATAATATGAAACAAAGCTAACTGATCTATGTCTAGTACCAAGTATGCAGAATTGAAATAATGAAGGAATACACTGAATAAAGCAACAGATAGAAATCAAAACAGCAACAGCAATCAAAATACCACCTACTATTTGGCGTAGCGCGTGTATATCAGGTAACCAATTAAAGAGCCAGTCAAACCAGCCCTGGTCAATGTGTTTTCTAACTTCTTCTGTTAAGTCACGCAACTTGTCGATGTGAGCACAAATGGATTGTGTATGGTCAGACAAGTTAAAACAACAGAGACCTTCGAAGTCCGAGCAATCATGTCCATGTTTAAGCAAAAGATAATCAATGGATGCTCTATTTTGCAAAATGGCCCTACGTTCACCTGGGCGTCTAATAGCATGTCAGACAAAATTGTAGAAGTATGATTAATAGATTTCACCATCCAACAGGCCATTTTCCCAATAGATTTGGCATTATAAACCGCCAAAGCAGGAACACCAATAATTGAAACAGCTAAGCTAAGGTATTCAGACTTGGAATATAAATGCAAAGATGGGTCACAATCCTCCTGTAACATTACAGTATCTCGAAGCACACGAGAGTTGGCATTCGGGTGCGATGCAAACATCAACAAACTGAGTCTCGTAATGGCACAAGGGCCTCCGGAAATGTTTGCAGGGACAAATGGCCAGGAAGTATTACCACATGAGAAAAGCCATCCGGCAGGTAGTAACATCGCGCGATAGTGACTGGGGGTAACTACCAAACTATTACAAGTCATATTGTTCTGAACTGAAACACATGTGGTCGGTGTCCTTTGAAAGCACAAAGTCCGTTCGTGAGCGGTAAATGAAGTGGCGCCTTTTAGTTTGAGGCGTAGACATTCAGAGATCGCACTAGGATTACACGTAAGAAAGAAGCACAAATCACCTTGTGTGATATTATAAGTAAGTATTTGGGACTGGATAAGGGTTTGCTCGTTCGGCAATTCAATACATAGGGGGCAATATACATGGGTAGCAAAATCACCCAGGAGAATATTGGGACGGGCCTTCGAGACATTAAAAATATGAGTTAAAGTTTCCAATGAGGCGGGGACAGCAACCAGGCAGGTCGCCAGAATGTCATGGACAGATCTCATCGGTGTCAAACAGAAGTGAGGGGCGTCAGTCACCCTTTTGGCAAGTGCGGTCCAAAAGTTCGATGATGAATCCCATGCAGCGAAGGAACGCAACACTCGGGTTCCCAGTTCATCCCGGGTTGATAGGATCCCTCCTTTCTCGTCGTACCAGTCCGAAAACAGTCCGGCTCCGACACATCCTGCAGCAACAATCCAAAGAATGATCTGAAAGAGAACCAAATACAGGCATTAATCATTCTCGTAAATAACATTTATCAGCCGGGACCGCTTCCCAGCTATCTTTCCCTGGTCTCATAACCAAAATGGTATTATCCTGACCGGTGGCAATGACCTCTGCTTGTTCAGGGGGATTCTTAGGCGACTGCACCCAAACTCTGGCCCCAGGATTATCCGTGGAGCCAAAACCTTTCTGGCCACGTACAGTTAGCAACGTTGGAGCAGTGCCTTTCATTAATACACCACTGAAAACAGGCATTATGAGTAATTGAGCCACTCGGTCAGTGCGATGTATCAGTAAGTCAATCTCACTGCTATTCAGCAGGAGCACCTTAATCTCTCCCTGATAATCACTATTGATAATTCCTCCAAGCACCTGAATGCCTTTTACAGCCAGCCCCGATCTAGGGGCGATCAATCCGAAATTTCCAGGTGGTATCTGAACACCAACACCTGTCTCTATGATGACTCGATCTCTACTTTTTATAACAATGTCATCCATAGCATGCAAGTCTAAACCTGCCGACCCTGGGGTCGCCCTACATGGAGCCAAAGCTCCGGGAGTAATTTCCCAATACATCACGGTTTCTCTGATTTCATTAGGCATAGCCTCAGCATTCGGGGGAAACAAACGCATGAGTGGAGATTCAGCATTTAAAAAAGGACGATTGTTCAAAATCAATAGTGCTTGGGGCAAAAAGTCTCGCCAATTTTTATACTTGTCATCCGTTAACTTACGCAGCTGGTCCTTTAGCAGGCCATTCAATCTCTCCACCAGGCCCGAGGCCTGTGGGTAGTAGGGGATATGGAATATCCATTCAATATTGTTTTCCGCACAGAACTCCTGTACCAATCTTCCACGAAAATGGGATGCATTATCAGATTGAATTTGGAATGGCACACCATAGTACATCATAATTAATTCTAATGTTTTAATGGTATTCAATTGGGTAGCTTGCTTACAGGGAAGGGCTACCAGCAGGCCACTGTATGTATCAACAATAGTGCAAACATATTGACAATTCCTACTCATGGGAAGTGGACCAATGTAATCGATCTGCCAAATTTGAGCGGGCAATTTGCCGCGATGTAAATGACCTTTAACAATTTGGGGCACCTTACGCCGTCTGATATGCTGGCAAACGGGGCAGTGTAAAATAACATTTTTGATTAAATCTAAGGGAATATAAATTCCTCGATCAGCAGCCCACCTGCTAGTGGCCTTCTCTCCAAAATGTCCTGCCTTCTGGTGTGCCCATTTCGCCAATCCCGCAATATCAGAATCTTGCCTGTCCACCACTGCCTCAGCAATTTTAGACTTCTCATCTGCAATGTTATGAAAAAATTTGTCAAGAGAATCTATCGGGGTGTGAGCGTCCACATGGAAGATTGTAACAGTACTCTGTGGGAGCATCTCCCAAATTTCTTGCCATAACTCTTTTCCCCATAATTCTTTGGAATGTAACTTCCAATTATGGGAATGCCAAGTTGGCAACCAAACAGCCAGTCCATTGGCAGTAGACCAAGAATCAGTGAAAATATGACATGTACCAGGTAACTCTTGTTTCAAAACTTGGTAAACAGCGTAAAGCTCGGCAAATTGGCTGCTTTTACCTTCACCAGTTGTGCTCAACAATTTCTGTGTGATCGGATTATAGGACACCGCCTTCCAGTGCCGTGTCATCCCTATAAACCTCGCTGAACCATCAGTGAACCAAACATGGTTTCTTTCCGCTGCGGACAAATCATCAAAAGGCTTACCCCACTTGACAGGAGACTCCTGTGCTAAAGGTACGGAACATTCACTCTCAGTCTCAGTCGATGGCACTCGTGCCACCTGCTCATGTAAAGAAGCAACTCCTTTCGGGCACACACGTGCCCTGTCTTGTATGTACCATTTCCATTTAATCACACTCGCCTCTTGAGCGTGTCCAATTCGGTGAGTTTTCGGCGAACTCAGAACCCACTGCATGATAGGAATTTCCGGACGCAGAACTATATCATGTTCCAAAGTCAATTGCTCGGTATCCACCAGAGCCCAATAACAAGCAAGTAACTGTTTCTCAAAGGGTGTGTAACGTTCACCAGCATCAGGTAACTTTTTGGTCCAAAAACCTAACGGTACTTTACTCCTGCCTTGTTTCTGCCACAAACTCCAATTTGCATAAAGGCCCTGTACAGACACATTCAAATCCACGTCACCATCACGTACAGGCCATAAATCCAGAGCATGTTGAATTGCCTCTTTTGCCAGACTAAACGCATCTTGCTGTGGTTTATCCCATTCAAATGCATTCTTTTTACGCGTGACCCGGTACAAGGGGGCCAATATTTGACTCAAATGAGGAATATGCTGGCGCCAAAAGCCAAACAGACCAATGAAGCTCTGGGCTTCTTTCCTATTTCTAGGAACTGCAAAATCAAGAATCTTCTGTTTAACCTGAGGGATCACTTCACGGTGCCCTTCATGCCAATTAATACCCAAAAATTTTACAGCCTGGGACGGACCTTGCAATTTATCTGGGTTGATTTCCCAACCTTTCTCACGCAGGCACTCAATGACTCTGTCTAATTGGGTCTGGACTTCCTCTTGTGTTTCGCCTTGGATCAAAACATCATCAATATAATGACATATCTGAATTTGGGGATGAACCGGTACCTCAGCCAAATGCTCTGCCACCAGCCGGTGACATATCGTAGGACTATGCACATAGCCCTGGGGAAGACTTCTAAACGTCATCTGACGCCCGTTCCACGTAAAACTGAATTGTTCCTGACACTCTGGTGCAATCGGAATTGAAAAGAAAGCATTAGCAATATCAATGGACGCGTACCATGTACCTGGATGCTTTTGGATTCTCTCAATAAGTGTAATAACATCCGGTACTGCAACAGTCAAAGAGGGTGTGTGCTTGTTCAATTCTCGATAATCAACGGTCATGCGCCAAGAGTTATCACTCTTACGCACCGGCCAAACAGGATTATTCCAAGCAGAAGTAATTGGGGTTATGACTCCTGCATTCACCAACTCCTGAATAGTGGTACTAATCTCCTCATGACCACCTGGAATACGATACTGCTTCTGACAAACCACTTTTGTCGCATGGGGAACTTGTATGGGGGGCATTCTTAAACGACCAACCCGTATAGGTCTGGACGATATATAATGCGTTGTTCCAAATTGGTAACATCCGTCATCTAGATGCAGAGTCATTCCTCTCAAAATATCAATCCCAATTATGAATTCTAGAAGTGGCACTACTAGTACAGAATACTCTTTTCTAGGAATTCTACCTATTCTCATTTCAAGCAAAGTTTGAACTGCAGGGGTTTCTTTTCCACCTAATCCGGTAATAGTAAAAGGCTGACCTGTAAACTTCTTTGATTTTCCATGAATAAGAGTGGCCTCCGCTCCTGTATCTACCAATGCTCGGGCCCTTTGGATATTACGATGTCTCCAATAAATATCAATATCTACATAGGGTCTATTATCTCTGTGAGCCCATCTGTGTACCGGAGCTTGACCTATTTCCTAGTCATTCTTACTGCATTCTGTGTACCAGGATAGATCAGGATAAAGACTCTCACGTTTCTTAGGTATCGGTACCTCCTGTTCATATCCATTCCCAGTACGGAACGGATTCGTATCTTCTGCATTGTACTGCGGGTTACGATCGACCAAACTGTGACGATCCTCTCTCCTCCTCAACTCAGGGGATTGATCCCTATCATCTCTACGTCTGCTGTAAACATAGTCAGTTCTCCCCCTTTCTCTTTCCCCCTCTCTCTCCCTGTCTCTCTCTCGACGGGGGGACACATCACGTGCAGAACGTCGATCATCACGACGAACAGAGCGCCCACGGCGGTCGTCATCACCGCTACCGTCAGAACCAACACGATCACACTCAGTGGTCCGAACACGCCGGGCACCCTCCTTTCGATCCAAGCCACGTTTGCGAAACAACTCCCACAAACGAGCGGTAGTCTCACCATCAATATCCTCCCTCCGCACACCATCAGCCAGAAGACCAGAAAAAATATCACGTCTAGTAAGTTTATTTTCACCAGGAGTACGAGTGTCAGGCCGGGACTGCCGTTCAGGTTTACCTCACCGAGTTGGCGCACCGATTCCAAAACCGTAGATAATACGTTACCAGTCTGATTAATCAATAAAGTCATCATGACCTGCTTATAAGCAACAGGGGAAGATCGAATGATACGGTTCCGCACAGAAGATGTCAATGAACCATCAAGCAACCTGTCAGCAGTACCCAGAAAAATTGCCGTTTTCATCACCTCCTCTTTGAGACGTTGAGCAGCATCACGCAAAGTATACCACGGCTTGTCATTCACAGGCCAGTCAGATTCAGTAGGATATTTTAGATTACAACCCTCAGTCGCCAATTGGAGTAAAGAAATCTGACCAACACCATTATAGTTACGAAAATGATCCTGCACAGTAGAATCCAAACTCAAGGAACAGAACTTTAAACAATCGCCAGTATCCAACATAATACCAGCAGCGCCCAGTTCATAAAGGCGCACCATCCATGTGAGCAAGGACTCACCAGCTCGCTGCCGAAATCGCTGCAAAATATCACTAATTTCCTGCTGAGTAAAGTCTTCTAAACAGTCCAAAGAAATACCCTGCGGAGCATTGGGAGACTGCTGCAACTTCCGACGGAAAACTGGATGCGCAGAAACCGCGGGACGAGCATCACAAGGAGCCCGATCAGTACTCGTAGAGGGACAATCAGTGTAAGAAGCATTGATCCCACTCGAAGAACGAGCGTAATCACGGGGTGCACCATCAAAGGTGCGAGAAGCAGACTTACAATCATGGCGGGAGCGAGAAGACTCGCGCTTGGCAGACTCCTCACCCGAGGAACAAGAATCCGTCGAGTTCCAGATATTACCATCCCATTCATCAGGATTCCAATCCAGCCCAGCTGTCGCCACGACCAGACGCACCTTTCGCGTCGAAACCCGACCGCGCCTGTTCTTGTATTTATAACGAGCAATTCGCACAGCCGCCCGTTCGGCAATAGTTTGGTAAGTCTCAAGTTTATCAGCAAGCAACTTATTTTGACACCGCAACAAAGTATGAGAATTCTGAATCTCAACAAAGTGCGCTTCCACATCTTTAAGAGATATCTGTAACTTCAACAATCTCTCATGCAGAATCCTGTATGCAGACAAAAGAATCCAACCTCTGCGCCCCAAAATGGGAATCTCCTCACCCTTCGATACGGGTGCCTTCTGTAAACAAGCAATCACATCAGCCGGCTCTGCCAGCTCCAAAGAAGAATTCCAATTCTCACTCAAACCAGTGGAATCAGCCCACTCACGGGCCAAGGCTTCATAAGGCGTTGAATCCCATCCGGGAATATCAACGGGCAACTTAAAAGTAGATTTAGACCTTCTAGAAAACATCGTGAAAAAGGAAAAAGAAGAAAAGAAGAGAAAGAAAAGAAGGAAGAAAAATAAAAACTATACACACAAATATACAAAAATAAAATGCAAACAAAACCACGCACGCGCCGAAAGCAAACACAAGACAACCACAACGCACACAGGTTTCGTAAACGGTTCGTGACGCCAAATGTTCTGCTTGGGTTTTCGGATCAGATAGAACCCGCTCAGCAGAGCCTCTCTAACCCAAACCAGAACGTTACCCCCTCCCTAGGGCCTATTTACACCTAAATAACCACATATATGTACCACCTAAGGACAGGGAATTCCTACTATATATACCAAGACCTACAAGTCACAGCCTCGCGGTCCCAAATGGACCCAGGACTTCCTGCCCAGACGGCAGCCACAGACTTCCTGCCCAGACGGCAGTCACAGCCTCGCGGTCCCAAATGGGCCCAGGACTTCCTGCCCAGACGGCAGCCACAGCCTCGCGGTCCCAAATGGACCCAGGACTTCCTGCCCAGACGGCAGCCACAGACTTCCTGCCCAGACGGCAGCCACAGCCTCGCGGTCCCAAATGGACCCAGGACTTCCTGCCCAGACGGCAGCCACAGCCTCGCGGTCCCAAACGGACCCAGGACTTCCTGCCCAGACGGCAGCCACAGCCTCGCGGTCCCAAACGGACCCAGGACTTCCTGCCCAGACGGCAGCTTTAGACAAGTCACAGCCTCGCGGTCCCAAACGGACCCAGGACTCCCTGCCCAGACGGCAGCCACAGACTTCCTGCCCAGACGGCAGTCACAGCCTCGCGGTCCCAAATGGACCCAGGACTTCCTGCCCAGACGGCAGCCTTAGCACGAGTTCATCCTATAATTACCACGACATCAGTGTTACTATATATCAGATCACACAAAGACAGCTAGTTGAGCATAACTTGTTCCCCAGTTCGAAGGGCTCCTTTCTCCCTTATTCAGTTACCACCTACCTGATCAGGATTAACATCTGTTCATGTTAAGTCACAGCTGACTAGAAGAATAGGTTACCCTCTTACACAAGAACACGTAGCACATATTGCTTTACTACAAACTGAATACTTTATTTAGTTATTACATGCACACTCACGGAACATAATACGTGTCACATAGCCTGCAAAGAAAAGTGAAAGATTAAGTTGTACACTCTAATAGTAAGGGGTTGACATCACCTTGGTCGTATGTAGCCTGCACTCAATGGTCATCTAGGTTCCCTTCTCGTCTGCGCCTCGGCTTCGCCTGGAAGTCACACCTCCGCAATCACGGGTTTACTCCCGTCTCCCTCTCCGAGTCACTGGGACCTCTTCCTCATCGGCTACTCTCTTCTCTTTGGAATATCTATCTCTCGGTTTTTCTCCACCTCCAAGTTTGTCATCTGTCTTCCCTGGAATAAGTAGCAGCTTTACTACTAACGGCCAGGTGCCGCCCATGGACAAGAAGCAAGTGCTAGTATCTGCCTCAAACTTTCACTAATATAGATGTGCATTTCCTCATGGAAAATTCCAGCCCGTAACCTGCCGCCCACCAAATTCTTGTACCTCCCCGTGCCAAGGACACGTTCCCAGCCGGCCGGCCTGATGTAGTGTCTTCGGCATGAAGAAAAATACAATCCTTCGATAAGGGCCGGCCTGAATCGGTTCTCTCCAAGCGAATAACACCTCCTAACTAAAACACTGCCTATGACCTAGAAACATCCCAAGCTGCCAGAGCAGGAGGAAAGATGGAGTCTCTCCCGTTTAAGGCCTACCAGGCCTGAATTCAGCACGGCTCCATGAAATACCCTCACTACAGAACAGATTACCCCTAATGCTAACGAATCTATCCCCTAGGATGTATATGCAAACCCTGATCTATGGGGAAGAACACAGGATCATGTCGAAGTGCCTAATAAATAGGCTCTATACACTACTCTAACCCTTAGACTTGAATGGGAAGAGACTGAAGTCACCTAAATCACCCTTCAACACAATAGGACCGGAAAAATCGAGCAGTACAGTGGCTCATCAAGATGACATCGTCCGCATACATCAAGTTTGTGAGCCTCTTTTCTGCCAGTTTCGGGGGAAGCGCATTTTCTTTATCTAAGATTCGAGGTAGGTCAGCAAGAAACAGATTAAAAAGAAGGGGAGCTAGCACACAACCTTGCTTCAGACCTTCATTTGCTGGGATCTCCCTCGATAAAGTACGACCATCGCCCATCCTCACGCTTACCCATGTTTCTGAGTATAGAAGGCAGATTAACTTAAGGAGTGGAGTTGGAATTCCCATTTTTTCTAATTTTTTCCAGAGCAGTTTTCGGTTGACGCAGTCAAACGCCGATTTAAAGTCTATAAAACAAAGATACAAGAGTTTTTTTGACTGGAGAGACTTTTCAATTAAAAGTGCAAGAATCATTATATTGGTAGTGGTACCTAGTCCTTGAATAAAGCCTGTTTGGTTTACAGGCATTATTTTTTCTTCCATCTGCCATTCTGTTAACTTCGTAAGTATTATTCTGGCAAAAAGCTTAGCGTCAGTATCTTGCAAACACCTAATAGGAATCACTGTTGTTGAACGTCCCTTTCATTTCTGGAGGATTATGGAAATAGTGCTTGCTGATGTTTGAAACCGGTGAGCACTTATCTAGAATATTCTTAAGTAGTGTATATAGGGGAGGTTTTTTTTGGGGTCATGTTGTCTATTACTTACCTGGTGTTCCTTGTGATTTGTGTGTTATAGGAGCTGGTATCCAGGATGGTTAACCACGAAGAGGGGGATTCCTCAGAGTAGAACCAGTCCTCATAGAGCGAGCCACACTGCATTTTGGACACACTGCCTTTTCCCCAATATTTGTCCCTCTTTTCCCCATTGGGGCAAACTGCCCATGCTCCTTATTAAGTGTGGCTGGACTGGGGGTGAGAGGTAGGGCTATATCAGTTTCTGCAGCTCATGGCTTATAGGTGAGTAGGACCGAGACACCAAGAAATGGATTGACCGCGCCTGGCGTGGTTGCCAATATAAACTTCTAGATCTCTCTGGTCCACTCACAAAGATCTTGGAACTAGCTGTACAGGCTAAGGACTCTAACTCCCCAGTAGATTTCGATGCCCTGTTAGAATGGTCACAACGCGCTTTGTGCCACATGGGCAGTGGCAATAGGGCCATTTCTGCTGAAAGACGAAAATCATTGAAAAATGCGCATCAATCCTAAATTAGCAACTGCCAAAGCAGATCCTCTAGCGATTGGCCTCCTGTTCGGCAATACATTTGTAAAAGATCTGGGCAAATATGTTACCACGTCCTCAGCATTAGATACGGCCCAGTCTTGGATTGAAAAGGTCTCTAACAGTGGCCTTTTTGCTAAAGCAGGGTGTTTTAGGGGTTGGGCGCCGGGCCGTGGTTTCATACAGCCTCTCTCAGAGGTTACCCACACAGAGGAAGCGGAACGTCCACCTACTCTGGTTCCAATAGCTTCTATACCCTCCCATCTGGGGGGCAGGGGTCGCTCGGACAGGGGCGACTATCGCAAAGGAACCACAACACCGGATCCCGCATATACAGGTAACATCTTTTCCCTTTTCCGACATTGTTTTGGAGACAGACTTGTGTTTTTTCTTCACAATTGGATAACGATTACTCAGGATTCCTGGGTTTTAGAGACAGCACAGGGATTCAAACTGGAATTCTATGCGACGCCATCTCAGGATGTTCCTCCTCCCCCTCTCACTTTTTCCCAGTCAGTGTCTTTTTATAAATGGCAAGATCTAGGGGATGATACCAAAAGAGGTAATAGTTCCCAAGCAGCCTCACCGACTGCTTTGTAAGCACAATTTTCCTCCTACAGAAAAAAGGGTGTTTTTATTTTGTCAGCCTCAGACAATTTAATTCTTTGGTGGTCTACGCCATTTCAAGATGGGGGGCATCCATCTGCTTTGGGACATTTTGCAGGAAGGAGATTGGGTGGTGCACCTCGATCCGAAGGACACATATCTAAGAGTTCCAATTTTCCCTCCACACCGGTGATTACTTCGGGTTCAGTTACAGTGGTATGAATTTACCAACCCTTCCGTTTGGTCTCTCTTCATCTCTTTAGTGTTTCACCAAGCTCCTTGGTCTGGTAGTTTATTACCTCAGGGAGAGGGCAGTGCATTTGATTGTCTATCTAGACGACATTCTCATGATTGCTAAATAACTTGAGACGGTCCTTTTCTCTCTCTATTGGGCAATTCATCTTTTCCAAGATCTGGAGTTTGTAATCAACAACGAGAAGTCTCCCCTGACTCCGTCGCAGAATCTAGAGTACATGGGGTTCCGGGTGGATTTCATTTTGGCTCAGTTCATATTCCCTCCTCTAAAGATGATATCCATCAAGAGGCAATTGAGGAGAGCCCTTGCAACTCAGACTATATTATTGAGAAATTGAGCAGATTTGTGGGCCGTCTAGCATCATCCATTCAGGCTATCTTCCCAGGTCCCCTTCCCAATCGGGCGCTACAGTGATTCAGAATCTTACACCTTCAGAAAGGGTTTTCCTATTCTGAACATATAACCCTGTTAGAGGAAGCCAGGATGGAAATCTTTTAGTGGCTAGACCACATGGAATCCTGGAACGGTAAGGCTATTTTTCCTCTGTTCCAGAAGTGATCATAGAGTCGGGTGCCAGCATATGGATCTGGGGAGTGCAATGTGGATCATTTTGAGCCACGTCTGCATTCTCATCTTCCCATCTTTTACAGTTGGCGGCCGGACCCTCTGGCTGCAAGTACAGATGCTTTTCTCCAGTCATGGATGAGGAACTTGCTGTTTGCCTTTCCCCCTTTCACAGTGATTCAGAAAGTTCTCACTCAGGTACGCCATCAGACTGTAGAAATCAAAAACCTTTTAAGGGGTTCACTGATGCACCTGGTCCTTAAACCAACAAAGAAGAAATTGGCACAGACAGAAGCTGTAATATCAAAAGAATGCATTTATTAACCTCACATGAGGGAGACTGCGTCAATACGGTACCCTCAAGCCACTGTAGGAGGCAGTCTAAGGAATACAGAGAACAGGGGCATTATATATGCATTTGTTGCATAGTCAGCATGAGACCAAGGGGAGGTACTGGCACATACAAGAATAGTTATTGACTAATATGGGTATACAAAAATTGGTTGCTCAACAAAGTGGGAGGGGAGACATTTCTCCTTACATCAGTAAGAACAGCCTGACAGTTATACACTAGGAGCAGGTGTATTGGCAGCTACAAGTCTTTCTGAGCATGTGCAAGGCTCTGGCTCAGTGCTGAAGGAGTTAACTATATCACATGACACAAGCAGAATGCAAGGGCAGTCAACAGTGAAGAGGGAGAAAGCACATGGCTAACTAAAATGGCTCCCACAAACAAAATGGCTTCAGCAGATGCTAACAGCGATTTCAGCTAGTTTTCCACAGATGGCCGTTTTAGCATCAGCTGAAGACATCTGTTATGATCTAGAAGGAATATAGGAAATATTTTGCACATTTCTCATAATAAATTCTTTAATATTCTGATCCATTGCTAGGTGGGCATTTACATTCCAAGCATTTCATTAAGCGGGTATATATTAAGGTATAAGCAGGAGTACAAAGGGAACAGAGCATTGGGTCATAATTGACACACAGGTATCAGGAGAACACATATCTAATAAAAAACATTTTAAATAGACTTTTCCAATGTTCTTTTTATGAGGGCTAGAGTATCACGTAATATACTTAGGAAGAGGGCAAAGAAGAATTTGTCGATTGTTTAGCAAAATGTTTCTGTTGCAGAATAAACATTACTAATGCAAATATTAAAGAAAATACAAGAATCATTACAAAAATTATCCTGGATGCAGGGGACCAGGAGGACCAAACGGGGCCATGGCAATTAGGACGAGGAGTCGCAAAGGGCTGCTCCTCCTCAAAAATGGGACGACCAAAGGGGTACATTACTTACAAAAAGAAGTCCTTGGGAATATGAAGTCGCTGTACAACCAGCCAGAGGGGAGTCTTGTCCCTGTGTCCGTCTGAGCCTCACAGACAGGCTCCTATTGTTCATCCAACGGTGGAGCTGCACAACTTGCAACTCAAGAAAACAATCACGGCCCAGTTTTAAGGGCAAAGTTTCTTCTTTCAGGATAGGGCAGTCACCTTCCGGGGCAAATGCCCTCAGTGATCCTGTCCAGTGTCTCAGACAGTGCACCAGTTTTCTTCACTTTAATCTAACAGGCACCAAAGGCACCTGTACCCTAAACTCAATTCCTTCCTTAACTCCTGTGTTGCTCCGCTGGCGCACTGCTCTTTTGTTGGGGCCACAGATTGTACCCAGTATGCCCAGGTATCTCTTTTTTTTTTGATAAACAAGTTTTTATTGTTTTGAGTGATACAACATAAAAACTTTGAGCCTGTCGAACCACCATCATACAACAACATAGCATGAGAACACGCCACATCTCCGCCCCCCCGAAACCCTCCCCCCGCCCCTCCCCTCGAACAGCACGCTCATAGTACATTGCCCAACCATTTCCCCTAGACCCTTCGGTATTTCTTTTGGCAGCCCCTTGCCTGGTAGAGAGTCCATTCCTGTGTCGCACACCAGTCCACTCCGGTGCTCCATTTGGCCAAGCTAGGCGGCTGCGGTTGCTTCCATGCCGCTGCAATGTCACGTTTCGCTACCATTAACGCTGTTGTGAGGAATAACTTATTTGCGCGTGTGCCATCCAGGACCTCAGTGATGCCCAGTAGGGTGTGTCTAGGGTCATGTGGCACCTCCCACCCCAAGACCTCCGTGAGTTCGGCTTCTATGCCCTTCCAGTACCCCCCCAGTTCCGGACAAGACCACACCATGTGGATGAAGTCGGCCGGCTCAAAGCCACAACGGGGGCAATCAGCGGAGAGAGGCCCGCACGGTGCAGGCGATCCGGTGTGAGGTAGGCAGTGTGGAGGTAATAAATTTGAATAAGCCTCAGTTTGGCGGAGGCCGTCACCAGCCTGGGGGCCATAAAGGCATCCCGCCAGTCGGCCTCGTCCAGGGGACCCACCCACCCATCCCATCGTTCCTTTAGGCCTTCCCGGGACATGGGGGTATTGTTAATAAGAGAACAGTATATCCTGGAAATACCCCCCCTCCCCAGGTTGCCCAGCATGACCTGAGCCTCCGGGGGGCTGTGGTCCGGCAGCCTAATGTCCAGTGGGGTGTAAGTGCGTATGGCGTGTCGCAGTTGGAGGTATCTATAAAATTGGGATGAGTGAAGGGAGAAGCGCGCCTGCAGTTCTGAGTATGAGCACATGCGTCCCCCCGCCAGACATCTCCCAGCTGGGAAATGCCGAGTAGATCCCATGATTTAAAGCCCTCCAGTTCCGCAACGTCCCGCAACCATGTCCCGTGCCAGAGGGGGGTGGCGCGAGTCAGCTTCCCGGTCCACCGGGTGTGGCGAAGCGCCGCTCGCCAAGCCAGGAAGATCGCTTTGGTGATGTCTGGGCAGGAGGCTGGGATGGGGGCGCCGTACAGGCAGTCCTGAATACGTGAGAAACCCAGGTCCTCTAATTCCACTCTGTAGGCCGGGTCGGACCATCCCCCCCCAAACCAATCATGGACGACCAGGAGGCGGGTGGCCAGGTAGTAGAGGTAGAGATTGGTCATGCCCGGACCCCCATCAAAGGTGGGCAGGCGACATACCGACAGGGCCAACCGCGGTCTCCCCATACCCCAGAGAAATCTGGTCGCCATCCCGTCCAGCTCGCGAAACCAAGGCCTTGGAAAGGACAAGGGAGTGTTTTGCAACACATAGAGGAACCGGGGGAGAATCATCATTTTGTATAGGGCCACCCTCCCCAGCGGATTGTGCGGGAGTGATTGCCATCTCGCCAGATCTACCTTGGCTTTCTTGACCAGGGGGGTCACGTTAAGTGCCCAGCTCAATTCCGGGAGAAGGGAGACCCAGATGCCCAGATATTTGAAGGACAACCGGCGGAGGGGAATAGTGTCCTGCCAGTCGAAACATTCCCGGGAGGGGTGCAGAGGCACAAGGACCGATTTTCGCGGGTTTAAGTAGAGGCCAGATGCGCTGCCAAAGCGGCCCAAGATGTGTAGTGCACACGGTCCCGAGCGCCCCGGATTACCAAGGTACAACAGGACGTCGTCCGCATAAAGGGCGATTTTGTCCGCCTCCAGGCGCGGCCACTCCCAGCCCTGAAGGAAAGGATCCGTTCTGATCAGGGCAGCAAGGGGCTCCATCGCAAGCGCGAAGAGAAGGGGCGATAGTGGGCACCCCTGCCGCGTCCCCCGGCCGATCCGGAATGGCCCCGACAGCGCCCCGTTAAGCAGCACTCTGGCGCGGGGGCGCGCGTAAAGGACCCGTACCATTCCGACGAACTTGGGGCCGAAACCCATGTGGGTCAGGACATCAAACAAGTAGGCCCACCCAACCGAGTCGAAAGCTTTTTCGAAATCGGCGAGCAGGAGGGTGAGATATGGAGGTAAGCGATGGCAGTGAGCCAAGGCCACGTGAAGGCGACGGAGGCAGTGGCGAGTGCCCCGGTTCGGCATAAAGCTGCATTGGTCCGGGTGGACCAAGCACGACAAAAAGGGCCGGAGCCGCTGGGCCAGGACTGCCGCGTAAAGCTTGATATCAGTATTAATAAGAGAGATCGGCCGGTAGGCCGACCTATCACTGGGTGGCGGCGTAGACTTGGGCAGAACCACAATCGTGGCTATGTCGGCTTCCGGAGGGAAGGAGCCTTTTTCGACCGCTTCCGCAAAGAGATCACACAGCCGCGGAACCAGGTGATCTTTATAGGTGGCATAAAACTCCTGGGGGAAGCCATCCGGTCCTGGGGTCTTCCCCGCGGACGTACGCCCTATCACATCCCCGATCTCCTCAGGAGAAATGGGCACCTCCAGACTCTCCCAGTCTCCTGGCCTAAGTTGGTTAAGTCGTAAGTTACTAGCGGCGAGCAGAGAGGCCAGGGAAAGGTCCGGTGCTCGGGCCCGATACAGCTGCGAATAGTACTGGGCGAAAGCTTCCGCTATCGCCACGGAGGAAGATTGGAGCACGCCATCGGAGTCGGCGACCGCTGGGATGATGCGCGATGCCCTGGGGTAAGTGGCCAGCCGATGCAGCAGCGCACCGTTCTTATCGCCCCACCCGTACACCCTCGCCAGCGAGGATTGCCAGAAGAGTTTGGCCGCATCAAGCGACCGTTGGCGAATCTCATCACGCAGAAGTCGCAGTTGCCGAGTCCCGGCTGGATCCCCGGACTCGGAGAGAGATTGCTCCAGTCGCAGCGCTCGGGCCTCACAGGCGGTGAGCTGCTGCAGTTGCGTCTGGCGGTGCCGTACCACGTGCGCCTTGGCAGCCCCCCTAATGGTGGCCTTACAGGCCTCCCAAAGGGTGCCCGCCGAGGAGACCGAACCGTCGTTGTCACCATAATAGTGCGTCAATGCGGACCCCACCTCCTTACGGAGCATCTTGTCCTGGAGGAACCAAGCGTTAAAGCGCCACATCTGGCGGGCCACGCGGGGCGGGGGGCCCAGACCCAGGAGGACCGGAGAGTGATCAGATATCCCTCTGGGGAGGATGCGGATGTCTTGGATGCCTACACAATCGGCGGGGGGACGAAGATCGCATCAATGCGTGCATGGGTGTGATGGGCGGCCGAAGTATGAGTGTATTGACGTGCGTGCGGGTGCCAGGTCCGCCATGCGTCGCACAAGCCCTGAGCCTCCGCCCAACCAGCCAGCTGCTTCGCCCGCGCCGCACGGGAGTCTGAAACCGGTCCCGAGGAGTCGAGCTGCGGGGCCGAGACTGCGTTGAAATCCCCCCCAAGAACAATAGTGCCCGGCGGGAGAGTTGCCAGCAGAGATGCGACATGAGATAAAGCCTGAGACAGCCCGGAGGGCGGCGCGTAGAGCGACAGGAAGCTGATCGGCCGACCCTCAAGCGTGCCGCAAACGGCAATCCCCATTCCGAAGGGGGTCGTGGATCACCCGGGTAAAAACAAGAGGGAGGGAGCGGTGCAGCAGGACGGCGACCCCCCGTGATCCGCGCGAGAACCCGGAATGCCACACCCGGTCATACCCATAGCGCGCCAGAAAGGGACATTTCTCGCCAAGCAGGTGGGTTTCTTGAAGCATGAGCACATCTACCTCTGCGCGCTGGGCATATTTAAGGACGGCGGTGCGCTTGAGCCTATCCAATAGGCTGTTCACGTTCCAGGACAGGATGCGCAGCTGGGCCTTGGGAGCTAGGTCATCCATGACACCGGTGGGAGTGGGTCGCGCTGGGAGCGAAGCGGCCAGGGGACGCTGGGAAGACACCCAAAGGCGTGGGTGCGCAAGGAGGGAGCAAGCAGCATGCGGGCCCCAGAGGGACTACGGATCTCGCGCTAGGGGAAGCCAGCGGACGGCGGCGGAAAACGAGTGACGGCGGAGTGCGTGTCAGTGTCTGCATGGAGTAGCATGGCGACACTTGTGGTGTGGTGCTGCATGAGAGGCTCAGTGGAGAACAAGCCCATGTTTGAGCCCTACTTTATTTAACATCTATGTGACGCCTCTGGCTAAACTGATGAGGGATCTGGGGTTTGACCCCATTTCCTATGCAGATGATACCCAGCTCCTCCTCACCTTCGATAAAACGAGATCCGATATACAAATCATCTTCTCTCAGGGCATGATGGCTATTGCCTCCTGGATGAAAACTAACTATCTCCAGTTAAACTCTGAGAAGTCTGAGATCCTGTTGTTCGGAGGTGCAGACATCTGCTGGTCACCAAGATGGTGGCCTGAGGAGCTGGGTAAAGCCCCTGCTCCTAAAGAGGTAGTCAAAAACCTAGGCATTAAGCTTGATAAAAAACTCACGATGCAAACCCACGTTAACACCATTGTTGGGTCTTGCTATCACATTCTAAGTTGACTTAGAAGAGTTTTTCCACTGCTTCCACTCTCCACCAGGAAGACTTTAATTCAAGCATTGCTCATGAGCAAGATTGATTATTGTAATGCTCTCCTTCTCTCCGCTCATGCCACCTCATTGGATAAATTGCAGGTTATTCAGAACACGGCCGCTCGCCTGGTAACCGATTCTCCAGCTAGTACTCCCTCACGGCCTCTACTGCATGAACTACATTGGCTGTCTATTAGGAAAATAGTACAATTTAAAACAGGATGTATGATTTTTAAGGCCATAAACGAACTTAGTCCTCACTATCTTACTAAGAAACTGGAAATGTATCATCCCATATCCTCTCTTAGATCAGGATCAAAAAAACTTCTCTCTGTTCCTAGAGTAAATAAAGCCCGTTCAGGTGGTAAGGCATTCTCGTACTTCGCTCCTACATTCTGGAACAGTCTTCCCCTCTACCTCCGCATGGAAATGCCCCTTTTCCGTTTCAGAAAGCTCATGAAGACATATCTCTTTTAGTTTAAGACTAGCTTGCTGTTGCTAGCGCAGAGATACCCCCCGGGGTGATTCAGCGCGATATAAAATTATAAAATCAAATCAAATCAAATCAAATCATGAGAGGCTCAGTGGAGAACAAACCCAAACCAAACAAAACACCCTCCCAAGGAGGAACAACCAACGAATACCCAACCCCGACCCCCCACCCCACCCTACACTTCAAGAAAGGGAGCATCTGTCGCCCTAACTTTAACCAACAATTACAAGGCCCCAAGCATGGGCGCTCGGGTGTAAAGAGCGTGGTGGACCCCTCCTGAAGTACGGATTCCAATGTCCTGTCCTAGGTTTCTACGTGGAAGCGTGAGACTGCAGAGCCCCCCGCCCCCGCCACCGGGCAAGGTCGCCGCCTCCCCCTGTGGATACAGAGAACAAAGAGAAAGTCATATAGTAGGGCTGCGGGAGAGGTCTGGCAGGTCTATTTGTGCATTGAGGGGGGTCGGAGACCTATCCGGCAGAGGCGACAGATGGCGCCGAGATCCCCCAGCCGCATGAGATGATGTCACAGACGAGGCAGATGAGTCTCTCGTTTTTCTTCCAGACATGCTCGCGGACCGGGTCCTGGCTACTGCCGCGCCTCGGCGTTGCCGGGAGTGCGTGCGCTTCCTGCGCCGTGGTCGTTGGGGCCCAGCTGCATCGTGGCCCTGGGGCACAGTATTGGGCGACACCCGTCCGGACTGGCGCATAGGTTTTTCCTCGGTGAGCCAGGTCCATGCTCCCCTGGGAGTGTCAAAGAACAGTGTCTTGCCCTGGAAAACAACGCGTAGGCGGGCTGGGAACTGGAGTTGGTACTGGCCCAGGTATCTCTTGATCAACAAATAAAGGTGCAGACTTGCATTCAATTGGGGAACAGGATTCGGAGGCCTGAAGCAACCCTTGTTTCAAAAGGGGTCACCTCAAGCAAAAGCCTCCTTGCCGTCCTTGTCGGTCTGTGACTCTCTCACCTGGGCATCAAAAACTGGATCCACAATTTCTCCATTCTGATTTGTGACCCCCATCTTTCGCCCAAGACAGTGGCAGAGGTACACACTTCATGTCCCAGTGCTTCCGGCCTTCTACCTTCACTGAGGTCCTGGGTACCAGCAATGCCTGCCTGTGCTGGTTACCTTCACCTTGGCTTCAAGCTGGACTGGGGCTGGCTCCCCAGGCTGGATCTGATATCCGGGCCCCTCTGGCAATGGTTGTAGGGCAGCAAATAGCTATTGGTGGGCAGAACAAAAGGTCTTTAGACAAGGCACATAAGTAATCTATCAACAGAGAGGATAGTCTCAGAATACTTTCTCAGTCTTGGGGCGCCCCATACATTAGCAAGGCACCCAAGAACCACTTATCTATCTAACATTGTACGCTTAAAACCATGCTCTCATGTTATAGGTGCAGCGGGAAAATCTAAAACTGCTATTGTAACAGGGATTCTTATTACATACATAACTAAAAGAAAACCTCAACATAGTGGGTACATAAATTTCTCCAGCAGAACATGTTGTAACAAACAAACTCCTATAAAACAATATTTTCCTTCAAAAATGTTTGCTGAGGATCACATGGGCGTCTTTCCTGACATAAACCTTATGCATTCTACTTTTCACGATGTGGACTATACAACATCATTTTCAAAGGAAAAAACCCTATTCTCCAGCTCTAATAAGTTGTGTCAGCTCAATTACACTAACTAATAAGAGACTAGTGATGCCTTTGCAAAGGTATATGTATATAGCATGAAAATAACAAACAATAATGGTGTTGTCACCTGAGATTTTTTAACAGAAACCCCCACTATACAGTTCCGCTTAAAAGGTCAAATAAGGGAACATCAATCTGTTCTACTCATTCTTTCATACAGGATGGGCAGTAACATGGCATATGTATTTATTCATTTTATTAACCTTAACAATTTTAAAACAGTATTACTTAATAGCCAATTAGACGTGCACTGATAGGGTGCTTTGTCTCTATTGATTCAGAAACATATTAACAACATCTTGTGGAATGAATGACTAAGGCGAGCCCAACCAATTGTTTCATAGCTGTTCCTAGACAGCTTAGACAAACTCGAGAGAGTGAGAAAAAGAAAGAGAACACATACATTTGCTTACCCTTAATAGCCTCCTTTCCCCCATTTCGACAGTAGGAAACCTGAAACAGGTAACCTTCTGTCGACACTATCTACCCCTAGATTTGGCAAGTGGGCACAAACAAACTTGTAGGAGGTAAATAGCACATTGAGCTAGCTAGAAAACATTAATAACCAACTACCAATTCCTTTAGCAATTGTACTAGCGTAACATGAGGGCGCATGAATGCAAACTGAATCCCATTGCCTCCTTAGCTCAGCCCTTGCACAGTAATCTTTAAACTAAAAGCATTAGTGCTATATACATGGCAGAGCTATTCTCAGCATATGGCCTGATAATGTTATTCAACTGATTAAACCCCACCTGCTTATCTCCTACACTTGTATTATGTCTCAAGAAAACAGTGATATCCCCATGTGCTCCTAACAGAATATGCAATATTTCCTTTAGCTAATGTTACCTAAAACAGATCTGTAGTGCTTTACCCTACAATGTGAGAATCAGGACTGTCACAGTAGCTCCCTGCGTGGAAATTTCACGTTCAGTAGGGCTGGTCAGTTCTAAAAACAGACCTTGGCCTCTGACCCTTAAACCTGTTTTCCCCTGTCAGTAAGGCTATTCCATGCGGTCTTTCCAATTCAAAGCAACTCTGAAGAATCACAGCTGAAAGGCAGCCCTGTTCCGTACCTGTGGTCTAACAATTTTAAAGGTAGGATAATAACTTCTGTTGGTTTCTCTATACCTCGTGCAGTGTGTGGTGTGCTTTCTAGCAGTTTAGAGGTCAGCTGCTTGTTCTATACTTGCATGTGTGCATTACTGAAGCATGAGATCAGTGACAACTGCCCTGAGTGGCAGAAATGCTTTTAAAAAGTAAATTATGCCCAAATTCGACTTTGGTGGTAGGGGCACTTACAAATTGATAACCTACAATGTTTTTGCATATTAGGGACCCCGGGGTCTCTCCTTTAATTTATAAGGTACACCCTTAAAAAATGAGTTTTTATACGCCTGGGTAAAGTGAAATTTCACATTTTTCTCCCCCCATTGTGGTAAAGCACTTCTCAAATTTAAACTTTGATGCTAGGAGCTATATATTTTTCACAGTATGATTATTAGACATTACAAAGATCAAAAACCCATTTTAGTTCAATTTTTTTTTTTTTGTCAAAGATATGTTTATTGAATGTTTTCAACAACATACACCTGAGATAATACTTGAACAGCATCCCACGCAGGGGAGCAAAGTAGTGCAATAAAAGTATAAAGCCCAAAAGGGATGCACTGTCCAGTAAAGGTCAAGCTCCTTCCTTATGAAGTGGCCCAAGTAATGGATACAGTTTCTAAACGTTGTGGAGCTTGAAATCAGGCCTTTCTGATCAAAGTCGAGAACGCGCATTTCCGCAGAGTGTCATCGTCCTTCCGTTACAACGACTTTCCCAGATCTTACAAGTGATATGTGTGGCATGGAATAAGCATATATCAGAGAGCAATTTATCTCAGATGTGAAAACAAAATAACCCCCCCTTAAACCCACACCCCCACCCTCCCCGTGGTGGCGGCAACAATCAAACAATGACAAAGTCACATGACATGCGAACCCTAATCAGAATTGGAAGAGATGAAGGGCTCTTATTGTGGAAGGACACACAGCCGATGGAAGACCTCGTGCAAGGAAGGAGACCAGGGGGGCCCATTTAAATTCAAAATTCTTTTAGTTATCTCTGAAAATGGCAGACATACGTTCTAAACTAAGCAGTTTCCAGAGGGGAGAGTGCCAAAGAGAGATAGCCGGAGCCTCCTTTCTCTTCCAGGCGGCAGCCAGGGTAATCTCAGCTGCTCCAATACAAAGCCACATGATCGTTTTATTAGCTCGGGTCTGGTGTTCTAGAGAGGAATCGCGAAGCCCCAACAAGACGCCTGCCATGGTAGAGGGGACGGTATGTCTTTTATGTGTGTCAGGATTTCTTCCCATAAGGGGCGGATGGTTTGGGCAATCCCACCATATGTGTTGAAAATCCCCAATTAGCCCACATCCCCTCCAGCACCTATCAGAAGTAGCGGGGACGATTTGCCGCAGCTTGACAGGATGTAGGTACCAGTCCATCATGGACTTCAAGTGGGCTTCCCTGAGCTCAGTGGAGTGATTGAAACGTGTAATGTCCGACCATAAGTGCTTCCACTCCTCCTCTGATATAGGACGGTGTATCAAATCTTCCCACATGGACATATATCGCAGGCGCGGGGTTAGAGTAGTTTTAAGCAGGAAGCTATATATAAATTAGGTCACTCCCCTCATAGAAGTAGTCTTGGCGAGGAAGGCCTCGAATTTTGTGAGGGTTCGGGTGGCAGTTTCATGTACGTGAGGTGTAAGGGCCCAATGCATCAATTGGGTATACTGATAACGCTCTGTGTGACCAATTGCATAATCTCGTTTACAATTATCAAAAGTGAGAGGGTCAAAGTTGTGAAACAGGTGCGTCAGAGCTAAGCAGCCTCCCTTCCTCCAGGCATCAAAGGGTCCCTCATGTAGGGCCGGAGGGAATGCTGGGTTAAAATGGATCAGTGTAAAGGGGGAGGGAAACGAGGTCCACCTATCGTCACCCGAGACTGAGTCCCACACCTTCAGGGTGGTAAGTGTGGGGGTGCTAATGTAGGTGTTTTTAGGTCTGTCCTGACTAGGGCGCCAAGCCAAGTCCCAAATTGTCCTTCCCGTTACGCTGCGGTCCATATGTAACCAATGTTTTTCAGATTCCTGTTGTGACCATTCTACCAGGACTCTTAGCTGTGCCGCTTTATAATATAATTGAATATCTGGGAGACCAACACCCCCTTCTTCGCGAGAGCGACGCAGCAGGGAGTAGGAGAAGCGTGCTCGGCTTCCCTGCCAGATAAAGCGGAGAATCATGGACTTCACTTTCCGAAAGAAGTCACCCTCAAGCTCAATAGGTAAGGCTTGAAACAAATAAAGGCGCTTAGGCAAGAGAGTCATCCTTACGGCGTGAATTCGACCTAACCATGACAGGAAAAGAGGTTTCCATTTTGTGAGTTCTGTTTGAATGCATGCAAGAATGGGAGGAAAATTGGCAGCATAGAGTCTCTCAAGTCTTGGCGTTAGTTGGACCCCCAAGTATTGGATGGATGAGCTAGCCCAGGGAAGAGAAGTAAGGGCCCGGAGTCTGAGGACTTCTGTCGGCGGGAGGGTGAGGTTGAGTATATATGATTTGTCTACATTTTATTTTAAATCCTGACACAACTTCAAACCGCTCAAGTTCTGATTGTCAGTGGGGGAGGGAGGTTGCAGGGTCAGCTAAGGACAAAAAGACATCGTCCGCGAATAGTGAAATTTTGTGGGACTCCCCAGTGAATGGTAACCCTTTAATTCCGGGATGAGACCTTGCAATTATTTTTAATAAAAAATATTTTTCATATAGTCAAATATTTTTTTTTTTTAAATAATGATCACCAGCCCTTTTGATGTTTCCACATATTAAAAGCAAGCCTCATTCCTTTCCTTTTGCCTTTAAATGTATTTATTTATAACACTAAGCACAGAAGCTTTACTAAAACATGAAATAGCCTGCGCCACTTCTTAGAGGGCAGTAATTATTTTACCATCAGATCCACAGATGTACTTATGTAAAAAGCAACAAGAAAGAAAATCCCTACTTTTAATCCATTCACTGTTATCCAAAATAATGAAACTGTCTTTTCTTAAGTTTTAAAATCAGTAGTTGTTAACGCACATGCCTTCATACAATGCTTCCCATGGCTTAATCTGTTACTTAGTGGCCAGAAATAGCCAAGTGTTATTGACTCAGCTGTGCTCTGACCAGCAGGCGTCAATTTCTACGCCTTTCTCAGGAGAAAACACCTTTTACTGTATTGTAATGTCCTGAAAAAGTTCAATCTCCTTTTGTTGTGTCAGACAGCTTCTTCTCAGCGAGACAGCTTAAACACAGCTGTTTGAAAGCTCTTTTTCTGGTGCTGAAATGTGATCACGGTCTATTTAAAATTCAGGCATTGCAAGCCAGTCAAAATCTATCATTTTGTAATGTTGTGTTTATTTCTGCAACATCCAATTCACTCAGATGATGTAAATGCCTTTTAATATAATATATAAGGATAAATGTTGTAACATTTTGTATGGAGTCCTAGTAATGCAAAGTACACAATTTCGTTTTTCTTCCTTTCTATGAGGCATATTTTATTCCTATTGATTGCGAATTCTAATTTATCTTTACCATTGTGGCAATTTGCACATTCTGACTTTGTTACTATTTTACTTCTAATGTACTATTTAGCATATGTTACATAATTCATTTCTTGAATCTTAAAATGTAATTCTTTCAATGACATTTGCATAACAGAATGACAACAAAAACCAAATTGAGCTCATTCCAGACATTTTCAACAAGGGGGCCACACATTCATAACACACAACACAGCGTGCTTAAGGCTAGCCATTCTTACACAAAAAATATAGTCTACTTTACTGAAACAAGTACCTTCAAGCATGTCAGTCCACATACAACAACAAAAAACAATGAACCCACATCAACAATTAGGACAAAAACAAGAGGCAGTCCACAGACTGTTCTCAAATCAAACCATTTGTAAATTCCAATTGTAAATTATATTTACAAAAAGAGCTCTCAAACGTAGTTCAAAAGACTGCACCAAAACAGCTCAAAGACTGTTCCATGTTTGAGAAGCCAAATACACCAAATTACTAGTCAGCATGGAAGAAATATTATTTTTTAATATACCTAAACCTATTTAGGTATCCCCTCTAGGGGAATCAGCTGAGTACTTTCTAAATCCATATTGGTATCTCCAAGACAGCAACACTTTCTACAAAGTGCGCTAAAAACAGGCCTGCCAAGAATATTGTAGCATATACAATATCATTCACCAAGATGCACTTAACTCAATAAATGTCGTTCAAGTTTTCAAAATTTAGAGAAAAATCTCCTCATTACCTGCAGCAAACAAACAAACAAACCAAAAGCTTGGCCAAGTCATTACAAAAAGTGTTGCCACAGCAACCTTACCAAACCAAAGTCTCCAGCTTCCTCTGCCAAGTTCTGAGTGACCTAATAGTCGTTTTAAAATACTCACGCCAAAGAAGTTCTGTCGGGAGCAGCAAACATTTGGAGGGTCAGATCAGGAAAGCCAGAAATTACATTGGTCTGCAAAGACAAAGAATCTCCGTGCGCAGGGTACCTCCTCAGTAGATTCCTGTCCTGTCCTCCTCAGTAGATTCCTGTCTTCCATCAAGACCGCTCCCTTGAATAGCCGCTTCTCCGATGAGGTCCACGTCGGGCGCCAATTTGTAGAAATCAAAAACCTTTTAAGGGGTTCACTGATGCACCTGGTCCTTAAACCAACAAAGAAGAGATTGGCACAGAAGCTGTAATATCAAAAGAATGCATTTAATAACCTCACATGAAGGAGACTGCGTTAATACGGTACCCTCAGGCCACTGTAGGAGGCAGTCTAAGGAATACAGAGAACAGGGGCATTATATATGCATTTGTTGCATAGTCAGCATGAGACCAAGGGGAGGTACTGGCACATACAAGAATAGTTATTGACTAATATGGGTATACAAAAATTGGTTGCTCAACAAAGTGGGAGGGGAGACATTTCTCCTTACATCAGTAAGAACAGCCTGACAGTTATACACTAGGAGCAGGTGTATTGGCAGCTACAGGTCTTTCTGAGCATGTGCAAGGCTCTGGCTCAGTGCTGAAGGAGTTAACTATATCACATGACACAAGCAGAATACAAGGGCAGTCAACAGTGAAGAGGGAGAAAGCACATGGCGAGCACATGGCTAACTAAAATGGCTGCCACAAACAAAATGGCTTCAGCAGATGCTAACAGCGATTTCAGCTAGTTTTCCACAAGACCTCAGAGGGGATTCTGGTGACCCCTTGTTGGAAGGCGCAATCCTGGTTTCCGGTGGCAATGGTGTTATCTTGTGCTCAGCCAGTTCTGATCCAGTCTCTCAAGGGTATTCTTTCGGACTTGATGTGTCTCCCTCATCCCTTGGTGGTCATGGAACGATAATTGCTCATGGCGTGAAGGATTTCAGGAGACAGTGGCAAGTGCCATGTATTTCAGAACAAGCTATGTTCTTTTCATCCGAGTCCTGGGCCCCCAGTACTCTAGAGGTATAAGGCGTCATGGCTACGATGGGTTCATTGGTATAGTGAACAGTGTGTGGATCCCTTGGGGGCAAATGTGCAGATGACTGTCAATTTTATATCACATCTGGCCGCTCAGGGTTTAGTCTATAGGACGATTAATTTTCGCTCGGCCTTCTCGGAGGGTCACCTGTGGGGGAACATCCGTTAGTATGCAAACTCCTTACGGGTATACGGATGGTTTCTCCCCCTCAACTAAAGTACTTGGTTTTGTGGAATATTGATGTGGTTCTTCGATTTTTACGAGCATGGCCGGCAAATGAGGATCACACGAGGAAACCGTTGTCGGCTCAGTTAACTGTTCTTATGTTCCTCATTTCCTGTAGACAGGTTTCCGATGGATATAGTGGGTAGAGTATTTACACCTTCAGGCGTCTCTTTTTGTATATCCAAACGTACTAAGACTAATTCACGTTGTATAAGCTATCCAACATTTTCCGACAATCAGAAATTGTGTGTGGTGAAATGTCTTAAAGCATATGAAGATTGTACCCGCAAATTATGCGGGGACCACTTGGAACAATTACTTATCTCTCTCCAAAAGCCTATTTGTCCAGTTTCTTCAGCAGCATTGGCCGGCTGGGTCAAATGGTTGTTAGCTGAAACAGGAATTGATGTAGCCAGTTTTGGAGTGCATTTGGTTTGAGGTGCCATGGCTTCGAAGGCTTTTTCTTCAGGGCCTAGGCTGGAAGACATTATGCTGACTAGTCATCAGATACCTCTTTTTAAATGTTTTATCACAAACCAATTGTGTATGTGGCTTCAACGGTGGTGGCACAGCTTTAAACTAGCATAATCCGAAGCCTCCACTAGCGCATCAACAATTTTCAGTTGTATTAAGGACACGGAGACGAGAATTATCCCACCCGCAAGAGTCATTATCATGTTTGTCATAATTATTAGTGGAGAAGTATACCATGTTTGCTATCAGTCTGATATTGTTCTGATTTCTTAACCCACCCTATGTTTATCATTATCTCTGGTGAAGAGTAGATATTACAACTTAGGGCCCGATTCCGATGTCGTACGGCCCAGAGTCCATCCGACATTGGTTTGGAACTGGAACCGGAACCGAACAACCTCTTGTTGTCGGTTCCAGCCCAAGAAGTAGGATGCGACCATGCCTATTGTTTACAATAGAAAATTCATTCCGAATGGAATGCATGCTCTCATTGCAAAGAGCAGAGGTGAAGTTCATCCCTGCATTTCGTGGCTGGCACCTCAAAGTGCCTGCCACCGGGTGCAGGGATCAACAAGGGGGCACCATAGGTGTCCCCTAGGTAGCCATTCGGTGGCCTAGCCCCCTATTGGTCACCCTGCTGGGGCCCTCCCAAAGACAGATTCCCAGTGTCTTTCTGTGTCGGAAGGGCCGGCACAGAAAGGCAGTGGGAAGCTGCCATCTTAATCCTTCAGCTGAGGAATTACTGAGGGCTTTCTGAATGGCGGACGGGCTGTCCGAGACTGTCTGAGGTAATTCGGAAAACCGATTCTGATTCCATTCTGACCAAGCCCATCAAAATGGCTCGGTTGGAAAGGAATCCGAACGGGCAATTCCGATGCGGTCCCACCGGTCTCAACCGCATTAAAATCGGGCCGTCAGTGTTTCTTCTTGACAGACACGGATAACAAACTGGCATGAGGCACGTTGGACAGCAGACCATTTGAGGGTTCTGGAGTAAGGAATGGGAGCTGAAGGATTAGTTTTCCTGGATACCGAGTTTGAGCTCTTCAGTTGATAGATGGTTGCAGTAGGTTCCTGATTTCTACATTGGAGACAGGTTTTTTATGCATGGATTGAAGCTGTTATGACTTCGCAAAGAAAAAGAAAGGACTAAGGGCAACAGAATCGTCAAACTGAGAATCATGGGAAATGTTATTTTATTTCTGTTCAATATTTGATTGACTGCTGTGTTTTTCAGTACGAAAGAAAGAGAATCATAATCCTCGCCTCCATGGCCCAAGTCGTTTTATTGAACAAGCTCATTTTACATTACAAGTATGAGACTATCTCACATGCACATTATCAATTATCAGTTTATATGTTGTGTTACAGTGCGGTGGAAAATTGAAAATTCCTAATGCGCTAGCTAGAAATATTTTTGTTATGTCAGGACCAGAGGCTCAGATTATGCTTTTCAATATTTTACTGCAAATGTTCAGCAGTCAATCAAAACACGCAAAACACAAAACAAAATTTCCCATGAAACCAACCTCCAATCAGGACATACACCCCCCCTATATTAGTCGAAGGCATAAACAACCTCTGCTCATTCTTTGCTGCTACAGCCTGAAATAAGTCAACTAACTTTCCTAGTGGTTAAGACTTGCATAGATAACACTTATTTGCTATGTTTCACTCATCTTGTTTGCAGTATTTTGCACTAGTTTTTATTGGATCTTAATAAGCACTGTACCATCTCTCATTCAGTTACTTTATCCTCGCGTTTGTGTTGGAACACACCCGTCATGGACCCCTCTCCCTCATTTAGTGCTGCACTCATTGCTGGATGACGCCACTCGCTCACTGCTGGATAGAATTTGAGCTGTTGGTTCTCTCCATGAGTGCCTGGCAAATACCGCATGCTGACTGGCCCCGGGCCTTGTAGCAGTGACTTGACCTGTTCTCTGATAATTCACTACCTTCAGCTGTGCTATGCTCCTCCTGGCAGAGTCCAATGAAGCTGTATAATCTTTGGAATACAGGGCTGCCCTGCGGAACTAGGAAGCGGGCCGGCTCAGGCCTCATCTAGAAGAAACATGTTTATTGGATTGGGGCTGCCCTCAACCCCAATTACATTCCCCCTCCTCTTACCCCTGGTATTCTTCGGGATGTGTTACTAATCTACTCCCTTATGCTACCTTTTCCTCAGCTATAGATCAGTCCGACTCTTCGTCTGCTGACCACTATAAGCTCTATAACAAAGAGGAGTTCTGTAGGGGAAAGAACTAGCTTTGGACAATTCTATTCAACATTCAGTCAGTAAGGAGCTCGCCTCAGGCCTACAGCTAGCATGTGCTGATGTAAATGGGTTTGGAATGTGTGGGTGGTTTCAGATGATGCAGAGAGGCTGTAGGAGCTGGAGCACTTTATGGAATATACCTGTTTCTTAAAGGTGACTTTCTGGTTGCTGGATCTTTTACTTATTTGACTAGCTGACCACCATATTTTGGTGACGAGTTAAAAACAAGGTGTGGTCACTTCTTTCAGTGCTTCAACACTTTTATTTTTCACATGTGTTGGATGTTTAAGTCTTATTCCTGGATTCAAATCAGGATCTGTCAGCTGGTGAATGCATTTACTACAATTTAACATTTAAAATGTTGCTCGGATATGAATTTACCTTAAAGAAATGAAAAGACAAGAGGCATTTGACAAACAGGAACAAGTTGGTTTAATTAAAAGTAGCAGTCGGTAGAGTCTCGACAGAATGGGTCTGAGGAAAGTCTCTCGGTGTTCACAGTTTTGGCTGGTACTATATACATTTCGTGAAAAGTCTGCATTTCTGAAAAGCTTCTCAGTCATAAATTAACAAGCTCAGGCACCAGGAAAGGACATAGATCGCTCTCGGCCTCAGAGAGAGCTAGTGTGGGCATGTGTGTATGTGTCCAGAAGTCCAGAATGGGAAGCGTTATCACTACGTGTGGTATGCATGTTGTGTCCTGATTGGCTGAATGTTTCTATCTACATGGGGTATCTAGCTTTCTGGTATTTTTGGGGAATGCAGCCTTTGGCCAAATGTGTTTTATTGGGGCCATTTGCCTCAGACATTTTTGTGGTGCAACTATCTACCTTTGGGCTTCATCGGGTTTTCCCTGGGCGCGCGTTTTTCTTTGGATAAAGAGAGACCCCACCTGTGACCTATTATTTGATAGGCGTGGGTCACAGTACCTGCCTGACTACATATCTCTGATTCAGGGTTGATGGGGAGGTCACCTTGGGTAAATCCGACAGCAATGATGCGAGTTCACTAGAACTCCTAAAACTAATATGGCATTCACTAGTATCATTGTTATAGACATTCTCAACATTGTGCATACAGTTGTCATAGCATACATTGATATTGTTTTTACTGATATTTACATAGTTATGCATTCCTAAATCATGGCATACATCGACATTGCTTTTACCATTAACACCATTGTCATTCGTGCATAGATTATGGCATACATTGACATTGCTACGGCCGTTATCATCACCTTTGGATTTTAACTTTTCACAATATTGTTGTGCTGAATCTGCGGTGAACTTCACGCCTTATTTGCTACAGTGATAATTTCTGTGCCGTGTGTGATATCTTTCTGTTTTTATGACTATTTGACTCTTTCATATCAAAACTTAGTAGACTTTTAATTTGTAAACATATTCAATAGCATTCAATGCTTTAACATAGTTACCATGCAAAATATTTCTCCTCCACCATTTTTTCTAACTTCTCCAGATGAACCTTTGATAAAATGGGAGAAGTGGAAGTATGTTTTTACGAGATATGCCAGGGTGCGTGGACCGAGTTTGAGTGCAGAAAGGAAAGCCTCGTTATTACTGCACTGTCTGGGTCCTGAGGGTCAGAGAATTTTTGATCACCTCCCTGAGTTGTCAGAAGAAGACTCTAAAGGTTTCAATTAATTTGAAGTGTGTCTTTAATAAATTAGATAATAATTTCTTACCTAACGTTTTTTCTATTCTTGAAACATTTCATTTTGGGAAACTGATGCAGGGAAAGAGGAATCTGTTGAATAAGTTACTGTTTAGAGGAAATTGGCCTCTTAATGCAAATTTGAGAATTTTGTTGGTGAACGTATAAGAGATCAAGTTATGTTGGGATGTGCTAGTGATAAAGTTAGAGAAGAACTATGGTCTTGAGATAATCCTTCACTAACTGAAATGATGAATTTAGCCAAAAGTTTGGAACAGTGTTGCATATGTGGAAGAAATTAAGAAGAATGTTTTAGAGAGTAGTGCTAGTTGTTTAATGACAGGGATTAGTAAATCATGCTCCACATTTAAACAAGTGGACGACAAAGTAATGAAAGGGCAAAGCAAAAGTAAACAATTTTCAGGAAAATGTTTTAGGTGCGGAATGGTGGGACATATGGCCAATGATAAGAATTGTCCAGTATGGAAGGTCATCTGAAAGCTGTGTATGCGTAAAGGACATATGCGCAAATGTAGTATGAGTTTGATTAATACTGGAAAGGTAAATGACATTATAGATGATAATGAATAAGAGGAGGAAATTGTATACAAGTTACAGGTAAACGGGGTGATGGTCCCCATGATGATGTACTTGTGCATGGGAAGAAGGTAAAGATGCTGTTTGACTCTGGAGCAAAATTGACCATTATATATTTGAATGTATTTCAACACAAGATAAGCAAGACTGTAAAACTACTGAAACCTGACATAAGACCTACCTGGTATGGTGGTGAACCTATAAAGCTAGTGGGGTATTTTGAGGGTGAGTTGGAGTACCTAGGAAGATTTGTGGAAGGGAAAATGTATGTTGCTGTAAACGTGTATGCTGTAATCAGCTGATTTCATCAGCAGGATTTTGGTACTATTTTAGATCCAAATTGTGATCTTCTAATAAGATTACGTGAAGATGTAGATTCAAAAGTTGTGGAGCAAAATAAAATTGTTAAAAGTGACTTTTGTAAGGAATTTCATCAGGTGTTAAGTGACACATTAGGATGTCTGAAAGGATATGTAATTAATATTAGGATAAACGGAGGAGCTTTCCCTCTTGTGAGAAAGATGAGAAAAGTACTTTTGAAGTTAAGCACGCTGTTATTAAAAAAGATATTGGAGGCAACAGGTGTGATTGAGAAAATTGAGGGAACGGAGTGGTTGTCCCCTGTGGTAGTAGTGCATAAGCATAGTGGGGACATTATGTTTTGTGTAGACTTGAGATGTTGAAATAAGGCGGTGGATGTGGGCAGATTTCCCATATTGGGGTCAATGAGTTGGTGGGTATGCTGCTGGATGCCAAGTGGTTTTCCACTTCAGATTTGGCCTCAGCATACCATCAGATTAGATTTCATGAAATTTCCATGGATCTTACAGCTTTTATTAGGATCAATGGGACTTATAGATTCAAAAGAATGGCTTTTGGGCTGGTGTCAACCGCTTCAGTTTTTCAACAAGTGATAAGCAGTATATTGGGAGATACTCAGCTGTGAAAGTGTACCAGGATGACATCTTGATTTTTGGGGACATTGTGGGTGAGTATGATGCTAGAGTGCAAGCTGTTTTGAGCAGGTTGTGTGACAAAGGGTTAACCCTCAAGGTAAATAAATGTAGATTTTATCAGGAGGAGCTGGACTGTCTAGGTCATACGTTGACCTGAAATGGGTTTAAGGCGAAAAAAGAACTTGTGAAGGAATCAGAATGATTTATTTGTGTAGGTGCTTTCCGGTGCTCAACACCGCAACTTATTTCACCGGGACTTGTCTATATGATTTTTCTCACCAAACAAAAGGCCGGGTAATTATTAAAAATAAATTCCTGCTCTTCCTCTGTTGCTGCCTAGTATGTCTTCATAGGAAGGCCCACCATGGTCCAGGAAGATTGAAAGAGCGACATCATCACGTTAGTGATGTCACACCAGCAGATCGCGCCTGTCTTCCACAAGGAACGTTGTTTTATTTCTGTTGGATAATGGCTGAGGGCGGGCTTTTAGCTGAACTGGGGCAATGCAGGCTGGAAATGTGCAGGACTGCAGGTTAAATGTTTTACAATAACGTACAACGTCCAGCAGAAGTGAATTTACATGAGCGCCTGCGATCAATACAGTTATGATTTTCATAGATTGGATCAACTTGTTTCATAAAAGCATTAAGAGCCACACACAAAATAAATAAACATATATCCGGCTTTAAGGCACATTCTATTAATCTTGTGTCTTTTGTGCTGAGGGCATGCGCTTCAAATTAAGAGTCTTGTAAAATCCGACTGATGGTTGCCAGAGGCTGTGCTTGAGTTACATAGTTTGGGTTTGATAGCAGGATACTATGAAATAATCTGTAGATTTATTTATGCTGCTGCGCTACCTTTCTCAAATTAAAAAAGAATGCATACTTGTAGCATGCATTTTTATCAGCACTGACATGGAGTTGTCTGTAATTCTGCTTTCAAAGTGCTCATGGCCCACCACTAACTACAGTGTGCATGTGCTGCTCTGTACTTGGAAACTGCCAGCACTCTATTTGCGTGCAAAGGCCTTGGCAGCATTACGGCGAGCAGCTGGGCAGAAGGCATAGCAGGGCATGCTGAACCCAGTCAGCACAACGTGACGCAACACAATGTGACTAGCCCATCACTCCTCAACAATCAGGTAAGTGGAGTAAATCATTTTAGGCGCTGGGAGTGCTCTTGCTGATTTTGTCATGTGTGTCTCATTGTCCGTGAAATTGCTCTCCCTCCCTCGCAGCTCCACCATTAAGTGAGGCCTTCCCCCGAGCCCCTGCACTCTCGAGTGTTGGTGTTCGAGGCCCTCCTCCACCCGGAGGTTTTACCTGCGCCTCATCCCTGGTGGTCCAGTGGACCTCTGTCTCCTTTCTCTCGCTCCGCTTTTTCTCTCCGTTTTCACTCGTTTTCCCTCATTTCAATCTCCCCCTTTGACTCTCCTTCTGTGTCTTTCCTCAGTTTTCACTTGTTTTTCCCTCATTTCAATCTCCCCCTCTCACTCTCCTTCTATGTCTTTCCTCCACTTTTCTTGTACTTTCTCTGCCCTATTCCACTCTTTCCTCTTTTTGTCGGCCCTTTTCCGCCCGTTTTTTCCCGCTGTTGATGCCCCCGCGGCCCCTCCCCTCCTGCACGACCAGCCCATTCCAGTTCCCCTCCTCGCTCCCGCCTCCCAGCTCTCAAGCCCTCCCTGACCCCTACTTAATGGTGGCCGCTGTGCGGCCGCGCCGCTGGCGCGCCAAAGGCAAGCCCGTCTGCGCCCGTCAGCGACCCTACCGTGACTAGCGCCAGGAACCCTGAACCTCCGCCCCACCAGCGCTGCAGCCCAGCGGCACTCTATGAACTCAACCGAGGCCGCAACAACAACTGCAAGCTAGCGTTAGCGGCCGACACCCACAGACCCTTCAGCTGTCACTGCTACAGGCACACCTACAGCACCGCCAAGAACACGGACTGTGAGAAAGTGCCATCTTTCTTGCATGATATGCCCCCACTTTATGCTGAATTGCTGATGTACTTAGACTGAGTGTGCCCTGGGCTCCTGCCAATCAGGTACCCAGGGCCTGTGTTCCTTCCCTAAACCTGCATGAAGCCTAAACCCAATTGGCATCTCTGGCCACCTCAGCCCCTGGTAAATGGTACCCTAGTTACCCAGGGCCTTGTGACCAGAGAAGGACCCTAAGGGCTGCGGCACTTATTGTGCCACCCTTAGAGGCCCTGTACCCTGACACACACACACTGCCTTTGCAGGCTGAGTGTCTTGGTGCAGAACAAAACAGAGAGTCGAAATGGCACACATCCCTGTGTGCCATGCCCACAACACACACTGTCCTGGCTACCTCAGTCACCCCTCTAGCTGGGTGCCCTGTGCCAGTGGTGTGGGTACAGGCGCATGAGCCCTGTACCCCTACAGTACCCAGGTCCATTCCTAGGCACTGTAAGTGCAGTACTGCCATTAAGAGTATATGGTGCTGGGAGGTTGTCATCACGAACTCCACAGCACCATGATGGCTGCACTGAAGACTGAGAAGTTTGATATCAAACTTCTCAGCACATTAAACCCACACTGATACCAGCGTGGGATTTAATGTAAGATGCACAACAGAGGGCAACTTAGAGTTGCCCCCTGAACCTAACCTACAATCCACGTCCTGTCTGAGGGGCTGCCTAGGCTGCCACACAGCAGACATGTTGTTGGACCCCTGGGTAGAGAGCCATCCGCTCTCCTGGGCCTGCAACAATGCACATCCTAGGCGAGGTGCTAGGTCTCCTCCCCCCAGGATGGGCAGGGGAAGTTTCAAAGGCATGCCGCCTTTGTGAGCTTCTCCAGGCCACTTGCTGTACTCAGCAACTGGCCCCCACCGGTTTGACCCCCACTCTGGTTGGTAGACTGGCGGGAAACCCCAAGGGAGGGGGAGGCGAGGTGAAGCACATGTCCGGGCTCTCGCCATCTTGAAGATGGGAAACCCTGCCCACTCAGGACTAGGCTCCTGCCCCCCTCCCACTGGAGAGTGGCAGGATAGGGGGTGTACCCACCCCAGAGAAGGGACCCATTGGTCCCTGCCCTTTACCTACCTGTAACGCCCCTAAATATAGTATTTAGGGGCACCCAGAACCTTCCTTCCTCAGATCCCGAATCGGAAACAAGCCAGAAGAACAAGAAGAAAGAAGACCTGCCGTGCAGCTGCTAACAAGAGGACGACACCAACTGATTTGGCCCCAGCCCTACAGGCCTGTTGACCCTCGAACCTGCTCATGCTGAAACCCGGTGTCTCCAGTGGCCAGCAACCTCAAAAACCCCGGAGGACCTGACTGCCTTGTGACTCTGAAAAGACTGGGACTCCCACGAGCAGTGGTTCTGCTCAAAGCAAGTAACAAGCTCCTGGTGCCAACCAGGAACCGCGACTCCTGCACACTCTGCACCCGCCAAGCCTGGCCTGTGCCGGAGTGGACAAAGACCCAGAGGACGTCTCCCCAGCGACTGTGACCAAGAATCCAGCACCCAGGGACCCACCTCGACGCTCCTGACGACGCCTGCAGTCTCGGAACCAGGGACCCCTCCAACCGCGACCAGCTGAGGGTAAGATTTCCCAACGTGAAAAGACACCCCTGCTCCCGGTGCCCTACGGCCCCCTGTGCCCAGCTCCTGGGTGCCTACCTAACCTACAGCTTCCCAACTTACCTCTCGAAGTGGTGGTCGCACCTGAAGAATCTTCGTCCCCGAGCTTGCAGCCTTTGTTCGTCACTGAGCTTCTCCATTGAAATCCATTGAGCTCCCGACGGCTCAAAAGCACCCTGCACCCAGCCGCCCGAGTGCCCCTGACAGTGCAACCTCTGTCCTAATCTACTTCCCCACTTGCCCTGAGTAAGTGACCAGGAGCCCAGCTCCCACAGCCACATGGCCTGCTAGCCAGCAGCCACCAACCAAGGGCCCCCTGCCTCCCATAGGATAACAGTGGGCCTAACTCACTCTGCACCCGGCTGCCCCTGTGCCGCTGAGGGTATAACAACTGTACCTACCTGACCCTGGGAGACCCCGGAGTCTTTGCCCAGAACCTTAACTCTGCCATTCAAGTACTTACCTAAAAGCCGATAACTCACTTTTCTTCCATAGGGTAACATTGACTGGTTTCGCTTGGAAATTCTTCTAAGTGTCGAGTTTTGAAACTTTAAAATATTCACTAAAAATCAGCCGATCAACGAAAACAAAATTACTCACCTGTTATCAGGAGAGATCCCAGGGCTGGATCTTGGTGCCCAGCACGGACCCTGAAAAGTAATTACAACCATACTTACCGATAACTTGATTTTCCTCCATTGGATAACATTGCCTGGTTTTTGCCAGAAATTCTTCTAAGTGTCGATTTTTGAAACTTACAAATATTCCTTAAAAATCGCCTGTGAAACAAAAACGATTTCTTTCAACTGTTTACAGGAAATGCACCAGGGTTGAATCCAGGATCCAACCCTGAGTAAGAAAATCGTTCGTAAAGTAACTAATATTGCATTTACTTAAAAAGTCCAATTGAGCTCAATGTTATAATTGTGTTTGAATTGTGTTGCCTATTGCAACAACTGTAACTATTGCATTCAAATGTCTATTGCCTATTGAAAGTATTTAACTAAAGCATCCCATTCTGAGAAAGTATATTTTGATACCTATTGTTGGTTCTAAAATAAAACAACTATATATTTTTATATACAAACCATTGGCCTAGAGTTCAGTTCTTGAGTGTGTGAGACCATTTGCTGACTGAGTGTGTACAACAAATGCTTTACACTGTCCTCTGATATTGCCTTACTGCTCGACCAAGCTACCACTTTAGAGAGTAAGGTTATATCTAACTTTAGCCTCTGCCAAACCTCTGGGGACTGTGGACTCTGTGCACACTGAACCTTACTTGGGTGCAGTATATACAGAGCCACTTTCTTACACGGACCCAGCACAACCCGCCCACAAGAACACAACCAAACCGAAGACCCTGCAATGCATCCTCCTCAACGTCCGATCCCTCCACAAACATGCCATCGAAATCTGGGACCTCCTCGACAGCACCACCCGGACGTACCGTTCATCACCAAAACCTGGACCAAAACCACCTTGGAACCGGACATCGCCATCGCCATTCCCCAAGGATACAAAATCTCCAGGAAGGACCGCCCACCCGCCCGGGAGGAGGAATTGCCATCGTCCACAAATCCACCCACCGCCTGAGCACACTCCCCGACGAGCCCACAGACCTGATGGAACACCTTCACTTCAAGATACTAGCCAGCCCTACCACCACCCTCCGAGGAACCCTCATCTACCGAACCCCTGGATCCCGCGGACCTTTAGCTAACTCCCTCACTGACATCATCTCCCCGCATGCCATCGCATCCACCAACTACACCCTGCTGGGAGACCTCAACTTCCACCTCGACAACCAACTGGACCCCAACACCACATCCCTCCTGGACAACCTCCACAACATTGGACTCTGCCAGATTGTGACCGAACCCACACACTCAGCAGGACACACCTTCGACCCCCTCTTCACAACAGGAAACTCCATCACCGTCAGCCACACCACCGAACTTCCATGGACTGACCATCTATGCGTCCACTTCACCTTGAGAACACCCACCATCCACAGACACCAGCACCTGCTCCCACAAAGAAACTGGACCAGAATCACTGACGACCAGCTCACCTCCTCACTCAGCAACTCCACCCCAACCATCGCGGAAAACGACGACCCCCAACACCACAGCCCGAACCCTTGAAGATGGATTTCCGACAGCGCCAAACACCATAGCCCCCCTCAAGAAAAGCAACAACACCCACACCAAGAAAGACAGATGGTTTACCACTGAACTTCGAGGGTCCAGACGCACTTGCCGCCGCCTCGAAAAGGCCTTGAGGAACACCAAATCCACAAAGCCCACAACAACTTCAGAGCCGCCACCAACGCCCACCACCAACTCATCAGAAAAACGAGGAAAAAAGTGATCAAAGACAGAATCTCCACACACGCGCACAACAGCAAAGAACTCTTCAACATCATCAAGGAGTTCGCCCAACCCACCAGCGAGTCTACTGACATCCCTCCCTCACCAGACCTCTGCGACAAACTCAGCACCTTTTCCCACCACAAAATCAAGAGCATCTACGACAACTTCGACGAAGACAACCAATACACTGAACCCTCACCAACCACCCCGACACCCTGAAGCCAGCGATTGACAACTGGAAAGCAGTCACCACGAAGACACACTGAAGACAATGAAGTCAATCCACTCCGGGGCCCCCACGGACCCCTACCCCCACCACATCTTCAACAGAGCCGCCGACACCTTCGCACCCATGCTCCACCACACCATCAACCGCTCCCTGGCAACCACCTCATTCCCCAACGACTGGAAACACGCCGAGGTCAACCCCCTCCTGAAGACACTCTCAGCGGACCCCACCAACCGCAAAAACTACAGACCCATCTCCCTGCTCCAATCCCAGCGAAAGTCATCGAGAAATCCATCAACAGCCAACTCTCCACATTCATCGAACAGCACAACATCCTCGACTCCTCCCAATCCGGCTTCAGAAAACCACAGTATGGAAACCGCCCTCCTCACTGCAACAGACGACATCCGCGCCCTACTGGACAAAGGAGAAACAGTAGCCCTCATCCTCCTCAACCTCTCAGTGGTGTTCGACAGTCTCTCACCGCACCATAATACGCAGACTCCACGACGCAGGGATCCAGGACAAACCCTCGACTGGATCCTCTCCTTCCTCTTCGACAGAGCGCAGCCCGTCGGACTCCCCCCTTTCCACTCGGACCCTACACCAACCACCTGCGGAGTCCCCCAGGGGTCCTCACTCGCCCCTTCGTCAGAACCTATGGACTCAACATTGTGTCATACGCAGACGACACCCAACTCATCCTCTCCCTATCTAACGAACTCAACACCGCCAGACACAACTTTCGGGAAGGCATGGAAGCTGTCGCCAAATGGATGAAAAACAGCTGCCTACAACTAAACACAAGTACTCATCATGGGCCCAAACCCCCGACGCCTGGAACGACACCTGGTGGCCTCCTGCCCTCGGAAGCCCGCCCACCCCCACGGACCACGCACACAACCTGAGAATTATCCTGGACTCTGAGCTCAAAATGGACCGCCAGATCAACTCCGTCTCGTCCTCCTGCTTCCACACCCTCCGCCTCCTACGTAAGACCTTCAAATGGATCCCCCTCGAACACAGAAAGACTGTCACTCACGCCCTAGTCACCAGCAGACTCTACTACAGCAACGCATTTTATGCCGGAATAAACAAAAACCTCACCCGCAAGCTACAGAACATCCAGAACGCCGCAGCAAGACTGGACCTCAACCTGCCAAGACACTGCCACATCTCCCAGCACCTTCACACACTCCACTGGCTCCCCATCGAGGCTAGAGCCACCTTCAAGATGCTCACCCACGCACACAAGGCCCTCCACGACACCGGAACCAGCATACCTGAACAGCCAACTCAAATTCCACGCACCCCAAAGGACCCTACGATCAGCCCAGCTCTCCTTCGCCGTGGTCTCCCGCACCGGAAAGACCAGATTGGGAGGCCGCTCCTTCTCCTTCCTCAAGACCAGAGCCTGGAACGCCCTTCCGCTCCACCTCAGACAGACAACATCGCTCCCCATCTTCACAAGAAATCTCAAAACCTGGCTCTTCGACAGACCCCCTCCTTGATGGACTGCAACCTGCACCCCTCCACCCCCACACCTTGAGACCCTTACGGGTGATTAGTTGTGCTCAACAAACGCCTGATTGATTGATTGATTTGTGTTTGCCTTGAAAATGAGGACTTTGTACATTTTTGTAGTGTTTTCTTTTCATTGCAACAGATAGTTTGCACTGGTTCAGCTGTAGAATATAAGAAGTCCACATTTGTTAGAAGAAATAGCTGAAAGAAAATGCAGATACCTGAAAAGAAGGCCATTTCTAATCTACAAGTTGCTTTTGACTTTACCAAATTGAAAAGACAGGCTAACGAGAACCCTGAACAAAGAAAACTTTTAAAAACTATACCCTCATTTAGAATCACAAGTGTACGTGCTTCGTGATTTAAAATGTGGTTGTCAGTGGGCTGAAGTAGGTTAGTTAATAGCAGGAAAGTATTTGTGTGTTTAAATTTCACATACTTGTTGCATTGTCTCTGCAAGTGTGTCCTTTCATTTCCACTAAATTCAATTACTAGATGAATGAACACAACAGTTGAAACTGATTGATCGAAACATGCATGCCGGTTGATTAAAGTGTCCAAAAGCAAAATGAGCAATTGTATGCTGCGGAAACCATTGTCCGTCTCCTCAATTAAATCCACTTATGGTAAAATGCCATGCCTGACCTACTACACTCTTATGTAATTGGCTTATTATGAGTTGGAAAGGGTTAACTGTTTCGAAAAAAGAATTATCATTTAGGACTTACATTGAAAGAGTCATATATGACTTTTTCGTTCTTCCACCACTGCTGCCTCTTGAAGACTAAAGAGTCATTCATGTTGTGCAAATGATTCGGTGCACACTTATTAAAATACAGAATGTTTAGCATACACTACAGTAAGACCTGTGCAAACAAGCCTGAAGTGGACAAATTGTAAAAGGAAGCCCTAATTTAAAAATATTACATTGTTTCTATCTTCACATGGAGTTAATTTGTGATGTATTTTTCAATACTCAAGTCAATGTGAGTGGATGAATTAATGAGTTTCTAAGTGAACGTGTTGGCAGCACCGGCTTCAGTGCTCCTTGTACCTGATGCAATAATCTTTTTTGGCGAAGTGAGGTACTGTCTCAAGGCAGAATGTCCTCAGCCGTCTTTGGAGGGGAAAGTGGCCCTCACCCCAGAGATAGACACGAAGATGGCCACCTTCTTTGCCAAGTTCGTCCGTGACCCCAAGAAGACTATTGACAGTTCCTGGCGCTCGTGCCAGGACAAACTGCTGGACGTGGTGGGACCTCTGGCCAAAACCATGGACATGACGGAAGTTGCAAAGGCCTCCGGCTCATTGATCTCTCCCGATGCCCTGTCAAGCTGGGATCAAAGAGCGATTATCTTTCTGGGAAACGCGAACTGCGTGTTTTCTACAGAACTGCGCAGGTCATTGTTAACCCCTTGTGTGCCCATGACGTGCTGGACACGTCATGGAGCACAGTCGCGCTGTGCCCATGACGAGTCCAGCACGTCATGAGGCATTCCCTGAGGAATCCCTCTGGTGCGGGCACCAGAGGGATTCCCTTTAATTAAAAATAGCCTCGGGAGCTGGGGAAGAGCTTCCCCAGCTCCCGAGGCGCCCCCCCCCCCCCCTTTCAGTGTAATGACGATCGGCGCGCACGTCGCGCCGACGTCATTACACTGAAAGTGAAACTGAAATGAGCCTCTAGACTCATTTCAGTTTCACTTTGTACGTGCTCAGGGGGCTATCTCAGCCCCCTGAGCACGTAGAAAGATGGGAGAGGTATCGTTGGAAAGGGGAGAATCTCCCCTTTCCAATGGTACCCCTCCCCAGTGGATCCCTGCTTGGGGATCGCCACAGGAGGGCGATCCCCAAGCAGGGATCCACCCACTGAACACCAGGGAGGGGGGAGCGGCCCCTTGGGCAAGGGCCTTTGCTCCCCCCAAATAATTGTGGCATTATTTAGTCTTTTTGCCGTAGCCCCCAATCTGCCCCCCCGGGGGGGCAAAAAGCCCACTAGACACCAGGAAATTTTCAAAAAAATAAAAATAGGGGTGGGGGCTGCCTGAAACGGGCAGGACCTTGCCTCAACCCCACCCCCCAATAATCACAGTCTTTCTGCCCCCCCGGGGGGCAGATGGGGCATTGGCCCCTAATCTGCCGCTTCAGGGGGGCAGAAAGCCCACTATACACCAGGGATTTGTTTTCAGTTTTTTTTAGGGTGGGGGCTGCCCGAAACGGGCACGCCAATGCCCCCACCCACCTACCACCATTACAGCCTTTCTGCCCCCCCTGGGGGGCAGATGGGGCATTGGCCCTCAATCTGCCCTCCCGGGGGGGCAAAAAGACCACTAGACACCAGGGAATAAAAAAATAAATAAAGATAGGGGTGGGGGCTGCCCAAAACGGGCTGGCCCATGCCCCCACCCCACCCCCCAATTATTACAGTCTTTCTGCCCCCCCCCCCCCCAGGGGGCAGATGGGGCATTGGCCCCTAATCTGCCCCTCCGAGGGGGGGCAGAAAGCCCACTAAACACCAGGGATTTTTTTTGCGCAATTGTTTTTAGGGTGTGGGCTGCCGAAACGGGCATGCCAATGCCCCCACCCTCCCCCACACAAAAATGACAGTCTTTCTGCCCCCCAGGAGGCAGATGGGAGCTGTAGCTCCCAATCTGGCCCCCCCTGGGGGCGCAGAATGCCCACTAGAAACCATGGATTTTTTTGTTTTATTAGTGTAGGGGCTCCCCAAAATGGGCATGACAATACCCCACCCCACCCCCAGAGAAATTCCAGTCTTTCTGCCCCCCCGGGAGGGCAGATGGTGGCAGTGGCCCCTGATCTGCCCCCTGGAGGGGGCAGAAAGCCCACTAGGCGCCAGCGAGTACGTAGGCTTTTTTTATGCGTGGGGGTGGGGGCTGCCCAAAATGGTCATACCAATGCCCCCACCCCCACAAAAAATAGCCACAGTCTTTCTGCCCCTTTAGGGGCATATCAGGATGAAACCCCCTTCCCCGATTCCCCCCCAGGGCGGCAGAAAGCCACTGGGCTCCGGATTTTTTTTAGCAATGTGCATACCTGTGGATTTTGGGCCCTAGCTCAGTTGGCACGTAGGCAAACCTAGCAAACCTGTACATTCTTTAAAACTAGATACCGAGGGGAATCCTGGATGGGGTGACTTCACTGGCTCTCACCAGGTTCTGTTACCCAGAATCCATTGCAAACCTAAAAATGTGTCCGAAATAACACATTTTCCTCACATTTCTGTGGTGGAAAGTTCTGGAATCTGAGTGGGTCCACAAAATTCCACCCACCCTGCGTTCCCCAAAGTCTTCAGAGAAAAATGGTACCTCACTTGCGTGGGTAGGCCTAGTGCCCGCGTCAGGCAAGGGCCCAAAACCTATTGAGGAGACATCAAAATTACCTATCACAAAACAACCTGGTTTTGCAAAGGGGGTCCTATGAGTTTTTGGCCCCGGGCTTGGCGGCCACCAAGGGAATCCTACTAAACCCACACATTTCTGAAAACTAGACACACGGGGGATTCCAGGGAGGTATGGCTTGCGTGGATCCCCGAACGTTTCCTTACCCAGAAGGCCCTGCAAACCTCAAATTTAGCTGAAAAAATCACCTTTTTTCACACATTTTTGTGTGGGAAAGTTGTGGCATCACCGGGCTGACACAAATTTCCTACCACCCAACGTTCCCCCGGGTCTCCCGATAAAAACGGTGCCTCACTCGTGTGGGAGGCCCAAGTACCCGCGACAGGCAAGGGCCCAAAACATATTGAGGCCACATGAAAATTGCCTACCTCAAAACGACCTGGTTTTGCAAGGGGGGTCACCTGGGTTTTTGGCGGTGATGGATAAAACCCAGATCTGTTGACTGGGTGTGAGTGTTTGATTGGTTCTGACGCTCCGTCCTTCACCACCCCCTTTTGTACCGCTTTGTTCGCCATAAGTTGGCAGGGTATGCTCAGACGTGAGTCCCTTGCTCACTTTGCCACTGGATTCAAGCAAGCCTGGCTGAAGACGGCTGAAATGCCAGAAACCGGTCCTAGGAAGCTTGTTTCCGGTCCAGGGAAGGCATGGCTTGGCAGTTCGGGCTGGACTGTTCCCATGAGGGACAGGGTCAGACTGATTTGCATATGGCCATGTCTGAACTGGGGTGGCAGAGTGGGCTAAAGAACGGTGATGGATCAAACCCAGATCTGTTGACTGGGTGTGAGTGTTTGATTGGTTCTGACGCTCTGTCCATCACCACCCCCTTTTGTACCGCTTTGTTCGCCATAAGTTGGCAGGGTATGCTCAGACGTGAGTCCCTTGCTCACTTTGCCACTGGATTCAAGCAAGCCTGGCTGAAGACGGCTGAAATGCCAGAAACCGGTCCTAGGAAGCTTGTTTCCGGTCCAGGGAAGGCATGGCTTGGCAGTTCGGGCTGGACTGTTCCCATGAGGCACAGGGTCAGACTGATTTGCATATGGCCATGTCTGAACTGGGGTGGCAGAGTGGGCTAAAGAACGGTGATGGATCAAACCCAGATCTGTTGACTGGGTGTGAGTGTTTGATTGGTTCTGACGCTCCGTCCATCACCACCCCCTTTTGTACCGCTTTGTTCGCCATAAGTTGGCAGGGTATGCTCAGACGTGAGTCCCTTGCTCACTTTGCCACTGGATTCAAGCAAGCCTGGCTGAAGACGGCTGAAATGCCAGAAACCGGTCCTAGGAAGCTTGTTTCCGGTCCAGGGAAGGCATGGCTTGGCAGTTCGGGCTGGACTGTTCCCATGAGGCACAGGGTCAGACTGATTTGCATATGGCCATGTCTGAACTGGGGTGGCAGAGTGGGCTAAAGAAAGGTGATGGATCAAACCCAGATCTGTTGACTGGGTGTGAGTGTTTGATTGGTTCTGACGCACCGTCCATGACCACCCCCTTTTGTACCGCTTTGTTCGCCATAAGTTGGCAGGGTATGCTCAGACGTGAGTCCCTTGCTCACTTTGCCACTGGATTCAAGCAAGCCTGGCTGAAGACGGCTGAAATGCCAGAAACCGGTCCTAGGAAGCTTGTTTCCGGTCCAGGGAAGGCATGGCTTGGCAGTTCGGGCTGGACTGTTCCCATGAGGCACAGGGTCAGACTGATTTGCATATGGCCATGTCTGAACTGGGGTGGCAGAGTGGGCTAAAGAACGGTGATGGATCAAACCCAGATCTGTTGACTGGGTGTGAGTGTTTGATTGGTTCTGACGCTCCGTCCATCACCACCCCCTTTTGTACCGCTTTGTTCGCCATAAGTTGGCAGGGTATGCTCAGACGTGAGTCCCTTGCTCACTTTGCCACTGGATTCAAGCAAGCCTGGCTGAAGACGGCTGAAATGCCAGAAACCGGTCCTAGGAAGCTTGTTTCCGGTCCAGGGAAGGCATGGCTTGGCATTTCGGGCTGGACTGTTCCCATGAGGCACAGGGTCAGACTGATTTGCATATGGCCATGTCTGAACTGGGGTGGCAGAGTGGGCTAAAGAACGGTGATGGATCAAACCCAGATCTGTTGACTGGGTGTGAGTGTTTGATTGGTTCTGACGCTCCGTCCATCACCACCCCCTTTTGTACCGCTTCCCACACGAGTGAGGCACCGTTTTTATCGGGAGACCCGGGGGAACACTGGGTGGTAGGAAATTTGTGTCAGCCCGGTGATGCCACAACTTTCCCACACAAAAATGTGTGAAAAAGGTGATTTTTTCAGCTAAGTTTGAGGTTTGCAGTGCATTCTGGGTAAGGAAACGTTGGGGGATCCACGCAAGCTATACCTCCCTGGAATCCCCCGGGTGTCTAGTTTTCAGAAATGTGTGGGTTTGGTAGGTTTCCGTAGGTGCCGGCAGAGCTAGGGTTCAAAAACTACAGCTAGGCACTTTGCCAAAAAAGGTTCATTTTTCACTGCGAAATTGAGGTGTGTCCACGATGCGTTTTGCGCCGTTTCCTGTCGCGGGCACTAGGCCGACCCACACAAGTGAGGTACCATTTTTATCGGAAGACTTTGGGGAACACGGGGTGGGTGGAAATTTGTGGATCCACGCAGATTCCAGAACTTTCCACCACAGAAATGTGGGGAAAATTTGTTTTCTTTGGCAATTTTTTAGGTTTGCAAGGGATTCTGGGTAGCAGAACCTGGTGGGAGGCAGTCAAGTCACCCCATCCTGGATTCCCCTGGGTGTCTAGTTTTCAAAAATGTATAGGTTTGCTAGGTTTCCCTAGGTGCCGGCAGAGCTATGGTTCAAAAACTACAGCTAGGCACTTTGCCAAAAAAGGGTCATTTTTCACAGCGAAATTGAGGTGTTTCCACATTGCGTTTTGCGCCGTTTCCTGTCGCGGACACTAGGCCAACCCACACAAGTGAGGTACCATTTTTCTCGGAAGACTTTGGGGAATGTGGGGTGGGAGGAAATTTGTGGATCCACGCAGATTCCAGAACTTTCCACCAGAGAAATGTGGAGAAAATGTGGTTTTTTTTGGCAATTGTTTAGGTTTACAAGGGATTCTGGGTAACAGAACCTGGTGGGAGGCAGTCAAGTCACCCCATCCTGGATTCCCCTGGGTGTCTAGTTTTCAAAAATGTATAGGTTTGCTAGGTTTCCCTAGGTGACGGCAGAGCTATGGTTCAAAAACTACAGCTAGGCACTTTGCTAAAAAAGGGTCATTTTTCGCTGTGAAATTGAGGTGTGTCTACGTTACGTTTTGCGCCGTTTCCTGTCGCGGGCACTAGGCCGACCCACACAAGTGAGGTACCATTTTTCTCGGAAGACTTTGGGGAATGCGGGGTGGGTGGCAATTTGTGGATCCACGCAGATTCCAGAACTTTCCACCAGAGAAATGTGGGGAAAATGTGTTTTTGTGGACAATTTCTTAGGTTTGCAAGGGATTCTGGGTAACAGAACCTGGTGGGAGGCAGTCAAGTCACCCCATCCTGGATTCCCCTGGGTGTCTAGTTTTCAAAAATGTATAGGTTGGCTAGGTTTCCCTAGGTGCCGGCAGAGCTATGGTTCAAAAACTACAGCTAGGCACTTTGCTAAAAAAGGGTCATTTTTCGCTACAAAATTGAGGTGCATCCACGTTACGTTTTGCACTGTTTCCTGTCGCGAGCACTAGGCTGACCCACACAAGTGAGGTACTATTTTTCTCGGAAGACTTTGGGGAACGCGGGGTGGGTGGAAATGTGTGGATCCATGCAGATTCCAGAACTTTCAACCAGAGAAATGTGGGGAAAAAGTGTTTTTTTTGGCAATTTTTTAGGTTTTCAAGGGATTCTGGGTAACAGAACCTGGTGGGAGGCAGTCAAGTCACCCCATCCTGGATTCACCTGGGTGTCTAGTTTTCAAAAATGTATAGGTTTGCTAGGTTTCCCTAGGTGCCGGCAGAGCTAGGGTTAAAAAACTACAGCTAGGCACTTTGCTAAAAAAGGGTAATTTTGCATTGTGAAAATGTGGTGTGTTCACGTTGGGTTTTGAGCCATTTCCTGTCGTGGGCACTATGCCTACCCCTACAAGTGAGGTACCATTTTTATCGTGAGACTTAGGGTAATTCAGATTTGTAAAGGACCTGTTATTACCTATTGACTTTCGATGCATTTCTGCCTTCCAAATGAAAGACATTGTGTAAAAAAGAAGTCATTCTAAAAAATGACTGACAATTCTCATGCTAGTATGAGTATTCCCAAATTCGGAAATGTGCAAATATCTACTGTTTCTAAACTCTATATTTTGTTCCCATTTCAGAAATACATAGGTGTCTTTCATACCGATTTTTCCATGTACACATTTTTACAGAATAATTACTATATACCCGGTACATAATAAAAAACCATTGCAAGTTGCTGCTCAGTTTTTGGCTCTGGGTTCGTCGGGTTCTTGGTGAACCTACAAGTCCTATATATCCCCACAACCATTAATGTCCAGCGGATGTAACGGTACATTGCTTTGAAAGAGCTATCATAATTAGAAGAAGTTACAGGTGAAAACGTTGACACAAAAGGCACTTTTTTTCAACAAATTTTCAATTTATCCCATATTTAACTGTTAGTTTCTATAAAGAAACCTTGATTGATCTACACATATGACCCCTTGCTGAATTCAGAATTTTGTCTACTTCTCTAAAATGTATAGCTTTCCAGGATCCATTATTGCTTTTGTACCCATTTCTACCATTAACTGGAAGGAGGTCGAAAGCACAAAAAATAGCAAACATAGGCTATGTCCCAGAAAAATGCCAAAACTGTGTAAAAAATGTTGGGTTTCTGACAAAAGTCTGGTATCCCCTAAAAGCTGGGAAAATGGTGATTTCAGCCCCACAAACCCTTTTTTGATACTTGCAGGGAAAAACCCATATGCTTTCATGTGCAGCCCGTTTTTCCCATTTTCCCCCCCAAAAACTAAATTTTGCTGTATTTTGGCTCATTTCTGTGACCCCTCCAGGGGAATCCACAAACCCTGAGTACCTTCAGAATCCCCATGATGTTGGAAGAAAAGGATGCAAATTTGGCGTGGATACCCTATGTGGTCAAAAAGTTATAGGGGCCTCAGCGCGCACTACCCCAAATAGCCAAAAAAGGGCGTGGCACAGGAGAAGGGAAAGGGCCTGGCAGCGAAGGGGTTAATTACGATCGACTCCAAATTAGGGGACCTCTCCACCTCCGAGGCAAGTACAGTCGTCCAGGGCAACGTTTTTGGGGTTCCTTTCATACGAGAGCTAGGGAAATTTGTCAATACTTTTAACTCCTTGGACAAAGCCCAGACCTCTATAAAGAGAATTTTTAACCCTGTGTTTTGCCAACCCTGGCCGAGGTAGGGGGCACTCAACCGGCCACCCCTTTCATCACGCCTCCAGTGGGGTAGATGCCCATCGTGGTGAATACCACAGCTCCAACAAGTTCGGGAATTTCTATCCAACCTGAACCTATGCCTGCCGTAGAGGAGGTTGAGGCGGCCCTAGAAGCCACAACAACTACGGCAATACACAAGGTGAGAATGCAAAGCCTGGAGGGGCTCCGGCTTGGGGGTCGTTTGGCGGCTTTTTTTCCGTACTGGGAGGCTCTTTCTACAGATCCATAGGTCCTTCAGACAGTACAAGGGTTTCTAATTTTAGGGGACCCCTACCCAGTTTCACAAACCCAGACCTCTGGTCTTCCCACAGAAACAACTGGCCCTGATAGACCTGGAGATGTTATGTTATGTTATAAAATTTTGTATAGTGCACAGCTGCCCCAGCGAAAAGGCGCCCCAGCGCTGCCAGCAGTGAAAGAACGGGGGCCCTGGTGAGGACCAGGGCCTATTGCGAAGGAAAGAGGTGTGTTTTAATTGCCTTCCGGAATGGTAGGTAGTTGCGCAAGCTGCGGATCTGTAAAGGGAGAGTTCCAGAGTTTTGCGGCCATGTTGTGAAACGAGCCCCCCCCCCCCAGCGCGTATCCTTACCCGTGGAACCACCACTAGGTGTTGCCCCAAAGAGCGGTGTTGGTGGGTGGGTACGTAGGGCACAAGCAGGTTGGCCAAGATCCCTGGGGAAGCAGATTTCAGAATCTAAAGGCCATGCAGAGAGCTTTAAACTCCATCCGCCTGGTCACCGGCAACCAGCGCAGCCGGCGAATGGCAACAGCCGCATAACCTGCTCTAGGGAGACCAAGAAGGGTCCTGGCAGCCGAAGTTTGGCCCCTCTGTAATCTCAAAATTTCTGCCGTATTGGTCCCCAGATACAGCAAGCTTGCATAGTCCAGTCTTGATAGAATAGAGGCCTGGACGATGACTTGCCGGGTAAAAATACATCCAGTAAAGGTTTGAGCCCCCGTAGTAACCCGAAACATGTCCCTGCCACCTTTTTTGATTGGACTTGAAAACTGAGGGCTGAGTCCATCTACACCCCCAGGTTTTTTACCACCTGCTTGGGGGTGGGGGGTGGCGCTGCCGAGGGTTGCGGGCCACCAATGCTCACTTAATAGTCCAGGGTCTTTCCCAACCAACAACACCTCGGTCTTGCTGGCGTTAAGCTGGAGACAGTTGGTAGTCATCCACTCAGCGACAGCAGCAAGATCACTCTGAAACTTGGGAGCGTCCCACGTAGAGTAATCCGAGAGTGCCACTTCCAACTGTGTGTCGTCATTATAAGAGACAATAGTCCATCCTCTGTTCCTGGCTACAGCGGCCAGAGGTTGGACATACATGTTAAATAACAGTGGGCTCAAGGAAGAGCCCTGTGGCACACCCTGTTTAATGCTGTGAACACCGGAGGTGAAGGGGGGGGGCTGTCACCTGAAACGTCCTCAGAAAGAAACGAGGTGAGCCAATTTAGGGCAAAGCCCACAAGGCCAGCCTCCTCTAGACGTTGCAGCAGGATTGAATGGGAGACTGTACCAAATGCGGCACTGAGGTCTAATAATATCAGTGCCGAAGTGTGCCCAGCGTCTAGTGCTGTCCGCAGATGTTCGGTCACAGCTCGGAGCGCTGACTCCGTGCTGTGGCCAGGGCGAAAACCATTCTGAGAGGAGTCTAGAATGTTGTTTTTATTCAGGAATTCTGTTAAGAGGTAGTTAATATAAGCCTCCGCAATCTTAGACGCCCATGGCAGGAGAGAAATAGGGCGGAAGTTCTCTGGTTTAGCTGGATCCAGAGTGGGTTTTTTTCAGACCACCCTTGCCTGCTTCCACATCCTAGGGACAACCGCCATGGCGAGGGACCTATTGATCATCTGGCACAAAGGTGCCAGGAGCACAAGCAAAATTTTCCTGAAATGGTCGGGCTTCAGAGGGTCAGCAGGAGAGCTGGATTTGGTTTTGCTGCATTGCACGTGCAGCTGATCCTGAGAGATAGGTGGAAAGGCCACCAGGGTGCAGGTAGTGAGGGGTCTTGGTACAGCACTTAAACATGCTGGGACTGGCGGGAAGGACAAATAGATATTTTCCACTTTCCTAACAAAGAAGATTGCGAGGTCCTCACACTGCTGATCGGACGAGATCAGAGGGGCTGTAGATGTCTTCCGTGATTAAAGGTCTGAAAGTATCGAGAAAATAATTTTGACCAGGTTACAACTCTCCCCAATTTCCTTTGCATAGAAAGCTGCCCGTTCTGATTGGATGGACCTGTGGTATTTTCTAATAGCAGCCTGATAGCATCCCTTCGAGACCGGGTCGTAGTCCCGTCTCCAAACCCGCTCCAGCCTTTTACATGCCTTGCGCATGGTCCCCAACTTGTCATTATACCAAGGGCTAGATTTAGAGTTATGGTTCTTAGACCACTTGGCAGGAATAAATGTGTCCAGGGCCTGGAGAATCCAGTCACATAGCGGTTTATTAGCATCATCCGGGTCAGCGGGCAGACTGGGAATATTTGTGGAGAGAAGGGCGTAGAATTGATCCCAATTTAATTTGCGCCAAGGACGCTTAAAGGATAACTTCTGACCTACCTTCCGGGGAGGTGGAGGTGCTACACCCCGGAGTGACATGGAAACTAGGTAATGGTCAGACCACCACACCGGGGCTGGGGTGTGGACTGAGAGGGAAGGAAGGTTAGAAAAGACAGGGTCCAGCAAATGGCCAGCGGAGTGGGTATGACCTGAAACCAGTTGGATTAACTAACAGGCCGCAAGGTCTGCACCGAAATTAGCTATTTCCGTGTCCAAAGGGGTGTCTAGATGCAGATTCAGATCCCCGATGACGCAAAAATTGGCTCTACTCATAGCCAAGGAACTGACTGCCTCAATGAGTGCTGCCCTAAACTATTTGGACAGCCCTGGTGGCCGATACACCAGCAACCCCGACATGGTGTAATTAGGATTGAAGGAAATACCAAAGCACGCACACTCGCAGTCAGCCACATTCTCTTTCACAAATGTGCAGATGTAGCAAGATTTGAAAATAACTACGATGCCACCTCCTCTCGACTCTCTATCAAGGGTCAGGATAATGTAGCCCTGGGAGAGCGCAAGGCCAGGCTCAGCAACCATAACATCAGAGAGCCATGTCTCAGTTAGAAAAAGGACATCAGGAAATTCATCTTGCAGCAGATCGTAAACGTCCGAGAAATGTTTGGCTGAAGAGCAGCAGTTAAGACAGAGAATTTTAATAGTGTTCCAGGGGGGAGGGGAGGGGGGGGAGGGAGGGGGGGGGAGTGTGTTTTGGCGTCGTGGCCCAGGAATCAAAACCGCAATTTTTGCAGCAGAACGGGCCCTCGAGCGTACCGCAAGAAGGGGTGACTGCAAATGCTCACCAGTTTTCTAACAGCTAGTAGGTTTCTACGGTAATATATAAATGGAAATGTAGTGCATTTATATAGCGCTCCGCACACCCCCGAAAGGGTCTCTTAGGCGCTGTGCACATACCGCTGTGGAGCCCTTCCTGGCCTTTCCCTGTGGAGTGCCCACTCCTGGGCACCCCCAAGGTGAAGCCAGGCATCCTAGCGCTATTGGGGTCGTTGTGGAGATTAAGCAAGCTATTACCCAGAGTTGCAGAGTGTGACCTATGATTAGAATAGGCACCGAGGCGAGAATTATCGGGTCCAGGGAAATTGAGCCCAAGACCCGCCGAGGCGGGAATTGAACCCTGGTCCGGGCCAGACCTCTGCATCAGGGTCTGCCACTCTAACCATTGAGCCACACTTCATCTATATCTGTATAACCCCGTGGAGCCGGCAGCATCCTTGTCATCTGGCGCGGACATGCGCAGACGGGCTTGCCTTTGGCGCGATCGCTGCACTTCCGTGCCATTGCCTCCTTTTGAATCGGCATGCTGGTCCGATTCCAAATGACTAGATCGCCTCCTCCCAAAATGGTGGAAGAAGCACGGCCCGCCGGAAGTGAGTCTTTGGCAGTAGTGAGTCTCCCGCTAATGACTGCGGTGGACCGGGGAGGAACTGCCCAAATAAATCACTGCCGTTAGGAGGTGGGTTTTAAAGGCTATGCCACGGTGCAAATACGCAGATGGTGCAAAATACGGTAACCTTCACAGGCAAGGTTTCCTACTATTAACACAAGTCTTTAAAATAGTATAAGGCGCAATTAAAACAACCAGCAATTAAAACTGCTTCTTTGCCTCGTACGGTTCTTTCCTGCTTAGAAAGCAAGCCTTTTGGAGAAAGGAGCTATCGTTCACACAACGGTCCATCCCAATGGGTTCCTCAGCAACGACCTTTTGGTGGAGAAAAGGAATGGGGTCAGCACCCAGTTATCAACCCAAAAGAATTCAGTGGGTGGCTGCTCTACCAACATTTCAAAATGGACGGCATACACCTCCTCAGAGATCTCCTTCTGCAGTCAGATTGGATGGTCCGTCTGGACCTAAAATACGCCTATCTGGCTGTGCCAATCTTTCAACCTCACAGGTGCTTCTTGCAATTACCGTAGAAATCTCAAGTGTTCAAATTGACTTCCCTTCCTTTCGGGCTCTCGTCAGCCCCTTGGTTTTTCACAAAACAGAAGAGCCGGTACCTCGACGATATCCTTCTCATGAGTCAGTGCCCTCGGCGTCCCTCCATTCAGTTACAAATGCCCGTAGAGCTGCTAGAGTCACTGGGCTTCATAATAAACACGGAGAAATCAGCTCTTGTTCCTTCCCAATCCCTTCAATTTCTGGGGTTCCTCATCAACTCAGTAGATGCAATCCTCAGTCTTCCACCTCAGAAGCTGACCAGGATCAGACACGAACTCCGGCGACCTCTCTCCAAGCCCCAAGTCTCTTTATGACAACTGGCACACATAGTGGGGCTTCTCTCGTCCTCAGTTCAGGCCATCTTCCCGGGCCCCCACCACTATCGGGCGTTGCAATGCTTTAAAATAATGCATCTCCAGAAGGGGCTTTCATATTCTCCGTTGATTCCGCTCTCTGCGGAGGTGAAGGAAGAGATGCAGTGGTGGATTTCTCACATGGAGGCCTGGAATGGACGAGCGATATTCGGATCTCAACCCGATCTGGTGATCGAATCCGATGGCAGTGGCTCGGGGAGGGGCGCTGATGTGGGGAGTTTTCCACCGGAGGAAAATGGTCTTCCGCAGAGCAGGCCCTTCATATCAACTGCCTGGAGTTGATGGCGGGCTTGTTTGCGGTCCGCTGCTGGACAAAGGACATAGTTCAATGTTCAGTCCTTTTGAAGATGGGCAACGTGGCGGCTGTGCATTATGTCAATCACCTCGGGGGGCACTCAATCAAAAATCCTGTCGGACATCGCTCAGACACTATGGGAGTACTGCTTAACCAATCGCATCTACCTGGCGGCTGAACATCTTCCAGGGCAGGCCAACTAGATAGGGGGTTGGCACTCCCACGATTGGAGGGATGTCAGCCTGTGGAAGTTGAACCCCCCAATTTTACAACAACATCAAGAGTGTTGGGGCCCATTCTCCATAGACCTCTTTGCTTCCCGCCTCAACTTCCAATTGGACAGGTATTGCAGCTGGAGACCTGACCCCCAGGCCGTGGCCACAGACTCCTTCCGTTAGGCTTGGAGCACGGAGCAGGTCTGTGCGTTTCCTCCATTCTCGATGATAGTGTGATTGTCAGCTCAAGTACGCAGGCAGAGGGCGGACCTGGTTGGGATCACTACAATCTGGAGGTCACAAGCCTGGTTCCCAGTGATGATGGAACTTTCCTGGGATTTTCCAGTCCCTCTACCCCTAGGTCCGAATCTCCTGAGGGATCCTCAGGGCAACCCTGGTGTTGGCAGGCTCCCTTCGCCTTATGGCGTGGATGATTACCGGGAACGATGTAAAGTCCGAGGAGTTTCAGGAGAGGCTGCCTTGTTACTTGCCAGAGCCTGGGCGGATAGCACCACCAGACGGTACCGATTGGCCTGGTCTAGGTGGTTGTGCTGGTGTGTCCAACACCAGGTATATCCCATGGGGACAGACATTGTCCAGATTCTGAATTTTCTGGCGAGCTTGGCTTCTCTAAGCTTGGCCTACCGATCCATTAACACCATCAGATGAGCAATTTCGGCAGGAAACTTACCCGTGGATGGGCATCCGGTGGAAAACATCATCTAGTGTGCAAGCTCCTGAGTGGTATCAGATTAGCTCTACCTCTCAAACCCAGATACTCTATTATGGGATGCGAATAAGGTTCTTAACCTCTTTAAGTCCTGGCCTTCTAATAGGTATCTGTCTAGAAAGCAGTTATCAGCCAAGCTGGCAATGTTGTTATGCCTCATTTCATTTCTTAGGGTCTCGGATGTTCATGCTTTGGACATTACAGGTAGAGTTTTCACTCTGGAAGGGGTGACCTTTCATATTGCTCGCAGAACAAAATGTAATTCCGGAATGGTTTCTTACCCAGAGTTTCCAGGAGTGCCAAAATTATGCGTGGTTCATGCCCTTAAAATGGATGGGTGGTCACAGAAAATGTATTTTCTCATAGAGAAAGACCGCTACTGATTGCTTTGACTAAACCTCACAGAACAGTTTCCTCCCCTACGATTGCTATGCAGGAAGCAGGCATTAATACTGCCCACTTTGGGGCCCACTCAGTTAGAGGCGTCATGGAATCCAAAGCTTTCTCTCTGGAAGTATCATCTCTGGCAAACGTAGTGGTAAACCAGCTTCAAACTAGCCTAATCCGCGTCTCTGGGTCCTGCCATAAAATGAAAGCCCACCCGATATCGGTCATATACCGTCACTTACCCTGACAGAGGGACAATGATGCTTGGTTGCCAAAGAAGCAATTATGGTTGTGTGAGATATTTGGGAATGTTCAAAAGTCTGGAGTGTTTAATACTTTGACTTGAGATCTCAGATGGCTTATCCTGTGATGATTAAATGTATTCTATGTCTGATGCAACTGGATCTGGTATGTGAGACCGGAACTTTTACACCTTCTTTATACCTCTGTTCCAGGATCGGACTCCAATAAACAGGAGTAGACTACATGCAGAGGTACAGTGTTCGCAGGAAGAAAGAGGGAGATAGAGTTTCTACAGGGACCGTTATATGCAGTGCGGCATTCTGATTGGATGGACTGTTTTCTGTAATTGTTCCCAATGTGTCTAGGAAATGTTTGTTAAGAAATGTTGCTTTTCAAAGGCTGCTGTTAATAAAAAGTGAAGAAAGAAAAGCCTAATCCTCGCCTCTGGGTCCTGCCATAGAATTGAAACTTTCCGTAACGATAGCAAGGAAATCTTTCATTATCAGCTTTTCTGGATATCAATCAGCTATTAGATGACTCCCAACATGGGTTCCGCGAGGGGCATTCTACAGAATCTGCTCTTATTGTAGCTACAGAGATGATCAGGGCCACAGTGGATGGTGAGGGCCAGGCTGCCCTCATCCTTCTTGACCTCACCGCAGCCTTTGACATGGTCAGTCATGACCTTCTTTTGAACTGGCTGGAGCATCTGGGTATAGAAGGGGTAGTTTGGGCCCTTTTTAGATCCTTTCTTACAGAACGTAACCAGACTGTGCCAATAGGAGATTTGACATGTAAACCATTTTTCTTATCGTGTGGACTTCCTCAGGGCTCCTCCGTGAGTCCAACTCTTTAATTCTTATGTTATCCCGCTGGCTGCCCTGGTGAAATTGTTTGTTCTATCTATTGTCTCATATGCGGATAACACACAAATTGTTGTCTCCCTTTCTACTAAGGACCCTGACGTAAATGAGACATTCCAGAACTGCATGCGGGAGCTTAGTGCTTGGATTGATGCAAATTGTCTTAGATTGAACTCTGAAAAAACAGAGGTCATCTTATTTGAGAACAACGTCTCCCATTTTGAATCCCTCATGGTGGCCTTACAAATTGGGTTTGCTCCCGGTTCCAGTAAAAAAGGTGAAAAACTTGGGTATCCTGATTGACAATAAATTGATATATAAAGAACAATTCATTAAGGTAACTTCTACAGCCTTCTTTATGATTTGGACGATCAGGAAAATTGAACCGTTTCTTCCCCCAAACCTGTTGAAAACAGTGGTCCTTTGGCTTGTAATGTCCAAGTTGGGCTACTGCAATGGCCACTATGCTAATTTACCTAAAGCTCCCTTAAGTGGACTTGCACCCTTCCCCGCGCAGCTCCCCCTGGCAGCTGCTGCTGCTGACCTGTAGGCTCCTGCCTGCGCCTTATCCCTGGTGTTCTAGTGGCAGAGCATCACTGCTTTTCTGCTCTGCTGCCCCTCTGTCCTCTTTTCTGCTTTTTTTCTGTTTTTGCTTTTATTTCTGCTCTTTTTACTGCTTCTGTTTATCCTTTGCTTTTTCCTTTTTCGCCGTCCTCACCCCTACTGCTGTGATCCTCCACGGCCCGCCCCCTCCACTGATCCTTCCCACTCCTGCGTTTCCCGCCTACCAGTCGTCCAGCTCCCACTGCAGCACTACTTAATGGCTGCCGCAGCACAGTGGAAGCGCAGTCTGCTTACCTTTAGTTGACTTGCTCCCTTCATGGCACAGCTCATCCTGGTTGCTCCTGCTGACACGCTGATCAGGAGTTCGAGGTCCTGCTCCACCGGCAGGCTCCTGCCTGCGTCTCATCCCTGGTGGTCTAGTGGCAGAGCGTCACTGCTCTACTGCTAGGGCTGACCCTCTGTCTCTCTTTTTTGCTTTATTCTGTGTTTGCCTTTATTTCTGTTCTTTTTTTTTTGCGTCCGCCTTCATCCTGTTTTTCCTCTGCTTTTTTCTTTTTCGCCGCCCTCGCCCCTGCCACTCCCTAAGGCCCTGCAACCCTCCAGTGACCCTTCCCACTCCCTCATTTCCTGCCTCCCAGCTGTCCAGCCCCTCCCCCCGCAGCACAACTTAATGGCAGCTGCTATGCGGCTGCACCAAAGGCAAGCCCGGCTGCGCCCGTCTGCGCCTGGACTGCGCCCAGCGCCAGGTGTCCTGGTTCTCCGACCTTCCACCGCTACAACACCAGCACCCTCCTCGCCCTCAACTCTGGACACCACCCGCCTGCCACCTTGCGTCGCTGAAGGAGGCCTATAGACCCTTCGCCTGCCAGAATTACAGCCACACCTTCACTCACGTCAAAACGCCAGATCCTCTGGCCGTCCAACAGCACACCCGACTGGCTCAACTGAATCCTCCTTAGACTGCGATCCCTCCACAAACACACCACAGAAATCTGGGACCTCATCGCGGCCGCCTCTCCCGACATCGCCTTCTTTACGGAAACCTGGACCAACCCCTGTTGTGGACCAGACATCGTCATTGCCATCCCCGACGGCTACAAAATCACCTACAAGGACCGCACCGACCAACCAGCAGGAGGCATCACCATTGTCCACAAGAACACCCTCCGACTAACCACGCACTCTAATGACCCAACGGTAACCATGGACCACCTCCACTTCCAGACCCAGACCAGCCCCAACAACACTCTCCAAAGCACCCTCGTCTCCAGGCCCCACGACCCACCCGCCCTTCACTGACGCCATTGTAGACATCATCGCACCCCAGGCTCTTGCATCCACCAATTACATCCTATTCGGCGACCTCAACTTCCACCTGGACAATCCCGGGGACCAGAACACTGCCTCCTTACTGGAGAACCTCGTCAACATTGGACCTAAGCAGCTAGTCAGCGCACCGACCCACACAGCCGCAAACACGCTCAACCCTGCTTTCTCTGCCAGCAGAAACATCACCTACAGCCACACCACCAAACTTCTCTGGACTGACTACAACTGTGTGAATCTTGCCTTTGCCCCACCCACTGTACACGACCACCCTCATCGTACCCTATTGCAGTTAGAACAAGGCCACCAATTAACTTCTTGTTGACTTCCTCGGCACGACCACTCCGCTAACACCAACAGACGCCAACACCGCACTGCGAAACCTTCACCAATGGATCTCCAACTGCGCCGACACTCTGGCACCCCTCAAGAAGACACCAGGTAAGCAACACTCCTAGAAAAGCCAGCTGGTTCACTTCCGCCCTCCACAAGTCTAGACCACCTGCATACGACTTGAGAAGAGATGGAGGAATAACAAAACCCCAGAAACTCATGCAACATTCAAATCTGCCGTCAATGCACACCACCTTCTCAAAACCACAAGGAAAATGGCCTTCCAAGACAGAATCAATGCAAATGCACACAACAGCAAAGTACTCTTTGCCATTTTCAAGGAGTTTGCCAGACCCAATAGCGAGACCACAGACATATCACCCTCCCAAGACCTCTGCAACAAACTCAGCACCTTTTTCCACCACAAGATCCAGCAGATCTACAACAGCTTTGACACCCCAAACCCTGCCACTACGCACTCAACCACACCGCACCCCAATAGATCATGCTCAACAGGACTCTGCTCATCCCAGACGACACACTCAAGACCATGAAGAGCATCCACTCTGGAGCCCCATCGGATTCTTCCTCATCCCACATCTTCCATAGAGCAGCCGCCTCTATCGCCCCTCAGCTCCCCCTCTCTATCAACTGCTCCATCGAAACCGCCACCTTCCCCAATGATTGGAAACACGCCGAGATCAACCACCTACTGAAGAAGCCGTCTGCCTACCCGACAGACCTCAAGAACTTCAGACCCATCTCCCTCCTCCACTTCCCAGCCAAGGTCATTGAGAAGGCCATCAATGTCCATATCTCAGAGTTCATGGAAGAGAACCACATCCTGGACTCCTCCCATTCCATCCTCTGAAGCAAACACAGCACCAAGACCGCACTCCTCGCCGCCACCAGCAACATCCTCTCCCCCCTCAACTGAGGTGAAACCACAGCACTCATCCTAGTGGATCTCTCAGCTGCCTTCGACACTGTTTACCTTCGCACCCTAATCAGGAGACTCTACAACGCCTGCATCCGCAACAGGGCACTGGACTGGATCCCCTCCATCCTTACCGGCTGAACACAGCGAGTCAGACTACCCGGGTTCCGCTCAGAACCTACAGAGATCAACTGTGGAGTGCCCAGGGCTTCTCCCTGAGCACCACCCTCTTCAACGTCTACATGGCCCTCCTCAGCTCCATCGTCAGAAGCCATGGACTCAACATCATCTCCTATGCCGACCACACCCAGCTGATCCTCTCCCTCACCAATGAACCCACAGCCCCCAGAATCAACTTTCACAGCGGAATGAAGGCCATTGCTATCTGGATGAAAGACAGCTGCCTCAAGCTCAACTCAGGCAAGACCGAAGTACTCATACTGGGACCCACACCCTCAGCCTGGGACGACTCCTGGTGGCCCGCCGCACTATGAACTCTTACCAACCCTACGGACCACGCACGCAACCTCTGCATCATACTGGACTTCTCGCTCACAATGAACCGCCAAATCAACGCAGTATTCTCATCCTGCTTCCACACGCTCCGCCTACTCCAAAAGGCATTTAGATGGATCCCCACAGAATCCAGTCACCCATGCACTCATCATCTGCAGACTTGACTACGGCAATGCACTTTACGTCGGCGTCACCTAGAAACAGCTTGGGAAACTACAGAACATTCAAAACTCCGCAGCCAGACTGGTCCTCGACATCCCCTGCCGCAGCCACATAACACAACACCTCTGACAACTCTACTTGCTCTCAATCAACAAGAGAATCACCTTCAAGCTCCTCACACATGCCTACAAAGCTCTCCATGACACAGGACCAGAATATCTGAACCACCACCTTGCATTTCACACACCCGCCAGACAACTCCACTCCGCCCAACTTCTCCTGGACTCCGTCCCACGGATCAACAAGACCAGACCCGGAGGGAGATCCTTCTTCTACCTCGAGCCAAGACCTGGAACACCCTGCCTCACCCCCTCAGGCAATCTGCGTCGTTGAGCCAATTCAGGAAGGACCTCAAGACCTGGCTCTTCGACTGAACCTCCACACCCACACAGATTAGCAGCCCTTACTTTCCCCCACAATGCCCCTCCCCTCAGCGTCTTGAGACCCTCACAGGTGAGTAGCCGCGCTTTACAAACGCCTGATTGATTGAAAAAGCTGCAGACTTTACAGAACATAGCGGGAGGCTGCTGATGAAAATCCTGAGGTTCCAGTCAGCCTCACAGGCCTTGGTGAGCCTTTATTGGCTACCAGTGCATCAAAGGATTCTTTTTTAAATGGTTTGTATTGCATATAAGGCGCTTCTGGGACAAGGCTTTCAAGTCATTTAAAAGAGCTCCCTGTGGAAATGTCTTTTATTGATTCTAACGCTCGAATCACATTCAGCTCACAGTTATATCCCATCATTCCCTAGAGATATCAAGGTTGGACCCCGTGACTGTACATTTCTTTCTTTATTGATAAAAGTTACAATATATACGATTAATAAAAATGGTTCTTTATATAAGTTGTTGAGATTGTTAAAAACAGGCTCTGACAATAATTTTTTTTACATGTAATAAAAATGTTCAGTCTTCTTAATGTATAGGCAGGTCAACAATAAGAAAAATAAAAACATCTACAATAATTAATCACACTTCTCTTTAGGTGCACAGTTGTATAAAAAATAAACTACTAATTTTAAGAAATGTACATATACACACAAAGACCAGGAGAATACAGTTCCAGACACTTATGTCTTCAAATGACTAATCTATATGGTAATGGTCCAGAGTACAGGGTATCTGAAATTCATTAATATCCACTGTATCACTCATTGCCTTGTAGATTTAGTACAAAATATTGCATCAGCGCTTTTCCGTGGAATCCAATGATTCAAGCCACCTTCTTCAGGATGAACTAGATCTCTCCTGTTGTATCAAAACATTCTTTGGTGCATGGTAGTGTAGGTATAACCGTTTCACTCTTCCTTGCAGCATAAAAACAATCTTCTCTCCCCCAGGAGCTTTATGGTCGAATAGATGTTAATCTTGATTACTTCCTAGTACTCCAAAAGACTCAGACCTTTATTAAGATATATGATTCAGGTTTTCAGGGAATTATCTTCTGTAAGCATATGTCTTTATAGGTCCTTCTTATTTGGTGCAATTCAGTGCGGGGCTCTTTGCTGTGTATTCAGTTACACAGCAAGTGTAATTAACTTGGAGTGGAGAGGTGTGGTGGACGGCCGGGCAGCTGACTTTGAGGCACGGGTTCACGGTTCGATCCCTGGCTCTGGCGGCAGCTCAGCCCAGCACCATGTGACTCTGGGCAATAGCTCACTTCATTTCCACGATGGCTCCCAGCGCCTTGAGACCTGTAAGGGTGAGTAGTTCGCGCTTTACAAATACGGATTTACATTTACAACCTAAATCATATACCTGAACCTGAATTATATTCCTGAAGCCTAGCTAACAAATTAACTGGCTGAGTCTTTACCTGTACCATTATACATATATATTAATAGCTTGTGGTTAGTGAAAATTTCAAATTTGGCTCCCCATAAACATGTCTTACATTTCTCAACTGCTAATGCCTGACATTCTATGTGTTGTAGGGAGTCTCAGGTAGGGTATCCGAGGGGTACATAAGCAATGGTTTGCTTTTTCTCGACACATTGAGAAAGTATAGCTCTTAAGCCTGAATGGCAGGCATCTAGTGTCAAAAACATGTGTTCCCTGATATAAAAGGCTACAAAGCAGGTGCAGATACAATCAATTGCTTGACCTTAAGGAAAGCTTCATTAACCACATCACACTGCACAAATGTATCTCCTTTAAGAGATTTCGAAGTGGTTTTACCATGAATTCATAGCCCTGAATAAAACAAGAGTACTACTTACTAAGACAGAAAAAATATCATAAAGTGTCTTTGTCCTTGGGTGGACTGGCATCTTAAATTGCCTGTTTCAGGGAAAATTTTGATTTGATGCCTAGGAGGTGTCACTGACGCAAAAATAATACAACTTCTTTTGTCAAAAAAAATTGAACTTTTTTTCTCTCAATGTAATATCAATATCTTTAAAAACATGTAAAACCATATCTAAAATCAAATTATGCTCTCTTGTGGTTTCAGCAAATACCAGTACATCATCTTGAAAGGCTTGTACACCAGGGATGTTCACTAATATGATCTCCATGGGTTTATTAAAGGCACTTTCTGCAGAAGCTAAACCAAAGGGTAAGTGCAAGAATTTGCATGCACCAAAGGGTGTGATAAATGGGGTTACATTATGTGATTCTCTAGCAAGTGGTATTTGATGTTATGCTGACCTGAGATCTGGAATAGAGAAAAAAATGGTCTGCCCCAAATTTGCCAATAACTCATGCACCTTGGGTAACGGGTGACAATCAACAATGATGTTCTAGTTCAAAGTGGGGAGATCCACACACAAACAACTCTCACCTTTTTTTCCTTACTATTACTACTGAACTGACCCATTCAGCCGAGTTGGTTTCCTGAATGATGCCTTCAGTGCAAAGACAGTCGAGAAGATTTTTGAGTTCATGTCCCACACTAAGAGGTACAGGCATGGCCTTGTAAACAGCTGGTACTGCATTAGCCTTCAGGCTAATTAAACATTCAAATTTGCTGATGGTTCCAGGAAATTTAAGGACATTTTCCTATAACCTTGTCAACAGTTAGATCAACATTTTCAGCAAGTAAGATTGTTAAATTAGTCACCCACACTAGATTGTTTGAACCAGGCACCAGCATTAACCCAAGCCTGGTCAGGTTTGCCTGCCAACAGTGTTCCTCCCTTTGTTGGCTACATTGATTTTCTTACAATTTTTCTTTCTAGACATGTTACTGAAACAATTAAATAACCTAACATATCAATATCCTGTTAGTTTGAACATCAAGTTTGTTTAGAGGAACATTTTCTCCCACGTCTTGAAGAACAACATGTCAGAAATAATAGTGAAAGGTGTCCCTGAGATGGCTATCATTCATAATTTTCACATTTCCTATAATAAAACCATACCAGGGACCCTTAGCTTTGACTGTGTTGTAAATGTCCGTATCAGTGGTCAGGATTTATTTGGATAGGTTAATTAACACATGTATTACCTTAATTACAGCATTTATCCACTGCTGGAAAAACCTAGGGCTATTGGTCAGATATGTTTTAGAACCATACAGAGATGACACCCAAAGAATCAGAATCTTGAATGGTGTAGACAGAAGCTGAAGAACTGGAGTCTTTTTCTAAAGACATATGTCTGCTGGAAACTGTTGAATACTTTATACCTTTAGCCATGTCAGTAATGTGTTGGACCCCTACAACTTAATAGCAGCTCATCATGTATTTTCTTTGAACAGCAAAAGTAAACAAAATGGTCCTTGATGTAGATATCCAGTGATTTCTATAAATCAAAAGAGAGAGTTAGAACAGTATGTAGGCCGTCCTTGTCCTGTATATTAATGAATTAATCAACTGAGATGGTCCACTAGAGAGTGGTTTTGTCAACACAGTAATGTCTGGCAACACAAGTTTTTTTTTAAAAAGAACCCTCACACACCAACCTAGTTGGTGTCATGCTTCATCATAGGGTTCCCAGCTGGGTAGCCGAATGCTACCCAGCTGTGCTGCGACACCTGATTACAGTGGAGCTGTTTTTTGTTTTTATGTGGTGGTGTTGGAAGTGATGTGAGAATAAAAATACCTCTGGGAAACTCACTAACTTATACTTTTATTCCCAGTGGCCCAGGGCATATTAAAAGCGAATGAGATTGATAATGTGTCAGCACTCCTATTTGCGTCTGATTTATCCTTTGGTCAACCTATTTCAGCTCTCAAAAAAATATATTAAAAGGAGCTTTCTTCAGGACCTCTCTATACTTAATGTGGTGAAAAGTGAAAAAAGTGAGTGGTAAAAATTATAACCACGTGTTGGTCAAGGTGACTAAACAGCAGAGCAGTTTTTATCTTTGGCTGAAATTTGTCAGTGTCAATTGTGGAAGTGAGCCTTTTCAGGGGCCCACTAGTGCAAGGGTTCGCCTTTCTTTGTCCGTTAGTCCCCAGACCAACAAAATAGAGACTGGCACGGAAGCTGTAATATCAAAACAGTTGTTTATTATCACTCATGAGTGGGACTACATCGATACAGAACCCTCGGGCAATGCATGAGGCAGTACAAGGAGTACAGAAACCATGGGTCTTTTATATGCATTAGTTACATTGTCAGCATGAGACCAAGGGGAGGTACTGGCACATACAAGAATAGTTATTGACTAACATGGGCATACAAACATGTCTTGGTCAGCAAAGTGGGAAGGGAGACATTTCTGTTTGCATCAGTTAAAACAGCCTGACATTTACAAACTAAGACAGGTGCATTCTGGCAGCTACAGGCCATTCTGAGCATGCACAAGGCTCTGGCTCCGCACTGAAGAAGTTAATTATAGTTGATGACTCAAGCGAAATACAAGGGCAGGCAACAGTGAAGACGGAAGAAGCTCATGGCTAACACATGACTAACTAAAATGGCTGCCACAACCAAAATGGCTTCAGCTCATGCTAACAGCGACCCTTTTAGCATTAGCTGAAGACATCTCTATGATTTAGAAGGAACAAAGAAAACATATTGCACATCAATTTTCATCATATCGCTAACTTCTTGGTCTAACACATATTGGGCGTTCACATTCTTTACGTTGTGTTTGGTGGGTATACAAGCAGAGATACAAAGGGAACAAAGCGTTGGTCCACATTGTATGCATAAGCAGCATGACAGTAGGATCGCAAATAATATACATAGAATTGTCAACAGTTTCCAGCCCCAGGAAATAAACAATGTCCATAACCAACCAGCTAAAGTCCATATTCCAGAATCAGGATGAATTTCAGCGGCTATCTTATGTAATTTAAAGATTGCATCAAAAACTGAAGGGGCGTGAACAGGGATGTAAACACAGCAACTGCTCCCGGTGATGCGACATTGCACCACCACGGTCAGCCAACACTACGTCGAGGACCATTCTATTTTGGAGCGCCACTATCCTCGCAATTTGCAGCTCTTCTGTGATGTTTCCAAGTGCCATAGCTGTGTGGTTGGTTACAGCCTCTACAACACGTGTCAAACGTCTGATTTTTCAGCTGTTTAAGGCAGCACCAACAAAGAAGTACAGTCCCAAATTGAAATCAACATATTGCTGCAGTGCAGTGTCAGTCTGATCCACCTCTTCATGATTTATTGTCCTCTTAAATCTGTTTTTGGAAACGTCATTGAACAGTTTATAGTCTTTATGATGGGATGCAGGTGCTAAAAACACACGGGGTAACAAAAAGGATATGAAACAGGTACCGGACCAGCCAATGGGTAAGTTGTAATATCCCTTATTTCCACATATGAAGTAGGTATTGTGTGATGACGTAAAACTGCTGTTATTCACTCCAGTAATATTTAATACCAGAGTACAGTCGCTTTTTCCCACTGGAACATTACCAACATTGTTCACACACAGGTCTGCTCGAGCCCAAGTAACAGCTATAAAAAAAGGTCCATTACCCTTGGCAGTTCAAGTGTTTGGAAAAACATAATGTGTAGAGGAATTTCCTCGGCGATACTCCTCCATTTCCCATACAGTTCCTATGGCCTGTTGCTCTCCTTCCTCATCAGGGTAACAGGCTCTGTTTAGCTGAAAGTTCAGTCTTCCTACACCATAGTCAGTGATGTTAGCAACATGAGTAGCCCATAGCAGCACAAACCAGGCTCTGCAGGAGCCGTTGTGTGAAAATGGCAGAGGAATAAAAGGTGTTCCTCCTTTCTTCTGATGAGCTGGCATCACTCCACACACCCAACAGTTGGTTATGTTCGTAGCGTTATGTGTGTGATGCAACATTTGAATGAACATGTTGTTGAAATAAGACTGCCTATGCTTCTGCTCATGATAAGGGAGGGTGAAGTAGTGGTGCTCAATGGGGACAGGAGTAGTGACAGCCAGCAAATTTCGAGCAGGAGCTACCCTCTCTACAACCCAGGTTCTCTGTGAGTTGGAGCATATTTTGGTTGAATGAGGACAAAAAAATAAAAAAATAAAAAAAATAATTGAAGTGAGTCCAATAATGAACATTATCTTTCGATCACAAATTCTTAATTTCTTTTCCGCAGGCATGTTTATCTCGATGTTGATCAACAAAGCAGATCTTCTCACTAAGGTCCTGGGCAGCCGTTGGTTTCTTCACTGAGGTTGAGACGGGTATCGCTATTCGGGTTCCCCCCTTTGCTACTCAGGCTTTCACTAACCCAGGACAGTGACTTAACCAGTCTCTTTCAACAACGAAGTTTTCCGGGGTCGCAGCTGATATCGAGATGTACCAGGGATCGTGTGGTCCGGGAAGACTTCCTAAGGTTCTTCAGGTGACGTAGCTTGGCCTCTCTCTGTGTCCAGGATGTCCCGATAGTCCTTCAGAGAAGCAGGTTCCACCAAGGTGGGCGGTACTTTCTTGCAGTAGGTGGAATGGATCTAGTTTTTCCGATTGGTTACTCGGACTGCAGTTCTGGTCGCCAAGAGCACCTGCTCAGGGCCGCGCCACCTCGGAGCTAGGGAATTGGCTCTCTGGAAGGACTTCATCACGTCAAAGTCACCTGGCCGCATACCATGGCCCTCACCCTTCGACCTGTCAGGAAGAGCATCTTGAACCTGTTGATAAATAGAAGACAAGCTGTCAGTCAATTGAGACAAATAGTCGTTCATCAATATACAAGGTACATCATGTATAGGGCATGGTTTAGGAGTTCCCCAAATATTCATCAGTCTTCCAAATACCACCTCATACAGTGTGAGGCCAGATTGTGTATGTGGCACCGATCTAATGTATAGCAAGGCCAAGGGCAGCGCATCAGGCCATTTCAAAGATGTGGAAGCCTGTATTTTAGCCAACTTAAGCTTGAGGGTAGAATTGTATCGTTCCACTAACCTTGCTGATTGTGGATGGAAAGCTGCATAGAACTTCTGCTTGATTCCCAAACCTTTCATAAGGTACTCTACAACTTGCCCAATGAAATGGGGTCCGTTGTCACTACACAAAACTCGACAAACGCCGAATCTGGGGGAAAACTCTTTTAGGAGCACCTTTGCTGTAGTAAGAGCTATATTATCTTTCGTAGCGTATGCCTCTATCCATTTACTAGAGGCACAGACCACTACTAAAACATACTTCAGGTTATTACAACGTTCTAACTGGATATAATGCATTTTCAGAACCTCAAAAGGTGCAGTTGGTATTGCAAACCCTCCTGTTACCCTTCCAGGATTATACTGGAGACAAATCAGACAAGACTGGACTATCTTTTTAGCCGTGCCGGCAATCTCTGGATGATCCCAAACTTGCGTAAGCAACTTTGCTATGGAAGATGTTCCAGCATGTGCCGGCCCATGTGTCAAGTGAATCATAGGGTGTAAATAGACTGTGTGTAATCTCCACCTGGTCATGTCTTTATTTCTCCAACAGCCCTCATCATCTAATGTTCCCTCCTTGGACCATTGGTCTAGTTCATCAGCAGAGGCAGATCGCTGCATGTCCAGCACTTCTTGCCTGGCATCATGCCAACGTTCAGCCTGTGACTTAACCACATACATGGATGTAGTACTTAGCTGCATTGCAGTCTCACGGGCTGTGTGATCCGCGAAGGCATTGCCCTGTCCTATTTTATCAGTCACTTTCTTGTGCGTGCTACACTTAACAATCGCTACTTTCTTAGGATATGTCAAAGCAGTAAGGAGATTATGTACTAATTGCCCATGCGCTATTTGTGTGATGTAAAGAAGTCTCTTTCCTTCCAGAGTAACCCAAAATCATGAGCCCCTCCAAAAGCATATTGGCAATCGGTGTAGATGTTAACAGACAGGTCTGTGCTAAGCTCACATGCTCTTGTCAGTGCTATCAACTCAGCTGCCTGAGCTGACTTCTGTGGGATGCGAGCTGTCTCAACAACCGTCTGAAGTGTCGTAATTGCATAAGCAGCTGATGTTGTGCCATCGGGCAGCTTCAAACAAGACCCGCCAACCCACAATTCCCCATCAACTTCAGAAAGAGGCATGTCTTGTAGGTCAACCCGACCCTTTGTCTGTTCCTCAGTAAGGAATATACAATCATGAGACTCTTGTGACTGAGACTGAGTAGCTGGAAATGGTAATAGTGTAGCGGGGTTTAAAGTCGAACATCTTTTCAGTGTGATATGAGGGGCCAAGAGTGTCAATTCATATCCTGTCAAGCGAGCACTAGTTAAATGCTGCGTTTTCGTCTGATTTAAAAGGACATCGACTGAATGAGGCACTAACACAAGCAATCTGTGTGATAAGACTATTCCCTCACTTTGACGTATGGACACAGCTGTTGCTGCCACCGCTCAAAAACACCCAGGCAACGCACAGGCGACTGGATCAAGGACAGCTGAGAAATATGCACAAGGACGTTGCTTATCACCGTGTGTCTGTATTAAAACTGAGAGAGCGCAACCATCCCTCTCGTGTACATAAAGTGTGAAGGGCTTAGTGTAGTCTGGTGTTCCTAATACTGGTGCAGAACACAGAGCTTGACGTAACTACTGGAAAGCATCCTGACATTCAGCAGTCCATGGGAGGGGCATCGGAGTGTCTTTAGTCAAAAGGGCCAACAAGGGTTTAACATTGTGAGAAAAGCTAGGGATCCACTGCCTACAGAAGGAAGTAAGGCCAACCAGTGCACGAACATCCTTCTGAGTACCCGGCACAGGCGTGTCTAAAATAGCTTGAATGCGATCTGGTGTGAGTGCACGTCCTTCCTTAGATAGGAAGTGACCTAAATAGGTAACCTGCTGTCTACAATATTGCAATTTCTTCAGAGAAACTTTGTGATGATGAGATGCAAGGAATGATAGTAATGACAGCGTTCCTTCTTCACACTGGCCAGGGGTATCAGCAGCCAACAAGATGTCATTGGCATATTGTATGAGAGCCACCTCTTTTGGTACAGAAAAAGAATCAAGCTGTCTTTTCAATGCCTGGCTATAAATGCTAGGACTCTCTGTATACCCCTGTGGACCTCTACAAAATCTGAAGGAACGATTATTCAGAGTGAAGCCGAACAAATAGCGGCTGTCAGGATGAATAGGTATCGAGAAGAAAGCATTCTTCAAGTCGATTACACTGAATGTAGTTGCAGTCGGAGGAACCATAGTAAGAAGTGTCGTGATGTCAGAGACTACTGGGTATTGGGGCACTACAATCTTATTAACCTCTGGTAAGTCAATGATAAACCTGTATATTTTAGTATCAGGGTCTTTCTTCAGAATGGGAAGGATAGGACTATTACAGATATTGTAAGGGACTTCTTCCATAACCCCCACTCTAATCAGATCTTGAACAATACGTATCAGTGCCACTTCACCTTCTCGAGATATTTTATATTGAGGCAGTTGAGGCAATGAAACACCCTCCTTTACTTGAATATGGACTGGTGGGATAACCATTAGTCCCACATCGATATCTGATGTAGCTCACAAGGTACTAGGTAGTGATGCCAAAGCAATATCTTCTCTAATGAGACAAGACTTCTCAACCATAGGATAGTTATCATTCAAAATAACACGCACACCTTCTGGGGAACAACGTATCATAGCATGAAAATGTTTGAGCATATCGAGACCCACAATGTTGTCCGGCGTGTTAGGGGAAAGCAGAAAAGGACATGCAGCAGAGAACTTATCAACATGAAATGCAAGTGGCTGTGACAGTGGGATAAGGGAAGGTATCCCATCGAATCCTATCGATGTTATCGTTAAGCCAGACAGAGGAGCCCTAGGAACCAATTGTTTAGACAGAGCGCTACGAGTAGCTCCAGTATCAACCAGAAACCGATCAGTAGAACCCAAGATGTTTGCATCGACATAGGGACCCTTCTGATCTACTGGGACTTCAACTGGTTCCTTACCCCATCCTAGGCATTCCTATGCGTAATCACAATCCTTGGGAATATCCATTGAATAATCAGACATTTGATATTGATTCCGCCTTTCAAAAGTATTAGAAAAATTTGGATCGTGTGCAACCGCCTCAAATCTAGGACGACTATCCATGCCTCCCCTATTGCCTGAATTCCCGGGACAACCTCTCATATTTCCTCTACCTCGCTGATACTGCTGACCGCGCAAAAGGGGGCACTCAAAACGCCAATGTCCAATCTCCTTACAATAAGCACACTGATCAGAAGACAAAGTTGCTCGAGGGAAAGGGGGTGCACCAGGACGATACATAGCACGTCCTCCTTTACCACCACCTCTAACTGATGGACCATAGACTTTAGCCAACATAATTTTTGTCTCTAAATCCTTAATCTTTTTATCCTCCTTGCCTTTCGCTTCCAATTCCTGACGCTCATAATACTGGGCCATAGTCAAAAGGGAGACAGGGGAAGACGTAGTCCATGAACTCTCACTGGCCTTTAGGCGACTAGCTATTTCTGGCAACATGTTCGCTACAAATTTGTCAACGAACAGATGCTTGCCTGTGTCATCAGTCAATGACTGCCCACTAATGTCATGGAATGTCTCCTCAAAATGTGTAAAGAAATTAGAAACTGATTCGTCCACTTTCTGCGTACAAGACGCTAATATAGTCCAATCTATCTTTTTAGGAGGTATAAGAGTTTTCAACTTAGTTATTATGGCCTTTGGGAGGTCTAATATCTCTTGTTGCAGTTTCTGTGCAGGTTTCCTTGCTGCATCTATTCTCTCCAATTCCACCCAAATATCTCCGAAAGCCATGTGGTCATCTACTTTCCGAATTGATCGCAACATATCAGGGGGCAAAATAAGCCCCAAAAACCTGTCAATATCAGGCAAAGTCATAGTGCAAGAACTAATAGCCCCTTCAACATCTTAATAAAAAGCAGCCGGATTTTTCCGGGGGGCAAGACAAAGCAGCTTTAAGAGCCATAACATCCGCTCTACTCCGAGGAGTATAAACCCAATTGTAAACAAAATATCCCTTTGCATCAGTTGAATCTTTTTCTGTCACATGTACCCGCACCCCTAGGAGGAACATATAAAGTCGCAGCTTCACACATTGGTTTCCCATGAACTACAGAAATATGGGTTTCCTTATCTGTCCCTGTATCTTCATCATGTGGCACAGGGGTCTGAACTGTTTGTTCAGCTGGAACTGTACCAGCTGTATTTTTCTCCTCTCGCAAACGGAATGCATCAGTTGATAGTTTAACCACTCATCTAATTAAATCGGCCACCTGGGAAGGGAGAAAAAGACCATCATTCAATTGTTTATGATCAGATTTTATATCAGCAGGCTCTAGATCATCGGAATATTTCCTAAAACTAAGTATTACTTCCCCTGTAAACGACTCTGCAAAATATAACTGCTCTGATTCTGGTCATTGCTGAACCATCACTATAAGGTCTGGAGCAGAGGTGGGACCGCAAGCTGCTTTACGAGCAGTGGATCTAAGAGTGACCGCACGCTCGGCAGACAGCAGAGAGCGTATACTTTCTACATCTATCCCTTTCTGACCTGAGAGAGATGCATGGACATCTAAATCGTCCTCGGGCAGAGGGAAAAGTATATGGAGGCGGAGATCGACCGAACAAACTTGAGTCATCCTGAGGTTTATTAAGGACAGGATAAAGGGGGCGCCGGACAGGGTATTGGCCATTTACCTCTAGACGACGCTCCCTAGCCTCTTTCTCTTTCATTTCCTTCATCTCTTTATTTTTCAGTTCCAGCGCTTTCATATAGATATTTTTGCGCTGTTCTTTATCTGCTATAGCTTGCTCTGTTCTCACTCTCTCATGCGCTTCTTTCTCCCACATTCGTACACAGTTAAACATATCTTGTCTGCTTTTATGCTTGAACACACATTGTTCCACATACTGAATCTTTCTAAGATCAAATGACCCATTCAGTGGCCATCGTAAATCAGGATCCTTTCTTGTGTATTTATTCCACAATGCACTATACATTATGGAAGAAATACAGTTTTTAACGTACATGTACCTATTCGGTGTCCCTTCAGGGAGAGGCAGCTGACTTTGTTCTAAATCCATTTTGGTACCTCCAAAAAAGCAACACATCCTACGAAGCGTGCTAGAAACAGGCTTGTCACAAATATTATAGTGAATATAATATTATAACAAAAGGGTACTAATCACAAATACAGTACTGTTCCAAATATTGAAAAGGTCGAGAAAAATCTCCTCATTGCCTGCCTATGTATGTTGCAACGTACATATTACCCAAATTAAGCCAGAATCTTGGCCAAGAACACCAGAAATCAAGAGTGCCGCTATGGTGACCTTACCAAACAAAAGTCTCCAGCCTCCAACTGCCAAGTTCTGAATTTGACCTAATGGTCACTGTAAGATGAACGCCAAAGGGATCTCAGCCGGGACCGGCCACAACCTGGAGGGTCAAATCGGGAAAATCGGAAAAGCACTTTGGTCTGCAAAGACCAGGGTCTCCACGTGCAGCGTACGTCCTCAGCGAGATTCCAAACCTCCGTCAAGACCATTCCATCGGGCAGCCTCGTCTCCGATGAGCCCCACGTGACGGGCACCAATTTGTGGAAGTGAGCCTTTTCAGGGGGCCACCAGTGCAAGGGTTCGCCCTTCTTCGTCCTTTAGTCCTCAGACCTACAAAATAGAGATTGGCACGGAAGCTGTAACATCAAAACAATAGTTTATTATCACTCATGAGTGGGACTCCATCGATACAGAACCCACAGGCAATGTATGAGGCAGTACAAGGAGTACAGAAACCAGGGGGTTTTCATATGCATTAGCTGCATTGTCAGCATGAGACCAAGGGGAGGTACTGGCACGTACAAGAATAGTTATTGACTAACATGGGCATACAAACATGTCTTGGTCAGCAAAGTGGGAGGGGAGACATTTCTGTTTGCATCAGTTAAAACAGCCTGATATTTACAAACTAAGACAGGTGCATTCTGGCAGCTACAGGCCTTTCTGAGCATGCGCAAGGCTCTGGCTCAGCACTGAAGAAGTTAATTATAGTTGATGACTCAAGCGAAATACAAGGGCAGGCACCAGTGAAGACGGAAGAAGCATGGTGTCCCTCACTATGTACGAGATCTCGCGAGATCTCAACATAGGATCCTTGTCATGAATCATGTGGTATGGGGCGCTGCCTATAGATAGCGCGTTCTCCATTGCCACGGTTCTTGGCTTTGTTTCTCCAATCGGGACATTGTATGGCTGTCCCTGGAATTTTGACTTCCTGTTTTACCCACGCAGCATCCCTGCCATGTACCTTGCAGTTACCAGTCTTGTGCCACTGCTGTTCGAAATTGGCCCGCTAAGACTGTCTCCTTGCCCTCAGGAATCCTGTATCTTGGTACACGTAAGTTCCTACCACAGCTTTTTGGATTTGCTCCTCGCTACCTTCTGGCCGGATTTGGCCAGCAACGCTTGTATATAAAACTATTTTTCTTGGTCCGTCCACTGTACGGTAGGTATGCAGGTTTAGTTTACTTAGTTCAAATGTTGTTTTTTCCCATCCCTTTTTCCTAGCATTTTCACCTATGTGTTGCTCCTGATTATCCCTTGGCTAAATTTCAGTGGTGGTCGGCACGGCTCGCGGGGGGATTGGAGGGGACGCAATGTAAAATGTCTTTTTTTTAAATTAACGCTTACCTTGCCACCGAGTCACGCGTCCCTCTGATCCTGCTCTCCTCCGTCGGACTTTAGGAACAGGAAGCACAGCCAGGGTTGGTTGAATGACGTTACAATGCATGCTTTTACCCCGCATGCCGTTATAACGCAAATTTTTACCCTGACTTGCTGTCGGGGTGCACTAGATGTTGGACTAGTATAATTTACTATTCCAACTCCAGTGTGGGGAACAGTAGGAAAGGTGTTGGAGTTAAATCCAACACCTTATACCCCCTGTAACAAGCCATTTGCGTTGTAACCGCATGCGGGGTAAAAGCATGCGTTGTAATGCATCCGTTCTAATGGCTATTTCCAATCTGGGACCCCTGACCAATCACAACGCAACAATGCAGCTTTGTGATTGGTAAGCACCCAGATTCCCCTGACCAATCACAACGCCACGTTGTGATTAAAAGCAGTGAGGCAACGCTCTTTCGCCATAGCGTAGTCGCCACTGCTGCATTTACAGACAAAACAAAAGTGACCCCGCACCGAGCAAAAAAAATATATGTATCTCTCTATAGTATTTCTAGATATCCTAGTATGTCATAACAACAAAGAACTTAGGGACATTTACCAAGCCAGGCGATACAATTATCGCCACTTTAGCGGCAGAAATCTGCTGCTAAAACGGCGATAATGGGCTTGATAATATGCTCAATGGAATTTCAATTGAAGCCCATGTTAGATGTCCTTCACATCTAACATGGGCTTCAATTGGAATTCCATAGAGCATATTATCAAGCCCATTATCGCCGTTTTAGCGGCAGTTTTCTGCCGCTAAAGCGGCGATAATTTTATCGCCTGGCTTGATAATATGCCCCATAGTATCTCAATAAATAGCTTCCCAGAAAAACAAGTTTGACAATCGCACAACTTGATTATAAACAATTTATTCTTTTTTGACTTTCATTCGAAGACACTTTATTCTTTTAAAACATCATGAAATTGCTTGCCGCCAACGCGTTTCATCCCTCATGGGACTTCTTCAGGGCTTACTCAAAACTTTTTGAATGACGATTCATGCCACACGCGAAAATAACAGCAATGACGGAACCAGTTATTGGTAAGACAGATATAAGGGTTTGTGTTCTTCACAATCTAGTATCTTGCTATTAAACCGCAATGCTTTCCAAAAATCTGTTCCCAATGGTTCGTCAATGGTAAAACGATCGGATTATTTGTAGAAACGATAAAGCATCCAATGTTGTCAGCGGTGTGTCCTATACTGGGCATATTCTTCCTAAGCACTTCATGTCACCATAAGTAATTAGCCATAATAAGGTCCATTAGTGGTGGGCATATCTCGTGGCTTTCCCGGCGCAAACATTCCTCCGATTTCGTGCATAATTGGTTTTGTTCCGATCAATGTCCTCTTACACACTGCTGGATGAACTTGTGTGTTCTGGCAGTGATGCTGTTGGTGTCTGTCAACTAAACGATGATGCATCAGGAACGTCAGTGGATTCCTGCTGCAGAGTCTTTGCTTGAGGTGTCTGGGCACTAAAATGACCAATCTGCCGGGGCTGGAATGGCGTCTATGATGTTGGTGACGTTATCCCCTGAGTCCGCAGTGCCTTGTCGGTGGAGCCGCTTCTTGACCATCTCTTGTGCGAGGAACCATGGGTGCTGGAAATGTCGCTGAGGCCCTTGTGCGGGGCTCCCACAATACTGTGTGAACTGTGCAGGGATGCTTGTGGGCCGCCTGGGGGCCACTGCAGGAGACACTGACAGGATCCGACGACATTGTTCGGGCAGCCACCCGGGTGTGTGACTAGATGGTTGGTGGGCTTGCCAACAGGACACAGGGGCACATGGACTCTCAGATAGCCCCGGGATATTTGGTCCCATTCCAATGGGAGTGCCTCAATCTCTTGGGTCTTCTGCAGGTGCAAGGCTCCACCCCGGCGACGATGTCGCTCCTTGGTCGAATGGGGTGATGCACATGGCAGTGATGTTGTGGTTGGCATTGAACCTGGACGATAGGTGGTGGCGACTTGCTGGGAGACAGGATGTCTGGAGGGACTTCGCAGCAACGTATCTTCGTCTTGCTGAGGCTGTTCTTCACCCATGGCAACTGCGGTCAGGAGCAGGGATGCCGTCCGACTTAGACTGCCGACGCTCAGGACTGGACGGTCGCACTGGGAAGCGTTGGAGACGCGGTTCATGCTAGCTGTAGCTTACATTTGGTTCTCCCATTGAGCTGTCTCCAGGGACGTTGGACCGCCTTGGTGGCTGTCTGGTGTCTCTGGGTGCACTCTTGTCTTGTGGTGGTGCGAGTCCTCATTCTTCTCCCCTCGGTCTTTTCAGCACAACTGTGTTCATCTGGTTCTTCACACTGACGGGATTGTCACTCTTCAGTTCTTCCTCAGGGTGCAGTGGCATGCACCATCTTCAAAACAGGCCAGCAGGGCCTATAAACTTCAACGGTCTCTGGACCATGTGGGCAACACTTCCTGTCTCTCTTCTCTCTCTTTGGTGCTGGGTGGCATTCAGCCAAGTGTTGTGTGTTCCCTCTTCAGGGAGCTTCTTGAAGCCCCCACTCCAGGTGTCCCCTCTTCTGGGAATGCCTTCCTCAGGCAGTAGGGAGCTGAGGTGGTGGTGGCGGCTTACCACTTGGAGTGTGCGACTCTCCTCTTGCCTGTATTGGGCCACTGGCGACTCCATTTTGAGGCAGTGTGGGGGAAGACACTTTTCTCTTCTTTCATGATGTGGCATCTTTCCACATTCTCTTTGCTGTGTTGCGGTTGCTTGCCAGTTGGGGACATGCAGCTCTCCTTCTGCCTGTAATGGGCCTATTTATGACGCAGTGTTGGCTCTGGCCCACTGCAAGGCGGTGCTGGTGCAGTGGAGAAGTAGAGGCTCTCCCTTCTGCATTCGGGCCATGCTAGGCCTTTACTTCCCTCACTTCTCTGGGGGAATGCTGGTTGCCTGGCAGGCAACCAGGCTATTTGTACATAATGTAGTCTTTTGGAGGGTGCTCTTGGCTGGCTCCCTGTATGCTTGATTCTTCTTTTCGGAGAGAGGTCGCTCGCTTCCGGTAGGACATGCTTCTCCTCCTTGTGGACCTCTCGTGGTCCCCGTCCCCTCCTCACGGATCCTCTCGGTGCTCCACTACCTGGATGGAGGATCACCTTCTTCCATCTTCTACGCTTGATGGCGTAGTGCCTGCACTGTTGTGGCGCTAGCTCCTGCCTCGGTTCAGGCATGCTTGGCAGGGTCGGTCACCTAGTGTGATACGCTCAATGCTGGGCCAACAGTCACCATTTGGTGCAGCGGCTGGCCGGCTAGCGCAGCCTCTTCCGTTTAGTAGTGCTTCTTCCTTTCAAGGAGAGGTCTCTCTCTCTTCCTGGCTCTTGCCCATGCTGTCAGGTTTCAGGGAGTAGGCTGCAGCGCAGTTTGACTTCATGGTCTTGGTCCTTCTTCATTGGCGCTCTCTCTTGGCACCTTGTACGCCCAGTCCTCTCTTTTCAGGAACTTCTTCTTGGGCGCTGCCTTTAATTTCACTCCGTCGCCTTTACTGTTCTCCTGGCAGCTTACTTGGCGGGGTAGCTTCGGGGTTCTTTACCTTTGCTGGGGTTCACACTCTCTTCCCTTCAGAGCACTGTGCAGCCCACCTGGGGATGTGTGTTGCAGTTTCCCCATTTGTGGTGGCCTCAGATAGCCACTGGGGGCGTGCACAGCGCATATTTTCCATGTGGCTTCCTGTTTTGTGGCTGGACTGCTTGGGGTTTCTCTGAGCTAGTGCATCGCTGGGCTTCTTGGCACTCTTTCAGCAGGGGTTCCCAGTCTCTCCCCCTTTTCGTGCAGCCACTGAAGTGTAGCCAACACGGGCCTGTGGTGCTCCTCGGTTATTTTTATCTATGCTTAGGCTAGCATGCTATTATTCATAATGGTGGCCTACTGTCACTCGGGGGCATGTGGTGCACTCAGCACTAGTCGTGGCTGCCTGTCTCTCAGCCTCTGCCCTTTGTCCTTGTTTGGCAGTTCAGGGTGCGGTGTGGAACTGTGGCCACCAGGTGGCACTGTGGGTGCTTTCAGAGGGGCCTCAGCAGCTTTCCTCTCGCCGCAGGCCCGTTTGACTGTCTTGCCGCAGGGCAGACAGGAATTGGTGGGCCATGGGGGGCGCAGATTTTCTCCTGGCTCTTTGACACGGGCTGCCAGAGGGCAAGTGCAGTCCCTGCACCTATGAGGGTGCTGTCAGTGGGGGGAAACATTCAGTTTTGGTGCAGCCTCAAGTTCTTGGCCATGCACATCTTTCCTGCGGGGATACAGTACTCACTTGCTGGCAGCAAGTCAAGCAGCTGGACGTCCCTCGTCGGGCCGCAGTACTTTTTGCGCCAACAGACTCCTTTCCTCAGGACCAGGTGAGTGAGGATGGGGGCAGGGAGACATTTACAGTGGTGCTGCAGTTCTGTATTATAGTAACTTCCACCTTCAGGCCCTGATATTAGGCGGTAGTTCTCTGAGCTTCATTCCAAAGACCCTCACCAGTTTCACTGGCTGTGGGCAGCGCTACATGAACTTCCTCGCGCTACTCGCTCAGCCTTGCAGCAGGTGTCTGGCAGTAGTTGCGACGTGGCGTGGGAGATGAGCAGACTCTGTTCTCTCCTACTTCCCGGTGGGGCCAAGATCTCTCCTCTTCTTGGGGCGACGTGTAGGCAGTCACTGGCCTGCTACTACGGGTGTGGGCTTCTCCCAGTGCTGGTGCAGCGTTTTCTTCTGTGCAGGCAGAGGCAGGGTTGTACCACTCACCAGTTGCAGCAGGGCAGCCTGTCTTTACTCGTAGGTTCGCCCGGTCGAGCCATCGCCTTCAAACCTCTCATAAGGCGGTGCTGCGGTGGGCCGCTACTGTGCATCAGTGAGTCGCTCTTACGGGCACTGTGACGTAACGGTGGAGCAAACCAACCTCCATGCAGCATTAACATTGGCACCAGGGATGCCACCAGGGATGCCACCAAAGGGTGCCCTTACGTCCCGCCATGTCGGGAGGACGTTCCTCTTCACCCACTCACTGGGACAGACCGTTTCAGGCGCCTCAGCACATTATGACGGGTACATGCACCGGCAATCCTTATTTTGAGAGTCTTGGGGCACAATCCTTTGACAGCGCTGTCCTGCTCTCGACCTCCGGGCACGGCCGCTGTCACCTTTCCACGTGGTAATTGCTTACCCGGTGGCCTGATGTGCAGGCAGGGACACCTTAGACACAGGCTCCACTTTTTCCCATGGCAAGCTTAAGAGCTGCTGCACACCTACACAGGGGCAGACCCGCTCGTCGCCATTGTAGTGATTTGGGAACTAGGCCCACATGCTACTATAATAAGTGACACGGACACAGGATGATAGTAGTTAACTGGCCACAAGCACGTGCACCCGGGCCCTTTTATTAGCAGGGTCACATCACTTGTGACACCTGTGATGGATGGGTGTGGGGTGCACGTGTGTCCACTCCCACAAGGGTGTGGCTGACCGACTCAGTGTCTGCTGAGACACTAGAATGTCTCCAGCACTACACTACCGTATCCAGGACGGTCAGTGACAAAGAGGGGGCATCCCCAGAGTAGAACCGTTCCTCATAGAGTATGCCACGCTGCATTTTGGACGATTGAGCCACAATTAGAAGGGGTCAGAGGGTCCCAGAATTTTGAACCACGACAGAGTGCCAAGTCCCATAATTGGAATTGGGAAGGGACACATGTCCCAGAGTTTGTGTCGTGTATGAGATGGCTGTGTTATATGAAGTCACTCATTATTACAAGTTTGTTGTTGATTGATTGTATGTGAATAAGTCATCCATTGACTTAGTGAATGAATTTGAACCACGACGGAGAGCCATGTCCCATAATAGGAATGGGGAGGGGACATTGGTCCCAGAATTTTGAAACACTGTTGATGTTGTGTATGTGGTGGTGGTTAATGGTTGGGCCACTCATCGGTTTGAGTCGTGCATGAGATGGCTGTGTTTTGTTAAGTCACTCATTATTAGGTATGGTTTGCTGTATTATGTGTGGGAATGTAACACCTATTGTATTGGTGTTTAGGTTTTTGGGTAAGTGTGAGTGGTAGATTTATTGGATGTGCGTGTTGAAGTGTTATGAGGGTGATTGTTTTCTGATCTACGGTGCGCACGTTGTGTCCTGATTTATGTATTGTTTTTAGGTTTGTTCCCCGTATGTTGCTCGTCGTACCGGTCTGGCCAACTGGTGTGATCTATGGCATATGTATGTGGTAGGATGGTGGTTAATTCAGGAAGTGTTGTGATACTTAGGTCAGAATGTGATGTGGTGTGAAATCTGTGTGCGAGATGAGATGTAGTATGATGTGATATGACGTTTCTTTTATGTGAGTTTGATGAGACGTGGTATGGTGTGACGTGGTATGGTGTGACAGGGTATGATGTGGGATGTTTATATTGTAATGCATTATTTTCTTACTATTGGTGCATTGTATTCAATTTCGTGACTATATGTTATTTGCCATATTGTCATTGTTTTATTGTTTCATCTAATTTATTTTACGATGCACTTGTTCCCCGTAAAGAAGGGAGATATGTTGTAACTTATGTTTCCCTGCTGCTCAGCTAGAATGACTGTGGTGTGGAATGTTGGATGGATGGAATGTTGGATGTCTGTGAATGTCAGTTGGGTGTGGGCTGAGCAGCAGGACAGCTGCTCCTGGTGGGGTTTCTCTTGATCACTTAACAACTGGAATAAAGATCTTAACCAATCTACTTAAGAAGATCGGACTATCATTTCATTGATTACAACAACTGCCTTCTCCCCATTATTTTCCCCCTCTTTTCCCCTCAGGGCAAACCGTCCATGCTGCTTATTCAGTGTGGAGGGCTGGCTGGAGTTGAGAGGTAGGACTATCCCCCTTTCTGCAGCTCCTGGTTTACAGGTGAGTGAGACGGCGACATCCAGTATGTTGCAAAAAGTGGTACAAGCTGTACTAATTGGTACTTAGAGGCCATGGGTGGAAAGTGAAAATGGAAAATGAGAAATAAAGAAATACAGATATTAAAACACTGATCAAAATGAACACAATCAGAGCAGAATTAATGAGGCTGTGAAAACCAGTTATATACGGTCCTTACTTGTGTGGATATTGCCCAGACTGCTGGAATCAATTGCCCTGCAAGAATTTCAGAGTATACAGTAAGAAAAGTAGAGTTAGCTGAGCCTCTAAATGCATTCATAAGCGCGCCCCCTTGGTTTATATTAATATTACGTGAATCTTACTGATCCAAGATGGCCACCACTGACGTTGCGATACGTGCCCACGTTGCAGGATGGTGTGGCATACTCGGCCGTGCACGTTGGAGGCTGAAATATGCAGACACAGTGCACGCGTGCCAGAGTGCTGTGGGGGAAGGGCCCGTGAGCCCTGCGCGGGAACCGGGCTCCCTCCACAACATCCGACACTGCAGCAGTGAGAGAAGGGGCGGGGCGAGGATCTGAAGCGAAGGAAGAGCTGTCATACTGGAGCAGGGTAGACGAGTTACATCGGTGGAGGATGTTCCGCGATACATCAGCAGTAGAACGTGGAATCCAGCAAGAGAGTAGACATGTCATGACTGCTCACAGTGCGTGCAGTCAGGCACCCTGTCAGCACGCGCACCATATGAAAATCACAAGAACAGTGCGTGCAGTCAGGCACCCTGTTAGCACGAGCACCATGCAAAGCACAAGAACAGTGCTACAGTGAGCATAGCTTTCCCCTTTTTAAGTTACTTCTGTGTGATATTTCCATGTTTTTATAGAGGATGTTTATGCCATTTCTGTACTGTAAGTTAATAGAACTGATGTTAGGGCACGGAAATATAGAAGTGCATGTACTCATTTGGTCAGAGTACCTGAGAAGAACTAGTACGCTCTCATTGAAAGTATTGCACCAGTACTTAGAGGTTCGGAACAAGTGCAGGTACTCCGTAATTGACAGTTCTGCCCATTTTAAAGCATTACTGGTGACGCCTGTGCAGAGATGGGTGTGTGTGTGAGCGACAGCCCTGTAGGGCCTGGAGCTGTCCTGTGACATGACCACACGGACACCTACATTCCTCCAATTACGAGAGGCCAAGATTCCTCCAGTACAAAACAAAAATCTCAGACTCAATCATTAGGACTGGTGTAGAACTGGAGAACCGATGATAGCTGCAACAGGGTTTTGTTACGCAAGTTCCTTGTTCATCATGATGGTGTTTCATGGTTCAAACACATGCAGAGATGTCCAAGGGGTTAAATGTACATGACACAACAATGTTTCTACAGTTCACAGCTGGCCAACCTTGCTGATTGATACCTTTTATAGTTCATGACTTTTGTCCAACAACTCAATAGGTGCAGCTCTGAAGAAACGTTGCTGGAGTTAGCATTAGTCACGATGCTTGACTTACGAAGATCGTCATTCTCAGATCATCCTCCGAATCCAGTGTCCTTCCATGGAGCAGAGTTGAGTCCATCTCTTTGGTGAAGCCATGTTACTGCATGTGTTAGAGCAGCATGTATTCGCCACTCCAAGGCCACTGATGAGGCACCTCCAAATTTCTTGCGATTCACTCTTTGAGGTGGTTCATTGTCAGAGTGTACTGAAGATTGGATTAGATAAATGGTGGGGTCAGCAGATTTAGCATAGATGGCCGGCTGTCACTTTGGAGTGTTAAGGATGCTTCTTGGCCTTTGGTGTGATATGGCCGGACGCCAGTCAGGTTGTGAGATGTACAGGTGGTAGCAATGTTGCACTTTAAAAAAAAGTGGCAAAATGGTATCACTAGATGGGCCACTCTTAAATAACGTGAATGTCTAAATGTAGGAAGCTGGCTCTGTATATCCTATACCAAAATGCAGTATATTGTGCACAGAGTCCAGTGGAACCCCAAAGGTAGGCAGAGGTAAAATTAGATAGCACCTTACTCTCTATTTGTGGTAGTGTGGGTGAGCAGTAAGGCTTTATCAGAGGGTAGTGTTGAGCAGTTGTACACCCTCAGGCAAGAAATTAAGTCACACTCTCAAAGACTGAACTCAGACCAAGTTGTTTGTATAAAAAATATGTAGTTATTTTATTTCTAGAATCAAGCCAAGCCTGGTGCAGGTAAGTGATGAAATAATACTTTGCAAAATCTTATACAGTGATTTACAGTTGAATGCAGGTTTAAATGCAGTTGGTTGAATTACAGGTAAGTCAACAGTTTGACATTACTTTTTAGTTACTTTATAGATTACTGTGCATGTTACTTTTTAGATCACTTTTTAAATTACTTTTGCTAATCGGTATGATAATCCTAGATAGCACACTGAGACATATCCTAGACAAAAGGTAAGTAATACACTTTTGGTACATTTTCAGTTTTTTAATGTTTCATACAAACTAACTCCACACAAGAATTTTCAAAGAAAAGCAGTCAATGCAATCCTATGGAAGGAAATGAAGTTATCGGTTTGCAGGTAAGTACTGGCTTGTGGGAGTTGGTATTCTGGAGTTAGACCCAGGGTTCCCCCAGGGTCGAGGATGCACTCTCAGAACACTCTCAGCGGCACTTGGGCGGTCGGTTGCCGAGTGCTTAGGCCCAATGTTATCCAATGGAGGATAGGAGGTCCTCCGGTTTGTGGCTGCTCACGAGCAGGACACAAGGTTGTGGGAGAAAAGCCCCTGGTGTTAGGCCCCGGGCAAGGGGGGATCAGTTTTAGCACACAAAGTGCAGCAGCTCAGGGGCGGCTGGGTGCAGGGTGCTGGTTTGGTGTTGGGTGCCCTGTTGTTTTTGATGGGGATTCTCTGGTTGCAACAAACACTGCAGGCTCGGGGACGAAGATCTTCCGGAGGTGCCCACTGGTTGGAGAGGTAAGTTTGGATGCCTGGGGATCCTGGGACACCATCGGTTGGGCCACACAAGGCCGTGGGACGTTGGGTGCAGGGGTGTCTTTAGGCGTCGGGTTTTCTTACTAGCTCCGGTCGCTGTCGGAGGGGGATCCTCCAGAAAGGGTCTGCAGGCGTCAATTGGAGATTCAAGGCATGTCAGAGATCACCAGATCCCAGGTGAGGAATGCCGGGGAAACCTCTTCGTGGTGTTGGGCCACTCTAATTCGGGCCGTGGGCGTCAGGCGTCGGGTGCAGAGTGGTGCAGACTCGTGAATTTGGCTGGAGCCAGAGTCTGTGGGTGAGCAAATCCGGTGCTCACAGGAGACAAAGTCTTGGTTTTTGAAGGCAGGGCAGGTCCTTCGGGTTCTTGAGGGCGCCTGGCTGCAGGACACACTGGGATTTCGCAGGAGGAGTTTGAGGTGCGGACAGGCCGGTAGGGCTGGGGCCAAGTCAGTGGCTGTCCTCCTCTCTTCTTAGTTCAGCTTGGCTTCTTCAGTCTTTCTTCTGGTCGGTTCTTGTCTGAGTAGGCAAGGTTCGGGGTTGCCCTTAAATACTAGATTTAGGGGCGTTACAGGTAGGTAAAGGTCGGGACCAATGGGTCCCTTCCTTGGGGTGGGTACACCCCCTATCATGACCCTCCAGTGGGAGGGGGGCATATGCATCTCTGGTTGGCTGGGTCCCCATCTGCAAGATGGAGGGGACTGAGAGCTGTGCTTCACCTTGCCTCCCCCACCTGAGTGGTGGAGTTGGCAAAGGTGGGCATACCTCCCTTCCTCACTTGGTTTTCCCGTTGATTCTGCCACCCAAAGTGGGGGTCAGAACCGGTGGGGGCCAGTTGCTGGAAGCAGCAAATGGGTGGGGTGGCTCACAAAGGCGGCAAGCCTTTGAAATCTCCCCTTCGTGGACCCTTTCCATCCTGGAGGAGGAGCTTGGCACCTTGTCCCAGGATGTGCATTGTTTCAGACCCCCAAGAGCAGCAGGCTCTCGACCCATAGCTCCAGAAACATGTCTGGTGGTGGCAGCTGGCAAGCAGCCACCTATCCAAGACACTAGTTAGGTCGTTTTTCAGGGGGCAGCTCTAAGATGCTCTCTGAGTGCATTTTTCATTAAATCCTACACTGGCATCAGTGTGTGTTTAATGTGCTGAGAAGTTTGATAACAAACTTCCCAGTTTTCAGTGAAGCCATTATGGTGCTGTGGAGTGCATAATGACAAACTGCCAGTACCATATACTCTTAATGTCATTACTGCACTTACAATGTTTAAGGATTGGCCTAGACACTGTAGGGGTACAGGGCTCATGCACCTGTATCCCCACCCATGGGATAGTGCACCCAGCTAGAGGGGTTGCTGACTTATGCCAGGGCAGTGGGTTGTAGGCATGGCACACAGGGATGTGTGCCATGTTGACTCTTCACTTTGGTCTGCACCAAAACACGCAGCCTGCAATCGCAGTGTGTGTAAAGGAACAGGGCCTCTAAGGGTGGCACAGTAAGTGCTGCAGCCCTAGATGCCTTCCCTGGCCACAGTGCCCTTGGTACATATGGTACCATTTACAAGGGACTGACGTGGCCAAAGAGTGCCAATTGGGGTTTGTCTTAATGCAGTTTTAGTGAAAGAACATACACCCAGGGTACCTGGTTGGCAGGAACCCAGGGCACACTCAAAGTACATTAACAGTTTGGCAAAAAGTGGGGGCAACCATGCAAAAAGAGGGCCTTTTCTTACACTGGATTGTCGCTTGTTGATGTTGGAAGGATTTACTTCACAATGAGACACCTAAGATGATGATTGCATAGTGAAAACTAACCTTTTCACAGTTGCAGAGTAAGTGTTGTAACTTCCACATGTGATTTCCTATCTGTAGTCCACAAATTTCTTGTGGTTGTTTTATGGACCTCAGGTCTGCTATTGCTTCTGAAGGTGCTCTTTCTGATGGTAGCAAGATGAACTGCATATTCAGGAGGGTCTGTAAGTATTTGCTGCTAGACTTCTTTGGCCTGTACAAAACAATGGTGGGTCTTGGTGTGGTTGCCAAGACGTACAAGGTAGCGAGTAACGGTATATGAACAGCTGCTGTGGGAAACTAGGGGTACAAACTTTGCTGCACGTGGGAAGCTTATATCTGATAGTGATATCTAGCCGCAGATTCCTTACCTTTGAATTTCCCAGGTGTCAAACTGGATCGGGAAGATTTTTCTTCGAGCGATACCCCTGTACGCCAGTAGGTGACATCAGTCGGCTCCGCATGGCGTCGTCTGCATCAGAAGTGACATCTGCCTCACTTATATAAGCGTCACCTCAGTGCATTTACATCACTTCTTTTCTTTCCTTTCCGCGCCAGTCAATGCTAATCTGTGAAAAGAGCTACCCTCTGTCACTTTTTGACAAGATTTTTTGACCTTTTGTTGACCTTTTTTTGGTGTGTAGGAAGTCATGTTTAGGAAGACTTCAGGGTTCAAACCGTGCAGCACCTGTCACAGCGCCATGTCAGTGATGTACCCGCATTTGGTTTGTATGTGGTGTCTGGAGTGAGACCACAATTTGAAGTTGTGCTCTGACTGCCGGGCCATGGCTCCCAAGGCTTTGAGGGAGCAGTTCCTAAAGCTGCTTGCGGCCCAGCAGGCGACACCGCATTGCTTGACTCCTCAGAGGTCATGGTCCCAGTCGCGAGAAAGGTCTCCCTCCTCCCCTTTCATTGGCTGACGGAGGAGCCTTGGCATTCAAGCCTCATTCTCTGGAACATGCGCCTGGGTCTCCCCGCTTTTCCTGGAGCCTTATTTCTTGATTGGCCTTACCCTTCCAACACGCCTTTGGGCGCTGGGAGTTAGATGAGGGGTCCAGCGGGTTCTGTGCCAGCAGTTCTGGCCCCAGCACCGAGGGCCCTCCATGGATCCAGGAATGGATCCGGACAGGCACAGGTTGTGCCATTGCGACCTTCCCCAACGTCAATGCTGCTGATACCACTGGTGCCCAACGACGTCGTCAACCCCCTTCTGATTCCCAATGACCCAGAGCCAGTTCCGCATCGACCAACACTGATTCTGGAGCAGACAGGACATTCAGTTCTTAGGTCACTTCCTGAACCTTATTCTAAAGGGCTAGAAATGGGAGAAGATTAAGAGGGGTCGTCGGACCCTTTAGAAGACCAGCCTTACGAGGAAATGGACTGGTATGAGGAATTGGGTGAGGCCAGGGGACTGGATTCTTCTCTAGATACTGGCATGCTTTCTCCCTCTACCGTGGCTACAGAGGAGGGAGTGTCTTATACTTTGGTGGTGCGAAGGGTGGCTGAGGTCCTTGACCTTCAGCTTTCTTCAGTGGCAGTTAAGATTAACATCTTGAAGGAGGTGCTTCAGCCAGAGGTTTCCTCCTCGGAAACCATGCACCCATTTAATGAGGCCCTCACGGACGTGCTACTGGGGACCTGGTCAAAGCCCAGCACAATGACTCCTGTGAATAGGATGGTTGTCCGCCGCCATCGTTTTGCTCCGGGTGACCCAAACATCCTCGCTACCCACACTACCCTGAAGAGCTTGGTAGTCCAAGCCTCTATGTCCCATGACACATTCCCTTTCACTCTCCTGGACTGGGAATCCAAGAGGCTGGACAGTTGGAGCAAGAAAAATTTTTCTTCCACTAGCCTTGCATTGCGGTTGGTAAACACTGCATGCTTATTGGGCCGTTATTCCCACTCTTTGTGGGAAACGGTTGCACAAGTGCTGCCACAAGTCCCGGAGGAGGCGTGGACCATCCTTACCCAACCAGTATCAGATGGGAGAGACGCAGCAAAGTTTGCCATTAGCAGTGATTTAGACACAAACAACTCCCTGAGCACAGCAATTTTATCAACCGTGGCTGTTAAACACCACGCCTGACTGAGAACATCTGGCTTTTCAGAGGATTCCCAGGCCTTGCCCAAGGACATGCACTTTGATGGCACCCGTCCCTTCAGAGACAAGGCAGACACAGCGCTGGATCGCTTTAAGGACTCACGAGCTACAGCCAAGCCCTTGGGCCTCTCAGTGGCCGCACGTCCTCAGTCTGTCTTTTGTGGCTATGAAAGGGGCTTACAGCCGCGCCAGTCATTTCCCACCCACAAAGCCACGCAAGTTCCACAACCCCTGCACGGTTGAGGGCTCGGCTAGTTCCGAACACATGGATCGGGCGGCAAGAGGTCCGGTCAAACCACTACCCCCTGGCAGCTTCAGACTCCCAACCCTCCTAGTCTTGCCCTTCCAGACCATGGATGGCCAGTTGGTGGCAGGATCCGCCATCGCCTCCACCACTGGCAACACATTACATCAGGCAGGTGGGTCCTCCAGATAGTCTGAAGGGGCTACTCCCTCCCCTTTGAGACCATCCCACCCTCCATGCCTCCATCCTACAAACCCCGTATGGAGGATCATTTGATTTTACTCCCAGGAGGAGGTCATGACTCTCTCGGCCAAAGAGGCCATCGAGAGTGTTCTGGCACCAAAGTAGGCTGTGGTTGTTATGGTCCTGAAAAAGGACCAGGGCCTTCGTCCTATCCTAGGCCTATGAGCCCTCAACTACTTCCTCAAAAAGGAAACATTCAAGATTCTCACATTAGCTCAGGTCCTGTCTGCCCTGGACCCAACAGACTCGATGGTAGCGTTGGACTTGCAGGATGCCTATTTTCACATTCCTGTCCTGCTGTCCATCGGCGCTACCTACGGTTTACGGTTGGCTGTGAGCATTTTCAGTTCACCATCCTCACTTTTGGCATTACCAGCGCCCCTCGGATGTTCACCAAGGTGATAGCGGTGGTCGCAGATCATCTTTGCAGATCAGGTGTGCCAGTCTTCCTCTAGCTCGCCCCAGGCTGCCGTATCCCACTTCCATACTATGGCGGACCTCCTGCATTCGCTGAGGTTCACTATCAGCTTGCCGAAATCACACCTGACTCCCTCTCTGATGCTCCTTTTCATTTGGGCAGTTTTGGACACAGTGCAGTTTCCGGCATTTCCTACCAAACGGAAAGTCCAGGATATTCAGGCTACGATTCCAATATTTCAGCCTCTATCATGGACTTTTGTGAGAATGACGCTCTGGCTGCTTGGCCTCATGGCATCCTGCTAGTGATGCATGTCAGATGACATATGCGGACTTTGCAGTGGGGCCTGAAGTTCCAGTGGGGTCAGCAACAGGGAAATGTCTCCGACATGGTCCAGATCTTAGAGGGAACTGCACAAGACCTGCAATTGTGGCTGACAAACTGTAATTGGGTCAGAGGTACACCCCGCTCCCTTCCCCAACCATATCTCCTAGTAGTGACAGATGCGTCACTCCTGGGATGGGGCGACCATCTGGGAGAGGTGGAGAACAGAGGACTCTGGTCTCCGGCGGAATCCAGATGCCACGTCAACATGCTGGAGCTCAGAGTTATCCATTTGGAATTGAAAGCCTTTCTACCCTCCTTCAAGGGAAGGCTAGTGCAGGTGTTCATGGATAACACCACCGCCATGTGGTATTGCAACAAACAGGGTGGGTTGGGGTTCCCTGTGTCTCTTGACTAGGCAGGAACAGCATGTCATATCCCTGGTGGCTCAACACCTGGCAGGTTATCTGCACGCCAGGGCGGACAAACTCAGCTGTCAATGCCTAGTGGGGAAAGCCTTGGTTAGATTTGTTCGCCTCTACCAAGAATGCAGAATGTCAGCAGTTTTGCGCTCTGGTGTTTCCAAGGCGGCTCTCGCTCAGACGCTTTTCATCTCAAGTGGAGCTCAGGGCTCCTGTACGCCTTTCCGCCCATACCACTCCTGCCCAGACTTCTCAAGAATATCAGGAACGACCAGCCCCCAGTCATTCTTGTGGCTCCGGACTGGGTATGGAGAGTCTGGTATCCCGAGCTTCTCCAAATGGGCATCGATCCTCTGATCAGGCTGCCTTTTCAGGAGGATCTTCTGTAGCAGTAGCATGGGAGGCTCGTCCACCCGAACCTGTCACCTCTACGCCTTCTTGTGTGGAGATTGAGCAGCCACAGTTGATAGCCTTCAACCTTCCTGCCGAAGTTTGTAATGTTATTTTGGCAGCCAGGCGTTCCTCCACCAAGAACGTGTACGCCTGCTGATTGAACAAATTTGTAATATATTGTACAGAAAAGTCTATTGACCCTCTGTCTGATTCCCATTCTGATGTTTTGCTTTTTGTTTTTACCCTTGCCCAACAGAAGTCTGTTCTGGACATTCTGAAAGGGTATTGTAGTATCTAGCAGCATCTCATGGAAGCCTGAGATGTTGCTAGGTGCTTAGAATGTTAGGCTCAGGGAAAAGGCAGTTGAGACCAGAGCCTGAACGATGTACAAGCTGTTTGTGGATGGGGTCTTTTATCCTGGATTAAACTTCTTATTCAACTAATTCACATTGTTTGGAGTTGGATTCTACATTTTGGCGACAGAAGGATGGGATTGACAAGCTTGTTTTAAGGAGGAAAAGATAAAGGGAGAAAAAGGACCTCAACACTTACATTTTTTTTTTGGGTGAGAAAAAACATCGTTCCTTATTTTGTTTAAAAGGAACCTGAATTTGATTTGATGGTTCTGACGAACTATGGCTTGGCAGCTTGGTACTTGCTAACAACGTTCGTGGCTGCTGTGTTGTGACTTTCAACCGTGATAAGTGCCTAACGAGTGAAGGCTGGGCTTTATTTGGCACCACTCATCAAGGATTTTATTGGTTGCAAAGACCTGCTTTAGCGTGAGAAGGGACGTTTCTGTGGGGAAGGCATACTTTGTTGTTGTTCGTTAAAAGCTTCAACGCTTCAAAACGGAGTCTCCTTACCGCGGGGCCTTTCTCGAGCTGCTACCATAGCTACCGCTCCACACCTGGAAGCAACGAGCGTCATCAAGCGTCAGTGCTCTCTTGGATGCGCGAAGCAGAGTCATCGCGCATTGGGCCGTGGAACGCAAGTGTGGAACGCACAACGCTGTATCCTGGTTACGGAGACAAACGTCAGCGCTCTCTCAGACGCGCGAAGTGGAGTCATCGCGCATTGGGCCGTGGAACGCAAGTGTGGAACGCACTATCTTCGTGCACTCAGACAAGTGGTGTAACAGTGGTGTAACAGTGGTTCGCACACTTCCTTACAGCGCGAATCACGCTCGTTTTTGGCTATCTGTGGCTGAGCACTTCCTGTCACCCCAGCAATCCGCAGACTGTTGACTTTACATCAAAGGTAAATTTTTTTTTTTTTTTCTCGACGCGGTTTCCAGCGCCTCGCAGGCCTCACGAAGTGATTGATGTACCAGGCAGTAAACAGTTTTGATTGCGTGTCACTTCAGTGATACGCACACTATCAAGGTACTATTGTGGCTGTGTTAACCACAAGTTTACGAGCGTGTCACTTCAGTGATGCGCACACTCTGAAGGTACTTTCGTATGTGTCTCATTTCAATGATACACACACTGGGAAGCTTATATTAGAGCTGTCAAACAGTACTTTAAGACTATCAGAAGCTCTGCAGTGCTTAAGTGGTTTATATTGATGGAACCAGATGAAAAGCTCTTTGTTTTGCCTTGTGATCCCAGATGTTATTGATAAAAATACTAGGGTGAAATAGTAGAGGGACAGATTTTTTTTTGTGTTTTTGTGAAAAAATTTTGTTTAAAAAAAAAAAAGGGGGAAGGTGAGATTCAGGTAAGAATTTGAAGTTTTCGCATTTGAGGGCTAAGTGCAAACATGCAGAACGTAACGGCACCCCCTTTCTTCCTCTCCACCCCGGGAGATCCACCCATAAAGTGGCAAAAATGGCGGAAAGTCTTTGAAAGATATGCCAGGGTGTGTGGAGCCTCCTTGAGTGCCGAAAGGAAAACTGCATTATTGCTTCATTGTTTGGGGTCGGAAGGTCAGGAGGTATTTGACCATCTCCCGGAGCTAGTGGATAGGAATTTGAACGAATATGAGTTATGTGTAGCTATGCTTGATAAACACTACCTACCGAAGGTAAGTACGATACTGGAAAGGTATCATTTCGGTAGGAGGTCACAAATGGAAGAGGAAAGCATAGAAAATTACATTACTGCTTTAAGGAAGTTAGCCTCTTCGTGCAAGTTTGGTGCTACCCTAGACGAACGTATTAGAGATCAGTTTATGTTAGGGTGTAACATTGAACGTGTTAGGGAAGAACTTTGGCAGAAAGACGAGCCAAACTTGGAAGATGTCTTAATCATTGCAAAAAGGATTGAGCATTCATTGAAGTGTGTAGAGGTAATAAAGAAGAATGGAGAGAAAAAAGACAAAGATTCGGTACAAGCAATAAAAGAAAATCCTAAAACTAGCAATGAAAAAAGGGATCATTTTAAGAAAGGTGTCCCTAGTGGAACTGCGGTAAAGTTCGATGCTTCTAAAGTGACATGTTTTCGTTGCGGTAAAATAGGTCATTTAGCAAATGATAAACAATGCCCCGGGTGGAGAGCCACGTGCAGTAAGTGCAAAAGAAAAGGGCATTTTACCGTGGCATGTAAAGAGAGAAATTCTAAGGGAAAGGTTTCTGAAATATATTTTGATGTAGAGGATACTTGTGATTCTTCTAGTGAGGTTGACTGTGGACAGATTCAAATCCAGGCAGTTCAGACTGAGGAAAACAAGAACTGCCCGACTGATGAAATATGTGTTGAAGGCAAGGCTACGAAAGTACTTTTTGACTCTGGTGCTAAAATCACCATAATTTCAAAAGAGTTTTATGTAAAAGAAATCAAAGATAAAATCAGAATTTACTCACCAGACATTAGATCATTTGCTTATGGAGGTGAACCCATCAAGTTGTGTGGGTACTTTTGGGGTTTAATTGAGTATAAAAATAGACTTACCAGTGGGAAAGTTTATATATCACAAAAAGGGGACAGCATTTTAAGCTGGTTTCACCAGAGAGACCTTGGTGTCATGCTAGATCCAAATTCGTCTCCACCTATTTTATTAAAAGAGAATTTTAAGTCTGCATATGTGGCCAAGGTGGATGCAAATTTTGAAAATCAATTTTTGGGTATGCTAACAGAACGCTTTCCCAAAGTTTTCAGCAGTAGCTTAGGCTGTCTTAAAGGTTACACGCATCATATTCGGCTGGTGGAAGGCGCCAACCCGGTGTCTTGCAAGGTCAGGAGTATTCCGGTGGCCGTCAGGGATTTAGTCCAGGCAGAATTGGAAAAATTGAAAAGAGAGGGAATTATTGAAGAAATTGAAGCAACACAATGGCTAGCTCCGGTCGTAGCCGCGAAGAAGGCGGATGGCTCTCTTCGTTTATGTGTGGACCTTAGAGAACTAAACAAGTGTGTGGTAGTCGACAAATATCCGTTACCAAAAATAGCAGACATGTTGATGTTGTTAAAAGGGGCGAAAGTTTTCAGCACAATAGATCTCAGGTCTGCGTACCATCAAATCAAACTGGATGAGTGTTCTAGAGACTTAACAGCGTTTATCACGCCGTTTGGGACGTTTCGTTTCTTGAGACTACCATTTGGGTTGGTCTCGGCAGCCTCGGTGTTTCAGAGGGCACTGGAATCTGTTTTGAAGGGACAACCTGGTGTCAAGGTTTATCAAGATGACATTTTGGTTTTTGGTACAGATGATAATGAACATGATGAGAGAGTATTACAGGTTTTGAAAAGTTTAGATCAGTCGGGATTGACGGTCAAAGTGGAAAAGTGCAAGTTCAAGAGAAGATCGATAGATTATCTAGGTCACACTATTGGAAATGGAGGTGTATTACCTAAGGAAAGCCTAGTAACTGCCATTCGAAACATGCCATCTCCAAGCAATAAAGAGGAGTTATTGAGTTTTTTGGGCATGGCCGAATTCTATAGTAAATTTATTAAGAATTTTGCTTCCCTCTGTGTTTCAATGAGAATGTTACTGCATAAAGGATGTGAGTTTGTTTGGGATGATAAGTGTGAAAAGGAATTTTGTTCACTCAAAAAGGAATTAGATCAAGCGCCCAAACTCAGCAGTTTTGACCCGGACAAGAGATCGGTATTAGTCACGGATGCAAGTGTAAAAGGTTTGGGTGCGGTTTTGGTGCAAAAGCATGATGGACAGGATAATGTCATCTTATTTTTGTCAAGGAGTTTAAGAGGTGCTGAAGTGCGGTATTCAGTTATAGAGAGGGAAGCCTTAGCAGTTTACTGGTCTATAAAGAAGTTGCGAAATTTGCTTTGGGGTGGTACCTTTGAGGTCAGGACAGACCACAAGCCCTTGTGTGAAATATTTAAGAATAAGGGCATAGATGCGATCTCCAGTAGAATTACAAAGTGGGTAGTCGCATTACAAGACTATGAGTTTGACATCAAGTACATCCCAGGTGTACAGAACAAGGTAGCTGATGCTTTGTCAAGATTGGTTGTGTGTGACAATTCAGGTACTGATGAGGAGGATGAAGAGGATGGAGAGATGGTTTGCTCCATTGAAGGGGGAATTATAGAGAAAGAAAGGTGGTTGAGGGCGGTTAGTGAAGATGATGTTTTGTCAAAAGTCAAAGTTTGTGTAAAGGAAGGTTGGAATGTGAAAAGTAAGAATGAGGAGGTGGATAAGTTTTGGCATGTTAAGGATCAACTTGCTGATCATGATGGCTTTCTAGTCAGAGGGGCAAGATTGATTCCTCCCATCTCTCTTAGAGATGAATTAATTTCTTTGGCCCATGATGGGCATCTTGGTATTTCTAAAACCAAGGAATACCTACGTTCCTCCTACTGGTGGCCAGGTATGGATTTGCAAATCGAACGGAAAATAAGAGATTGCATGCAGTGTGCACTTAGTGACAGAGTGAACAAGCCAAGAACACAACCTATGATAGTAAGGGAAAGACCTGATGCTCCTTGGAAGGAGATTGGATTAGACATTTTAGGTCCGATCTCTGTATTGGGCGTTGAGTGGTACATTCTTGTTCTAGTTGATTTTTTTTCTCGCTGGCCAGAAATAGCTATAACGCGGGGAATTGAATCTAAACATGTTAAGGAGTTTTTAAAGAAGATCTTTGATAGAGAAGGTATTCCCAATGTAATACTCACGGACAATGGAGTACAATTGGTCTCGAGGGAGATGGAGGATTTTTTGAGTTCTTATGGTGTTAAACACAAAAGGTCTTCTCTTTATCACCCAGAGACAAATGGACTCGTGGAACGGTTTAATAGGGTTCTTAAGGAAACCATTGAGATGGCAAGGTCAGCGGGTCTAGATTGGAGAGCAGAAGTGTTCAAAAAAGTTAGGGTGTATAGGCTTTCGCCTCATGCTGTCACAAAAAGAACACCTTTTGAGCTGTTTAGGGGTAGGTGTGCCAACTCTTTAGTTACACCTTCCTGGGTAAATGATCTACAGCCTAATCGTTTTAGGGAAAACGAAAAATGTAATTGGAGATTGTTAGAAAAGAAGAAAATTGAGGAGAGAAAGATTTTGCATGATGAAAAGAAATCTGTAAAAAAAACTATAGTGAAGGTAGGGGATTGGGTGCTAATAAAGAATCCCCGTGTGGGGAAAGCTAAAGGAGCTTTCTTAAAACCCATTCAGGTTATTAAGTTGTTTAACAATGCAGTCAAAACGGCTGATCACCGAGTGTGGAACTTGAATAGGGTGGTTGTGGTGAGACAGGACTTTGTTACGGGACTTAAAGAAGTTCCAAGGAATCCAATTTCATTGTCACAAGGGAAAATTCTGCAAGATGAATCCTTGTCACATGCACGGAGATCTTCAAGGATGACTTCTGCTCCAAAGCATCTGAAAGACTTTGTATGTTAATTTTTCTTATGTGTTTTTGGGTTCTATGCTTGATGTAACTTTTACAGGTGTTGTATGTTTTGTTTTTCATTATCTGTAAAGAAGGGAGATGTGTAGTATCTAGCAGCATCTCATGGAAGCCTGAGATGTTGCTAGGTGCTTAGAATGTTAGGCTCAGGGAAAAGGCAGTTGAGACCAGAGCCTGAACGATGTACAAGCTGTTTGTGGATGGGGTCTTTTATCCTGGATTAAACTTCTTATTCAACTAATTCACATTGTTTGGAGTTGGATTCTACAGGTATCTGTCTGCTTTCCTTTGGCTGCCAGACCAACCCTCTTTATATAAGTCACCCATGTACATAGATTCCCGAAAGGCCTTGTACATATGTTCCTACCTTTCCCTTTCATTATGCCTCAGTGGGACCTACATTTGGTTCTCACGTTCCTGATGTGCTCCTTTCGAGCTCCTGCATAATTGCCCCCTCCGACTACTCACCAACAAAACAGCCTTTTTAGTGGCAATCACATCTGCCAGGACGGTGAGCGAGATGCAGGCTTTATCATCCAAGCCTCCATTCTTGACGATCTTCCCTGACAAATTGGTGCTTTGCACTAGCTTTTCTTTTCTTTCTGAAAGTGATAACACCATTCTATGTGGGGTAGTCTGTCACCTTGCCCACTTTCTACACTCCTCCGCATCCCTCTAAAGAAGAGGAGCGACTCTACCGTCTGGACCCAAAAAGAGCGTTGCCGTTCTACCTTGACCACACAAAAAAGTTCCAGGTGGACGACCAACTCTTTGTGGGGTACGTTGGAGTGAAGAAAGGTCATGTGGTACAGAAGAGGATCATCTCACAATTGTTTGTCCTCTGCATAAAGATTTGCTACACTCTGGCAAAGAAGTAGTATCCTGAATGGCTTAAGGGCTCATTCCACCAGAGCTATGGCTGCTACAATTGCGATGCAACATGGAGTCCCAGTCCTGGACATCTGTCAGGCCGCAACGTGGGCATCCCTGCACACGTTTACCAAGCATTACTGCATGGACAGTCAAGTCTACAGGGACGGGCATTTTGGCTGCTCAGTTTTGCATGATTTTCTAGTCTAACCTGTCCCAGTCCCTCCTCAGGGTATGCGTATTGCTTGGGTATCTATTCAAAGTCAAGGAATCTGTGGCTAGATGTCTCTATCAGATTGATAAGTTAATTACCTTCGGTAACACATTATCTAGTAGAGATATTATCTAGCCGCCGATTCCTTACCAACCTACCCATCCTCATACTGTGGACAGGTTTTTAGGGTAAGGGCTAATCCCTTTTTAGGGCCCTAGTTTTCCAAACACATCAAGGTCAGTACACTTAATGGCTCCGCTCTTCCGTCATAGAAAGTCGTGAAAAGTAACTAATGTCAGTGCACCGAGATGGAGCCTCTCTAGGTGAAACGGATGTCTGGCACGAACGACTGCACGTGGAGCCAACCGACACCACCTACCTGCGTAGGGGTATTACTCAAAGAAAAATCTGCCGGATCCAGTCTGATGCCTGGGAAATTCAAAGGTAAGAAATCTGGGGCTAGATCAATGCTTAATCAGATAAGGCGTTACCGAAGGTAAGTAACTTGTCCTTCAGGTTCTCCTGCTAAGCTTTCTCCAAATATTTGTCACTCTTTTTCATTGTCCTGCCTGTTGCGGATGGATGTTTTTGCAGCATACTTTATTAAAGTTTTAGATCTATTATACATCAGTAGCAGAAAAACAGTAACATCCCTTACAGTAGTCCACAGTGAAACAGTTGACATTGGCATCCATGAAATAGTAGTTTTGCATAAAAATAGTCAGATGCATATCTCAAAAAGGCCTCAGTTTATGTAAACATTGGTCATAGACTTTGTCTGGGGATGCACCAGTAGTGGGCATGGGGAGAAGGGGTAAAAAGAAATTATGAAACAATAAATCAAAAAAGAAATGCAAACAAACTGCCACTGAGGTGCAATTACAGACCGTGATAGTGCCCGGGGGGCCTCAGGGTCCCAAGTCACATATAATGTGCCAGCCTGTTGTGGATGGATGCTTGTACTGACAGCCAATGAGACGAGTCCTTGAACATTTTTTCAGTCGTGATTGAACCTGATCAGAAGCCATATCAGCATTCATCTTCTGTTGTATTGCAGTGGAGTACTGGTTCACCAGTGTTGACTGGCTAGTCACTCCCTTAATTATTTTCTTGGGCCTTGGGCACAGCATCGTCTTTGTGGTCAAGCCAAGGGGGCCACTATCCACTATAGTAGTGTTGGCAATGAGGTAGGTCACTTTTCAGGATAAGCAGCTATTCTCCTTGCCCAAAGCATTGTAATGGTCTAGAACAGTTGCAAAACTCCTGAATTGCTTATGCACGTTAACTAACCTGCTTCCTTTTTCTAATAAGATCCTTGTGGAAACTTTTAAGGTCATAAAATAAACAAGATACGGACCCTATTATTTATCTTCTGATAAGTTGTGTGGGTGGGGGCATGGCTTGTACACACAAAATGACAGCAGAATTTTTTTCGAATCCCCAACTCTTGCTTGTAATCTGCTTGCAGCCATTACACTGCAGGCTAGACAGCTGTCTGTTATCGGCCAAGATAGGCAGTGGCATTTGTGTGGTGCTCGTGGGGCCCTCATCAACAGATCTCCGTGGTGAGCTCACTTCGTGTGGTGTGCCGGACCGCTTCAGCTTCATGGATTGGAGAAGAGGAGTCACCGGGCTCTCCCTCCACTCCCTAGACGCAGAACGTCACCCCTGATGGAGGTAGTGTGGACCAGGGGCGCTGCTAGAATGCAGGTCATCACCTCTAATACACAATGTAGTAATCTTATTGTGGTATACCCTGCAATACATGAGCAGGGGTCAGACAAGTGCAACCATGGTTTCAAGGCCCTCTCCACTCTCCAAGCAAACAAGTATGGCCCTTTCAGAGGCACAGAATACTGTGTAACGTAACCTGATTTTGGCTAGCCTTTCTGAGGCGCAAGATGGCAGCAAATCAGCAGTGAATGGAAGGATGGCTCCAGGCCGCAGATCCATGTACCAGCATAGTTGTGCATAACGCGAAACATGTGTTGTCAACTTCAGTGTCTATATCATTTTCAGGCCTTTTCTATGCATTATACTTAAATTACAATAATTTGTTGTATGGCAACTTCAGCTGTTGGTCCCGTGCTTGCTGTGCCACTAGATTCAACCTAGCCTGGCTGACGGGTGATACCCTGAAACCGGCTTCAGGGTGTTTGTTTTCCGGTCCAAGGAGGACATGGCCTGGCAGTGCGGGCTGGACTGTTCCCATGAGGAGCAGGGTCAAGACTGATTTGCATATGGACGAGTCCAAACTGGGGTGGCATAGTGAACAAAAGAACAATGGATCAAACCTAGGGGTGAGTGGTTGAAATGTTTCTGCTCTCTGTCCATCATCTTATTGTGTTTGCTATGTTCGCCCAGAGTGGCCAAGGGTATGTCGTGTTAAAATTAGGCCCCGGCCTCAATATGATGTGTTGGGTCCAATTTCTCTATACCTGTCTGATTACCAGTGTTCAAACAGGCAAATTGATTTCTGAATCTTTTCAAGTGCACACATTAAAGAAATCCAGGTACTCTCCCTTTCAAATGAAAAAAGTGCAGATACTCACCCTTTCAAGTTTAAGAAATGCAGGTACTCTCCCTTTCAAATGAAAAAAGATGCAGGTATTCCCCCTTTCAAATGAAAGAAGTGCAAGTACTCAGTACCTGACCGTACCTGTACATTTAAAGCAGTGCCAAAATTAATAAATGATGTCATTATCGAGGCACTAAGGGGCAGTTTAAGGAGCTGCTTGAAGAACATTCCATCACAGCTGTACATATCAAACGCATCAGTTTGTCCCCAGAGTGCAGCTGCATTAATCCACTTTGGCTTGAGCCCTATAAACTTCCACTGTCGGGCAAATTAAAAGCCCGCCCTTGTCTCAGGCATAACATAGAAGAGCCTCAGAGCGCTGCATCTCAATACTTCTTGGCCTATTTACTTGGTTTTCCATTTAAGGTCTTGAGAGAAGTTGAAACCTAAATAAATTAATTATTGCACCTGATCCAAAGAAGTGGAATTTATGCTAAAATTGGGTTTTAGGACGTTGTGTAGCCGAAACATCATTAGTTTAATTTTACTTGTGTTAACTGATAAACCAGTGCTGGAATATAACACCAAATATATTAAGTACGCTTTGTAAACCTATAAGAGTTGTCAACTCCAAAATGATGTAGTCGGCACACAAAGGTGTCACAATGTTTTCACCACCAATAGTAGTGGCATCATTAACAGAAGAGTCCTCCATTACCATATTCATCCACAGAGAAAATAGCAAGACATCCCATGGGCAAACCTGCTGAACTCCTTTGTGAACACAAAAAGGTCTTGAGGATTCCCCAGCAGTGCCCCATCGAATCCTGGCAAACTTCCTAAGGCAAACTCTAATCAACATCTATAGAATGCCAGGAGGGATGCCCTACTCAGATGGAGAAGACCATAGGGGATGCCTGGGTACATTATTGAAGGCACAGCAGAGATGAATAAATAGAAGATTTCCTTAACACATATTTTGATAATAGAAACATAAATCTAAAAGCCTGGTCTATTCTGCTAGTTTCTTTATTTTTCATAAGCCTGCTTGACAATGAGACAACATGTTTTTTACCCTCCACTCAGTTCTAAAGTTTGGACAATAATGCCCATGCAAACATTTTGCCTATGAGGCTAATGGGTGGATTGTTCGCTGGGTTGTTTCTGTCACTTACCTTAAAAAGAAGGAACATTTCTGCTCCAAAGCAGCAAGCAGAGACTGGTGCTCCATTTAAGATTACTTTGCTCATGAAAGTAGTATATCGACCTCCTAATATGGAATATGGTTTATACAAATCACTATTGCGGCCAGCTGCATTGCCCTTTTTTGGCCTATATATAGCAGACATAGGGCCTGGTTTAGATCTTGGTGGACGGGTTACTCCCATCACAACAGTGACGGATATCCCACCCGCAGAAATATAAATCCTATTATATTACAGAGGACAGGATATCCGTCACCGTTGTGACGGAGTAACCCATCCACCAAGATATAAATCAGGCCCATAATCTCCTCCGGAGTGGATGGCTCAAGTGGATCGATGATAATACGAATGAGAGAACTAGAAGTCACTCTCAGAGCAGAGCACCATACAGCCTCGGTAATAAACAAATTCAGGCTTCCTAGAACTGTTTCTTGCAATAATACGCCAAGAAGAATTTTGATCCCTAGCTTCCATCTGGCATATTCCCGCCCAGTTCTTTTTGTATTCATTTTTGTGTCGAAATCTTTCAGGATCAATTTCATAAGGTGTGGCACCTTTCATTGCTGCAATGAAGGCTGTGATCCAACAGTCATTACCAATACAGTGGTCTCTTACATGGTAAATGCGTTACTGGAATGTGACTTGGACAGGAGCTGAGCAATATATTTTACTAAAGCATTGTGCAGAGCTGTATATTGGTGGAGCTTTAAGCTAATCATGTCTGTTGAGGCTAACAATATGTTCAAAGAATTGTTTCTCAACCAAATAGTAGAGCTTAATTCGACATTCTACCATTTTAGACTCCTGAGGTCAGTCACTACCAAGAGATCTCTTTCTGCAGACATCATGTGCAAACTTTTTAAGCCACTCAGTTGCTCCAGGGAAAGAGTCAAGGTGTTGTGATCCCTTTTCATGCAGTACTGAACTAAGGGGCTCATTTATGAGCCCCTGCGTCACTTTTGCACCACTGGTGCGTCACTTTTTGTGACGCACCAGTGGCGTAAAACATGCGCCATGTCGCGCCATATTTACGAAGTGACGCATCTAGGTAGATGCGTCACTTCGTAAACCCCTGCACTACATTATACCTGCGCCAGGTATAATGTATGCAGGGTGGGCGTACCCCCGCAAGAAAGTGTTGTAAGAGTGGCGCAGCGAAATCTATGAGATTTCACTGTGCCACTACTAGGACGCCAGTGCGTCAAAACCTTACGCCTGCCTCATGGCAGACGTAAGGGTGACGCAGGCCCTTTCACATTTGTAATTGTAATTGTTTTTTGTAAAGCTCGTTATCACCGTACAGTCTCTAAGCGCTTTGAGAGGGTACTGCCTTGGCCCAGGTGGGAGTGGAGTACGTTACCGCGTGCCCCAAGCCTCCTGAAAAGAGTACTGTCTTGAGCTTTTTCCTGAACGGGAGAAGAGAGTGTTCCTTTCGTACATTCTCAGGCAACTTGTTCCAGATTTGAGGGATGCAAGTGGAGAACGCTCTTCCTCCAATGGAGGACAGGCAAGTGCGGGGGCAGACCAGCAGACTGGCCTCCGATGACCGTAGCGTTCTACTTGGGTTGTATTTGGCTAGACTGTCTTTAATATATCTCGGGGCTTGGCCATAGATGGCTTTATGTGCGATGCAGAGGCCTTTAACTTTATCCTCTGCCTGATTGGGAGCCAATGTAACTGGCGAAGGAGAGGGGTGGCATGCGTTTGTCTGGGCACTCTAAAGACCAGTCTGGCGGCATTGTTCATTACTATCTGCAATCTTGCCAGTAGCTTTCCTGGAAGGCCGAGGTAGAGGGAGTTGCCATAGTCTAATCTTGATATAATTAGGGCTGATACAGCTAGTCTAAGGGTGTCAAAAGTGAGAAGGGGGGCCAGTTTGCGTAGCTGTCTCAGCAAGCCTATACAAGTGCCCACTATTGCCGACACCTGTTGAGTCATGGATAGCTTGGCATCGATTTTAATACCCAGGCTTTTTACAGCCAAGGCAGGCTCTGGGCATTTGCCTAGCTCTTGAACCCAAAAGACATTGCTCCAAGGGTTGGCATCAGTGGTGATGGCCAGCACCTCTGTCTTATCTGGGTTGATCTTCAGGGAATTGGCCGTCATCCAGTTGACTGTGAATTTAAGAATGTTCTGAACTCTGGCATGGGCAATTGGAAAATTATCAATCTGAATGATAATTTGGGTATCGTCGGCGTAGTTGGGAGTCTAGTAGGAGGAAGGGTCCAGCTGCTTGAGGCTCTGTTAATTACATGCCAGCCCTGTTGCAAGAGCCCAGTGTTGCAAGTTGGGCCACCTTGAAGAGCCCTTATGCACACTGTAATGGGTTGTCGGCTACTTTAGACTCACAAGGTTGAAGACATTTATTGCATATACTTATTGATTTGGTATTTCACCTCTGCATTCTCAACCCCTTTTAATGGAATACTGCCTAGACTGTGTTCAATTGGAATGTTGTGTATTTGATCTCGAATCTGTTTTACTTGTATATACTGTTGGTGGACAGGAGATAACAGGATGGTGGCAGAGAATCACCATTGACCATGGGCTGTCCAAAAGAATAAAGGTCGAATTAATAAGTAACATGTCTCTGCATAATCACTACAAATTTAGTGATGAGCTCTAAACAGCCTAGCGGATCCATGCTGAGTAGATTGCTGGAATCTGTACAAGTCTAGTTTGAAGGATTTACTGTATCAGAGGAACATTTTGTGAGTGTGACCATTGAGACAAGGAAAGTGGTCTCCACGGCTAGTAGGAAACGTGTTGTCTACTCGGCACAAACCTCATTGAATGGAAAAAAAAACCGAACTCAGTAACAGCTAACTGCAACTGACATGACTCACGATTCTGCACCCCCTTTGTTGCTCGTGCACTCTCTTTGGAGAACCCCTGTGTGTTCCCGGCAGTGCATCGTCATGCTGAAGGACAGAACATGATGATGACACAAACTGATGCACAAAAACGGCGAATTAGCAGTAAGATATAAGGAAACAGGCACAGAAAAGCCTAGCAGGTGCCCCAATCCTCCTGAGACAGTAAGATATAAGGAAACAAGCACAGAAAAGCTTAGCAGTTGCCCCAATCCCCCTGAGACAACTTTTTCTAGCATTCCAACAGGGTCACTCGTACAATGTCCCATCTCCCCTCAACCTGATTCGGAGTATAAAAAACTCAGCTCTTCTCATCCCGGTATGGAGTTTGATAATTTCAGCTCTCAATCGAACAAGACCTACAAAGCCTTGTAATTCGCTATCAGAGACATGAAGAACTTCTCTTATCAGAAAGATGTCTATTAAAGTTAGAGCTCCTACAGAAATCCACTCATGAAACCCATAATAAACCAGTCTATCCCAATGTCATCATCAAACAAATTATACAATCCTCGCAATCAACTCAGATATCTGACAGACTTCGAGATACAAACCCTTTTGCTATCATATGAACCACCCCCTATTCCTCCCACCAAGCTAGACATTTATAACATTCAGCCAGTCCCACTTAATACAAGCAGAACAGCTAAGTCTAGCCACAGAATGCCTAACTGCAACAACCTAAAAAATGTAACCCTATTGCCCAATAAGCAAGACTCGCTAACGATCAAACCACAGCACCCCATTCAATGTCTACTACTTAACTGTCGGTCAGCAAAGAAACATACCGCAGACATAGATGACCTCATTCTAAACCACGAAACTGATGTAACCTAACAGAATCATGGCTATCTGCCTCATCCTCCCCATGCTTAGATCTATTAGTCCCCCCCCCCCCTATTACAGCATTGTGAGACTAGGCAGACTAAGCAAAAAAGGCGGAGGCATCGCCTGTATACATAGATCTGACATTGTTATTACGAAAGTACAATCAGACCCCCTAGAGTCTTGTGAATACCTCGGTTTGTACTTAAGATCCGCAGACAATCAAAGTTGCAAACTTTACGTATTTTACCACCCACCAGGCAAAAATTCCATGTTCATAGATCAGCTGATAGAAATCATAACAGCTAACTCTCCTACACATTCAAATGATATTTTCCTAGGAGACTTCAAACTTCATTGGGAGGAATAATCCGATAATCAGGTCAATCTGCTCAAAGCCTTCCTTGAAGAGCAATCGCTGGTTCAAGAATGCCATCTTCCAACCCACTCTAGAGCCTCCACCTTGGACTGGATCATCTTGAAATAAAAAGCGGTAGATAAAACCGAGATCATGCCTTGCGACTCGTCGGATCATCACATCATTACCTTCCCAATACCCCACTTAAAAACGAAAACCTTCTCGCAATCAATAAAACCCAGAAAATGGGTTTGTGACATCAGAGGGCTCAACATGGAAAATCTCGCAGCATGCTGTGAGAAAGATCTACAACCTCCTAATAACATGGTAGACGTCAGTGACCCAACGGAACACTACAATAATACGACAAGCATAATAGAGGATATAGCCCCTTTAAAACTCAAAAGGATCCGGACAAAGATAAAAACCCCTGGTTTAACGGATCCCTCAACGAAGAAAGACGATCACTCAGACTCACAGAGCGAAAATGGAGACAACACCCTCCTTCACCCCATCTAATCCAACTAAGACAAGCCAGAAAGGCCTACAATAAAAGCATACTTAACTCAAAAAAAGACTTCTTTAGAAAATAATTAGATAATGCAAAAAACAGACCGAGGAAACTCTTCAAACTGCTGAAAGACCAATCCAACAAAATGGCTAAAACTGCACCAACAGCCACAAAATGGATCATTAGTGGTGAAGATTTTTCCTCCTTCTTCAAAGCCAAAACCAAAGCAATGGAAATGGAGCTAAAAAATGCAGCTGAGGACCCCTTGATCAAAAAGAGCACCCCAACTAAGCCGCAATATCAACCATCTCCGGAAATGCCGAAAAATAATGCTGTATGGTCTGAATTTACCCAGTACGTTGAAATTGATATTGCAAAGATTATCTCAACAACAAAACCAAACAATCACTTCAAAGATCCCCTACCTGCAAATTGTTGGTCTACAATCAACCATCTGCTCATCCCCTCATGGACAAAAATTATCAACGCTTCACTATCCCAAGGCTCATTACCAGACTGCCTAAAAACAGGGCAAGTCACTCCAATCATTAAAAAAACCAACTGTTAATCCCTCAGACCTCAACAACTTTAGACCAGTATCTAACATACCCATGCAAGCCAAAGTCTTGGAAAAATGTGTTCATCAACAACTGAGTCAAAATATCTCTGCGTTCAAAATTCTGAATGACTTCCAATCAGGATTCAGACCAAACCACAGCACTAAAACAGCAATTCTACACATTGTGGACGACGCTCTACCTGCCCTTGACCACAACGAAACCTGTCTCCTAAACCTGCTCGACCTCTCATCAGCATTCGACATGGCAAACCATCCCAAACTACTGGAACGCCTGAAAAAAAGGATGGGCCTACAGGGTACAGTCCTAAAATGGTTTAGTTTGTTTCTAGAAAACAGATCGCAAAAAATCATAGTGAACCAATCATTATCTGTTTCATCTAGAAATCTTATCGGAGTTCCACAGGACTCAACATTTTCCCCTGCTCTTTTCAATCTTTACGTAGAACCACTAACAGAAATCCTACAACAGGCAAACATCGCCTTCCACATGTATGCAGATGATACACAGCTTTTTATCAAGATCACATTGATAGAAGAGATCGTTATCATGAACCAGGCACTTAAGAGAACCGTCCAGTGGCTAACTAATAATCACCTCAAGCTTAACCCATATAAAACGGAATTCCTTCTGATCTCCCCCCAGAAAAGCGCCATGAATATCTTGGAGTGAACCAAGCTGATCACGCTGCTTAACTGCACTCCGAGGCTTGTAGACTCAACCAAGTCCCTTGGAATTACTCTAGACAAAAACCTGAACATGCTAACTCACATTAACACGATGGCAAAAAATGCCCGTTTCCATCTAAGCTACCTTAGAAAACTGAAACCTTTCATAAATAACTCAGACCTGAAACAAGCAGTCCAGGCATTAGTCATATCAAGGATCGAGTAGAGTTGCACTACTCTAGCCAGGCTTCCCAAGATTTCAACAGCAACCTTAAAAGCTTGTCTCAACGTGGCCACAAGACTTATAACTGGCTCCAGAAAATTCGACCACACCACCCCTCACTTGAAAGCGCTCAACTGGCTGCCTTACAAAGCAAGAATACAACTAAGAATGGCATGTATCACTCACAAAGCGATACATTACAAAACACCAATGTACCTAGCCCAGAAAATCACACTATTAGGAGGATGCCGAGTTTCCTGGAGTCAAGAAGATCTATTACTGAAACCGGCCCTCTTCCGAAAGAAAATAACTTATGACCGAGTCTTCTCTGGTGCAGTACCAAGAATTTGGAACACACACCCCCGTAACATCAGAAAAATATTGTCCATTTCTGCTTTAAAAAATGAAGCCAAATCCTTTTTTAATGAGCAAATTCCTTCCTTAATTTCAGCAGACTTGATAATTTCAAAGATCCTTCTTTTCTCACACATATGCTAACACACAGTGTCGCATAACCTTTATGTTGGACTGGTATTTATGAGTGTTAACGCACAAATGTTTCCTCTACAAATCAATGTATAGTTACTCAGGTCCTGATATCTCAACTGTTGATAACAATTCGCTATACCCTGATTATTTCTATGAATTCACATATTGTAAGTGTTTTTTCAAGTTTAAAGACATGTAAATGTGAAGCGCTCTGATACCCCTTCTTAGGGTCATGTTCGCGTTATATAAAATATCTAAAATAAAATAAACAATGGAAACCATGTAAGCGCAACGGTTACCAGGATACAACTTGCCACTGACAGGATACAACGTGCTGCTTTTGCACATTAAAACTTAAGCCGAGTGAGTTCAATCTTCCTATCATTGAACGTGCTACTGACATCTGTGGAGACACCGATCTGAGTTGCATTTTATAATGCAAGGACATATATGGAACATACCTCATTATTAAGTGGTATATTTAACATATATTAGAATTTAGTGAGTTTTTTTTTTATTTACCTACAAAGCATTGGATAGACTCTGATGCATCAAGCTTAACATAAAAAAATATATTACACAATTACTTCTTACCTAAACTTTCTAAGTAAATTTACTTTTCTATTTAAATGTAATTTGTACACAATTATGTCTTCAGCAAACATGGCAAACCCACAACTTCTGAATATAATTCCTTCAAGGGAATTTCTTTCACTGTCTGGTGAACTGACCTGGGCAGAATGGAAAGAGTATTTTTTAATTATATTTCCACAATTGAGAATGAAAGTATAGTACTGTCACCTGGAAGAGAAAAGGGTTGTGTGACACTGCCTGTGACAAGAAAGACTACAATATTGATAATCATATGCAAAAATAAAGCATAGACAGGCAGGTGATACTGATGCCTTTGCCAATGCTATCCCTGACAGAGACGATAATTTTTCACAAACTGTGTGCACAGCGAATACACGTTATACTTTGTTTTAGATGAAAACAAGAAAAAAGCAGATCGATGGAAAACTATGTTTCTGCTATAAAGAAATTTGCGATAAACTGCGAGTTTGGCAATTTACAAGATAAAATTGTACATGATCAGGTGATTATGCAAACGAAAAACGAAAGTATATAGGACAATTGTGGATCATTGGAAATTTTCCTTCACATGATGTATTGTATTAGTGAAAAAGCTGAATTATCAGAAAGATGTGTGAAAGCCGCTCTGCATCCAAACACTAAGGGAGTATGTGCTACATGAGATACAATATCTGAAGGAAAAAGAAGTGATAAAGGGGCATATGTATCAAGCCCTTTTCCCATTCGCAAACGGGCCGATTCTCAGAATCGGCCCGTTTGCGAAAGGGAAAAAGCCTTTTGGGATGTATCATCCCAAAAGGCCATCGCAAAATAGGGAATGGCAAAATGTGCGATTCCCTATTTTGCAAATTCATTTAAGGAATCGCAAATTGCGAATCCTTAAATGCAATTCTGGAAGCACCCAAGTTGTGAGAATATACCTTAAGAAATCGCAAATTACCACCAACTTTAAGTTCGTGGTAATTTGCGATTTCCTAGAAAAATGCACTTTTTTGCATTTTTCAAATTGCCATGTGGCGCACACTCATGCCCTTAGGGCATGTATGTGCGCCCCATGTGCCTTTGTGAGTACCTATTGGGTACTCGCAAATGCGAATGCAGGGCTCGAAAAATCTGAAAAATGGTACTAGTCCTGCAGGTCTAGTACCTTGAGTCTCTGAAAGCGGAGCAAATGTGACAAGATAAGAAGATTTAAAGGCATCTTTATTGCTCATTTGCTTTGTGAGCAATAAAAAGTCCTTTAAATCTTGTTATCTTGTCACATTTTCTCCGTTTTCAAAGACAGAAGACAAAAGTTAGTATGTTTTCCTACTTGCCAGAAAGGGCGAGTAGGACCTCAAAATAGCTCAACCTCATTAAATTTACCTCGCAAATGCGAGCGGTCGAGTGGATTTGTCGAGCCCTGGAATGTCTTCTCATTCATTCCTACGGGCCTCTAGGCCGATATGAATGAATGGGAAGGTATTCCTCAATTGCAAATCGCAATTTTCGATTCGCTATTAAGAAATATGTAGGAATCACAATTAATATTGCGAAACCTACATACATTGCCTTTTGCGAGTCCTTAATATCGAATCGCTAAATTTCGCTATTAAGGACTCGCAAAATGGTTTCTTGATACATATGGCTTCTTACCACTGCAGTACTAGACAACACACAGCCAAATTTATTAGATGTCCAGCTCAGAGTGCCAAATGTTTGGATCATAGTCCATGAACAGATATGCCAGTAGGAGAACAAGAAATACCAGTTTTTTTGTGTTGCAGAGAACAATGCTAATTTGTCAGTGAGTGATAGTGAGTTAAAGAGCAAATCTGTAGATTTCACATTGAAAGCTGTGTTAAAGGGAATGAGCATAACTTTTGGAGGCGGGCCTTTGCAGGTCGTAACAAATTTAGTGTATCCGTATGTCATAATTGCGAAAAGAATATGTGAGCAAGAATCTGCATCCAAAATTGGGAGTGAATTACAGCACTCAGACATAAATCCTGAAAGCTACTCTGACAGTAGCATAGAAATGTTGAGATACAGTTCTCTGGTGTTTAAAATAGAGAAGATGTTTGTAGATTGTACATTGCCAAAGATGGTCCATCAGTTTTAAAGTAGAAAGCTTAGAGGGCATTACATATCATACTGGAACATAGTAGTGCAGGTCAGTGGCCTGAGATAACGAGGACACCAGGGTACAGGATTCAGAAAAGTTCCCAAAGGTGATTGGGGACAAAATTGGTATCCTCAAGGGATTTTCACATATAGTTGTACTGAAATACGATGCCCAGCCAAAAATGTATAAAATAGGAAATATATGCTTCATAGTTAAGGATGAGGTAAAAACTGAACTCAGGAAATCGCAATATGTGAAAATCATAGAGCCTATAAAATCATCCAACTGGATTTCACCTTTGGTCATGGAACTCCTGCAAGTGGAAAAATAAGACTGTATTGACCTCAGGTGTTTGAAAGGAGATTATTTTCCCTCATCTCATATTGATGAAATTAAATGCTTTCTTGGAATAGTACTACATAATGGTTTTCAACACTAGATCTTCCTACACCATATCACCAGATCCATTTACATTCTGACAGTCGTTCATTAACTGTTTATTACATAATTTCGTTGTTTTCAATACTGTTGTATGCCTTTTGGATTAGCATCGGCTGCCGCTATTTTCCAAAGGCTTATGACAGAATTGTTTGGTGATATGCCAGGTGTTGTTTCCATTCAAGATGACATCTTAGTTATTGGAAAGAACAAAACAAAGTAAATCATGCAAGATTGAGTAAAGTAATGGGACTGTAGTAGTCGTAAGGGAAATTGCCTCAGTATACCTGGTAGCACGATCCACTACTCCCATTGTTCCACTGTCACCACTGATGTGTAAATTGTGTTTCAGGTTCTGTTGTGGACCAAATCATATGACGGCGCTAGTTGGAGGGCGGTCACAACGAGGACGGCGTGGTTGCAGGATCGGGACCAGGACCAGGCACCTGGGCTGCGGCAGGTTAATGAGCTGGAGGCTGCTGAGAGCTGCAAGGTAGAGTCGCGGCTCGAAAGTGCCCAAGAGCTGTAGGCCTAGACTGACAAGCGAAACGGGGAGAGGATAAAGCTGCGGTTCCTTCCGACTGCAATAAGGTGACAGGCGTTGGGCCGATGTGGTTTGAGCATCGGAGGGGATGGGACGCCACCGTATCTGCCACCAGCTTACCTCCACCTTTACACAGCCACCATGCCCAAAAACCTCAAATCACAAAAACACGGACATTCAATTCCCATTTAAAGTCATATCTACTGCACCTGAACCATTACCAACAGCAAGAGCAATTTAAAAAAAAAACAACCACCAAAAGGGAAGGAGGAGCGGCTGTCGGTGGATCTGACGTTGGCCCGCTATTGGGGGAAAGAGCCATCTGGGGGAACCGCCGGCACGGTGCTGCTGAAACTGCTGGACCAAACCGCTGGATGCAATCACCGCACGCCTCCGCTCACCCAATAGTACCAGTACCTCACTCGCAGCGGGTCTGGGAGCAACCAACGAAGTCAATAGCATCAGAGGGCCTAGGAGGGTCAGCGGAGCAGAGCAGGTCAGGGGAGTCAGCAGTGAAGCAGCCCAGAGCGGTCCGGAGCAGATACAGCCTCAGGACCCAGGGATCCGGAGACCTGGAAACATTAGTGGGGGCCGAGACGAGGAAGAGGTTTTTCCAATCGCTGGGCCAGCTTTTGGGACCAGGAGAGCACAGGTGAGGCAGTGGGAGCTGGGGCAGCCTGCATTACAATGCTGCTCCTGTCCCCTGCGTGTTATCTTACAGGGGGTTGCGTGCTGGGGTTACACCCCCCATCTACCGGCACCCACCTCTGACCTTGACCACCCCACCTTGTTGCTGGTATGAGCATCAAGTGGTCCTTCTATGGACAAAGCGGACCAGGAGGGTCTCTGAGGGGCTCGCACGATAAAGCCTCAGGGGGTCATGGACCAAGGCTCAAGGTCTGAGGTCCAAGGATTGAGGTCTGAGGAAGTGAGAGACCCGAGGCAGTTGGTGTCTGTGGAGGCAGAAGCAGAAGTGGCCGGAGGTAGTCCGGTACGGCTTCCGGCTACTCCATAGCCTGCTACATCATCCCTGCCCCCTACCCTCTTCCACACCGCACCTCCCCCAGCGGCCTCAGTACCGCACCCCCTGAACTTCTACCAGCGCAGGAACTTGGGTTGAGGCAGAAAGCAGAAAGAGACAGACGGTGGAGGTAAACAGCAGCAAGCCGCGAGAAGGAATAAAGCCAAGAGAATTGAAAGACTGTCGACTTAGAATGCTTTGAGATCAGGGAGAGTAAGGCAGCAGGTAGTAACAAAGCCGAACAAAAGATGGATCGCAACTAACAGTGAGGGCACAGGCAAGAAGGAGGAAGAAATGGATGATCAAAGGAACAAATGGACCGAGAACATGTCACCAGCAAGGCCCACAAACCACGTAAGAAACACAGGCATGGATCATGAGGTGCCAGGATAGGCCAACAGCTCTAACACAGCAATGACAGAGAGTGAAAAAGAAAAAGGCTACAACCCCAAAGATGACACCCATAAGAAAGGCCAGGAAAAAAGGCTCACGAGTCATAGGAGCAAGGAAGAGAGCTATGTTCAAGACGCACAGGTGAGGGCACAACCTAACAATATAACAAACTTAAAGGAAGAGGTAGGGCTCTCCGTGATCACCCAACAAATCGAGTCAAGGTCAAAAACAACAACAACCGGGGTGAATGCATCACCTATGCAAGAGTCGCCTACAGTTCTTCCACCCACACCTAAGGCTACCGAGGGAATCAACGACCCCATCAACTAGGCAGTCTGTATAGATGGAGCACAGCACCCCAAAGCATTTTAAACTACAAAGAGTCATCCGGAGAATCATCCCAGGAACAGACACCCCCCCAGATCCTGCGTGGAATCTCTCAATCCCAAACCACCAATAAAAAGCAAGGGTTAATCACACCAAAAATGCAGGAACTTGATCTGAAATTATCTTACCTCACAACAGAAGAATGGGGGGAGCTGGTAGCAGCGTACACCCTGCTTTCTCCAGATGTATCGCAAGGAAAAAACAGCAAGTCACCTGAACCCAACACCAAACAAGACAAAATGCACGAGAAGGATAACATCTGGCCCTCACTACTTAATACCAAGCAATTGTCTGTAAACGCTAAGCAATACCAATCCGACAAAATGGACATTCAACTGTCAGTTCTAAACTCACTCTCTATTTTTGTTGCAAACATTGACACCAAACTGACACCAAACTGGCAGACCTCAATAACCTGAACAGGAGAGCCAAAACACAGTCACAGCTTACCCAGACCAGCTGCACCTGTGTAACAATCGTAGACAAATTGTCAACTCTGCCATCAGCAATGGGTAACATACTAGCCGATATAAGGAAGCCAATCACTAACGAATCAGCTAAAACAACACTGAACATGGAACTGCCGGTCTTTAACCTACCAAACTGGGAGAAACCCGCTGAGAGTCCGAACTTGGAATAAGGACAGACTTATGAGAAGATCCAGCCAATGGAGGAAGAAACCAATAAGTTATTTCCTCAAGGGGAGCAACCACCCGAACGGGGATTCCTGCAATGGTCAGCAAATCTCCACTGGGAAACCCTTCACTGGCAAATATACAAGCCCCTAAACAACAAAGGAAACAGAAGAGAAAGGGTCAGAAACGGAAAATGGATCTATTGAGGGAGACTTTAGGGATACTGCAATTTCATAAGAGCTACAGAATGAACCCAGGCATGAGTCAGCAGGGAACGCCTCTGCAGAAGGACGGCTACCCCCCCTCCCCCGGGGGCGAACCCCTTGCAAGAATCTAACACTGACATAAACCCCAAGGATGAGTCTCAAGAGGGAGAAGGAAATACACAACGGGAACTAGATGCAACCACGGGACCTGGCACAGATCCAGTACGGTCTGGCAAAAAGAACATTCAAGACCCCGTTGGAAGTACTCAACTGACAGTATCACCCAGAGATCATCAGACTCAACCAGAATCATCAACCATCGTGTTTTTTCCTGAGTACAAATCTAACGGCCAGGCAGACATATTAAACAGAGTAAACATCTTACTGCTCCTAACATCAACCATAAGTTTGAAGGACTTAAGTTCTCATGATCTGGAATCAATAGAATTTGTGGAGTCAACAGATCGTCCATAAATCAAAGCAACCAAAGCAGTTTGTGCTTCTCCAGATTTAGCCAAAAGGATCCTGAACGAGCAAGTATTACATAATGTCTGGGCCGCTCAAACTGTTGCCTTTTAACAAACCAAGATTCCCGGAACCCTTGCTAATCGAACCCAAGATCCAGACTAGACCCCGCCATGATCAGTCCAACGTCCGATCGTTCTCAGTGCTGTGGGGGGCTCGTAGCACATCCCGCAGGATTACAGTGCAGCCTGGCTTTAGGACAAATAAAACAGGATCCTCATGTTCACAAGAGTGGGGATCGCTATCCAAGACAATAAACACCAGGAACCACAACCCCTGACAAAACTGGACTACTATACTCAATTCACAAAAATACTTTGAATCTAGACATGGGAAATAAGACCACAGATCCAGAGTTGCAATCATACCTTTGAAAGTTTGATATAATCTCTTTACAAGAGACCTGGTCTGATCAACCAACTCACTTACAAGGATTTAATTTACACCACCTACCTGCCATCAAAAGTGCTAAATTTGGACATTAGCCACAGCGCTAATGAGAAACGTAAACGCTCAGCGCAACTGGCTGACCTGAAATCTCGCCAGGCGGTCTTGGCGGCGCGACTTATCCTTGACCCCAGTCTCTCCCTCCAACGCAATCTACTGCAGACACAACATATACAGCAATATCTCATGGGTGGGGCGAAAGAAATCTGGCTGGTGTCACAACATCAGATATACCAGTGGGGGGACAAATCAAGCAAAGCGCTGTATAGGCTATGCCAGGTAGATAAGTCCCCGCCAATGTCCCAATACTCCGCGGCGCAGACAGCGCCTTACACTCGTCCCCAGAGGCAGTCCCCGGGGAATTTGCACATTATTTCTCCGCATTATATGTGCATCACAAGCAGCTTTCAGCGGCTTTGACAGCTGAATTCGTAAGAGATATTCCCCCCCAGGAGACTCACGGACCAGGTGCAAGATCAACTGGATGCCCCATGACAACAGACGAAATAAGTGCTGCCCTGATCGCTATGGACCCAGGGTGGGCCCCTGGTCACAATGGATTCCCTATGGAATTTCTTAGACCGCACATACACACATTAGGCCCTCATCTACTGGCGGAGATACACGATGTCCTTGAGAAATGTATACTGCCCGAAGATTGGCAGCACGCAGAGATTGTCCTCTTTCTCAAGCCAGGTCGCCCTCCGGAAGATCCCTCCTCGTACCGCCCTATCTCCCTTATTAATTTCGAGCCCAAACTTTTGGGCAAGATCCTTGCTGGCCGCCTGCGGACTTGCATTCAACATCTGATCCACCCGGATTAATTTGGCTTTATGCCCCACCGGGCTACCCGTCATAATATTCGACGGGTTCACAATGCCAAGGAGTTTGATTCCCTTAGCTGGATGTCCCTCTTCCAACTTCCCGAAGCCATCAATTTTGGTCTGCGCTTTCTCGCATATGTCCGCTTCCTTTACACAAACCTAAAGGCCTCGGTCTGCATTGCGGGGCATCGATCGGCCCCCTTCCCTATTCACCGCGGTACAAGACAGAGCTGCCCCTTTTCCCCGCTTTTTTTCGCCCTGGCCGTAGAACCCTTAGCAGCGTGTCTGCGCAGCAACCCGGTACTCCGGGGTTTTGAATGGTCACAGTCAAGATCTGACCGCATAGCGCTGTATGCGGACGATGGCCTTTTCTTTTTGACTGACCCATTGATCTTGGGACCACGCTCCTACAGATCCTCCGTGTGTTTGGGAAGACCAGTGGTCTTCATACTAACCCCTCCAAATCTGTGCTATTTCTGGTGTGTGGGGACCAGGGACATAGAACCTGGGCAAAGCCGGTGTCTCACGCGACAGTGGGCTTCAAATATTGAGCATCTTCATGTCGCTCTGTACAAAGATATAGTGGGCACACAATATCAACCTGCTTGTCACTAATCTCAGGAATATGGTCCTCCCTTCTGCTCTCACTATACGGGCACTCAGCGATATTCAAAATGATCTCTCTACCCAGAATTCTGTACAGGCTGCAGAATTTCCCTCACAATATACCGCAAACCTGGTTTGCGCAAATCAATGCCATACACAATAAATTCCTGTGGAATGGTGGGGTTGTCCGGGTGGCGCTGCATATGTACGCAAAATCAACATACTGCGGCGGCCTCACAGATGCAGATGTAAATGCGTATTATGCGGCCTCCCACTTGCTAATTATAAATGAATGGTGGTATAGCTCCCCAACCAACCCAGCGTTCACGCTCGAAAATGCGGCGATGGAGGGCATCCCCCTTCTTCAGCTCCTATACAGTTCACGGAGCCTAGACTTCTTACTGCCTGCCAGTAGAACAGTGGTCCGGCTCTGGGGAAACACGGTTAGGCAATTGGGGTGGCGTGGCCACCTGACTCAGGTGACCCCACTGTGGCATGGTGCATACCTGCGCCCGGTGACGGCCCTAACAGGATTCTGTAAATGGGACCTGGTGGGCATATCCACTCTGGGAGATTAATGCAGGGCACTACTCGAAAATTCTTCCAACGGCTACAGGAGGAATGCCAGCTGCACAAGACACAATTCTACAAATATCTCCAGTTGCCCACGCACTGGGCCCCCTGATTCTTTCTCTGGATACCCTGCCCAAGTTCCACACCCTGGAGGGCTGCCTCTTAATAGGAGACCTGGGTGCACATAAAATCCGCCAGATCTATCAAACGTTGACGACACACACCCGAACAACACTGCACAAGACTAGAGGGGCATGGCAAGACGACATACCAGACCTGACTGACGATGACTGGGTTTAAGCCCTAGCTAACACTCGGGGCGCGGCAGTGTCATCACGCTGCTGTCTCATACAATTTAAGTACATACATCATGTATACTACACACGATCCCATGCAATGCGAAGGAGAGGAGGGGACTTTCATGTACAGTTTGGAGTTGTACAGCACTAGAGCCTTTCTGGCAGAAGGTCTCGTCCTATCTAGGCAAAGGTATTATTATGGAAATCTCCCATGTGACCCAAAGTTATTTCTACTTCACAGCACTGATGGGACAGGAGGAAACAATTACAAACAGCACCTACTCTTTTTGGCCCTCACTATCGACAAGCGTGACATTGCCCAGCGGTAGAAGGGGACGTCCCCTCCAACAATGGGTGGGTGGAGAAGGGACATGGACAGATGTAGGGGTACAGAGATTGCTGTGTTTCAGGCCTGAGGCTACCCCCAAAAAACACAGGAAAATATGGTCCCGCTGGTTGACATATCGGGCATAGACCTACCTCCCCTTCCATCTCAAGACCCCTGATAAGCATTACCCCCACAAACTAATGATCACTGTACAACCCACACTACAACATGTCATTGTTTGTGCCTGCATTCAGGTAAATTCTTTGAGATTTCTGGGATCTAGCACTTTCTGCGCTATGTTCATGTTGATTTACCTGCAAGTTTTGCAGGAGTTGCGAATGTATGTACTTTTGATTAATCTCGTCTCCAAAATGTAAAAGTAGGGCCACGGCACGGATTGTACCATGAAAACCCAATAAAATATGTTATTTAAAAAAGTGCCAAATTTGGCCACCGTAAAGGCGGTCTCACAACTTACACTTCTATAAAGAGCATCAATGGAGTTGAAGCACTGCCTATCAAACGAGCGCCCCCCAATGCAATACATGTTCTTAGAATAATGACACAAGGGGGGGACAAAAAACAATAACTGGTTCTAATAAACGTATACCTACATCCACGTGATAAGACCATGGGCATTAACCAGCTTGGAGAAGAACTGTTCAAAAGACTAACAGATGAACAAACCACCAACTTCATAATCACCGGTGACTTCAACCTACACATGCTGGACTAAACAGTTGACGATAATCACACAGAAGATCACCCCCTAACTTGGAACATACCAGCACAGGAAGGGAACATTAGAGGAATACATAACAAGCTAGCACAGAAACTTCTTGGGATCCTAGAACAGCTGAGCTTCCGCGCACGAAACTTTTGATTTCCGGGAGACCACCCGCCTGCCGCAACATTCTACAACACAGTAACAAGTACAATAATTGATTACACCTACATCTCCCTTCCACTGCTTGGTAAAGTAGTGGACATCCACATAGGAGCCTTGGACCACAGTGAACACCTGCCACAATAAACTACAATAAAGATGAAGGACACAACTCAATCACTGCCTGTAAACGTACAATCCCCTGTTCACACTACTAACAATAAAAAATTAAAATACAAAACTCACGACCCAGAAAGGCACCTGGCCTTAGCAAAATAACTCTTCCACGAAACTTAAACTGCAGAATCTAATACAGTAGCAAGCTGGGAGAGCTTTACGAAAGCACTAGGAAATGCATACGCAGACAAAAAGGAACAAAAAAACAGGAGTACAACCCATCCTCAAGTCAACCCACCGGTTAACACAATATCTATCACTAAAAATCACATTTGTAAAAGAATAGCTAAGGACAGACGAGAGGGCGCACTGGGCCCTAATGAGAAACCTGCCAATCCTGTTGAAACTCGATCAAAAATATTGGACCGAAGCACTGAAACCAGTCTTCGAAAGAATACTACAAACATCCTCAATTACAGCATCACGGAGGGGCTCCATCATCTCCCCAATATATAAAAAGGGCGACAGGAATGATCCAAAAAACTACCAGTTAGTAGCCCTGTTAAAACAACGCTGCCAAATACTATGCCGGGATAATCTTGCATGAACTAACAAACTGGGCCACAGAAAATGCAGTCATTCCATTAAATCAAACAGGATTTTGCAGGCACATGGGGACCATCACCAATACTCTAACCCTCTCACTGATGTTTGATGCCACAATGGCAGCCAAACAACCTTTGTATGCATGCTTAATTGATTGCAGCTCAGTATTTGACCACATCAACAGAAACTCTCAAAGCTCAACAAAAGCTCTCTAAGCGGACTACCCCGCCATTACTCTTAAAACAGCTAATGCTCTTACACTCAAACACGTGGGTGCAAGTAAAATTGGGTGCAGAAGACTATCTGACAAGGAAGATCACAACAACAGGGCGGAAGCAGGGCTGTGTGTTAGCCTCAACACTGTTTAACCTTTTCATGCCAGATCTGTCAGTCAAACTGGACAAGTGTAATTCACACGCCCCGAAAATGGGGGGCTCGGCCCTCTCAAACATACTATATGTGTTGGACGGGAAACATCGTTTACAACGCGGGGATTACATCGCGATGCCATTACATCGCGGTTTTTACAACGCAAGTCGTTACAACGACTTGCGCTAGATGGCGCTCTAGGACAAGGAATAGTATAATTTACTATCCAACACCTTCCCTACTGTACGTAGACTGAAGTTGGAATAGTAAATTATACTACTCCTAAGTCCTATTCCTTGTCTTAGAGCGCCATCTAGCGCAAGTCGTTGTAACGACTTGCGTTGTCAAAACCGCGATGTAGTGTACCGCGATGTAAATGTATGTGTTGTAACGTCATACATCCGCGTTGGACTCGGGGGCTCGGCCCTCTCAAACATACTATATGCGTTGGACTCGTACTTATCAGCGGAAGTCCACTTAGCCTTCAAAGTTTCCTTGATGCAACATTTAGCTACTTAGAAGAAAATGGACTGAACATCATCCGGGAAAAACCAAAGGTCATGACCGTGAACTCACGTCGAATTAAAGTACCCTACCGCTGGCATCTGGCAACACAACAGCTGGAAGCTGTGCAAGAGTATAAATACTTGGGAGTTATTATTGACAACAAAGGAGATTTTGCTGCCCAAAGAGAAGCCATAAAAAAAAGGGGGACAGGAAAAACCATGGCACTAAGAAATCTAAAACACAAGGTCTCCGGCACAAGCTTCTCCATGCTGACTCAGGTGATTCAGGCAAAACTTATACCATCTATCACCTACGGAAGCGAGGCTATGAGAGGGAGAGATGCAGACACACTGGACCGCACTATATCAAGAGCATTAAGAATGATCTTTGGTCTGCCCTGATACACATCCCCTGCACAACTGAGACTAGAACTCGGGATTCAGAGGCAAGAGTTGGCCCGTAAAGGGGCTTATATCAAAAGTTTGGTATAAGATTAAAAAGGGGGATCCAGGGGCCCTAAACGCCCATCTATTGAAAGAACTGCAAGCCGAGGACATGGGTCTTGCAAGGCGCTCCTGAGAAGACTAATTAGATCAATTAGGTCTACAAGGCCTCTGGGAGACTTCTGGGTCGAGGGAGAGCTTTAAAAGGCTAGTTAACAAAACCATCAAAAGAGTCTCTCTAATGGGGGGCGTGGCCTAGCGATCCAGCATGGTGGACATGAGTTAGGCAAGCTCCGTTCAGCCCAGTTCTAAAATCCTATAAAGATCCTGTTTCGCCAGACAAATTTTATACTAGAGCCCCCTGTGGTGGTTGAGATCTGTGTGGCGGCATCCGTACTCGGAGACAAGTGGAATCTGAGCAGTTTGCGGCGGAGGTTGGGGAGTGTGACAGAGAGGCCTTGTTGGCGGTCCTGCGGCGAGGCCCTTGGTGCAGCCGTGAGAGTAGATGGGAGCGGCGGTCCCGTATTGCCGGGAGCCCAGTGAAGACTTGCAGAGCTCGTGCCTAATTCCTGGCGGCTGGCCGGCTGTGGCGGTGGCAGCAGTGTGGCGGGCAGTTCAGCTTCTGGGACCCGGTGAATACTCCCGCTCGACTTCCCTTTCCCCCATCCTCCTGTCTTCACTACAGCGCTTGGTGGCCTGATCGGGCCGCAAGGGGGGGCATCCGTTCAGAGGGTTGTCCGGACATTGAGCTCCCTCGCCGGGACCGCCGAGGCATATGCTGTGCACTGCTGGTCTGGGGCTGATGCGCTGAGGCCTGGCTGGAGATCGGGGGGGCCAGTGCACGAAGCCTTGTCTCTTGGGCAGCAGCTGGCTGGAGCCAGCGGGACTTGTGAGGGATTACGGCCGTTGGGCGATGTGAGCCCTGTACGACTACCCTGGAGGTAGAGAAGCAGCGACGTCACGGGACTCAGGTGCAATACGGCCTGAGCCTGTATTAAAAAAAGGCCCCAGATTGTTCCAGCGGTGCTCCACGATAAAGGTGAAGAGGCAGCGCTGTGTGTGGGTCCTGGAAGCAGGTGTACATCATGGAAGGCACAGAGACCTGGGCAGCAGCGTGAGGCCCGGCCCGGCCATTTGCAGTGTGTTTGTAGATCACAGCAAGTTGAACAGTGAGTGGAGAATTGGCCAGAGCTCAAAGTGTCCTCTGTGGTGAAGAGCTGGGCCAGAACATCGCTTTGATGGCGGAGATCGGTGTGGGGGTCGGTGGGCCTTCCTGGTCATCTGGAAGTGGTACTTGAAGAGACGGTGAGACACCCATTAAGGGGGGGGGGGAGACACACCTGTCCGCGGAAGCGGCTGGGTTAGTGCCCGGTGCGGCCTGTGGGCGGGAGGTTTCCACCTGTGTCTTGCACTAACAGAGGCCTGCAGCTGCAACAAGCTTAACCAATTGACATTGTGAGAGTGGAGACCGGCAGGCGGCGTGCAGAGTCCCGGTGATTGGAGCTAGAGGTCTGGATGGGGGACGGCTGAACCGCTATTCTGGAAGACGGGCATCAGATTGTCGTCATGATGAAGGACAAACCGGTGGTAGGGTCCGCCAAGCAGAGCTCGTTGGACCGCATTACTGGGCCAGGGGCCTCTTCTGCAGACCAAGGAGGGGCTCAGAGGGTATCCCAGACAATGCCGCGCTCATGGTGGCCATCAGGCAGTCTAGGGCCGCTCTGGAGGCAAATACAGGAGAAGTGGGCTCTGACGTCACTCTCCTGCGGCAAGATCTCCGAAATGCAGAAGAACGCATTACAGAAGCCGAAACCAGAGTCTCTGAAGTGGAGGATTCAGTCACCACACTGCAGAAACGGGTCACATCACTGGAGTCGATTTCTAGAGGCCTGGCCTCACGGGTGGAGGAGGCGTAAAGGCAGGGCCAGAAGGAACAACCTTTGCTTTGTCGGTTTCCCCGAAGGTTTTGAAGCGAGGGAGATGGAACAGTTACTTACTCAGTGGCTGGTGAGCTGGCTCCCTTCGGAATCGTTGTCCGGTTGTTTTGTTATCAAAAGAGCACATAGGGCCCTGATGCAGTAACCGCCCCGTGTGCCAGACCGAGACCTGTCATTGCTAAGATTCTGAATTATCATTAGACTAGTCCAGCAGAAAAGACAATCCTTCATGGCAGCTAAGGCACGTCTCCGTGACCTGAAACTTCCCTATGCATTGCTGTATCCAGCCAAACCACAGGTGGTATATCAGTCCCGTATTCTCTTCTTTGAATCGCCAGAGGAAGTATTCAACTGGACAGATGAGACTGTGAAGCTTAGACGCCGCACGCCACCCAGGTTGGAATCTGATTCATCGTACAGTGAGGTCGTCCGCAAGCCACCCAAGCTCAAAGGCTCCAGGAGGTCGGGATCGAGGCGCCGCTCTAAATCCTGCAGTGATCCTGGTAGATCTACATCTTTGCACCACGGGGGTCTTCGGCATCGTAGCAGTGCCAAGATGTTCTCGGATGGGGAACTGCCGCCTTCTTTTTTTTTTTTAAACATTTTTTATTTGAAGACAATTGCATAGACAATGTAAATACATTCGTTTCTACCATTTCCTCACTCCCTCAATGCACCTCTAGTGCACATGAGTCCAGGGTACTTAAATTTACATGCCACCAGCCTCCCCCTCCAACAAACCCTTGTATGTCTCCGAATAAGGAGTCGCCGTTTCACTCCCGCTATTCTGGTCGCATCTCACCCTTTGTGAATGTTTCTGCATTCATCCCACCTGTGCCCTCTGTCTCTCCCCCCTCAGCTCTATCGTCGGTGAGACACATATATCACCCCTATACTTATTCCATTTTCCCCACTTGTGGTCCCATGTACGTGGGCATCCCCTCCCTTTGAATACCGCTTTCTCGGCGAGCATGGCATTAGCCATGTCTTTAGCCCAATCCCTCAGTAGTGGTATGCTGTCAATTCCCCACCTTTGGGCGATATTCCGCTTAGCCAGACACCACCCCAATGTAACCCATTCTTGCTCAATTTGCGTAAGGTCCGTCACTACCCAGACATTGAGAAGGCATATCGCGGGTGTCGGGTATATAGCTTTGCCACATGTCCTAACCATTTGCCTCGTGACATTAGTCCAATAACTCTGTATGTGGGGACAGTCCCATAAAATATGCAGGAATGTTCCCGTCTGAGCGCATTGTCGAAGGCAGAGCGAGTCGGGTCGCCTATTAAGTTTATGTAATAGAGTAGCATCAAAGTACACTCGGTGTAGGATTTTTAACTGCACCAGGCGAAGACGCATTGGGATAGCCACCTCCCTGGGTGATGATAATGCCTCCTGCCAGTCCTCTTCGGCCAAGTCCCCTAGGTCCCCTTCCCAGGCACTCCTAAGTTTTGACATCGGATCTACCCGATTATTGATTAGTTTACGGTATGTGAGTGATATGGCCTTTCGGATCATTGGGTCTAACAGGAGCCTGTCCTCCAAGAGGGAAGAGTCCGGAATGGGCGCGGTTTTAGTTCGGGCCGATTCTATGGCATGGCTTATCTGCAGGTAGCGAAACCCCTCCAAGGAAGCCAATTGGTATTTGGACTGAAGCTCCTGGAATGTTACCATTTTGCCTTTTTCCCATAGGTCGCTGACTTTGGAAATTCCTATCATTTCCCACTTATCGAATTCCGCCGATGTACTCAGTCTCCCCAGAATATCTGGCTCCCATAGGGGGGGTAGCCTTCGTCAAGCGGCCCCTCCAACCCATCCGCTTATGCACTCCATGCCACACCTCCACCGCGTGCGCCGTCGGGCCAGTAAGTCTCAATTTCTTATGATTGGTGTAGAGGGCTCTATTATAGCCACCTTTCCCCATCAACCAATGATCTGTACGGAAGCTCGGATCATCATGCCTCCCAAACACCCAGCTATTAATGGCCGCCAGTTGCGTGGCCTGGTAATACAGACGCAGGTCCGGCAATCCAATGCCCCCATCATACCATCCCATTGTTAACTTTGTCATGGCTATGCGGGGTGGTTTATTGTCCCACAGAAAATCTCTCAATACCATCACAATCTGAGAAAAATAGGAGTTTGGGATCGGATTGTGCGTATTCTGTAACGCATAAAGAAAGGACGGCAGGGCCAGCATTTTGTATAAGGACGCCCGGTCCAGCAATGTTAGTGGAAGAGATTTCCAGTGTACTACATCTGTTCGAAACCGCCTTAGTACCCCCCTGGAGATTCTTATCGGCAAACAGTGTGGTATTGGTGGTGATAAATATCCCCAAGTAAAGTAAACCCTGGGATGCCACCGGGATATCGTAGCCTCGGGGGCTTCATGGAGGGTCTCCCCACAGGGAATACATCTGGGATTTAGTCCAGTTGATTTGATACCCAGAGTGCGCCCCAAAAATATGGAATATATGGAGTACCCGCCGCAATGAACGGGCCAGAGAGGCAAGATATAGCAAAATAACGTCAGCATATAACGATATCCGGTCCTCGTGGTCTTCTGTCCATCTCATGCCTCTAATCTCTAGGTCCCCCCTTATCCACACCGCCAAGGGCTCAAGAACCAGGGCGAATAGCAGAGGCGACAGTGGACAGCCCTGTCTCGTGCCTCGGCTGAGGGGGAAGGTGGTAGAGCGGTAGTTATTTACCACGACATGGGCCCTGGGCTGTGAATATAGCAACCGGACCCATCCCATGAATTTAGGGCCAAAGCCCATTCGGTCTAAGACTGCAAACATGTACTCCCATGCCACCGTGTCAAACGCCATTTGTGCGTCTAGTGCCAGTAGCACCGCCTCTTCCTCCAAGGTATGTACTCGGCCTATGACTCTGTTAACCCTACGCAAATTACACGCTGTGTTACGTCCCGGCATGAATCCAGACTGATCCGGGTGGATCAATTCTGGTAGGTAGGGGAGCAGTCGATTCGCCAATAGCTTGGCCAATATCTTTGCCTCGATTGCGATCAGAGAGATAGGTCTATATGACTGGCAGGCTTGCCGGGCTTGTGAATTACTACTATCGCCGCCTCACGTATGTCGTCTGGCAGAAGGGCGCGCTCGCAGCTTTCGTTGTACAGGTTGAGAAGGTGAGGCGCTAGCATGGAGGCCATTGGCTTAAGTAACTCGATCGGGAGACCATTGGGGCCCGCCGCTTTTCCAGATCTAACATCTTGTATGGCCTTATGTACTTCCTCAGCGGTCAGCTCCGCCTCTAGCGCCAAGCCATCCTGCGGATAGCCCCCTCACCTCAATAGTTGCTAAAAGATCTGCCGCCCACACCGCCTGAGAGGCGGTTGGGGCCTCATAGATTGTTTTATAGTGCTGAGCGAACGTTTCAGCGATCTCCCGTGGATCAGTAATCAGGGTATCATCCGCCCCCTTGATTGCACGCACCCATCGTGCTGCCTGCTCTCTGCGTTCCAACCAAGCTAATAACTTTTCTGTTCCTTCCCCCTGTTCATAAATGCGATGTCGGCTGGCCAGTATTCTCCCACCTGCCTCCTCCAGCAGCAGCTATTTATAATCATGTCGTTTTAAATTTAGTGAGTGTTGAGTATCCGCATTCGGATCTCGGGAGTTCACCCCTTCGAGTCGAAGAATATCAGTTTCCAACTCCAGTACTCTTCTGCGGCGTTCTGCCCTGTATCCAGCAATCACTGACAACGCTCTACCCTTAATGACCGCCCCAAATGCCCCCCACAGTGTTATCGCTGATGTGACCGAATCAGTGTTTTCTGCAAAATAGTGTTTCGTGTCCGTCCTCAACGCATCCTTAATGTGAGTGACCTTTAGTGCCCATGGTGGAATCCTTATTGGGCCTGGTTGCGGTGGACGTCTCATACCCAGGGTTGCCAATACGGGGGAATGGTCTGAAATCCCACGTGCCAGACATTGGGAGTCTGAAAACTCGTGGATATGCTGTGCATGTGTAAACAGGTAATCTATTCTTGATTGACTCCCGTGGACCCCCGACTGAAACGTGAAATGTGTGTCTCTGATATGCGCCCAACGTCAGACATCTACCAATCCCAGGGCTTCCACAAAGTCACGCAGAGGGGACCCTCTTACTGAGTCCGGTCTAGGGGGGGGATCTATCCACTAGTCCGTCTATCGTCCAATTAAAATCGCCTTCCATCACTAGTGTGCCCATAGGAAGACTTAGAAGCAACGTGGCCACATCTAACAGCGTCCCCCGTTGAAGGCCAGGAGGTGCGTAGACTGAGACCACGTTAAGTACCATCCCCTCCCACGAACCTGTACAAGCTACATAACGCCCCAGCTGGTCTGTCCAGGTTTTATGGAGCACGTATGGACAGTTCTTCCGCAGGAGTATCCCTACCCCCTAGATCCAGACATGAAGCCAGAGTGTGCTAACATTCGGTACCCCTTTCGATCTAGGGCCCTACATGAGTTTCCCTGCAGATGGGTTTCTTGCAGGAGTACAACATCAAGACCCTGGCGATGAACATACTGCGACACCACTCCCCGCTTAATCTTGTCTCCTAACCCGTTGACATTCCATGTGACTAGCCTAAGCCCTTTCCTCGTTGTCATGGGGTTCTGGTCGTAACTGGTCGGCCTGCATCGGGGGCCCTCGATAACCAGGCCCCCTCAGTGGAGAGAGTTGCCTACCCGCTGGACGCTCCATGGTAGCTTTGAGGCACCAAATTCTGTCTGCTGTCGCCTGAACATTCTGCCCCAACCATCCGTGTCTGTCTGCGCTAATGCAAAATATTGCCAACATGCAACTCCCCACACTGCCCTCCCTCCCAACTGAACTCACCTTAAACTTTTGCCTTAAGAACAAACCCCCCTCCCTGCTTCCCTGCATTGCGGACCCAAAACTGCCCGCCACCCCAAACTTGCAGAGTGCCCGTCGCCCTCCCATTAACAGTTCTCGGGGACGCAAGTAACCCCACCCCCTATACGGTCATGCATCTACCCATAGTGTCTCGCCCCCCTCCGCCCGATCCCCGCCCTGACCTCTTGTACCCTCATTTTGGGTCCGGCAACCTCCCTTCATTGGACCCCCATAGCAATCACTGGTATACTTGTTTGATCTTATCGCTCCCCTCACGGACCTAGTCCAGTCCCGAGCTGCTCTGACTCCCCAGGGGACCACTACCCTCAGTGGCATACCGTTAATCATAATGTGTGCAGTGGAACAGCTCCAAAGCAGTTATGACACTTCAGTCCCTGCAGTGTCAGCACCAGTCCAGCCCCTTCCCACCCCCCCACGAGTCCAGGTCCCCTGATCTTAGTGCTGCTTTATTACATTCTCAAACTCCCCAGAGCCCCTCGGTCCCCCAGGCAGGCGGCAAAACCAAAGTGTCTCACCCGGCGCCTGGCTAGCGCCCTGCCGTCGGCTCCTGCGAATCCGTGCCAGAGTGTTCTCGCAAACGCCTATGCTGGCGCCAGTCCACATCGTCGTCCGCTCCCGAGGATGTCTTGTGAGTCTTTTTTTCCACCTTGCGCCAGCCCTCCAGCCATTCCCAGGCCTCCTCCGGCTGGGTAAAGAACCTGGATTTTCCGTTTGTTTCCACACGCAGCTTAGCAGGGAACATCATAGCATATTTTATTTCCTGCTCACGTAGTGCCCGCTTCACTTCCAGGAAGCCACGGCGCTGCCTCTGCACCCTCAGTGTAAAGTCCGGAAAAAACATGATTCGACTGTTCTCTATGGTGAGTGGTGGGGCCGCACGCGCCGTCTGCAGTATCACATCACTGTCCCGGAAATTAAACACCCTCGCCAGCAGTGGTCTTGGCACCGCCCCAGGCTTCGGACGGCCTCCAGGCACACGGTGAGCCTCTCTATTCTGAAACATTTTCAAGTCCTCAACGAACAGGTCCGCCGCCTGCCCTTCCGCTCGCTCCGGTACCCTAATGATGTGGACATTATTCCTGCGCATACGCCCTTCGTAGTCATCCAGCTGCAGGGCCATTGACTCGTGGGAGGAGCTGAGCACCTTGACCTGCTCCTGAAGCCGGGCTGTATCCGCGACCCGGTCCTTAGTTGTACTCTCGACCGTCCCCATTCTCTCTGTCAACTTCTTCATGTTCTCGCGACTCAGTGTCACCTCCGTGGCTACTGTGTCAATTCTCCCCTCCAGGGAGGTCCTTACCGCCATGATTGCCTCCAGCAGCTCCCTATTCGAGGGCTCCGTGGCGTCATCCGGTGCCTCGGCTACTGTTCTGTCCTCCGACTGGTGCTTCTGCCATGCGAATTTATCCAGTTTCGACTGGGTTGCCGTCCGGTTCGCCCTTCCGGTCGCCATCTTTTCCGGTCCTCCGACTCCCCCTCCGATGGACTGGGCACCCCCGCTAATCCCCGTCGCCAGCAGCGAGTGCCCCCACTCGGCCTGTTGGTTTTCGCAGGGGGTGCCTTACTTGGGGCGAGATCTGACAGGCGCCAGCCGCCGGCCCTCGGGGTCAGCCTTCTCCGCGGCGGCTTCCTTCTCAATTGGCAAGTGAGCGCCTCCCCGCCGACTCAGTGTACCAGGCGCCACGGCAGTTCCAATTGCACACAGGCCCCAGCCTGTCTCACAACTCCGGCCAATCAATCCGTACCCTGTCACCGCTTTTCGCTAGCACCCGAATCTTCGGACCGTGGATCCAATCGCCATGGCAGTGCGCAGCCCCCGGCCTTCCCCGCTGGGCCTCCGCCTGCCGCCAGGGACTCAGTAGCTTTAGGGTCACCCCCTCCTCTATGTCGAATCAGTGTCCCCACGGGCTATAGAGGCTCGGGTCCTCAATACCTCACTCCACTGGAGGCCTCTTTATGGCCCTTCGCTGCCAGCTCTCCGCCCGTGGTTTCAAGCTGCGGTCGCCACCCCAGCCGCAAATTCGCTAGTGCAATCAAGTCCCCTCCACTGCAAGCATCAAATTATCTCCAGCTGGGTAGCCTCTTAAATGGACTATCGCCTCCGCTGCACTGGGGCTCTATATGAACTTCTCTAGGCTTCTGGGCTCTCCCTTGGGCCGCCGCTCACCACCACTCCTTCTGCCGCCGAGGCCCAATCATCAATCCCTCAGGCTCCGCTCGCTGTGGCCCCTGGCCCTTCACCACTCTGCTGAGTCTTGCGTGTACTTCGTGTTGGGGGCACACCACCGTTCTGGCAGGCCGCGCCTCGGTGCTATCACGGCTCGAGCACACCTTCGCTCGCCACCCCCCACGCTGGACCATGCCGCATCCCCGACCTCGCGCTGTGCGCCGGCCGCGCTCCTCAGCACTTCCGCCGGCCCGGAGGTCCGCTCTCTTCGGGTCCACAGAGCTCGGTCCGATCGCCGATTTCGATCGGCACCAAAATTACACTAGGGCTCCACGGGTCGCCGGACAGTAGGCTCCCAGCTTCAGGGCATGAATCAGGCCGGCCTGGGCGATGTTTGCACGGATATTGCGGGAGTGGCGCTACGGAGATAAACTACCGAGCGGGCATTCCCGTCGGCAGTTAGCCACCCCCCCCAACTGCTGCCTTCTTGTGTCCAGACCGACTAAATGTGAGCAGGGGCTAGTACCACTGTTCGAATTTCAACAGCTACAGAGAACACCCGTTGACTATGGGCAAATTATTGGGGATCCATTGGACGGGGAGGGCGGCGGCCCCCATTGGGGTCCGCAAGCCACCTCCGCCGCAACAGATACTTCAGCGGTTTTGAGGTATGGGTGGGTTTGGGGATGTTGGAGAATATTTGTTTTATGCTTGCACTACACTTTTGTCACACATGTTTATTATTTGCACACTGGCTCACGGATGTCCCACACTTTGAGGTTCAGGGATCTTTTGATGGCGAGCATTACGGATAGGGTGCGACTCCATGCGGGCGACCTACGAATAATGAGTTGGAATGTCAGAGGGGCTCTGGATAAGGTTAAGAGGGGGGCAATTCTCCAACAGGCTCAACGGCACTGAGCGGATGTTCTGTTGCTTCAGGAGACACACTTAATGGGTACTAAAGCAATGGTTATATCCAGGCGTTTCATTCTGGCTTCACCAGGGGGTCGCATGGAGTCGCGATCTTGTTGCATCATAGAGTCCCCTATAAACATGTTAAGACATGGACGGACCCACAGGGGAGATACATTTTCATTGAAGGCAACATTTACAAGGTTCAGGTGGTTTTGGTTGAGTGTATGCTCCCCCTCCTCTACAATGGGCTTTGGTCGAGCGCCTAACGGCTCTATGGGCAGATATGCCAGAGGGGTTGGCAATAATTGGGGCGGTTGGAATGACGTAATGGACCCAGTGGTTGACAGGTGGAGATCGGGGGATACTCCGCCGTCCATCACAGTACTAAACTGAGCTCCTTAGCGATAGGACTGGGGTGGGTAGATGCCTGGCAGCGGCTGCAAGGAATGGAACTAGGATATACCTATTTTTTGACCTCACATGACTCGTACTCCCGTCTTGACTATTTTTTTGTGCCCTTAAGAGCTGTTGGGAGGGTAAAGGCTGCAGAGATGCTCTCAAGCGGTTTATCCTACCATTCCCCAGTGGTCCTCACGGTGCAACTGGGTCCTGGGAAACCGCCCTTTCGTTGGCGTCTCTCCTCATGGCATCTCGAGGATGAGAAATATCAGGAGCACATGGGGCAGGCAATTGCACATTATTTCGATACAAATATGGGGACGGTGGACGAGGCCGCAACGTTGTGTGAGGCCATGAATTTCACCCAGCGGGAGTGGACATTTCCTTCTGCGCTGCAGCACGTCACACTAGGCGGGAGGCTTTGCTGCGGGCGGAGGCCCACTTGGTGGAACTAGAGCAACGTAGTGGGGGAGGAAGGAAATTTAGTACGCCGACAGCTGGTACAGGCGCGACAAACACATGCAGATACCCTGATGGAAGAGGCCCGTCTTGCGTGGCAAGCGTCCCGTAGCAGAATTTTCCAATGGGGCGACACATCTAGTAAATTGCTGCATAGATTATGCCAAGGGACCTTGCAGCCCCAGGTTCTCTCAAGTATACCAGGCCCAGATGGAGGGGTCTTGAGTGACCCCTCCCTTATAGCTGAGAGTTTTGCACAATACTCTGCAGAGCTTTATGCCCCTAGAGAGCTCTTGCAGGAAGATGCGATCCATCGCTTCCTAGACGACCTACCACCCACCCCCTTTCTGATGATGCGCGAGCAGATCTGGAACTTCCGCTTACGGAGAAGGAGATTTGCTCTGCGTTTGGGGAATTGAATTCGGGAAAGGCGCCGGGTCCGAATGGGTTCCCATGCGAATTCTTTAAGAAATACTTCTCCCAGATGGGGGCACATTATCACCAAGTTCTCAAAGAAGTGAGGGACCGGGGATTTCTGCCGCAGGATTGGAGGCATGCGGAAGTGGTCGTATTAAATAAACCGGTCGGCCTCCGGACCAACAAGCCTCATCTCACTCTTAAACGTAGAGGCCAAGATACTGGCCAAAGTCTAGGCCAATTGCCTCCAACCCCACATAACTACATTGATTCATCCAAATCAGGCGGGCTTTATGCCCCTGTGGGCCAAGCGCCACAACATCCGGCGGGTGCATAATACCATAGCAGCTATTTAGGGAAGTGGAGTGCCGGCTGCCCTTTTGCTGGCAGACATGGATAGGGCGTTTGATTCCCTCCGCTGGGTATACCTATTTGCACTCCTTGATCGACTTACTATAGGCCCGCGATTCTTGGCGTATCTGAAACTGCTGTACACGGATCTCACAGCGTCGGAGCGGGTGGCGGGATCAGCGTCCTCTACATTTTCCGTAGGCAGAGGCACTCGACAGGGGTGTCCTTTGTCGCCATATCTATTTGCGCTAGGTACAAATTGATGCGCAGGTGATGGGGTTCGAGTGGGATCATGGGCTTTCGGACCGCCTTGCCTTATATGCGGACAATGTCCTTTTTTTCCTAACAGACATAAATAGGACAGGACCAAGGCTCCTCCGCATCATGCAAATATTTGGTGAATCATCGGTACTGTATATGAACCCGAGTAAATCTACACTGTGGGGAGGGGCAGATTTGGGTTCCTGGGCTAAGGTGGTACGGGCGTTGACAGAGGGTGTGAAATACCCGGGAGTTTTCCTTTGATAATTGCCGAAAGTAGTTTGGGACAGAAATATAGTCCCGGTCTGGAAACAAACAAGGGAGGATATGAAAACCTGGTCGCATATGCCCCTTTCTATATATGGCAGATCAGCAATTTTTAAAATGGTGTCACTGCCGCGCCTGCTCTAACAATTGCAAAATCATCCGTATCCAGTGCCCCCCCTCGTGGTTTCGCCAGGTGAACGCGGCGCTGGGACATTTCTTGTGGGCAGGGGGATTCTCCAGGGTGGCGCTGAGGACTTGCTTTCAGTCAACATATTTGATGAATGATTGATTGAATGTTTGATTCCAGCTGGAATCAAACATTGGGATTTTTGCAGTATTAACCCCTTCGCTGCGGCACGAATTCCGCCGCAGCGCTGGGGGGGTTTGGGGGCAGCACGGTGCTCATGACGGAATCGCTCCCCTCACGGACCTAGTCCAGTCCCGAGCTGCTCTGACTCCCCAGGGGACCACTACCCTCAGTGGCATACCGTTAATCATAATGTGTGCAGTGGAACAGCTCCAAAGCAGTTATGACACTTCAGTCCCTGCAGTGTCAGCACCAGTCCAGCCCCTTCCCACCCCCCCACGAGTCCAGGTCCCCTGATCTTAGTGCTGCTTTATTACATTCTCAAACTCCCCAGAGCCCCTCGGTCCCCCAGGCAGGCGGCAAAACCAAAGTGTCTCACCCGGCGCCTGGCTAGCGCCCTGCCGTCGGCTCCTGCGAATCCGTGCCAGAGTGTTCTCGCAAACGCCTATGCTGGCGCCAGTCCACATCGTCGTCCGCTCCCGAGGATGTCTTGTGAGTCTTTTTTTCCACCTTGCGCCAGCCCTCCAGCCATTCCCAGGCCTCCTCCGGCTGGGTAAAGAACCTGGATTTTCCGTTTGTTTCCACACGCAGCTTAGCAGGGAACATCATAGCATATTTTATTTCCTGCTCACGTAGTGCCCGCTTCACTTCCAGGAAGCCACGGCGCTGCCTCTGCACCCTCAGTGTAAAGTCCGGAAAAAACATGATTCGACTGTTCTCTATGGTGAGTGGTGGGGCCGCACGCGCCGTCTGCAGAATCACATCACTGTCCCGGAAATTAAACACCCTCGCCAGCAGTGGTCTTGGCACCGCCCCAGGCTTCGGACGGCCTCCAGGCACACGGTGAGCCTCTCTATTCTGAAACATTTTCAAGTCCTCAACGAACAGGTCCGCCGCCTGCCCTTCCGCTCGCTCCGGTACCCTAATGATGTGGACATTATTCCTGCGCATACGCCCTTCGTAGTCATCCAGCTGCAGGGCCATTGACTCGTGGGAGGAGCTGAGCACCTTGACCTGCTCCTGAAGCCGGGCTGTATCCGCGACCCGGTCCTTAGTTGTACTCTCGACCGTCCCCATTCTCTCTGTCAACTTCTTCATGTTCTCGCGACTCAGTGTCACCTCCGTGGCTACTGTGTCAATTCTCCCCTCCAGGGAGGTCCTTACCGCCATGATTGCCTCCAGCAGCTCCCTATTCGAGGGCTCCGTGGCGTCATCCGGTGCCTCGGCTACTGTTCTGTCCTCCGACTGGTGCTTCTGCCATGCGAATTTATCCAGTTTCGACTGGGTTGCCGTCCGGTTCGCCCTTCCGGTCGCCATCTTTTCCGGTCCTCCGACTCCCCCTCCGATGGACTGGGCACCCCCGCTAATCCCCGTCGCCAGCAGCGAGTGCCCCCACTCGGCTTGTTGGTTTTCGCAGGGGGTGCCTTACTTGGGGCGAGATCTGACAGGCGCCAGCCGCCGGCCCTCGGGGTCAGCCTTCTCCGCGGCGGCTTCCTTCTCAATTGGCAAGTGAGCGCCTCCCCGCCGACTCAGTGTACCAGGCGCCACGGCAGTTCCAATTGCACACAGGCCCCAGCCTGTCTCACAACTCCGGCCAATCAATCCGTACCCTGTCACCGCTTTTCGCTAGCACCCGAATCTTCGGACCGTGGATCCAATCGCCATGGCAGTGCGCAGCCCCCGGCCTTCCCCGCTGGGCCTCCGCCTGCCGCCAGGGACTCAGTAGCTTTAGGGTCACCCCCTCCTCTATGTCGAATCAGTGTCCCCACGGGCTATAGAGGCTCGGGTCCTCAATACCTCACTCCACTGGAGGCCTCTTTATGGCCCTTCGCTGCCAGCTCTCCGCCCGTGGTTTCAAGCTGCGGTCGCCACCCCAGCCGCAAATTCGCTAGTGCAATCAAGTCCCCTCCACTGCAAGCATCAAATTATCTCCAGCTGGGTAGCCTCTTAAATGGACTATCGCCTCCGCTGCACTGGGGCTCTATATGAACTTCTCTAGGCTTCTGGGCTCTCCCTTGGGCCGCCGCTCACCACCACTCCTTCTGCCGCCGAGGCCCAATCATCAATCCCTCAGGCTCCGCTCGCTGTGGCCCCTGGCCCTTCACCACTCTGCTGAGTCTTGCGTGTACTTCGTGTTGGGGGCACACCACCGTTCTGGCAGGCCGCGCCTCGGTGCTATCACGGCTCGAGCACACCTTCGCTCGCCACCCCCCACGCTGGACCATGCCGCATCCCCGACCTCGCGCTGCGCGCCGGCCGCGCTCCTCAGCACTTCCGCCGGCCCGGAGGTCCGCTCTCTTCGGGTCCACAGAGCTCGGTCCGATCGCCGATTTCGATCGGCACCAAAATTACACTAGGGCTCCACGGGTCGCCGGACAGTAGGCTCCCAGCTTCAGGGCATGAATCAGGCCGGCCTGGGCGATGTTTGCACGGATATTGCGGGAGTGGCGCTACGGAGATAAACTACCGAGCGGGCATTCCCGTCGGCAGTTAGCCACCCCCCCAACTGCTGCCTTCTTGTGTCCAGACCGACTAAATGTGAGCAGGGGCTAGTACCACTGTTCGAATTTCAACAGCTACAGAGAACACCCGTTGACTATGGGCAAATTATTGGGGATCCATTGGACGGGGAGGGCGGCGGCCCCCATTGGGGTCCGCAAGCCACCTCCGCCGCAACAGATACTTCAGCGGTTTTGAGGTATGGGTGGGTTTGGGGATGTTGGAGAATATTTGTTTTATGCTTGCACTACACTTTTGTCACACATGTTTATTATTTGCACACTGGCTCACGGATGTCCCACACTTTGAGGTTCAGGGATCTTTTGATGGCGAGCATTACGGATAGGGTGCGACTCCATGCGGGCGACCTACGAATAATGAGTTGGAATGTCAGAGGGGCTCTGGATAAGGTTAAGAGGGGGGCAATTCTCCAACAGGCTCAACGGCACTGAGCGGATGTTCTGTTGCTTCAGGAGACACACTTAATGGGTACTAAAGCAATGGTTATATCCAGGCGTTTCATTCTGGCTTCACCAGGGGGTCGCATGGAGTCGCGATCTTGTTGCATCATAGAGTCCCCTATAAACATGTTAAGACATGGACGGACCCACAGGGGAGATACATTTTCATTGAAGGCAACATTTACAAGGTTCAGGTGGTTTTGGTTGAGTGTATGCTCCCCCTCCTCTACAATGGGCTTTGGTCGAGCGCCTAACGGCTCTATGGGCAGATATGCCAGAGGGGTTGGCAATAATTGGGGCGGTTGGAATGACGTAATGGACCCAGTGGTTGACAGGTGGAGATCGGGGGATACTCCGCCGTCCATCACAGTACTAAACTGAGCTCCTTAGCGATAGGACTGGGGTGGGTAGATGCCTGGCAGCGGCTGCAAGGAATGGAACTAGGATATACCTATTTTTTGACCTCACATGACTCGTACTCCCGTCTTGACTATTTTTTTGTGCCCTTAAGAGCTGTTGGGAGGGTAAAGGCTGCAGAGATGCTCTCAAGCGGTTTATCCTACCATTCCCCAGTGGTCCTCACGGTGCAACTGGGTCCTGGGAAACCGCCCTTTCGTTGGCGTCTCTCCTCATGGCATCTCGAGGATGAGAAATATCAGGAGCACATGGGGCAGGCAATTGCACATTATTTCGATACAAATATGGGGACGGTGGACGAGGCCGCAACGTTGTGTGAGGCCATGAATTTCACCCAGCGGGAGTGGACATTTCCTTCTGCGCTGCAGCACGTCACACTAGGCGGGAGGCTTTGCTGCGGGCGGAGGCCCACTTGGTGGAACTAGAGCAACGTAGTGGGGAAGGAAGGAAATTTAGTACGCCGACAGCTGGTACAGGCGCGACAAACACATGCAGATACCCTGATGGAAGAGGCCCGTCTTGCGTGGCAAGCGTCCCGTAGCAGAATTTTCCAATGGGGCGACACATCTAGTAAATTGCTGCATAGATTATGCCAAGGGACCTTGCAGCCCCAGGTTCTCTCAAGTATACCAGGCCCAGATGGAGGGGTCTTGAGTGACCCCTCCCTTATAGCTGAGAGTTTTGCACAATACTTTGCAGAGCTTTATGCCCCTAGAGAGCTCTTGCAGGAAGATGCGATCCATCGCTTCCTAGACGACCTACCACCCACCCCCTTTCTGATGATGCGCGAGCAGATCTGGAACTTCCGCTTACGGAGAAGGAGATTTGCTCTGCGTTTGGGGAATTGAATTCGGGAAAGGCGCCGGGTCCGAATGGGTTCCCATGCGAATTCTTTAAGAAATACTTCTCCCAGATGGGGGCACATTATCACCAAGTTCTCAAAGAAGTGAGGGACCGGGGATTTCTGCCGCAGGATTGGAGGCATGCGGAAGTGGTCGTATTAAATAAACCGGTCGGCCTCCGGACCAACAAGCCTCATCTCACTCTTAAACGTAGAGGCCAAGATACTGGCCAAAGTCTAGGCCAATTGCCTCCAACCCCACATAACTACATTGATTCATCCAAATCAGGCGGGCTTTATGCCCCTGTGGGCCAAGCGCCACAACATCCGGCGGGTGCATAATACCATAGCAGCTATTTAGGGAAGTGGAGTGCCGGCTGCCCTTTTGCTGGCAGACATGGATAGGGCGTTTGATTCCCTCCGCTGGGTATACCTATTTGCACTCCTTGATCGACTTACTATAGGCCCGCGATTCTTGGCGTATCTGAAACTGCTGTACACGGATCTCACAGCGTCGGAGCGGGTGGCGGGATCAGCGTCCTCTACATTTTCCGTAGGCAGAGGCACTCGACAGGGGTGTCCTTTGTCGCCATATCTATTTGCGCTAGGTACAAATTGATGCGCAGGTGATGGGGTTCGAGTGGGATCATGGGCTTTCGGACCGCCTTGCCTTATATGCGGACAATGTCCTTTTTTTCCTAACAGACATAAATAGGACAGGACCAAGGCTCCTCCGCATCATGCAAATATTTGGTGAATCATCGGTACTGTATATGAACCCGAGTAAATCTACACTGTGGGGAGGGGCAGATTTGGGTTCCTGGGCTAAGGTGGTACGGGCGTTGACAGAGGGTGTGAAATACCCGGGAGTTTTCCTTTGATAATTGCCGAAAGTAGTTTGGGACAGAAATATAGTCCCGGTCTGGAAACAAACAAGGGAGGATATGAAAACCTGGTCGCATATGCCCCTTTCTATATATGGCAGATCAGCAATTTTTAAAATGGTGTCACTGCCGCGCCTGCTCTAACAATTGCAAAATCATCCGTATCCAGTGCCCCCCTCGTGGTTTCGCCAGGTGAACGCGGCGCTGGGACATTTCTTGTGGGCAGGGGGATTCTCCAGGGTGGCGCTGAGGACTTGCTTTCAGTCAACATATTTGATGAATGATTGATTGAATGTTTGATTCCAGCTGGAATCAAACATTGGGATTTTTGCAGTATTAACCCCTTCGCTGCGGCACGAATTCCGCCGCAGCGCTGGGGGGGTTTGGGGGCAGCACGGTGGCGCGGTGCTCATGACGGAACCGCGCCGTCATGAGTCACGGGCGAGCTGTGCTCATGACGGCGTGGTTCCGTCACGACTCCGCCCACTCTCTAATTCGCCCGCACAGGCGGGGAATTCGAGCCGCGTGGGAGGAGCGGCCGCTCCATGACGGAACCACGCCGTCATGAGCACACGGTGCCCGTGGCTCATGACGGCGTGGTTCCGTCAAGGGCACACAAGGGGTTAAAGGAATTAAGAAGCAAGAAGGAAGATCTCATTTGTATTTTCTTGTATTAGTAACTTGATCATTCATGTGGAAACACGTTATATACTTACGTAAAATAATTGATTACACGTGTGCTAAGGAGTTATACAATGTACACAAGGCTCAGGCCTGATTTCTGAGGAGTATCGTGGTTCTCCTCACCTTTTAGCACCGTGGGATATTTGATTTCATTATTAGAATATTAAGGCTGACATTCTCTGTGGCGCCTTTCCCTGAGAATAATACCACTACCCTAGCTTTTGGTGGAATAGGCTAACTAGGGAGACCCCGCTGTGGCATAATGGCCGTTTACCGTAGCTGGTGGCGCTAGCTGGATTTCAAGGATGAGACAAATTGGAATCTCCATTTTAGGGGATGTAATGAGAGGCTCGGTACTCAAATCTTTTCAGAATCTCCGGCGAGAATATCATATGCCAAGGACTCAGTTCTATAAATACCTCCAATTTCGGCATGCTCTTTACCCGAGTATTTCGGGGTTGGAGGCCCTCCCGGGGTTCAGTTCGATTGAGGCTACGATTTTCACGGGAGATTTGCAAGATCATAAGGTATCAAAGATTTATCAATCCTTTGTGACCCATAGATCCACTACACTGGATAAACTTAGAGACGCATGGGTTGGGGATGTGGGTGAGCTAGATGGTGATGACTGGGCGGACGCACTAGCCTCCCCTAGAGGGGCAGCGATAACGATTAGATTGCGTCTCATTCAATTTAAATAACTTCAACGGGTTTATTACACTAGGGTCAGGCTCTGGAGGGCGGGTCTGGTGGCTTCCCCGATGTGCCTGCATTGTGGACGAGAAGAGGGGTCCTTAATACATACTATTTGGCATTGTGCGGCGCTCACAAAATTTTGGAGAGGGGTGTTGGCCTGTTTGGCGGAGGTGCTGGGGTGGGAGCTCCCCTCCTCACTGAGATTGACAATTCTGCATATTATGGAGGGTGTAGGTGGCAACATATATGAGGCATTTATTACTACTGGGGCTGACCTTGGCCAAAAGAGATATAGCAAGGCTGTGGAAGGCGACGTCCCCTCCTTATCTCTCGGCATGGAAGAACGGGTTAGACTTTAGCATGGGGTTAGAGATTCCGATATTAAAGGCCAGGGGCTACCCACAAAAATACCCCAAAAAATTGGAAACGATGGGCGGATTACCGAGGCCTGGAATTAGACCCAGTGCCCCCAGTGGACGCATCCGTATCTGCCTTGATCTGTGGGCCACTGGGGTAGGGACTGGATGGGTGGGAAAGGGATGGATTCGCTGAAATGGGCGTAGTGGTGACAGCCGAACTGCAGCAATGGGTTAGTGCAACAAGAGGGGGCGTTCAGGGTGCTTAGGTTATGTTGTGTTTTATGATTTTGTTGATAAAACTGTATAAACAAACTGTCAGTCATTGACCTGCAATGTTTGATGTGGCAAGCGTTTCCTGGTTTAAGGAACACTGCACCGTATGTGACATTTCACACAATAAAAATGTGTTAAATTAAAAACAAATGGAGGACAAATCAACCTTTTTCAGGAGACTACATGGCTGGTTCACTATACAGAGCTACACTAAAGCCATGCCTCAACCATATCTGTGCATTGGCTTTTCGAAAGCTACCAAGGAGAAATTTCTGAGGCACCACCTAGGTATACTACCATCTGCACTTCATCTACCACCACAGCTATGCCCCTTGACTCCATCAACTTGCTGACTCTGTGGGGAAGGAAAGGAAGACATTTCACCCCTGCCCTGTATATGCAGGGAGCTACTAAGTGAATGGAGGGTATTACTCAGACCACTCTTTAATAGCAAAAAAAACCCATTCATGCAGACAAGCGGTGTAAGAAAGTTTCTCTGGAGAGGATGTCCAGCTGAGATAATAGACAAAAAAAAATAACATAAGGCAACACAGTAGAAGAACTGAGCACTCTTCAGGAAAAACATACTGGACAGGGGCCATCCAGGTGAACACCAACACAGTTACGACTTCCATGGAATGCACTACCCAAAAGTATGGAAATGAGCCAATCCAGCAACAACCCAAATTAAATTGCTGCTACCCCCAGGACTTTATCTCAACTACACAAGCTGCACCTGTAAACCCAACTTCTGCTGTTCTGCACATATATTATCATTCTTGTTCCTATTGACTGGGATCAGGGGCCACACTACCTTGGTGACTCCACAAATCTTAATTTTGTACCATTTATTTTAATATTTCTACTATGTAAACTATTGCTACCATAACTTTGCAAGAACCTGGTTACTCCATAAATCATAAACTTGTATTAGAATTTTTAAAACATTTTCCCTCTATTTTATGTAAACTATTGCAACAGTTTTTATTACGTCATGCAAATAAACAATTACTTACACTAATCCTGTTGCAATTAAAAACAACAGTTGAATCTAGAGGTAATACTGGATTGTAGTCCTGTGGTCACTTTTTGTCAGAGTGGTTCAGCAAATGCAAAGTCGTAGACCCCACCGCTGATCCACCAATGTAGGAAGCTGGCTCTTTATATACTATACCAAAGTAAGGTATAGTGTGCACAGAGTCCAGTGAATCCCCAGAGGCTTTTCAAAGGCTATAGTAGATAATACTAATGCTCTCTTTTGTGGTAGTGTGGGCGAGCACTTAGGCTTATCAGAGGGCAGTGCTAAGCATTTTTTTGTACACACACAGGCAAGAAATTATTACACACACTCAGTGACTAAATCCGAAACCAATAGTTTGTAAAAATATTACAGATTTTTATATACTTTATATGACCATAAACACAGATCTAGGATAAATGCTTTCAGAGATATAAATTTGCAAAGTTCAGAGAAATAGCAATAATTCAAGAGTTTAGGTTTTGGCAGACGTACAGCCAATTCAGTGACTGCCGCGGTCACTGCAAGTAAAGGTCTTTGGTTAGAATGCGGGAGACCACCAACACAGTTACCATTGCAGTCGATGGGTAACACACTCTGTCGGGGTGTTTTGGGTCACCACGATCACAGGTAGTTCTTCACTGGTACCTTGAAGGTCTTGGGGTGCCTAGGACAGGGGTACAGCAGGCAGTTTCAGGTCACCTGGATCGGAAGCACCGGAGGTCGTAGGCAGTTGTCTTGGTCATCACCAGTCGAGGTTCGCTACCGTGGATGGAGTAGGGCAGGCCGTCGCGGTTAGGGCAGTCGTGTCCAAGTTGCTACTTTGGGTGCAGTCGACGCCAGCAGCAGGAGAGTGCAAGATCACAAGAGTGGGGCTGTTTCAAGTGTAGGTGGTAAGTGCTGTGAGGAGCCCACACTGAAGGGGTCCGTCACTGGTGTGGAGGCCAACAAAACGTTGCTGCTGCAATTTGAGCGTTGGTGGAGAGTCGTGTCGACACGGTCTGGGCTGGTCTTCACCACTTGGCGGTTTCTTTACCAGTGGTGTGCCGGGGACTACAGCCTCTAGACCAAAGGAAGGTTTGTGGCAATTTGTGAAGACTGGAGGGACTCCAGGGTTCTTGGAGGCCTCGTAGGGTCCAGGAGAGATAGCAGGTTGCAATCGTTGAGTCCTTCAGCTGCTGGCAGGGTTTGTGTAGGTTTCTTTCTGCAGCAGGGCTCAGTTCTTGGTACAGTAGTACGTTTTCTTCTGTTTCTTCTTTTCGGCTGTCAAATCTGAGGATTAAGGTCCAGGGTTGCCCCTAAATACTAGTTTTAGGGGCACTACAGGGGTCAGAAGGTAGCAGCCAATGGGCTACTTACCTTTATGGTGACTACACCCTTTGTAGGCCCACTCTCTCTGGGGAAGGGGCATACCCCTAACCCTATTTGCTAAAATCCACTAAAACAATATGGAGGATTTTCACAGGAGGTGGTCACTTCAGTTCAGGACACCTTAGGAATGGTCCTGGCTAAGAGGGGACACGCCTCTCCTGCTTAACAATTTTACAGCCAACCTTGCAGCCAAAAGTGGGACTTGGTCAGGCGGGCATCTCCACTAGCTGGAGAGGCCCTGGTCAGCATAAAAAAGGGCAGGAAGCCTTTGAGGCTCACTGCCGTTCGCTGCTGTTCCTGCTTGGAGGTAGGTGTGAAGCACCACCACCCAGAGCAGGCTTTGTTTCTGACCCACAAGAGCAAAAGGCTCCCACCTCAGGGGGTCAGAAACATGTCTAGAGGCGGAAAGCTGGTGCAGACCAGTCAAGCACACACTAGTGGTTTGGTAGGTTTGCAGGGGATACCTCTGAGGTGCCCTTTGAGTGCATTTATTATTGAATCCAACACTGGTGTCAACGTGGGCTCATTAATCTGAGATGTTTGATGCCAAACATCTTGGAATTCAGTGCACTTATAATGTCTAAGACTTAGACACTGTAGAGGGTCACTGAGAGGGACTTTGGCCATGGATCCGGAGATCCCCTGTATCATGGCAGTGGTCTTTGATATAGGTGCTGCTCCTTCCCGTAGGCAGATATGCCCTATAGGGGCATATCTGCTCATGCAGGTATGCCTTCACATGAGGTATGGTGCACCCTGCCTTAGGGCTGTAAGGCCTGCTCTGGGGGTAACTTACCTATGCCTCTTGCAGGGCTGGAAGGCCTGGCACACAGAAATGTGTGCCAGGTCAAAAGTTTTATCTGCACCAAAACACGAAGGCTGCAGTGGTAGTATGCTTGTGCTAGGTGAGGGGTGCTGCAGCCCTTAGAAACCCTCTCTGGTCACAATGCCTTTGGCACCACTTGTACCTTTACAATTGTTTCCACAATTGGCACACCTCTGGCCTACATATAATGGGCCTATATGTAGGTCAGAAGTGTGCCAATTGTGGAAACAATGGTACAGTTTTGAGAAATTACACAGGCACTGGGAACCTGGTTAGCAAGAACCCAGTGCACATTCAGAGTAAGGTAAAAAGGGACAAGTAACCATGCTAAAAGGAGTACTTTCCTACAGGCGGGGACTCCTTGCAACCCATGTCCCCGGAGTGCTGTTCCTCTTCTTCGGGATTCCAAGGACTCCACTACTCCTGGTGTTGAAAACATTTTGCCTGGTGTCACACCGGGGTCTGTGGACGAATTCGTTTGTCGTGTTCCCCTGGGCTCGTCATGGGTGGTTTTGCCTTGTTTATCTGCAGTGTTTATCAGACGGGTTAGTTTACTGGCTGTTTATTGATGTTTGCTTTCTCTACTCCTAACTGAGGGGCCATGGGGAAGTGAGGGGGGTAGGGGGTTGCGGGAAGCAGTCTATTTGCACTGTTGTCTTTCTTGGGTGTAGGTTCTCCACCTATTGCTGGCGGCTCCAGCCCCACATGTGCTCCTCCGTTAAGGATCTAGATAGCCTTCTTGCCATTAGAGCGTTCCTTACAGAGTCCGAGGACTGCACCCTTCGAGGTCGCTGGCGGTACCAGCTCTATGCTACTTTCTTATTCTGCCTTCTTGCGGGGCGCTCTTATTTGGATTAGGCCTGAAGTCCCATCTGCTTGCATAGGATGGTTACTGACCCGGAGGATCATTACATACTGGTGCTGGGAAGTCTGGATGGCAGGGATGTTGCCCGAATGTGGATCAATCAGCATTTCTTACCAGTCTGACACCCACCCCTGATTTGTCCCCTATTGGAGGGTGTGACTTTAATTGTGTTGAGGATTTAAGTCTAGATTCTCATCTGCACCTCCGTGGTGCACCTGCGGGCTGGCTGGTGGAGGCGGCTAGATCATGGTCTGGTCAGTGGGATTTAATAGATTGTTGGCGGGTACGTCACCCGGAGGCTCGTGTGTAGTCCTATCGCTCTGGTCTCCATGATCTTAAGGTAAGACTTGGCAGGATTTATGTGTAGAGCACAGCATGATAACGATGCGGGGCTGGAATATTTAGCAAAAACGTATTCTGATAAAGCTTCCGTGCTGGACACGTTTTATTGGTCATCATATAGGCCCTTGTGTGCCTACCTGGTGTTTTGACCTGACACTTTTGGATGATCAAGCTTTCCAAGTTTAATTGGGGGAGCACTTCTCTCAGTACTTGACTGATAATGAGGGTTTGACCTCATTGTAACAGATAATATGGAAGGCTATGAAAGTGGTGATCTGGGGGTATTGTATTCCTAGCAGAGTGGGGGTTTACACTCAGCGCATTCAGTAGCAGGAGGACGTTCAGAATGGGCTGTAACAGACAGTAGATGGCTAGGGACGCTTGCTAGAGGAGCAGGAGAGACTGAGCTCATGGATTGCCTTCCCCATTTTGATTATAAGGCGTATGCAGCTAGGGCGCATGCGGAACAGGATAAGAGGGGCAGGATGGCGGCATGGCTTTTGCAAGGTCGATGGTGGTCAGTTACGAGGCCCTTCAGGGTGAGATGTATTTACACAAAAGGAGCTCAACGCGGTGTTATTGCAGCCCTATCGTGAGTTGTATTCCTCGAGAGCGGTGAACAATGAGGGGGAATTGCTGAATTATATAGCGGATGCGTCTCTGGTGTCCCACAAGTTGGCAATCAACTGGGTGTGGATGTTACCGAGCAGGAGGTTTGAGGAGAGATTAAGGAAATAGTGAGGGGTAAGGTGCCTGATCTCAATTGGTTTCCTTAGAATTTTATGCGGACTTCTTGTCGGTCCGTGTGCCTAGACTTGTGACACTTTTTAACGATTCCCGGCAGTGTGGTCAGTTTCCACACTCGCTGTGGGAAGCAGTTGTTGCGTCGCTCCCTAAGAAAGATAAAGACCCTCTTCTTCTTGATTCCTACTGCCCCCTATCTATGCGTAATGCCGATTACAAAATTGTAAGTAAAATCTTGGCAACTTGGTTACTGCCTAATTTGTGTTCTTTGGTCCATCGGGATCAAACAGGCTTCTTTCCCACAGGTAGCACTATGCCCAGAATCCGTCAATTGTTCCAGGTCTTACACCGTCAGGACCACCTCCCGCCCGAAGCCCTGGTTAACTTGGTTGATATTTGGAAGGTGTTTTACTCGCTCTGCTGGGAATTCCTTTATGCTACGCTTAGCATGGGTGTGGGTTTGCCCTTCGTCAAGTGGGCAAGGCTTCTTTACACTGGCCACCTGCCCAAAATCCATACTAGTGCTTTGATATCGGAGGCCTTTGCGTGGTGCGGGGTACTTGGCAGGGTTACCCCCTATCACCTTTGTCATTTGCATTGGCTATCGAGCCCTTTGGCTGCACGGTTCGCCGGGGACTACATTATCAGGGCTTGAGTACCTATCTCTCTCAGTATGTGGCTGACATGTTATTGTATCTCAGAAGGAGGGATATCGACCTTCTGCAGGCGGTTAAGGCATTATCGGACTTTGCGGCTCATTTAGGACTTGAGGTCAATTGGAACAAGTCCTGTGTTAAAAGCCCCAACGCTGAGGTGGGAGCTTGATATGATATGATACCTTGGTGCGGCTGTTTGCTGCTTCCCAGACTTATTATATGAGAGGAATTTCGGGCAGGTGTTGGCTGAGCTACGTCGCTCCATTGCCTTCTGGTCTACATTGCCTCTCTCGGTCAGTGGCCGCGTGGACGTTTCCAAAATGATCATCTTGCTGTGTCTTCTATATTTGTTTGAGGCACTTCCATTGGAGTTGCCCCCAAAATATTCCGGGAGCTGGATGGTCTGCTTCTCTCGCTTTATTGGGGCATCTTGTGTTGTCCTCTAGAAGTTGCATATGCCTGAGGCTGAGGGGAGGGCCTAGCTGCTACAGACTTGGAATTATATTACTTAGCGGCACTGCTTCAATGGGTGGCGCATTGGCAAGCCTTTCTATGGGATGGTGTGGAAACTGCTGAGGATGGCTCTCCTTCCAAGGATTGCTTATTGGGTTTTCTACTAAAGCCCACTCCTGCTTCTATAGTGCAGTCCTTGAATATCCGGATTTGGACTACGCGTTATGTTTGGGCTCATGCCATATGGCAGACTCACGAGCCACTTCAGCGAGCTTCTTTTGGTAATCCGGCCTTGGGGTCATCCAGGGTGTGGTCTGGTCTCCATGAGTGGCCAGTGAGGGGATTGATGTCCTGGGTAATCTTTTTGTGGAGGAAGAATTGTGTCATTTTTCAGATCTCCGGGAGTCTTGTGATATTCTGGTGGGCCATTTCCTCTTTCATGAAGTCCTGACACGCAAGATATAGGAGCCGTGGTGTGCTGGTGTTGCGGAACCTCCGGAACATGACTGCCTGCATCATCTCGTCCTTATTATGGGTCGCACGAAAGCTTTACATTACTCTATAGAGCTTTGTTGGAGGGGCGCCACCAGCTCTCACGACCCTCTGCTTACATTGGGAGGCAGACTTAGGGACACCACTCTCAGATTCCTCTTGGAGGAAAATACTGGAATCTAGTTCTGAAGTGTATAGAAATGCCTGCTTCAAACGTATTCAGTTCTTTTATTTACACCAGGTCGATTTCAGTCCCCGGCGTATACACGCTATATTTCAGAGTGTTGCCGGTGCGCTGTTGAGGACGCAGATGTTTTTCCACATGGTTTGGTGTTGCCAGATCTTATTACTCTATTGGACAAGAGTCCTCCAGGTGGCTCGGGGAGCCACAGACCGAGACTTTCCTCTGAGTCCTTCATTATGTTTGGTCAGCCTCCAAGAACGCTCGACGACTTGGAAGGTTACTGATCGGTTTTTACATTTGGCCTTGATTCTTGCCTGTAGTCAGCTGACCATGAGCGGGAAGTCGACCTGGGGGTCCTGATGTCTACTACTGGTGGTTAGAGTTGACAAGGTGGGCAGACTGTGAAAGGGAGGCGATTTGTGGGAAGGTACGGAAAGTGCTGATATTACCTGCATGGGATACCATCTTGTTAGCCTGACCGTGAATGGATCGTGGGGGCCGGGTGCTTGCAGATGGTTCCCCTTCTGGCTGGTCCGTACCAGCCTCGGATGCTGGACGCTTAATCTGATTTACATTCCTTAGTGATTTTCCCATCTCTTTGCTTCCTTGCTCTGCTTGTCCCCTCTTGTTGTGTGTGGGGGAACCTCGGATCTATGCTTGGTGGGTTTGCTGGGAGAAGGAGCCCCTGCTTGTCTTTTTCTCTACTCTTAACATTCCTGTTATGTGGGCTTGCTCATCCTTTCTATGATGGAGTATTTCTTCTGCTGGGTATGTTAATACTGTTATTGCCACTCACTGTAGCTGCATTGTGTTATTTAACTTTTGTTGCCATGTCTCTGAGCTAAGCCTGTTTGCAGTTATGTTCTTTTACACATTGGTTTGTTGCAACGTGCTGTAAAAATTCAAAAATATTTGTTTATAAAAAATGTTAAAAGCTACAGAAGGCAGGACATGAGGGGCTTCCACATAACGCAACAAATCACTTTACAATACATTGTTATTTTCACCTAAGAACGTTCTATTCAACTGGTAACCAAGCAAACATAAAAAACTGTTTTTTTTTCTTTTGCATAAAATATTTTAATCATGCCCAAGACATCCTATAAATCATGAAACGTGCCAAAAAACATGCTTACTGACACAATGTAACAAAATCCCATAAAGGACACTTTTGAAAAAACAAATGTTGAGAATTTCTTTTTTTTACAAGAGCAAAATGTAGAACAACAAAAACCAAGACCAGCAATAAAACCAGAAGTTACGCAGTAAGGTGCTAGAGCTAGGAAAGCAATGGGAGTCCTTGTGCAACAATCCTTTATCTGAATTCAAGAACGTAATTGAAACAGAACACATCGCCAAGTTTTTTAGGCCTGTACATGGCCTAGAACTAGCATAGTTAAGTCAACAAGTGTCGTTCATGATGATACATAACTAAGCAAAAACCAAAGGAAATGATGGACGGAGTGTTGAACATTGCAAGCACTCACCCCCAGTCAACTGATCTGGGTTTAATCCATCACCGTTCTTTAGCCCACTCTGCCACCCCAGTTCAGACCTGGCCATATGCAAATCAGTCTGACCCTGTGCCTCATGGGAACAGTCCAGCCCGAACTGCCAAGCCATGTCTTCCCTGGACCGGAATCAAGCATCCTAGGACCGGTTTCTGGCATTTCAGCCGTCTACATAACTTAACCAATATCATTCAAGAATGTAGTGATTGCTTAACACCATTGGTCGTCAAGAGAGGTTGAAGGCTAGATCAAGAAACCAATTTAAGTAGTAACAGTTCCAAGCAAGTCCTCAAGGGACGAGTGGTGTTGCTTTAACTACAGGTATAAAGATATGCCCCAGATCTAGAGAGGACCACCTAGGTTGTAACAGATCCCGCATGGATCAAGTAAGCATGACATGGTAATGCTGGGTGACACTATGCCTTATGGTTCACGTGGTGTCATAAAGGAGTAATTTCAATGCAACAGGAGTATCAGCAGTCAAAAACAACAAATCTCCATGCATAAGCAGTCCCAGGGGGAGAACACTTACAACACATACAACATAACAATGCATTACATGTCCACAACACAGCATCCTCTTCTGTTACTCATTCACTTTCTGCTTGTCTTTGACCATGTACAATACTCCGCTGCCTTTTGGGTACATTTGTGCTATAAAAATACCATATACATACATACAACCCAAGTGGATGTGCAGATGGGAGAATACGGGTATCACTCATGTTTGCCAATCTATTGCAATCCAGAAAGAACACATAGCACAGCAGTGCAATAGGATCTGAAGTCAGTCGCATTTCCCTTGGTTACACCTTCAGCAAGCAGAGTGAGTGTGCTAGCAGCTTGGCTTGATGCACTTTGAGGGTTTCAGTACCAGTCACTCAGAATTTTTTTATATACAGGAATTTCAGTGCTATATGGCCACTTTATCATGATCCTGGAAAAGGAATCACTGGTTTCGCGGGAGTAGTGTCTCTGCAGTAGGATCTGCCAGTCCAGTCTGGCTTCACATTCAGTTGTTTTAAACTACAGTCCTGATGCCACCCAATGGTCGTGTTCTACAGTTTAATGTACTGCATAAAAGTGGGGGTCAGCAAGACTAATGGATCACGGAATGTATCTGAACTGTTTGTGTACTTGTTTCCAGACAGTCAACATGGACCCAACAATCAGGTGATCTAGGGACGTCGACACCGCACAGTAGGCATTTATCAGAAGGACATTATCATGGCAGCCAAGCATCCTCCTCTTAATGTTAGACCATGCCATTGGTTCCTGTGGTGTACCATGGAAGTCAGAAATGTGTGACAATTTGTGGCCCAAATTAGTAGAACACCATGGGATGCAAACTGAAGCCTCTAGACAGATTATGCACCATAGTCGTCTGAGGTCTCAAACTTAGTATTCTGCCTACCCAAATGTATGCCTTAATGACCAAGTTGACTTGTGTCAGCTATGATATGTGAATTTGCAAAAGAAGTGTGCCAAAGATGTTGTAGTACCTGGGTGCCACAGTCATCAAGACAGTGTGCACTATTCTCCACAGTGATGGGTTCAGCTGGGTCAATTTTACAAAGTTATTCTTTGTTTTATATTATGTTTGTCCTTTTTCTCCAGGCCCCTCATTGAAGTCTTTCAGAAAATGGTTTCTCCAGGAGAAACAAACAAAAAAAAAGAATATAGGGCTCAAAACTCTTACTACAGTTTTACTTACAGTCCCCAGTCAGTAGAAAGGGGAGCCAGGCAGAAGACTGAAAAAATCTATGCTATGACACATGTCCGCTTTTTAGATCTGGCATAAGCCAAGATCATATGTTTAAAGAAAATATATAATATACATGTATATTGGACTATTAGTCATCCTCCTTCAACTCTTAGGTTGAGACAATCACATCCTGGAAAAGCACAAATTAGACTTTTTGTGTTATTGGCTTTCTGTTGGCTGTTTGGATGTGTCCTTCTACTTCCTTTTTGGATGCACGATAAACTTTTGTACATTTTCACTATAGCATCAATGTTTCAGATGCTTTTTGAGTGCTTCAATGTGAGCCACTCTACTAGCATATCACTTTTGCACACTAACCTCAACATGGATGAAGTCTTGCAATAACAGCAATAAAAGGAACTATCTCACGAAGCTCCGGGATACACCATTGGGTCAGGCCAGCAGGGCATTCTTTTCATCCTGCAATGATAATACTCCTCTGTTCAGAGGACCCTGTGAAAAGGTGTCCCTCCTTCTGGTTAGGGTGCCCCACAGCTCTATTTCATCCCGGTAATGGGTTCTTCCAACATGTTTTGACATAGCCAATGGCTCTGGCTTACAAGTCATAATTGTTTGTTATTTATTAGCAACCATAGTGCAGTGGGCCCTCAACCCTATGGACATTGAGATGTCCTTTTGCTCATCCATGACAAAGGCAGCTGACACCCTTTATGTGTTCACCAGACAGGTCTTCAATAATCCGAGCCTTGCTATTTGTCCTACTGGCTAAGAAGACTCCTCTCCCTTCTGGGCAGTCCTGCAGCTGCTGTTCTTCCAGGGTAGGGTGCAACAGTGGAGCACTCGTTCTTGTTTCCTGCCCTGAACTGTGCCCTCGAGGCAGCAGTGCACGTGGCAGACGCTGGAAGGTCAAATTTACTATTCTAACGCCAGTCCTAGAATATTTTGGGGAAAGAGCAATTTTCCCCAAAATACTCCAGGAGGCTTGTTTACTATTCTAACTCCTGTCCTGGAATATATTTGGGTAAATTATAAGGGTTGAAAAGTAGTAATTCTGAATTGTAGAAAGTGCTGCCCTGAGACCACAGCTCAGTGCAAAACAAAATATCTTGGAATGTCCAGTGAGGCAGATCCATTGTCCTTAGATTAGAAATAGTCTTGGAGGGACACATCAAAACAGAGTTCTGGTTGGAAGCAGAGTGCCTCTGACACAAAAGTATTTGGTTCCGGTGGGCAGATCTTATTCACTGTTGGAGTCAACAGTGGGAGGCCAACAACAATGAAAATATAAAATATGTTTCACCTTTAATTTATTTATTTTTTTTTTTTTTTTTAAGTACCCTGCTCCACTGCAGGGCACGTTCTCACATGCATTGGTATAAAGAAGGTGGGTGGAGTAGGCGACACCAACTAATCAAAGGGATGTTTATTCCATGAATGGCAGAGGAGTCTCACGAAGTATAGTTCACAAATAGGGGGGCCAGAGATGGCTCCAAACTACCCAAGACACCATTGTGCGAAGTTGGCCTGATGTATGATGTCACTAGTTATAGTGTACACCTTATATCAGTCCAAATACCCTTATGGTGATTGGTTGTAAAGTCAACCTTATAGACCAGCTATCCTAGTGGTAGCATGGACAAGAGCAGTCTTAGGCTAAACTCTGAATGGCATGTGAAGCCAGCTGTGATACCATATATAATCCCTTGAATACCAAATGAAAGGACACCACAACAGATATATATATAAAATAAAGTGTATTTATTCTAAGCAAACCCTCAGCACTCTTTATGAGATTAGAGGTAAGTACAACACAGTCTTATTTAAGCATACATTAAGTCACACAGGTAAGTAATACAGTTAGGCCCTAGGGGCCACGCAAACCATATACTAAGTAAGTGGTATAAGAACCACTGTCACGGAAATAGAATAGGCCTAGGGAATCGCTGGGGCTACACTACACTAGCGTTAGTTAGGAAGTGGGAGGCCCACGGGATTCGTGTGCAGAGTGGAAACACTCACGGGTAATGCGTAAAAGTCAATAGCAATAGTACAGTTTAGAAAACGGTAGATTTAGGACACTTCCGGAGTAGCTAGGAAGTTGAGACTTGAAAACTAGACACTAGGATAGTCACTATCCTGATGAGCACCGGAGTACCCAAGTTACCTAGCCCACAGGCTGCGGGTGCATAGGGGTGAAGATGCGTCGTTTTCGTCGTCGACTCCTATGGATGCCTGAAGAAAGATGCTGACAGGCAGTCAGTGAAGAGTGTCCGGTGGATCCCAAGGCTGGGATCAAGAAGAGAAGAAACCTGCAAGCAGAAGGGACAGAGTCAAGGTCACTAGCCAGTGACCACGTGGAACCAGGAAGGAACCAGGCGATGTCGTGAAGATTGCAGGTGAAGGTGAAGCTTGTCGCTGCAGCCAGGAGGACCAGGAAGCGTCGAGGACGACCAGGACCAGGAGGCGAGCTGTCCCACGAAGGCTCTTGCTGTCGGCGGCGTCGAAGTTGGACTAGGACTCACCAAGCCTTGGCAAGCGGAACCCACGAAGAACGAAGGACTTGCTTCTGGTGCAGACCAGGAAGGTCTGAGGTGCTTCTTCTTTGCAGAGAAGCGGGAGCCAGTCTGGAGGAGCCAAACCAGCGCAGAAGATTTCAGGGTGCGTCGTCACAAAGGCCACTAGCCAGCGGGCAAGCAACCGGACAGACGCGGCAAGCAGGAAAATGCAGAAGGGCCCCACGCAGGACTCGTGGAGTGTGGGGGGCTGATCTTCGGTGCAGATGGTGCTTGGGGTTGGGGCTTCTCAATCCCCGGTGCACAACTTCGAGGGTACCTCAGAAGCTGCGCTTTAAGTTACTAGCCACTTTTTCCAGGTAGCCGGTCCCACGTCGCTCGTCGCCTCCACGGATCTCAGCTCTGCTGCAGATGTGGATCAGGGTCGGAGAAGTCTGGAAGTCAAGGCTCTGGTCAGGCTCTGCAGTCGGTTCCTCGTAGAACGTGGGCAAAGCAAAGGGTAGTCTCTTGATGGTGCCTGTTTGCACAGGGTAGCCACTCCTTGGCTACAAGGGAGATTCTTCAGTCTTCTTCTTTCGTTGAATGTCGAAGGTCCAGAGTTTCTGTTCAGTTTTGCAGGTTCAGGATAATCTAAAGTCTTGAGGCCCAACTCCCACTCTTATACTAATCTGGGGGGCTGGGATACCTGCTAGGTCACGCCTTATGGGTGGGACCTGGGAGGGGGTGGTTACACCCACTTCCCTTTGTCCAGTTTCGCGCCAGAGCTGGGGCTGGAGTGCCCCAGCGCTGGTTTGAACTGGACTATGCAAGGAACACCTTGTGTGCCCCAGGCATGTCTCATTCCTTTCAGCCCACCCTGCCCCAATACACTAAAGGCTGTCTGGGGAGGTGCTAGCACCTCCCCAAGCAGGAAACCTATTGTCCAGGCCTCCCTGGCTGGGATCACTCCCAGCTGCAGGAGGTCAGACTTGTGTCGTGGCAGCAGCATCCATTTTGTGATGCTGAGGCTTTGGTCAGAGGCTAACAGTTGAAGTATGATTTTAACATGTCTTTCCCTCTAGAAGGGGGGAATAATATTCTCATGTCCAGAAATGGCATGGGGGTATTATTCCACAGTGTTAGACACCTTACATGACATGTTTCGATAAAGCCAAACCATAGTTACCATAACCGTCTAAGATTATAAGGCACTTTAAGAGTATATGGTAGGCTATATCATAGAACAGCTATAAGGACAAGGTTCCGAAAGCTGCAGACAGGCTCAGCTCATGCTAGAGCACCATCTCACATGTTACCAAGCACTCTGCCTCCAGGATTGTCAAGGCCTGCCATAGGAGTGACTGATAGGTACACATGTGTCTATATGTAAGTTAGGTATAGGAATACTACACCTAAGCAAGGGGTGATTACACGACCTTGCCCCAGCTGAGTGATCAGCCAGTTGTGTCAGAATGGAAGGCCAGGCCAGGGGTGGCATAATACATGCTGCAGCCCCTGGTAGGCCTAGGGTACACCTATGCCCTGGGTACCTAGGGTACACTGTACAGGGGCCAATAAGGTGATCCTATCCAAATGGGTTATGCACCTAAAGTACATAGTATTAATTTAGAGAGAGAACAGCAGGGCTGTGGGTCTGATTAGCAGGCCCACAGCCACATCTAAGTCGAAAACCAGTAAAGCAAAAGCAAAAAGTGGGGGTGAACATAGAAAGCAGACCCTACTCTCCTACACAACCCCCCCCCCCAAACTTAGGGACATTAAACTAACCTTGACCAGTTGAGTCTTCATGTTCTAAGTGGAAATATCTGGAGAGTCCATCTGCATTGGCATGGTCAGTCCCAGGTCTATGTTCCACTGTGAAGTCCATCCCCTGTAGGGAAATGGACCACCTAAGAAGTTTGGGATTTTCACCCTTCATCTGATTTAGCCACAAGAGGGGCTTATGGTCTGTCTGAATCTTGAAGTGAGTGCCAAACAAGTATGGCCTCAGCTTCTTCAGGGCCCAAACCACAGCAAAGGCCTCCCTCTCAATAGCTGACCAACGTTTCTCTCTAGGGGTCAGCCTTCTACTTATAAAAGCAATGGGCTGGTCTTGACCATCTACATTCAGTTGTGAAAGAACAGCTCCCACACCTAACTCAGAAGCATCTGCCTGGACAATGAACTCTTTGGAGTAGTCTGGACTTTTCAGAATAGGTGCACTGCACATGGCCTGCTTCAGGTCATCAAATGCTTTTTGACAGCTTACTGTCCACTGAACTTTCTTTGGCATCTTCTTGGAGGTCAAGTCATTAAGTGGTGTCACTATGGACCCATAATTCTTAACAAACTTTCTGTAGTACCCAGTCAGGCCCAAGAAAGCTCTGACCTGAGTCTGGGTAGTTGGAGGAGCCCAGTCCTTTATGGTCTGGATCTTGCTCTCCAGTGGTTGAACCTGACCCCCACCAACTAGGTGGCCCAGGTATACAACCTTGCTCTGCCCTATCTGGCACTTAGGGGCCTTGATAGTGAGGCCTGCCTTTTGCAGGGCCTCTAAAACATTCCTCAGGTGGACCAGGTGATCCTCCCAGGTGGAGCTAAAGACAGCAATATCATCAAGATAAGCTGCACAATAATCATCCAACCCAGTATCTTGATTCACCAACCTTTGGAAAGTGGCAGGTGCATTCTTCAAACCAAAGGGCATTACCACAAATTGATAATGTCCTTCTGGGGTCGAGAAAGCAGTTTTGGCCTTTGCACTCTCAGCTAGTCTGATTTGCCAGTAGCCTGCTGTTAGGTCAAATGTGCTCAAAAACTTAGCAGCTGCCAGTCTGTCAATGAGCTCATCTGCCCTAGGTATTGGGTGGGCATCTGTCCTAGTGACAGCATTGAGACCTCTGTAATCCACGCAAAACCTCATCTCTCTCTTACCATCTTGGGTGTGAGGTTTTGGCACAAGGACTACAGGACTAGCCCAAGGGCTCTCTGAAGGTTCAATGACTCCCAGCTCCAACATCTTTTGTACCTCAACTTGTATGCAGTCCCTGACATGGTCAGGTTGCCTGTAGATTTTACTCTTCACAGGCAGACTGTCACCAGTGTCCACCTCATGGGTGCACCAGTTTGTCTGACTTGGGGTCAGAGAGAACATATGTCTGTAGGATTGCAGAACCTGTCTGCAGTCCTGTTGCTGATGGACAGTGAGGCTGTCAGAAAAGACCACACCATCAACTGAGCCATCATCAAGGTTCTGAGTCAACAGGTCAGGGAGAGGGTCACTCTCTTCCTCCTGCCCCTCATCTGTAGCCATGAGTAGCCCCATGTCTGCCCTGTCAACATATGCCTTCAATCTGTTGACATGAAGCACCCTGTGGGGGCTTCTGGGAGTCCCAAGGTCCACCAAGTAGGTGACTTCTCCCTTTTTCTCAACAATAGTGTGGGGTCCAGACCATTTGTCTTGGAGTGCTGCTGGGGCCACTGGCTCCAACACCCACACTTTCTGTCCTGGCTGGTAAACAGTCAGTACAGCCTTTTGGTCATGCCAAGCTTTTTGGAGTTCTTGGCTTGCCTCAAGGTTTTTAGAAGCCTTCTTCATATACTCTGCCATCCTGGAGCGGAGACCAAGTACATAATCCACTATGTCTAGTTTGGGTTGTCTGAGAGGTCTCTCCCATCCTTCCTTCACCAAACACAGGGGTCCTCTTACAGGATGCCCAAACAAAAGCTCAAAAGGGCTGTAGCCAACCCCCTTTTGTGGGACCTCTCTGTAAGCAAACAGAAGGCAGGGTAAAAGGATGTCCCATCTTCGCCTAAGCTTGTCTGGTAATCCTTTTATCATTCCCTTTAGGGTCTTGTTGAATCTCTCAACAAGCCCACTGCACTGTGGGTGATAGGGGGTGGTGAACTTATAGTTAACACCACACTCCTTCCACATTGCAGTCAAGTATCCTGACATGAAGTTGGCACCTCTGTCAGAAATGACCTCCTTTGGAAAGCCCACTCTGGAGAATACTCCAAGCAGGGCCCTTGCCACAACAGGAGCTGTTGTGGTCCTCAGGGGAATTGCTTCTGGGTACCTGGTGGCATGGTCCACTATCACCAGTATGAATCTGTGCCCAGATGCTGTTTGTGGGTCCATTGGTCCTACAATATCTATGCCCACTCTTTCAAAGGGGACCCCCACCACAGGTAGTGGTATGAGGGGGGCCTTTGTGGTGCCACCTGATTTGCCACTGGCTTGGCAGGTGACACAGGAGCGACAAAACTCCTTAGTATCTTCTGACATATGGGGCCAGTGAAAGTGAGGGACAAGCCTGTCCCAAGTCTTGTTCTGGCCTAAATGTCCTGCAAGGGGAATATCATGGGCCAAGGTTAGAAGGAAGCCTCTGAACTTCAGTGGTATGACCAACCTCCTGGATGCACCAGGCTTGGGGTCTCTAGCCTCTGAATACAGTAGCCCTTCATCCCAATACACTCTATGGGTACCTTGAGCATTCCCTGCAGCCTCAGCAGCAGCCAGCTGTCTGAGGGGTTCAAGAGAGGGGCAGTCTAATTGAGCCTGCCTCAGATCTGCCCTTGAAGGTCCCCCTGTCCCAAGAAACTCAACCTGATCAGGTTCAAGTTCTTCTAGGACAGTTCCTTCAGGGCTCTCAGAATCATCCTCCTGGGAGGGCTGATCCACCACCTGAGGCAGGGGGGAAGGCACAGCCTTAACCCTACTGCTCTTTCTCTTGGGTTGTGACTGGTCCATAGTTTCAGGATCCAGCACTTGTTCAGTGGTGCACTTTTTGGCCTGTGACCTGGTCACAGCAAGGACATGTGCATCTATCCCCAGCATTTCTGCATGGGTCCTATACTCCACTTCAGACCGAACTGAAGTTTCAAGATCATTGCCCAGTAAACACTCTACAGGAAGGTCTGAACTAACAACAACTTTCTTGAGGCCAGTTACCCCTCCCCAGGAGAAGTTAACAATAGCCACACTATGGGAGGTAGTGGCATTGCTAGCGTTGGTCACTAGGTAATTCTCACCTAGTATGATCTGTCCAGGGTCCACAAAGGCAGGTGTCACCATTGTGACACTAGCTCCAGTGTCCCTGTAGGCCTGAGCCATTCTTTGGCTGATAAAAGGAGTCTGTCTGTACTTGCCCAGGTTACTGGGGCCTACAGTAGAGGACAAAGCCAAGTCCCCATCACAGATCAGAACAGCCTGAGTAGGTACTCTGACTAGGCCAGAATCCTCCTCAGTTCCCAGGGTTAACCCTACTACACCCTTTTGCTGGGAACCACCACTTACAGCTGAACTAGGGGGTACAGTTGCCTTAGGGGCAATGGTGGCTGGGGGCTTATCCTTTTTGGTGCACTCACTAAACCAATGTGAGTTGGACTTACAATAGTTGCACCATGGTTTCTTTTGGCCATCTTTCTTTTTATCCTTTTTGGGACCACCCTCCCCCTGAGCCTTTTGGGGGCCTGGTGAAGACTTCTGGTCTTTTTGTTTCTGATCATTACCCTTCTGGTCTGCCTTTTTCTGATCACCACCCTGGTTCTGGTTTTTCTGCTTAACTCTAGTCCTGACCCATCTATCTGCCTTCTTTCCCAATTCTTGGGGAGAAGTCAGATCAGAATCAATCAGGTGTTGATGCAATAGCTGGTTTTGACAGTTGTTAAGTATTTGCTCTCTCATGATCAAATTATACAATCCTGTATAGTCCTTAACCTTACTTCCCATTAGCCAGCCTTCCAGAGCCTTAGTGGCACAATCTACAAAGTCAGTCCAGTCCTGAGTCTGTGTCTTCTGGGTATCCCTGAACAACAACCTGTATTGTTCAGTGGTTAGGCCAAACCCATCAATCAGAGCACTCTTCAGGACAGTGTAATTATCTGCATCCTCATCACTAACTGTGAGGAGCTTGTCTCTTCCTTTCTCAGAGAAGGAGAGCCACAAGATAGCTGCCCACTGACTTTGGGGTACCTGCTGTACTTTGCAAGCTCTCTCCAAAGCAGTTATCCATTTGTGGATGTCATCCCCACACTTGTAGGGAGGGACAATCTTGCTCAGGCTTCTATTATCATAGTGCCTGTCTCTATCTCTAGGAATGTTGCTGCCACCAGTGGGTTCTAACCCACTTAACTTTTGTTCTCTAGCCAGAGCAAGCTTCTCTTTGGCAAGGGCAAGTTCTTCCCTCTGAATCCTCAGATTAGCCTCCCTCATTCTGGCTGCATGCTCCTTTCTCTCAGGTGAAGTCATTCCCCTGTGAGAGGAAGCATTAGAGATGCTAGAGACATGGGAGTGGGTGGATTCCCTTGAAGGGGATCTGTCCCTCCTGCTTCTCTGTGTCAGCCTACTTGTGGGTCTGTATGGGGGGACCCCATGCAAACTCCCATGTAAACTTAGGTTAGCCTGGCTAAGTCTTCCTACTTGGCCCTGGCTGTCTACCTCTCCATCTGAAGCCCCATCTGACTCCTCTGTGGTGGGTAGACCCTCCTCTGTACCTAGGGCACCTGCCTGAGATGCCCTAAGAGTATCATACTCCTCTAGGAGTTGTCTTAACTGAAGGAGGGTAGGGTTTGCACCCTGTTTTATTCCTCTGGAGGTACACAAGTGTCTCATCTCCTGGAATGTTAAGGTATCATATCTAGAGGGGGTCTTTTGCAGACCTGATCCTCCTGAGAGAGCATCTACTTGATCTCCTCTCAGAGACATGATCTAGTGAGGGTGTGGTGTGTGCACCTACCTACACTAGTTGTATCTACTAAACCTCTCTAGTAGTTGTAGTCAGGGTGTGTTACTCCCTTCAACCTACCACTACAAAGTCCAGTAGGACTTAAGTATTATAATCTATGTTATATGTACCTAGACAATATCTGTGTGATCTTTCAATTTCAGTATCTCAAGATTACAATGGTATTACAACAGCAAGCTCAGATCCCAACCGCTGCTCACCAATGTGAGAAGTTGGCCTGATGTATGATGTCACTAGTTATAGTGTACACCTTATATCAGTCCAAATACCCTTATGGTGATTGGTTGTAAAGTCAACCTTATAGACCAGCTATCCTAGTGGTAGCATGGACAAGAGCAGTCTTAGGCTAAACTCTGAATGGCATGTGAAGCCAGCTGTGATACCATAAATAATCCCTTGAATACCAAATGAAAGGACACCACAACAGATATATATATAAAATAAAGTGTATTTATTCTAAGCAAACCCTCAGCACTCTTTATGAGATTAGAGGTAAGTACAACACAGTCTTATTTAAGCATACATTAAGTCACACAGGTAAGTAATACAGTTAGGCCCTAGGGGCCACGCAAACCATATACTAAGTAAGTGGTATAAGAACCACTGTCACGGAAATAGAATAGGCCTAGGCCTAGGGAATCGCTGGGGCTACAATACACTAGCGTTAGTTAGGAAGTGGGAGGCCCACGGGATTCGTGTGCAGAGTGGAAACACTCACGCGTAATGCGTAAAAGTCAATAGCAATAGTACAGTTTAGAAAACGGTAGATTTAGGACACTTCCGGAGTAGCTAGGAAGTTGAGACTTGAAAACTAGACACTAGGATAGTCACTATCCTGATGAGCACCGGAGTACCCAAGTTACCTAGCCCACAGGCTGCGGGTGCATAGGGGTGAAGATGCGTCGTTTTCGTCGTCGACTCCTATGGATGCCTGAAGAAAGATGCTGACAGGCAGTCAGTGAAGAGTGTCCGGGGGATCCCAAGGCTGGGATCAAGAAGAGAAGAAACCTGCAAGCAGAAGGGACAGAGTCAAGGTCACTAGCCAGTGACCACGTGGAACCAGGAAGGAACCAGGAAGGAACCAGGCGATGTCGTGAAGATTGCAGGTGAAGGTGAAGCTTGTCGCTGCAGCCAGGAGGACCAGGAAGCGTCGAGGACGACCAGGACCAGGAGGCGAGCTGTCCCACGAAGGCTCTTGCTGTCGGCGGCGTCGAAGTTGGACTAGGACTCACCAAGCCTTGGCAAGCGGAACCTACGAAGAACGAAGGACTTGCTTCTGGTGCAGACCAGGAAGGTCTGGGGTGCTTCTTCTTTGCAGAGAAGCGGGAGCCAGTCTGGAGGAGCCAAACCAGCGCAGAAGATTTCAGGGTGCGTCGTCACAAAGGCCACTAGCCAGCGTGCAAGCAACCGGACAGACGCGGCAAGCAGGAAAATGCAGAAGGGCCCCACGCAGGACTCGTGGAGTGTGGGAGGCTGATCTTCGGTGCAGATGGTGCTTGGGGTTGGGGCTTCTCAATCCCCGGTGCACAACTTCGAGGGTACCTCAGAAGCTGCGCTTTAAGTTACTAGCCACTTTTTCCAGGTAGCCGGTCCCACGTCGCTTGTCGCCTCCACGGATCTCAGCTCTGCTGCAGATGTGGATCAGGGTCGGAGAAGTCTGGAAGTCAAGGCTCTGGTCAGGCTCTGCAGTCGGTTCCTCGTAGAACGTGGGCAAAGCAAAGGGTAGTCTCTTGATGGTGCCTGTTTGCACAGGGTAGCCACTCCTTGGCTACAAGGGAGATTCTTCAGTCTTCTTCTTTCGTCGAATGTCGAAGGTCCAGAGTTTCTGTTCAGTTTTGCAGGTTCAGGATAATCTAAAGTCTTGAGGCCCAACTCCCACTCTTATACTAATCTGGGGGGCTGGGATACCTGCTAGGTCACGCCTTATGGGTGGGACCTGGGAGGGGGTGGTTACACCCACTTCCCTTTGTCCAGTTTCGCGCCAGAGCTGGGGCTGGAGTGCCCCAGCGCCGGTTTGAACTGGACTATGCAAGGAACACCTTGTGTGCCCCAGGCATGTCTCATTCCTTTCAGCCCACCCTGCCCCAATACACTAAAGGCTGTCTGGGGAGGTGCTAGCACTTCCCCAAGCAGGAAACCTATTGTCCAGGCCTCCCTGGCTGGGATCACTCCCAGCTGCAGGAGGTCAGACTTGTGTCGTGGCAGCAGCATCCATTTTGTGATGCTGAGGCTTTGGTCAGAGGCTAACAGTTGAAGTATGATTTTAACATGTCTTTCCCTCTAGAAGGGGGGAATAATATTCTCATGTCCAGAAATGGCATGGGGGTATTATTCCACAGTGTTAGACACCTTACACGACATGTTTCGATAAAGCCAAACCATAGTTACCATAACCGTCTAAGATTATAAGGCACTTTAAGAGTATATGGTAGGCTATATCATAGAACAGCTATAAGGACAAGGTTCCGAAAGCTGCAGACAGGCTCAGCTCATGCTAGAGCACCATCTCACATGTTACCAAGCACTCTGCCTCCAGGATTGTCAAGGCCTGCCATAGGAGTGACTGATAGGTACACATGTGTCTATATGTAAGTTAGGTATAGGAATACTACACCTAAGCAAGGGGTGATTACACGACCTTGCCCCAGCTGAGTGATCAGCCAGTTGTGTCAGAATGGAAGGCCAGGCCAGGGGTGGCATAATACATGCTGCAGCCCCTGGTAGGCCTAGGGTACACCTATGCCCTGGGTACCTAGGGTACACTGTACAGGGGCCAATAAGGTGATCCTATCCAAATGGGTTATGCACCTAAAGTACATAGTATTAATTAAGAGAGAGAACAGCAGGGCTGTGGGTCTGATTAGCAGGCCCACAGCCACATCTAAGTCGAAAACCAGTAAAGCAAAAGCAAAAAGTGGGGGTGAACATAGAAAGCAGACCCTACTCTCCTACAACCATTAGCACAGGTAAGCTATCCAATGGAATATACGGAAGCAGCTCTGCCTGGGAAATGAAAATGCTTAATGCCAGTCTTCGGTTTTCCAACAGGTCCCTGGTCTGGATGTGGAGTGCATGTAGAAATCATTCAAGGGTGAATCTGCCATGGGTTCTCAGAGGTGCAATCCAACGGTTTGCTCGAAGGACAGGAAAGCCAGAATAACCATAATTTTGTTTTCAATTAAATATATACACGCAGAGGGCACTATTAGTATGTCACTTGGGTCATGCATTTCACGCATACCCACAACTGCACAACATACGTTCATAGAGAACTATGTGGTCCTGATAACGAGACTGGATATATCTACCAAAGGGTGAAAAGGCACCTCTCCCAGGGGTACAAGCAAATAGTCCTCAGCCCTTGCTATTCAATTGCCACAAAATACCCATCTCTGCATAGCATGGGAGGGGACCATATGCCCCCTCCACTGGGATTATGGAAACATATTTGCTATCTGCCCAATGCTCTGCTTGGGAGCAACAAATAGGTTGTGCAAATTTTCTGCAGCGTTTCAGATTTGGAGATCTCTTGGTAAAGAATATAAATAACATGCCAGACTAGGAATTGCACAGTGAGACATGATGCCACAGTTAATTATTCATACGGGGTTTCCTTCTCAGCAGCCCTTGCAGTAACAATTTTGGCATTTAAGTATTTATGAAACGTTTCAACTGCTGCAAATTTCAGGGAGGGTAACCCTTACGTTTATATTGGGTAACACCTTCCAGATGCTGTCAGTCTGTTACAGGATATCCCAGTATTTTCTGGGGAATGTAGGTATCCTGATATTGGTATCAGACAAGCCATTTTCAAGGGGGAATATTTAGTTTAATCCGTTATTAAATCATTATAAGATCTGTCACTACTAAAGAACTTTTGTACCAATATGCAGTGTTCAATCACCAATACGGATTGTAATAATCGGATTAAAATGCCTAGGCATATGCTTTAATGATAATTTAATTTATATTGTCCAACATGTACATTAATAAACTTATCATACTATTCTTGTGGATCTACATGCATGGCTTATGCATGTTAGTTTGTTCCATGTAGTAGTTACAAAGGTACCCAGAATTCACCAGGTTAAATGAATGCATTGAGAGATCATCATACAGACCTCATGACTATTAGCACAGTTGTTTTCCTCCAAGTCAATGTAACATGCATTCAAAGAGACAATAAGCAGCGCTTTCTCAGTTACATTACTGTAATAATGTGCGTTTATTAGTAGACTTGCTCTAAATAACAGGCTAATGGGCCACATTTATTTTTACTTGCAAGATATATATGTAAATACTTCTACTCCTTGCCAATTATTTGGAAGAACACACTGGGGGATGAAGAAACCCATCAGTGATTAACAATTTCCACTGGGCAAGCCCACTGCCAGATTTTTGCTTCATGGCCAATTCTAATGTCGACCCTTCAGTCCATTTGCACAAGAACCAGGACACAACATACAGTGTCAGTCACATCCACAGTGACCTTTTGAATATATTGCATGAGGCAGCTTCTTATGGTACCATGAAACTGTCGGGCGCATTTATGTTGATGCGTCACATGTACTGGAGGTAAAATCCTCGAGTACCCTTCACAATCAGCAACATGAGGTTTTATTTTGACTGTGTGTGGACTGCATTTTACCACAGGATTCCTGGTTTCTAATACTGTAGTTGCCTCAGGAAGGCATCTTGCTATATCCTCCCAGAAAAATGATCTTTCTAACTTGTTTGATGGACTACTGAGGCTGGCACGTAAGGGAGGGGTCTAACTGCACTTCACCCTGAAAGTGCTCAGGCCAAAGTGCTTCTTGTGTTGCAAACATAGGAATGAGGTAGGACTATCATCGGTGTCAGAAGACAGCAATAGTGCAGAGGTCAGTTTGTCCCAGGATTATTTTGAAGGCATCCTCAATTGCCTGTGCTCTGCTCAACGGGCTCCTCTACCAAAAGCTGAAGCGGAGGTGGGCTTTCATGTCACTAAACCAATGTGAGTTGGACTTACAATAGTTGCACCATGGTTTCTTTTGGCCATCTTTCTTTTTATCCTTTTTGGGACCACCCTCCCCCTGAGCCTTTTGGGGGCCTGGTGAAGACTTCTGGTCTTTTTGTTTCTGATCATTACCCTTCTGGTCTGCCTTTTTCTGATCACCGCCCTGGTTCTGGTTTTTCTGCTTAACTCTAGTCCTGACCCATCTATCTGCCTTCTTTCCCAATTCTTGGGGAGAAGTCAGATCAGAATCAATCAGGTGTTGATGCAATAGCTGGTTTTGACAGTTGTTAAGTATTTGCTCTCTCATGATCAAATTATACAATCCTGTATAGTCCTTAACCTTACTTCCCATTAGCCAGCCTTCCAGAGCCTTAGTGGCACAATCTACAAAGTCAGTCCAGTCCTGAGTCTGTGTCTTCTGGGTATCCCTGAACAACAACCTGTATTGTTCAGTGGTTAGGCCAAACCCATCAATCAGAGCACTCTTCAGGACAGTGTAATTATCTGCATCCTCATCACTAACTGTGAGGAGCTTGTCTCTTCCTTTCTCAGAGAAGGAGAGCCACAAGATAGCTGCCCACTGACTTTGGGGTACCTGCTGTACTTTGCAAGCTCTCTCCAAAGCAGTTATCCATTTGTGGATGTCATCCCCACACTTCGTAGGGAGGGACAATCTTGCTCAGGCTTCTATTATCATAGTGCCTGTCTCTATCTCTAGGAATGTTGCTGCCACCAGTGGGTTCTAACCCACTTAACTTTTGTTCTCTAGCCAGAGCAAGCTTCTCTTTGGCAAGGGCAAGTTCTTCCCTCTGAATCCTCAGATTAGCCTCCCTCATTCTGGCTGCATGCTCCTTTCTCTCAGGTGAAGTCATTCCCCTGTGAGAGGAAGCATTAGAGATGCTAGAGACATGGGAGTGGATGGATTCCCTTGAAGGGGATCTGTCCCTCCTGCTTCTCTGTGTCAGCCTACTTGTGGGTCTGTATGGGGGGACCCCATGCAAACTCCCATGTAAACTTAGGTTAGCCTGGCTAAGTCTTCCTACTTGGCCCTGGCTGTCTACCTCTCCATCTGAAGCCCCATCTGACTCCTCTGTGGTGGGTAGACCCTCCTCTGTACCTAGGGCACCTGCCTGAGATGCCCTAAGAGTATCATACTCCTCTAGGAGTTGTCTTAACTGAAGGAGGGTAGGGTTTGCACCCTGTTTTATTCCTCTGGAGGTACACAAGTGTCTCATCTCCTGGAATGTTAAGGTATCATATCTAGAGGGGGTCTTTTGCAGACCTGATCCTCCTGAGAGAGCATCTACTTGATCTCCTCTCAGAGACATGATCTAGTGAGGGTGTGGTGTGTGCACCTACCTACACTAGTTGTATCTACTAAACCTCTCTAGTAGTTGTAGTCAGGGTGTGTTACTCCCTTCAACCTACCACTACAAAGTCCAGTAGGACTTAAGTATTATAATCTATGTTATATGTACCTAGACAATATCTGTGTGATCTTTCAATTTAGTATCTCAAGATTACAATGGTATTACAACAGCAAGCTCAGATCCCAACCGCTGCTCACCAATGTGAGAAGTTGGCCTGATGTATGATGTCACTAGTTATAGTGTACACCTTATATCAGTCCAAATACCCTTATGGTGATTGGTTGTAAAGTCAACCTTATAGACCAGCTATCCTAGTGGTAGCATGGACAAGAGCAGTCTTAGGCTAAACTCTGAATGGCATGTGAAGCCAGCTGTGATACCATATATAATCCCTTGAATACCAAATGAAAGGACACCACAACAGATATATATATAAAATAAAGTGTATTTATTCTAAGCAAACCCTCAGCACTCTTTATGAGATTAGAGGTAAGTACAACACAGTCTTATTTAAGCATACATTAAGTCACACAGGTAAGTAATACAGTTAGGCCCTAGGGGCCACGCAAACCATATACTAAGTAAGTGGTATAAGAACCACTGTCACGGAAATAGAATAGGCCTAGGCCTAGGGAATCGCTGGGGCTACAATACACTAGCGTTAGTTAGGAAGTGGGAGGCCCACGGGATTCGTGTGCAGAGTGGAAACACTCACGCGTAATGCGTAAAAGTCAATAGCAATAGTACAGTTTAGAAAACGGTAGATTTAGGACACTTCCGGAGTAGCTAGGAAGTTGAGACTTGAAAACTAGACACTAGGATAGTCACTATCCTGATGAGCACCGGAGTACCCAAGTTACCTAGCCCACAGGCTGCGGGTGCATAGGGGTGAAGATGCGTCGTTTTCGTCGTCGACTCCTATGGATGCCTGAAGAAAGATGCTGACAGGCAGTCAGTGAAGAGTGTCCGGTGGATCCCAAGGCTGGGATCAAGAAGAGAAGAAACCTGCAAGCAGAAGGGACAGAGTCAAGGTCACTAGCCAGTGACCACATGGAACCAGGAAGGAACCAGGAAGGAACCAGGCGATGTCGTGAAGATTGCAGGTGAAGGTGAAGCTTGTCGCTGCAGCCAGGAGGACCAGGAAGCGTCGAGGACGACCAGGACCAGGAGGCGAGCTGTCCCACGAAGGCTCTTGCTGTCGGCGGCGTCGAAGTTGGACTAGGACTCACCAAGCCTTGGCAAGCGGAACCTACGAAGAACGAAGGACTTGCTTCTGGTGCAGACCAGGAAGGTCTGGGGTGCTTCTTCTTTGCAGAGAAGCGGGAGCCAGTCTGGAGGAGCCAAACCAGCGCAGAAGATTTCAGGGTGCGTCGTCACAAAGGCCACTAGCCAGCGGGCAAGCAACCGGACAGACGCGGCAAGCAGGAAAATGCAGAAGGGCCCCACGCAGGACTCGTGGAGTGTGGGGGGCTGATCTTCGGTGCAGATGGTGCTTGGGGTTGGGGCTTCTCAATCCCCGGTGCACAACTTCGAGGGTACCTCAGAAGCTGCGCTTTAAGTTACTAGCCACTTTTTCCAGGTAGCCGGTCCCACGTCGCTCGTCGCCTCCACGGATCTCAGCTCTGCTGCAGATGTGGATCAGGGTCGGAGAAGTCTGGAAGTCAAGGCTCTGGTCAGGCTCTGCAGTCGGTTTCTCGTAGAACGTGGGCAAAGCAAAGGGTAGTCTCTTGATGGTGCCTGTTTGCACAGGGTAGCCACTCCTTGGCTACAAGGGAGATTCTTCAGTCTTCTTCTTTCGTCGAATGTCGAAGGTCCAGAGTTTCTGTTCAGTTTTGCAGGTTCAGGATAATCTAAAGTCTTGAGGCCCAACTCCCACTCTTATACTAATCTGGGGGGCTGGGATACCTGCTAGGTCACGCCTTATGGGTGGGACCTGGGAGGGGGTGGTTACACCCACTTCCCTTTGTCCAGTTTCGCGCCAGAGCTGGGGCTGGAGTGCCCCAGCGCCGGTTTGAACTGGACTATGCAAGGAACACCTTGTGTGCCCCAGGCATGTCTCATTCCTTTCAGCCCACCCTGCCCCAATACACTAAAGGCTGTCTGGGGAGGTGCTAGCACCTCCCAAAGCAGGAAACCTATTGTCCAGGCCTCCCTGGCTGGGATCACTCCCAGCTGCAGGAGGTCAGACTTGTGTCGTGGCAGCAGCATCCATTTTGTGATGCTGAGGCTTTGGTCAGAGGCTAACAGTTGAAGTATGATTTTAACATGTCTTTCCCTCTAGAAGGGGGGAATAATATTCTCATGTCCAGAAATGGCATGGGGGTATTATTCCACAGTGTTAGACACCTTACACGACATGTTTCGATAAAGCCAAACCATAGTTACCATAACCGTCTAAGATTATAAGGCACTTTAAGAGTATATGGTAGGCTATATCATAGAACAGCTATAAGGACAAGGTTCCGAAAGCTGCAGACAGGCTCAGCTCATGCTAGAGCACCATCTCACATGTTACCAAGCACTCTGCCTCCAGGATTGTCAAGGCCTGCCATAGGAGTGACTGATAGGTACACATGTGTCTATATGTAAGTTAGGTATAGGAATACTACACCTAAGCAAGGGGTGATTACACGACCTTGCCCCAGCTGAGTGATCAGCCAGTTGTGTCACAATGGAAGGCCAGGCCAGGGGTGGCATAATACATGCTGCAGCCCCTGGTAGGCCTAGGGTACACCTATGCCCTGGGTACCTAGGGTACACTGTACAGGGGCCAATAAGGTGATCCTATCCAAATGGGTTATGCACCTAAAGTACATAGTATTAATTAAGAGAGAGAACAGCAGGGCTGTGGGTCTGATTAGCAGGCCCACAGCCACATCTAAGTCGAAAACCAGTAAAGCAAAAGCAAAAAGTGGGGGTGAACATAGAAAGCAGACCCTACTCTCCTACAACCATTAGCACAGGTAAGCTATCCAATGGAATATACGGAAGCAGCTCTGCCTGGGAAATGAAAATGCTTAATGCCAGTCTTCGGTTTTCCAACAGGTCCCTGGTCTGGATGTGGAGTGCATGTAGAAATCATTCAAGGGTGAATCTGCCATGGGTTCTCAGAGGTGCAATCCAACGGTTTGCTCGAAGGACAGGAAAGCCAGAATAACCATAATTTTGTTTTCAATTAAATATATACACGCAGAGGGCACTATTAGTATGTCACTTGGGTCATGCATTTCACGCATACCCACAACTGCACAACATACGTTCATAGAGAACTATGTGGTCCTGATAACGAGACTGGATATATCTACCAAAGGGTGAAAAGGCACCTCTCCCAGGGGTACAAGCAAATAGTCCTCAGCCCTTGCTATTCAATTGCCACAAAATACCCATCTCTGCATAGCATGGGAGGGGACCATATGCCCCCTCCACTGGGATTATGGAAACATATTTGCTATCTGCCCAATGCTCTGCTTGGGAGCAACAAATAGGTTGTGCAAATTTTCTGCAGCGTTTCAGATTTGGAGATCTCTTGGTAAAGAATATAAATAACATGCCAGACTAGGAATTGCACAGTGAGACATGATGCCACAGTTAATTATTCATACGGGGTTTCCTTCTCAGCAGCCCTTGCAGTAACAATTTTGGCATTTAAGTATTTATGAAACGTTTCAACTGCTGCAAATTTCAGGGAGGGTAACCCTTACGTTTATATTGGGTAACACCTTCCAGATGCTGTCAGTCTGTTACAGGATATCCCAGTATTTTCTGGGGAATGTAGGTATCCTGATATTGGTATCAGACAAGCCATTTTCAAGGGGGAATATTTAGTTTAATCCGTTATTAAATCATTATAAGATCTGTCACTACTAAAGAACTTTTGTACCAATATGCAGTGTTCAATCACCAATACGGATTGTAATAATCGGATTAAAATGCCTAGGCATATGCTTTAATGATAATTTAATTTATATTGTCCAACATGTACATTAATAAACTTATCATACTATTCTTGTGGATCTACATGCATGGCTTATGCATGTTAGTTTGTTCCATGTAGTAGTTACAAAGGTACCCAGAATTCACCAGGTTAAATGAATGCATTGAGAGATCATCATACAGACCTCATGACTATTAGCACAGTTGTTTTCCTCCAAGTCAATGTAACATGCATTCAAAGAGACAATAAGCAGCGCTTTCTCAGTTACATTACTGTAATAATGTGCGTTTATTAGTAGACTTGCTCTAAATAACAGGCTAATGGGCCACATTTATTTTTACTTGCAAGATATATATGTAAATACTTCTACTCCTTGCCAATTATTTGGAAGAACACACTGGGGATGAAGAAACCCATCAGTGATTAACAATTTCCACTGGGCAACCCCACTGCCAGATTTTTGCTTCATGGCCAATTCTAATGTCGACCCTTCAGTCCATTTGCACAAGAACCAGGACACAACATACAGTGTCAGTCACATCCACAGTGACCTTTTGAATATATTGCATGAGGCAGCTTCTTATGGTACCATGAAACTGTCGGGCGCATTTATGTTGATGCGTCACATGTACTGGAGGTAAAATCCTCGAGTACCCTTCACAATCAGCAACATGAGGTTTTATTTTGACTGTGTGTGGACTGCATTTTACCACAGGATTCCTGGTTTCTAATACTGTAGTTGCCTCAGGAAGGCATCTTGCTATATCCTCCCAGAAAAATGATCTTTCTAACTTGTTTGATGGACTACTGAGGCTGGCACGTAAGGGAGGGGTCTAACTGCACTTCACCCTGAAAGTGCTCAGGCCAAAGTGCTTCTTGTGTTGCAAACATAGGAATGAGGTAGGACTATCATCGGTGTCAGAAGACAGCAATAGTGCAGAGGTCAGTTTGTCCCAGGATGATTTTGAAGGCATCCTCAATTGCCTGTGCTCTGCTCAACGGGCTCCTCTACCAAAAGCTGAAGCGGAGGTGGGCTTTCATGTCACTAAACCAATGTGAGTTGGACTTACAATAGTTGCACCATGGTTTCTTTTGGCCATCTTTCTTTTTATCCTTTTTGGGACCACCCTCCCCCTGAGCCTTTTGGGGGCCTGGTGAAGACTTCTGGTCTTTTTGTTTCTGATCATTACCCTTCTGGTCTGCCTTTTTCTGATCACCGCCCTGGTTCTGGTTTTTCTGCTTAACTCTAGTCCTGACCCATCTATCTGCCTTCTTTCCCAATTCTTGGGGAGAAGTCAGATCAGAATCAATCAGGTGTTGATGCAATAGCTGGTTTTGACAGTTGTTAAGTATTTGCTCTCTCATGATCAAATTATACAATCCTGTATAGTCCTTAACCTTACTTCCCATTAGCCAGCCTTCCAGAGCCTTAGTGGCACAATCTACAAAGTCAGTCCAGTCCTGAGTCTGTGTCTTCTGGGTATCCCTGAACAACAACCTGTATTGTTCAGTGGTTAGGCCAAACCCATCAATCAGAGCACTCTTCAGGACAGTGTAATTATCTGCATCCTCATCACTAACTGTGAGGAGCTTGTCTCTTCCTTTCTCAGAGAAGGAGAGCCACAAGATAGCTGCCCACTGACTTTGGGGTACCTGCTGTACTTTGCAAGCTCTCTCCAAAGCAGTTATCCATTTGTGGATGTCATCCCCACACTTCGTAGGGAGGGACAATCTTGCTCAGGCTTCTATTATCATAGTGCCTGTCTCTATCTCTAGGAATGTTGCTGCCACCAGTGGGTTCTAACCCACTTAACTTTTGTTCTCTAGCCAGAGCAAGCTTCTCTTTGGCAAGGGCAAGTTCTTCCCTCTGAATCCTCAGATTAGCCTCCCTCATTCTGGCTGCATGCTCCTTTCTCTCAGGTGAAGTCATTCCCCTGTGAGAGGAAGCATTAGAGATGCTAGAGACATGGGAGTGGATGGATTCCCTTGAAGGGGATCTGTCCCTCCTGCTTCTCTGTGTCAGCCTACTTGTGGGTCTGTATGGGGGGACCCCATGCAAACTCCCATGTAAACTTAGGTTAGCCTGGCTAAGTCTTCCTACTTGGCCCTGGCTGTCTACCTCTCCATCTGAAGCCCCATCTGACTCCTCTGTGGTGGGTAGACCCTCCTCTGTACCTAGGGCACCTGCCTGAGATGCCCTAAGAGTATCATACTCCTCTAGGAGTTGTCTTAACTGAAGGAGGGTAGGGTTTGCACCCTGTTTTATTCCTCTGGAGGTACACAAGTGTCTCATCTCCTGGAATGTTAAGGTATCATATCTAGAGGGGGTCTTTTGCAGACCTGATCCTCCTGAGAGAGCATCTACTTGATCTCCTCTCAGAGACATGATCTAGTGAGGGTGTGGTGTGTGCACCTACCTACACTAGTTGTATCTACTAAACCTCTCTAGTAGTTGTAGTCAGGGTGTGTTACTCCCTTCAACCTACCACTACAAAGTCCAGTAGGACTTAAGTATTATAATCTATGTTATATGTACCTAGACAATATCTGTGTGATCTTTCAATTTAGTATCTCAAGATTACAATGGTATTACAACAGCAAGCTCAGATCCCAACCGCTGCTCACCAATGTGAGAAGTTGGCCTGATGTATGATGTCACTAGTTATAGTGTACACCTTATATCAGTCCAAATACCCTTATGGTGATTGGTTGTAAAGTCAACCTTATAGACCAGCTATCCTAGTGGTAGCATGGACAAGAGCAGTCTTAGGCTAAACTCTGAATGGCATGTGAAGCCAGCTGTGATACCATATATAATCCCTTGAATACCAAATGAAAGGACACCACAACAGATATATATATAAAATAAAGTGTATTTATTCTAAGCAAACCCTCAGCACTCTTTATGAGATTAGAGGTAAGTACAACACAGTCTTATTTAAGCATACATTAAGTCACACAGGTAAGTAATACAGTTAGGCCCTAGGGGCCACGCAAACCATATACTAAGTAAGTGGTATAAGAACCACTGTCACGGAAATAGAATAGGCCTAGGCCTAGGGAATCGCTGGGGCTACAATACACTAGCGTTAGTTAGGAAGTGGGAGGCCCACGGGATTCGTGTGCAGAGTGGAAACACTCACGCGTAATGCGTAAAAGTCAATAGCAATAGTACAGTTTAGAAAACGGTAGATTTAGGACACTTCCGGAGTAGCTAGGAAGTTGAGACTTGAAAACTAGACACTAGGATAGTCACTATCCTGATGAGCACCGGAGTACCCAAGTTACCTAGCCCACAGGCTGCGGGTGCATAGGGGTGAAGATGCGTCGTTTTCGTCGTCGACTCCTATGGATGCCTGAAGAAAGATGCTGACAGGCAGTCAGTGAAGAGTGTCCGGTGGATCCCAAGGCTGGGATCAAGAAGAGAAGAAACCTGCAAGCAGAAGGGACAGAGTCAAGGTCACTAGCCAGTGACCACATGGAACCAGGAAGGAACCAGGAAGGAACCAGGCGATGTCGTGAAGATTGCAGGTGAAGGTGAAGCTTGTCGCTGCAGCCAGGAGGACCAGGAAGCGTCGAGGACGACCAGGACCAGGAGGCGAGCTGTCCCACGAAGGCTCTTGCTGTCGGCGGCGTCGAAGTTGGACTAGGACTCACCAAGCCTTGGCAAGCGGAACCTACGAAGAACGAAGGACTTGCTTCTGGTGCAGACCAGGAAGGTCTGGGGTGCTTCTTCTTTGCAGAGAAGCGGGAGCCAGTCTGGAGGAGCCAAACCAGCGCAGAAGATTTCAGGGTGCGTCGTCACAAAGGCCACTAGCCAGCGGGCAAGCAACCGGACAGACGCGGCAAGCAGGAAAATGCAGAAGGGCCCCACGCAGGACTCGTGGAGTGTGGGGGGCTGATCTTCGGTGCAGATGGTGCTTGGGGTTGGGGCTTCTCAATCCCCGGTGCACAACTTCGAGGGTACCTCAGAAGCTGCGCTTTAAGTTACTAGCCACTTTTTCCAGGTAGCCGGTCCCACGTCGCTCGTCGCCTCCACGGATCTCAGCTCTGCTGCAGATGTGGATCAGGGTCGGAGAAGTCTGGAAGTCAAGGCTCTGGTCAGGCTCTGCAGTCGGTTCCTCGTAGAACGTGGGCAAAGCAAAGGGTAGTCTCTTGATGGTGCCTGTTTGCACAGGGTAGCCACTCCTTGGCTACAAGGGAGATTCTTCAGTCTTCTTCTTTCGTCGAATGTCGAAGGTCCAGAGTTTCTGTTCAGTTTTGCAGGTTCAGGATAATCTAAAGTCTTGAGGCCCAACTCCCACTCTTATACTAATCTGGGGGGCTGGGATACCTGCTAGGTCACGCCTTATGGGTGGGACCTGGGAGGGGGTGGTTACACCCACTTCCCTTTGTCCAGTTTCGCGCAAAAGCTGGGGCTGGAGTGCCCCAGCGCCGGTTTGAACTGGACTATGCAAGGAACACCTTGTGTGCCCCAGGCATGTCTCATTCCTTTCAGCCCACCCTGCCCCAATACACTAAAGGCTGTCTGGGGAGGTGCTAGCACCTCCCCAAGCAGGAAACCTATTGTCCAGGCCTCCCTGGCTGGGATCACTCCCAGCTGCAGGAGGTCAGACTTGTGTCGTGGCAGCAGCATCCATTTTGTGATGCTGAGGCTTTGGTCAGAGGCTAACAGTTGAAGTATGATTTTAACATGTCTTTCCCTCTAGAAGGGGGGAATAATATTCTCATGTCCAGAAATGGCATGGGGGTATTATTCCACAGTGTTAGACACCTTACACGACATGTTTCGATAAAGCCAAACCATAGTTACCATAACCGTCTAAGATTATAAGGCACTTTAAGAGTATATGGTAGGCTATATCATAGAACAGCTATAAGGACAAGGTTCCGAAAGCTGCAGACAGGCTCAGCTCATGCTAGAGCACCATCTCACATGTTACCAAGCACTCTGCCTCCAGGATTGTCAAGGCCTGCCATAGGAGTGACTGATAGGTACACATGTGTCTATATGTAAGTTAGGTATAGGAATACTACACCTAAGCAAGGGGTGATTACACGACCTTGCCCCAGCTGAGTGATCAGCCAGTTGTGTCACAATGGAAGGCCAGGCCAGGGGTGGCATAATACATGCTGCAGCCCCTGGTAGGCCTAGGGTACACCTATGCCCTGGGTACCTAGGGTACACTGTACAGGGGCCAATAAGGTGATCCTATCCAAATGGGTTATGCACCTAAAGTACATAGTATTAATTAAGAGAGAGAACAGCAGGGCTGTGGGTCTGATTAGCAGGCCCACAGCCACATCTAAGTCGAAAACCAGTAAAGCAAAAGCAAAAAGTGGGGGTGAACATAGAAAGCAGACCCTACTCTCCTACAACCATTAGCACAGGTAAGCTATCCAATGGAATATACGGAAGCAGCTCTGCCTGGGAAATGAAAATGCTTAATGCCAGTCTTCGGTTTTCCAACAGGTCCCTGGTCTGGATGTGGAGTGCATGTAGAAATCATTCAAGGGTGAATCTGCCATGGGTTCTCAGAGGTGCAATCCAACGGTTTGCTCGAAGGACAGGAAAGCCAGAATAACCATAATTTTGTTTTCAATTAAATATATACACGCAGAGGGCACTATTAGTATGTCACTTGGGTCATGCATTTCACGCATACCCACAACTGCACAACATACGTTCATAGAGAACTATGTGGTCCTGATAACGAGACTGGATATATCTACCAAAGGGTGAAAAGGCACCTCTCCCAGGGGTACAAGCAAATAGTCCTCAGCCCTTGCTATTCAATTGCCACAAAATACCCATCTCTGCATAGCATGGGAGGGGACCATATGCCCCCTCCACTGGGATTATGGAAACATATTTGCTATCTGCCCAATGCTCTGCTTGGGAGCAACAAATAGGTTGTGCAAATTTTCTGCAGCGTTTCAGATTTGGAGATCTCTTGGTAAAGAATATAAATAACATGCCAGACTAGGAATTGCACAGTGAGACATGATGCCACAGTTAATTATTCATACGGGGTTTCCTTCTCAGCAGCCCTTGCAGTAACAATTTTGGCATTTAAGTATTTATGAAACGTTTCAACTGCTGCAAATTTCAGGGAGGGTAACCCTTACGTTTATATTGGGTAACACCTTCCAGATGCTGTCAGTCTGTTACAGGATATCCCAGTATTTTCTGGGGAATGTAGGTATCCTGATATTGGTATCAGACAAGCCATTTTCAAGGGGGAATATTTAGTTTAATCCGTTATTAAATCATTATAAGATCTGTCACTACTAAAGAACTTTTGTACCAATATGCAGTGTTCAATCACCAATACGGATTGTAATAATCGGATTAAAATGCCTAGGCATATGCTTTAATGATAATTTAATTTATATTGTCCAACATGTACATTAATAAACTTATCATACTATTCTTGTGGATCTACATGCATGGCTTATGCATGTTAGTTTGTTCCATGTAGTAGTTACAAAGGTACCCAGAATTCACCAGGTTAAATGAATGCATTGAGAGATCATCATACAGACCTCATGACTATTAGCACAGTTGTTTTCCTCCAAGTCAATGTAACATGCATTCAAAGAGACAATAAGCAGCGCTTTCTCAGTTACATTACTGTAATAATGTGCGTTTATTAGTAGACTTGCTCTAAATAACAGGCTAATGGGCCACATTTATTTTTACTTGCAAGATATATATGTAAATACTTCTACTCCTGGCCAGTTATTTGGCAGAACACACTGGGGGATGAAGAAACCCATCAGTGATTAACAATTTCCACTGGGCAACCCCACTGCCAGATTTTTGCTACATGGCCAATTCTAATGTCGACCCTTCAGTCCATTTGCACAAGAACCAGGACACAACATACAGTGTCAGTCACATCCACAGTGACCTTTTGAATATATTGCATGAGGCAGCTTCTTATGGTACCATGAAACAGTCGGGCGCATTTATGTTGATGCGTCACATGTACTGGAGGTAAAATCCTCGAGTACCCTTCACAATCAGCAAACATGAGGTTTTATTTTGACTGTGTGTGGACTGCATTTTACCACAGGATTCCTGGTTTCTAATACTGTAGTTGCCTCAGGAAGGCATCTTGCTATATCCTCCCAGAAAAATGATCTTTCTAACTTGTTTGATGGACTACTGAGGCTGGCACGTAAGGGAGGGGTCTAACTGCACTTCACCCTGAAAGTGCTCAGGCCAAAGTGCTTCTTGTGTTGCAAACATAGGAATGAGGTAGGACTATCATCGGTGTCAGAAGACAGCAATAGTGCAGAGGTCAGTTTGTCCCAGGATGATTTTGAAGGCATCCTCAATTGCCTGTGCTCTGCTCAACGGGCTCCTCTACCAAAAGCTGAAGCAGAGGTGGGCTTTCATGTCTTTTTTGGCAGGTAGACTTGCTAAACTTGGTGAAAGGATTGTGTAACAGGATAAACTGTGGTCTAAATCATTTAAGACAATTTCCAAATCCCAGGTTGGGTTTTATTTGATCATATATACTACAGTGTTCAGAATCCTCAGGGTTCACAAATTGACATTGAATATACGGTCGTGGCACTTGTCCCACGGTATTAGATCACTCCTAGAAAGGTGTAGAGTCGATGCATCATAAGGAGCTTAATTTCTTCAGCATCTCCTATAATCCAATTCCATATCTGGCTGCCTCTCAGTGGTTGCCGGCCAGAAGAGGAAAGAAGCACTTGGAAACCACACTGCCCCTGTTTGTGTGGCGGGGTGGGCAAAAGAACGATGGATTTACCCCAGATCTTTTGACTGGGGGAGAATGTTTGCATTGTCAGCATTCCATCCATCATTTGTTTGCTGTAACACTTTTCGCTTTAAGTGGAATGGGTATGCCCAGACGTGGGTCCCTTGTTTACTGTGCTACTGGATTCAAGCTAGCCTGGCTGAACGGTGACATACCCTGAAACCGGTCCCAGGATGCTTGTTTCCGATCCAGGGAGGACCTGGCCTGGCAGCTCGGTCTGGACTGTTCCCATGGGGCACAGGGTCAAGACTGATTTGCATATGGCTGAGTTCAAACTGGGGTGGCGTAGTGGGCAAAAGAAGGATGGATTTAACCCAGATCTTTTGACTGGGGGAGAATGTTTGCATTGTCAGCATTCCGTCCATCATTTGTTTGCTGAAACCCTGTTCGTGTGATAGCATACTTGTGCATCTTTGCAGTTCTTCACAGTACAACAAATTCCTCAAACATACCGCCCTTTACACATGGCCCATTTATAATGAAAGTAAAAAGGCCCCAGTCTGGTGGAGGTCGCGAAAAGAAACGTACATGGGCAGCAGTGGACAGTTTCACCTCCACCCCCTCACCCCCAAACAAAGATACAGGTAAAGAGGTCTGAGCCTACCCCTGCGACCAAAATATGCTGAAACCACAATCAGTCTTGCATAGCCTGGCACCTTCAGTCTAGCATATGCTAGCTAGAGGGGACAGTAGCTATACTCAGAAAAACACTTTAAATGAACCTCACCCAGCCCTCGGTGATCTCTGCAGGATTGTCAAGTTCATTTTAGGGAAAACGCATGGAAATCATGGACTCATCGATGAATCCATGATAACGTCCTTCTACTCTCTGGTCTGATCTATGATGCATCTGATCTCATGACCGTCCGAAACTTCAAAAAATTGAAAATACCACCATTCTCGGAGGGTAGACTGCAGAAGCTTGTCAATCCCTACAGTGATAAAGACCCCCTGTGAATATTTTTTAAGACGGTTTTGTACATTGCTCTTCATATGGTTCTGGCCCATAATGTATCCAGTTCTAATCCTTTCTCTACCTTTCTGCTGGATTACTTCCTTCTGGCTCAAAACCTTTCATGCAGGCAACCATTTCAATTTGGCTTGTTAAGGTTGTCAGGCACTTTTCATTTTCGACCTGGAACACTGCCCCCTTTATTTGCGATACATTTCCTCCAGAAAACCCTCAAAATTTGTTCTGCTAGGCCCTCCAGTCTCTCCCTTCATTTTTCCATTTGTCTCTTTTAACGCCAATGCAACGGAGCCCCTGAGAGTAAGTACGTTCTACAAGTATCAAATTACTCATTTAAATAAACTAGTGTCCCACACATTATTAATGCAAGTACCCACTTATGTGACCTGTTCAGACCTTTATCTAGAGAGAGACAGTAGGTAATCAATGGTGTATAGGGGATAAGGCCTCTGTCCCATGATTATGAATGTACTGCAACTGCTGCCCGTCACCACACAGCCACCTTAAAGGCGCACTAGTACCCTAACTAATTAGAAAAGGAGTACACTTCCGGTGATCCATCCTCTTCAGAGCTCACCTCAGCAAACAAAAGGACAAACCTAATGATTTTGCCTTTGAAACATGCCACCAGGCCCTAAAAAATAAAGAGTTGCTACTTCCGGTTACTCTCCTCTTCCCAGAATTATGCTTATCAGTCTATGAGCTCACGACTCATGCAGTCGTCAATCTGAGGAGCCGTTGAACGGCTCTGCATGATGCCTGGCTTAGGGGATTCCAGGGAGTTCCGTTACTGCCCGCTGTCCAGCTGTACGATTGCTGGCTACCCTGCTGTGAGGTTGGTGGCTCGTGTACTCTTACAGCTTTGTCAAATTAAAGAGTTTATACCAGAGGTAGGAAGTGTGGAGTGTACTTGGTTATATTCACAACACAAACTGATACTAGGTTTGCTGCAACACTTAACTGCGCCCTCAACACCCCGTGAATAAGTTGCCTCACCAATGGACTTTTTTCTCACATTTTATTAGCATCTTAATGTACTTCATAAACCTGAAACCCCCAAACTTCAAACTGTGTCGAGACCTACGGACATCAGTACCAACCTAGTTGGTTGGCAGAGGCATGGAGGCGCAGTCCACTGAGTATCTTAAGTTAAGAGACATTTGTTTGCATTGCATGGTTATACAGTGATCAACTTCTGCCCAGTTCTAATTCCATCTTGTCTTCCAATCTCTTTTCCCAGCAAACTTCCCACTGCAACCATTTGCTGCACCTTCACAAACATCTTTATGTAGGGAAACCACAAGGGAATGATAAAAGACCTGCACAGCAAAGAGAAACCGCTGCATCCCATGCAGTCCATTTATCATCCAGTCCTTCATCCGTAATACTGTCTTTACATGAATCCTTTCAGACATGGACAGGTTGACATCAAACACAAAACAATCACAGTCTGTCCTGCACACCTCTGGTATTGGGAAGCTCCCGAAAGACTTTAATATGGATAGCAGAGTTGTTTCGTGTTCTGGCCATGGGCTCACCCTCATCCGCCTCAGGTTCCAGATCGTCCACAAGCTCCACAGTAGAGGTACTGGCAGCTACCTGGAGAGCACCAAAACTGTTAGCCTCTAGCTGCAGGGCTATGTTTATGGCACGATTAATGGCAAGTCCCAAACCGTGGATGCAGATGTCATTGAAGTTTCCGCTGTTCAGAAGCTTCTGGCAGCGACTGAGCTGGGCTTTGAAGTCAGTCTTCATGCTGACATAGACGTCATTCTTGCGGCGTGGGAGCTTGTGGGGCAGACGCTTGCGCAGAGTGTACTCCACCTGGTCCATCTCCATTTCGGAGGCGCTGGTAGTCTTGGGCTCTGGGAAAGATGCATAGTTTTCAGCCATGTTTCTAAATGGTATAAAAGAGAATAGCAATCAATAGGCTGCATTACCTGACCTCACCGACAGGTTTCATCTGCTTCATTGGCACTGAAGAAAGTGAATATGAAAGGTAGCCATATCTGTTGGCCAAATGTTTCTACTGATTAAGGGACTAGTTATTCAATGTCTGACAGTGATACTGGCAAGAAGGTTCAGCTAGTTACCGTACTTGCTGCAGACACTGAAAAAACATCTTCCAAACACTGTAGAGGGCTGTAGATGCTTTCTGCACAGCCCTACATATAATTATCTGGTCACTACTATGAAAGTGCAAGATTGCTCACTTGATTCATGCATTTTTTCCAGAGGTCACAATGTCAGATCTTGGTAAATAGTTCAATAAGTTCAACATCTGCTGCAAGCATGTTTGACTCCTTGTAGGGATAACAAACTTTAATTGTTCTTAAAATGAATGACATGGAGTTAGAACATTATATATTAAAAAAATTCCAAAAGGCAACGCCTCCCCAGGACAAATTCAAATAAACTGAGAAATGGGTGTGGATTTATTAGTAGTTCTTTGGGATAATATTAGGTGAGATGAATCATTTCAGCGACTTGAATACATTTTCACTAAGTAAGACAATCTTTCAGTACAGTTTTTCTGTTCAGCAAAACTTCCTAGTTACAGAAGTCTAAATCAAGACACTGTTACACAAAACAAAAGCATCTCTCTCCCTCTCTCACATGCTGAAGGTTTTAGAAGCTAACTACTGGAATTCCACCTTGAATTTGACTACTACTTCCAGTATGTATATCAGTTAAACTCAACACTTCTTTCGTTCCATTATAGGATCATAATCGAGGATTATTCGTCAGGTCCTATTATTGGCTAACTGGAGTGGTCCTGGCCCTCTGGACTGATGAACTACTTGCCTCATTAAATTGGTCTCTAAAAGAAGAAGTTATGCTAACATATCACAGCCAATGGTCAGGAGTGAAATGGGAAATGTTTAATAAATGCATTTAGGCTTTGGTGTGGTTCTTGACAACTCCCGATTAGACGGGACATAGGTATGTATGTGCATGTTTGTTGTGTAACTGCAAGCGAGGGAGGCAGTTACACAAAATCCCGCTAGTCTGCAAATCTTCAGCCAATCTGGCCAATAAATTGGAGATATTAGTTAAAGGTCTCATCTTTATTGTCAGGAGCCCATGTATTGGGTTTCATTGGCAGGAGCCACTGTTTTGCTGCACTCTTAGCTAGCAGCAGACCCAAAGACTCTACTTTGCCTCTCATTTTAGAAAAATTGGTTAAAGGAATAATCCCAATAGATTTTTTTAGGCTCTTAAAATACCATTTACCATGTGTCAACTCAACTTCCCAGAGTTTTCTTAACTTCTTCCCATACCTACATCAAGTGAATGTTGTAAACTCTTCATATCCCACGTTTCTGGTAATTCATCTGTATGTCTGGGTACACTTTATTAAGGAAATCTGGATTCAGATTTTTTTCAGGGGGTGAAATTCCTAACACCCTATGCCCAAGACTTACTGTTTGGGGTCAAAGAACACATTTATTTTGTCCACTGTACAATTAGGCCCAGTTTACTCATTCAAGAAGAAAAATAACTGGCACATTTCAAAAAGCGGCCAGCAGCAAATTGGTCTTGCTTTCATACTTCTGCATGTTTATTTGCATACAATCAAGGGAGCATTATGGGACAATTGTTACATATTGCAAACGTGTACACATTTTCAGACTGAAACCACGGTCTGCGATACAAGCTGGATTCACTGCATTTCCTTAGAGCACTTAGCCTAATAGAGAAAAGGATGTGCATTACTGAACATTCTATACAAGCTCACCAACATAAATAAGCATACAAATCTTGCCTCGGTTGCTGACAATGGCCTTTTACAGATTCATATTGTAAGCTGGCAACTAAATGATTTGTCTCACAGGGATGTTGCCGGCACAGAAGAAATAAAGCAATACTGTGTATTTTGTCACAAAATGAACGGATAAACCGAGATATAAAAAAGTTTTGCTTTCTCAATCTCTGTATGTAAGGTACGCTGACCTAGGGATGTAATTAAATAATCTTTTTACAGAGCATAGATAAAAAAAAAGCGTAGCTGAATCTTAAACATCGGGTATTATTTGCTACAGAACTCATATACGTTTACTACCGATAAACCTAAGTACTGAATTGGTATGTTGGGGAACAAATTCAATCTGTGACACCAAATAATAACTATTTGAGAGTCTGGTTAACTATTTCAGATTCTGTACAGTTGTTCAAGAATCATAGCTTATGCTGCAATTAAAAGTGGCTAGATTGAGGGAATCTGTATGCTTGAAAAAGCAGTTATAGGCTATTTTATGATCTATTTAAAAATAGTTTGGTTTTTAAGTCTTTTTTAATGGGATTTGTAAGTAATAATGTAATTCTTTTTTTTTTACCATTCTTAACCGATTTACAGTTACTCGTGTTCACACCTTTTGAACACCAGAACATGAAGTTAAAATCTACAAGGTTTCAAATGTTATCTTTGCAGGTTACATGCAGATGGTTGCATGGGACACACAACTGGTTGTGCTTTTTTACCGGCACTGGAATTTGCGACCTAATGAATGCATTGGGGGTTCTGCACAAACGGACCGACTACTGCATGCTACTAAGACACAAAGAAGAGATCTGCAGGTTACATGCAATACTTGGCAGTAGTTACGCTAACCGCTTAAGCGATTTCATGAATAAAACATACATTAGATCAAAGGATCTCTATACCAATTTATTAACCCGGAGAACCATCCAATCCAGTTACAACTCAGGATCACAAATCAATGCCTTAGGTGCGCAGTATTTTTTTGCTGTTGTAATAATGCGTATGCATTAGCAGACCATAGGCTGTCACGGTTATCCACTGCACTCGGAGCAGACTAGCGAGATTTAGCCCCAAGTATGTGTGTAGACCTCAGGTCTCACGCACCTCGGGTGACAAAAACTAAACAGATGTGTCGGCTGCTGACTCCCGCGGCTGAAGCCAAGAGGCAGCGCTGCCTTGTTTGATGGAGACGCGGCCCCTCGTGGGGAGATTCTGGTGGGAACCGAGCTCAGAGGACAACCTTTCATATAAGTGATCCGGGTAGTAACGCGCGCGCACGCTGCGTCGGCACACTACGTACGGGGCCTGGAACCGGGAGACACCGGCCTCACTCGTGACCGGCTCCGACCCGATAAGGCGCTGCACTCCTTGGAGCTCCCGCTGCCAGCGCCTGCGGGCCCTCCCACGGGGGCGGGTGACTTGGGTACCTCCGGCGCAGACCGCCTGCCGCCCGGCTCCAACTCAGCCAGAGCCTGCTGTGAGCGAGGCGCTGGAATACTTCAAACTAAGGGAGCCACTTCCGGTGACGAAACCCATCCGGCCCGTACCCAGTGTTTCCAGATTTTTTTTTCTCAACTTTCAAGCCCAAAAGCAACGGAAAAGTAGCCCAAAATAGCCCAATGCTGCCGCTTCATTAACTTATGTGTAGCCTGAGTACAACATTAAAAAATATACTTCTATTTCAAGGATTATATGTTTAGTACCCACATTAATCAGATTACCTATATTTTGTACAATAAAATCAAAGTTGGTCTGTCAATAAAGAAAAATGTTTTGGTAACAAAATATTTGCCTAAGATCACACAACTTAAGCAGGAAGCCCTGATTTATCAAGGCATTCTGGTTTCACTTTGTACCTGTGCATTTTTTGCTGGATTTGTTTAGTGTGAACTGGCACAGAAGGTATTGAAACACTTTACATGAGCCCCAGTTTGATTACAAAAGGTCACATTAATGTTTGCAGGCACCAGGAACACTATATCTATGCACTACTAAGGTGATGCCCCATCCATTTCATAACCACTGGTCCACTTTACAAGGGTAAACATTAGACAACACCTGGAACATACTGGGGAGATAGTAGTAAAGATACATATTGTATAGTAGGGAGAGAAGCCCATTATAAGGCACTGGATAACTGGTATCTATAGCCATATAAATCATAAGCACACTTAACTCTTTTGCCCACAAATTAAACCCTTCTAAACCAAAACAACAACTGCCATGAAAACAATATTAAGAAACCCACTCCGAATAAAGATAGGCGTCTAAATTGGGCTGAGACCCCTCTGTTGAAACATCAAACTGAGGCCGGCAGGGCACTGATGTGGAATTGCTTGGCAGTGGTGATAAACACTGGCAGCTTATTTGTATAAAGAAAACTGCCTTTTCTTGACACACTGGTACTTAAGACTGTGGAATACTTTAGTAATGGAATGTTTTCAAGCAGAGAAGAGAAAGAGGCAGACAGTCTCTCCCTGTGGAAACCCCTCCCAAGCCGGGTCCTCTGAAAGGCCGGTGTGCTCTGGCTATGTAAATGCCTTGTAAAACATCTATTCTATCCAAAGTGTAAATATCACTGCTTTCCAAACCATGTTCATGACATCCCACATCCTTCAATACTCACACTACCCTGATTCTGCTCCTCATCTATATTCCTTGTGCACTGGCAAAGTGCACTTTCAACCAGAAGGGCATCTTGGCACTAAATAACAGATGTTTGTTCTAACCAGACTCAATGGTACTCATTTTGTCCACCTCAAAAGGCTGAGAGGACCCACCTGGGTTTGAACCTGTGACCACGAGGTCAAGCACAGGCCCTGCAGTGGACACATTAGTCCACTAAGCCACCAGAGCCAGCGTGTGTTCACCACTGCGTGCCCTTTCATATCTTCTCTCCACTCCAGTGCAACACATTCCTGGTTCTCAACACCTCGCTCGTTAGGCGAGCAGCAGGGAGGGAGCCACCCACGTGAAAATAACAGAGTGCCGTGACTGGGAAAAAATATGACAGCACCACTGCCCCCCCTCCAGAGAAGCCAGGCTTCTGAACGATTAATGGCGGTGCCTTCCACGCCGTGAACTTGGAAGATAACTCAGTGGGTAGAGTGCACACTGGGGAGAGCGGGGTGTCACTGCACATTAATAGTTTTATTCTGTGCAGAGGAAACTGAATTCTAACTTACCAAAACAGATAGAATTAATTTTGTCACATAATAATGATGCCTATTACACAGGTGCCAATAAACAGTTTGTTGTGTAGGCTATCATGATGAAAAAATTCACAATATATTATGTTTATTTAGCTTGGCATCATCATATAATAAATAAAGTAGTCATTGATGTCAATGAGGGGTAGCGGCTGCTAACCCTGGATAGACCACCGGTGCGACAGCAACAGTAAGGTGTTAAGCCCTATTAACTGTTGTCTGTTGCCACACTTTGACAATTCCCTTGTTGCCACTTATATTTTATTTATTATTGTAAAACTGTATTTCTCTTGTGATGTTTTATTATTGATCTCGTGGACATCGAAGGAGTTTCAAATTTTGAAATAAACTTGACCTGTTCCTTCTAGTTTCCACACTTTGACAAGTTCCTATCAGCACCAAGCAATAGGCTGTGGGAGAGCTAAAAGGAGGGCAGTGAGTCAACAGTGTGATGTTATAAGGGAAGCATGAAGTCACTTCCGGTATTCGTGACATTTTGGTGAATTCCATAGGTCCGCTTCATACCCTGGCCATCGTATCATAACACTGTGCTTCTTGTGACATCAGCAGTGCTTGAAATAGACAGTCAGAGACAAAATCACTCCATAGAGTACCTGTTTGCTGAGAAGTGCTGGTACTCTTCCATTAAAAGTGTTTCATCAGTGCTGATAAGTGCGAGTACTCTCCCTTTCAAATTAAAGAAGTGCATGGTCTCGGTACCGGGCAGTACTTGCCCATTTAAAGCACTGGAGATCACAAGTATCCACAGATCTGATGTCACGGTTACTTTTAGGCGGAATGATGTGCCTGCCTGGCATTAGGGGTGGAATCCACATTAGATGCCTTGTGCCATTTTCACATTCTTCACCCGCCTCTTGCAGCAAGACAGAATGTCTGGCACCACGTACACATTTAATGCAAGAGGTATGTGTTACACCAGAAACCAATAAGGTGAAGTAGCAATAATGTTACTATTAGTTTTGACAGTTTTTACCTCCATGCTGGAGTTGTAATTAATGTTCCATCAGTGTGGCGGGCAGTATTTCTGCACGAGTTCCTTGTGGAGTACATATAACTTTGAAATTCTACCTTGTGTCCCACATTATACTCGTCGATTTAAAAGAACAGTCCAAAAATAAATGTATCACTATCTAGTGCAATGCATAGTTCACTGGCCTGGAAAATGTGAAAATTAATGTTGTAAAATCTCAGCTGTCTAAATTTGCTCAAAGTTATAAGCCCTTGCACATGCGGACGAAGCAATTAAACGTTAAACAGGGTTTCCTCGCCTGTGGGTAAATGCTAGAACCAGCACAGGCTTTCAGGGTTGTGCATCTTTGGGTGGAAATAGAATGCACCAAGGGTTTGGTTACCTACTATTCGATGTTAGAGATGCTCCTACACACCGCTTGACATGGACTTGACTTTTGTATTAGAATTGCTTTATGCTTGCTGCACGGTCGGAAACCTCTACTTGAACGGCGCTTTAGCCACACTGGATGAGGCGCTGACTCTTTTTTGGCCTCCACCACGACAGGTTTTGCAATACGCTAAGATATCTTTATGAATAACTATTGCAAATACATCACCTCGGAGCGCGACTCCTAGTGCACTCCCACACTGCCTCATAATGTACGCTCCCCACCCACACCCCACAAGAGCAAACAAGTGTGCTTCTCGTGAGCAGGCATGCACTGAAGCCTCAATGCACACATTAATGTTCACACCTCCCTTTCACTCACCTTTTAACTGGCTGGGGGCCAGCACAGTCTGCAGAGTTGACTCGAGACGAAAGCCGGAGCCCTTAGGTAAATAAAACAAATGCAGTGAACGGAAAAGGGCTGGGACCGGGAGGAACAGCTGACTGCAGGGCAAGCTGCAAGTTGAAGGAAGAGTAGCACGACATGTGGCAACAGGAGGCCTCAATCAAGGTGGACAGTCTGTGGTCCGTACTAGTCGCAGCAGAGGAAGTTCAAAAGGATGAAGTAGGGGGGGAGCCCCAAAAGAAGAAAGGCAAATAGGAATGGGGCGATCCGGTACCCCGTCCTCCTGCCTGCCTCGCCTGCGCCTGCATAGGACCCGGCACCTGCACCACGTGCAGCGTCAGCGCTCCTCGCGCCCCTGCTCACGGCTCCTCCCACGCCCCAGCACGACATGTGGCAACAGGAGGCCTCAATCATGGTGGACAGTCTATGGTCCGTACTCGTCGCAGCAGAGGAAGTTCAAAAGGATGAAGTAGGGGGAAGCCCCAAAATAAAAAAGGCAAACAGGAATGGGGGCGATCCGGCACTGTACCTGACACGCCCACCATTGATGAACTAATCAGACCCAGGATTGGGTCAAACTAACTCCAAGGCAGCTCAGCACATTACTGGGGGCAGGTCAGTGGTCTTGCAGGACCCTAATTGGGAGAAAATTCCCACCCGCAAAGATATATGGCCCTGCAGGTGTTACTTGTGGGCAAGGGCCGCAGGGCACAGACACCTAAAGTTAGGAAAGGGGTGTGGCAAGGCAACCATGGGCTGCAGTGCGGAGGCGCCGCACATAGCCTTGAATCTGTTGCACACTGGGCGGATTCTAGCCCAAATTTCAGCAGCCCGCCCAACACGATTTTTTCTTGCACAATTGCGCAAAATATCGTCCAATTGTGCAAGAAGTAGCCCAATCTGGCAACACTGCCCATACCCTGTGCCAAGAGCGCATCGCTTCCAAGTCCCGGTGTTACACCGGCGCTTCTCTAGTAGCGCCACTGCGCGTGCTGCTGTGCGACAGTGATTATTGCACTTCCGCCCACGAGAGCCACGTGCACCCCCACTGAATGGATTTTGGATTTGGATTTGGATGTGGATTTATAGAGCGCATAGCTACCCTTGGGCATCCCAGCGCTAAGAGGACCTAGTTTATTCCAAGTGGGGTCGGTGCAGGAAAATGTTTAGGGAAAGAGCCAGGTTTTTAATTTTTTTCGGAATGATAGTAAATTCTGCTCACTCCTCATGGGTAGTGGGAGGGAGTTCCATAGCGTTACTATGTGTTCGCCAAATGCCCATTGTTGGGGCCCCCCACTCCCCAGGGGGAGGGGGATAATGGCTGGACCGGGGGCCTTAGTGGAGGCCACCCCCAGGGAGCAGAGCCCGAACGGCAATGTGCACGATTGGGTGGAGATAAGGGAAGGGAGACAGGGAAGGGGCTGGTCCAGCAGATAATAGTGCTGGGCCAATTCAGCTGTAAATCTAGGTTTAGGAATTCAGCAGGGAGGTGGGGGGAATTTAAGGGTGGCCGTCTGGCAGAGGGCCCTCTTTCTCTTACAAGCATAAGGGGTCGGGGACTGGAGCAGAAGGTCAGCTACGGAAAGGGGAGTGCTCCAGGACACGACCGGGCAGGATGGGAGACGAGGTACTGTCTCACAGCGGTACGCTGGAGCTAGCAGCAAATGAAGAGGCTGGACCTAGCGGGGTGGTCCTGGGAGTGGAGTACCTCGGCGGCCAGGATGCGCAGCAGCTTTGGGCCCGCTTTGCAGCAACAGCAATGGCAAAGAATTGGGAAGGGTGGGAGCTGGCAATGGCTCAAATGCAAGTACACGCCCCCGAAGGTGGTGGACAATGCAAGGACATGGAAGATTGGCAGGGTACGTATTTACAACTAATGGCCATACTTATGCATTGACACGGGGGGAAAAGCGGTGTACGGAAAAGAAAACGAGGGGAAGGGGCGGTTCTGTCGCAGGAACGAAAAAGGCGAGGATGCCACCAGAGGACATAACAAAGGCAATAATGGGGGAGGACTCACAGGCAGCAGCAGCAGCAGTTTTGCACCCATCTGTGCCAAGTAGGCAAATGGTAGAGGACAAAGACCGGTTAAACAAGGAGGGGGCACTAACAATGGACATTAGCCCCTTGGGTGAGTTGTCAGAAGTCATTAAAAAACTCACTCATTGGGGGAGGAGCCTAGCGCGCAACCAAGATGGCCGCGTAGGTGCGAGGCTCCCGAGGACCTCCGCAACCTCCTACATTTATCCTGTATTTATCCTGCCTCGGTTGAGGGGACTGTGTTGGTGAGCCTGAGCTGAGGTGGTACCCGTTTCCCGTTCTCAAATCGGACCTCGGGTGCCGGAGTGAGCAACGATTGAAGTTTGCGGCCTTCTCCTCGCCGGACCCCGGATTTGCGCTGAGGGGTGACCTGGTGGCGAAGTGAACAACAACGGCGGGCTGGGCCTGGTGGGTCGCGTACCCCGCACTTTCGCTTTCACTTTCGCACCCCCTCGCCTTCTCTGCGAGTGAGATCTCGGAGCTCTTTGCGTTGGTGTGGCCTCGCTGGGGGACCCTGCCTGCCTGCCGGCTGTGACCCGCCCCGCCGATCTGGGGTGGCCCCCCTCGGAGCTTGTGGCCCCGATTGCCTGCCCTCTACGGCGTCGCTGGTGCGAGTGTGAGAACGGTGGCGATGGCCACGAAACAAGATGGAGATCGATCAAAGACTAAGTCGACCCGGCGTGGCGCCGCACACCAGTCCAACATCATGGACCGCTATACCCTTCAGAGGGGATCTCCTGGCGGACCACACAAGTCCTCTGAGGGCCCTTCTGATGCTCCGGACTTGCCCACGGATCTGACTCTGCAAGACGTCATGGGCGCCATTGCCGAGATGAAGGCCTCGGTGGGCCAGCGGTTCGATACCCTGGCACACAAGATCGACGCGGTCCTCGTGGATGTTGGCCTGGTGAGGGCTGATCTCTCTAAGACCAACGACCGGGTTGATTCTTTGGCCCACACCGCATCGGGCCTCACGACTGAGGTGGCGGCCCTACAAACGGAGGTGCGCCGACTTCGTCAGGCGAGTGCGCTTATGGATCGGCGCCTTGAGGATTCCGAGAGTCGGGCCCGGAGGAACAACATCCGCATCATCGGGGTGCCCGAGAGACGGGAGGAAGCGGCGGCGGATCTATTTGTGGAAGACCTGATCGCTACCCATCTCCAGCCTCGGGGACTGAGTAAATATTTTGCCGTGGAGAGGGCCCACAGAGTTCCCGGGGGAAGGCCGAAGGTCGGAGCCCCTCCGCGACCTCTCATTGCCCGGATTTTTAACTTTCGGGACAGGGACGCGATCTTGCAAGCCTCCAGACTGCAAGGGCCGATTAAGCTGGAAAATATGGAGGTGAACTTTTACCCTGATTTTACCCAAGCGGTCCAAAAGCAGAGACTGAGCTTCCTGGGGGTCAAGCGCCGACTTCGGGACATGAACCTAAAATATGCCATGCTCTTCCCGGCCAAGCTGCGAGTGGAGGTGGATGGTCGCACGCACTTTTTTGATCGTCCCGAAGCAGCCGGGGACTGGCTGGATACTCTGTCTGGGGATCGTGGTCGGGATGGCGGGGGGGGGGCGGCGGGAGGAGACGGCCCACTGGATCAGGACTGAGGGGTTGATATTGGGCCTCACTCTGGACGACTATGATGCCACTTTCGACTAAGCTTCTGTCTTTGTTCTTTCCTCTCCCATGGAGGTTGTGAGGGGTCTGGAAGGGGTACTCTTCCTCCTCTAGGGGGTCTAGCTAGTTTCATTATATAGGGGCGACAGGCACACTGCAAGTTGGGGGGGCTGTCCGGGCTCATGCAGGGGTGCAGGGAGGGGGGAGTTTTGTTGGGGCGGGTGGGTTGGGGTGGGGTGTTGTTCGTTTACACCACAAGGCAAATGTATCATTGTGTTATCTTTAAAGTGCTCTCTGGGGGACGAGCGATGGCTTCTGTTTATGATGGGGGGTAGGGGACTGAGTTTGTTGTCCTGGAATGTTAATGGACTGGGGGACAGGATAAAACGAGGTGTGGTCCTGCAGTTCTTGAAGCGAATTTCGCCCGATATAGTTTTTCTGCAGGAGACACACCTCATTGGCAACTCCTTTCGTGCTATGAATCGACGGGGCTACCGCCTTGTGGCCCATTCGGGCTTCACGTCTGGTTCAAGGGGTGTGGGAATTATGGTTAAGAACTCGCTCCCGTTGGAGATTGATGAGGTGCTCCATGACGACAGGGGACGCTACACAGTTTTGGTGGGCAGAATGGAGGGCAGAGTGGTTGTTTTTGTGTCAGTATATGTCCCGCCGGGGCTGCAGACGACCACCTTTGCGGACCTGGGGCGCCTCCTCCTTGGCCTTCCGGAGGGGATTCTAGTGGTGGGGGGGGATTTTAATGCTGTGGTTTCTGGAACTGTGGACCGTCACCCCCCTAGGGATCTCCCCCGGGCCCAGGCGTGGTTGCCTGGCCTCTTGGATACCTTGGGGCTGGTGGATTGTTGGCGTTTGAAACATCCCACGCAGCTCCAGTATACCTTCCACTCCGGGGTTCATGGTAGTCTTTCACGGCTAGATTATGTCCTGGTTCCGGCGGCTCATGTGGGGAGGGTGGGAGAGGTGAGCCATTTGGCACGGGGTATCACGGACCACTCCCCGCTCTTGTTGCGCTTTGATATTCTTGCGAGGGGAGAGGGTAGGGTGGTCCCGATTAATCCCTGGTACCTGCGTGACCCCACCATCCGCGCGGAGTTGGTTAAATCCCTTAAGCGCTACTTTGACGAGAATATGGGGTCTGTGTCATCGGCGGTCTCACTGTGGGAGGCGTTCAAGACGGTACACCGAGGAGAGGCCCTGTCCCTTATTTCCCACTCCCGGAGGCGCGAGCAGGAGGAGGTGACCCGTGTTGAAGCTGAGATAACCGAGTTGGAGGGTGATCTAGAATGTGGGGTGACGGATAACAAATTACATGTTCTCCGACTCAAGCAAGCAGCCTATAAGGCCCTCGTCACGGAGGCGGCCAGGGGCCTCAGTAGAGAGCAACAGGGGAGACTGTATGATGTGGGTGATAAGGCTGGTAAATTGCTTGCGTGGCTGGACAAAAAGGAGAGAGCGAGTCGAGTTGTCCCTTTGATTGAGAAACAGAATGGTGTGTGTGTCACTGAACCGGAAGACATTGTTTCTTGCTTTGCAGACTATTTCCGTGGGGTGTATTCCCCGGTGTCCTCCCGCTCTGAAGAGGATTCCCATGCCCTGCTCAGAGATATCGCGCTGCCTTCCCTTTCGGAGGAGGACAGAGTGTCGTTGGACGCCGCTCCAACTTCTGACGAAATTGCCCTCGCCATACGCTCGGTCGCTTCCGGCAGGGCCATGGGTCCTAATGGTCTTCCCATCGAGTTGTATAAATTGCGACCGGATACGCTGGCACCACATCTCCGTGCTATGTTCCTTGCGGCCCACTCGACGGGTTCCCTCCCGCTAGACCAGCGTCTGGCTACAATTGTGGTTATCCACAAGGAGGGGAGGCCGCGGGACCGAGTCACATCCTATCGGCCCATTTCGCTATTGAATGCGGAGCCCAAAATTCTTGCCAAAGTGTTGGCCAATCGGCTGGTCGGCGTAGTGTGTGACTTGATTCACCAAGATCAGTCCGGCTTCATCCCCCATCGCAACACAGCGCTTAACCTGCGGCGTTTGCATGGGGTGCTCGCACGTGTCCCGTACATACGGGAGCCGGGCATCTTGGCGTCCTTGGACGCCACTATGGCGTTTGACACACTGGAATGGCCATATATTTGGGCGACGCTCGCGTAATTTGGGTTTGGCCCTGGGTTTATCAGTTGGGTTAAATTGTTGTACTCTGGCCCGCTGGCACAGGTGGTCGTGAACGGTAGAGTATCGGCTCCATTCGAGCTGGGCAGAGGCACGCGGCAGGGCTGCCCGTTATCGCCGCTCCTTTTCGCGCTCGCCTTGGAGCCCCTGGCGGAGTGGCTGCGGTGGGAACCTTCTATTCGTGGTCTCCGCTGGACCCCCGAGTATGAGGACCGCGTATCTCTCTACGCTGACGATATTCTCCTATACCTGGCTTCCCCACGTAAGTCATTGATAGTACTGGTTGATGTATTGCATTCATTTGGTCTTAACTCCGGCCTTGTCATCAACTGGGCTAAATCGTGCGTCTATGTTCTCTCTGGGGAGGAACCTATCCTTCCGCGGGGCTGTCCTATCCAGATCGCCCCACGGGGATTTCGGTACCTGGGGGTCTTCATTACCCTGGATGCGGAGGCCCGATATAGTCAGAACTTGCTTCCCCCCCTCCAGTGCCTGAAGGAGGATGTCGCACGTTGGAGGCGCTTGCCGCTCTCGCCGCTCGGCCGGGCGGCATTGTTTAAGATGATGTCGCTGCCGCGTTTCCTGTACGCTCTGCAGAACACAATGGACGTCGTCCCGGCGCGCTACTTCCGCGAAGTAGAGAGTTTGCAGCGCCGCCTGTTCTGGGAGGGGAGACCGCGTACCGCACTGGCAAAGCTGACGCTCCCGTGGTATGACGGGGGGATTGCCCTCCCGGATATCAAGCGGTATTATTGGGCCTCCCAGCTGGCTGCGATTAATCACGGCATGTACGGGCCCGCTCTAAACCCGGCCTTTGAAATGGATAAGATGTTGCTGCCGGGTGGTGATTATAACCGTGCGCTTTACTCCAGCTCGCTCGACGCACGTCTGACGGGGCCCACGCGTGTCATGGTACAAGTGTGGCACGCGGCTAATGTAGCGATGGGGTGGAAAGATCGTTTGACCCGGGCGTCGCCACTATACGCAGCTGAGCAGTTGGGCACCCTGTGGACTTCGAAGGGCTTCGAGAGGTGGGACATGATAGGCATCAGCAGGGTGGGTGATCTTTGGACTAGGGGGGGATTCAAAACGTTCGAGATGCTGCAGACAGGGAGTACTTTCGGTATAGGCAGATCCGTCATGCGCTAGGCTCCGTCTTCCCGGATGTTGCCTCCATCCCGGAGTATTCCCCTCTGGAAGACAGAGTGCTAGATGGACATGTACCGGAAAGCACGATTTCACTAATCTATAAAAAACTTATTAATGACCGCGCGGGATTGCTAACTAGCCTTCGTGAGGCATGGGTTGCCGATGGCTTGGAGCTGGACGACGAGGACTGGGTCTCTGCGGTGGCCTCCCCGAAAGAGGTGGCCATACCGGCCCGCCTTCGCTTCGTCCAGCTCAAGATACTCCATAGGGTCTACGTCACGGGGCCAAGGCTATTGCGTATGGGTTATGCTGTGGACGGGCTGTGTAAGCGTGGGTGTGGTTCCTTGGGGACCTTTCTTCATATTTTGTGGGACTGCCCGGAGGTGGAGCGATTCTGGCGTGGTGTGCATGAGGTCCTGCGGGTGGTTACGCGTGTGTCGCTGCCGCCTGAAGCGAGGAGATGCCTTCTGAATGTGTGGGAACCAACCGACTACTCGGCGCCGCAGACGTGGTGGGTGACTCTGGGATACATGGTGGCCAAACGCGATATTGCCCAACTGTGGGGTTCCCAGAGGTCGCCGACCGTCTCGGCCTGGAAGGACAACATGGACTGGTGCATGTTTCGGGAAAAGGTGGTGTATGTTGCGAGAGGTAAGCCTGGGACATGGGTGAAAGTATGGGGCCCCTGGAACGCCTACCGCGGGGGAATCTGTACCCCGCCGTTATTGCCCGATCCGTCTCCGGCCCCGTCCCCTTAGCCGTTTTATCACCCCGGTACCGGGCACTGAGTCCACCTAGTCCCTGTCCTGACCTTTTCCCCCCCTTGATACTCCTATGGATTGGTAGGGTCCCCCTTCTAGGGGAGCACATGTTGCTGTTTCCGATTGTGGGTTGCCTTGTGGATTTGTTTTTTGTTGTTATTTATATCAAAAAGAAACCGTTATATGGGTTCCGGATGGTGTGGCTATCAACGCTGCTAACTCCTGTGCATTTCCCTTTGCCGCAGCATGTGCGCTATTGTTTGTACCATATGCTCCTTCTGTCTGCTAGCGGCCGGCCTGAAGGTTGTAGGCCCATCTGTGTATATTTTTTGAATTTTGTAATAAACGGTTTAAAAAAACAACAAAAAAAAACAAAAAAAAAAAAACTCACTCATTGGCATAGGCACATTGGCAAAAGGGGAGGCAGTAACGGGAGGTTAAGGGATCACGTCAGGCGGAGCACAGGATGGGTCCCCAGTGGAAGTCTGGGAAGGGGGCATTTGGGAGCACGGGGCACATGAGGGGGCAAGAAAGAGCGTATCGGATCAGTTGGTTAACGGTGACGCCATTGCACCGGAGAAGGCTCCCTTGCCGAATGAATCTCAAGCTACTGATATAAACACCACACCATCCAGTAAGGTAGGGGCGGGGGTGCCGGCTGAGACACGCTCCCAAGCATGGCATATCCCACTGGAAGTTAAAGAGAGGGTTTGGAAGAAGGAATTCATAGATATTTTTACTCTACTGGAACATGTGCACAGAGGGGCAGACACATTACGGGGATCCGGGCCTGGCAAAGAGAGCAAAGATAGGAAGAGGATCAGGCAAGAGGAGAATATTATCAACTGGTTGGACGCATTTGCATTTCCGGTAGCCATAATTTTAGAGAAATTTCCGGAGCAAGGTCCATCATTGAATAGGTACAACCAAGCTATCCTGGACAGGTTCAGGCGCTATGGAGGCATGGGGTGGCTGCAATATGATTTAGGTTTTCGACTATGCATGGAGGAGTCACACTCGATGTCTTGGGATCAAAGAGAGGCAAATGAATGGATGGAACAGATGGGGTCCAAAGCAGGTTAGGGTTTAGGGTTAGCTGGGGCAGGTGGTGGTGTACAGCAGTGGAGCACAACACTATTAGGGCAGGGTTGGCAGTCAAACAACACACAGGCACATTCGTTGGCAAATGCTCAATCCGGATTGTGTCAACAACTATTGGCAAGCTTCCCGCAACAGCAGATGGGACAGGTGCCGATTCAACCCGGGATCACCTATGCAGGGACTGGAATTGGGGGGGGTCTCAGTATCAAGGAGCAGGAATTGGGCTGGGTCAGCAGTCCACTTTGGGGGGCGGCAGGCAGCAACATGCTTGGTTAGGTCCCATGCAGCAACAGGCAAGTGGAGGACAGACGCTACAACAGCAATTGGGAACGGCAGGACCACAGTTCACACAGGTGGGGCCTAGCCAGCAGTCAGGCATTGTTTTTCCAATTTCCACCATGCAGGCTGGGGCGCAGCTACCACGGGTCATCAATGGACTATCAAGTTCCCAATTCAGCGGGGGCCATCAGCCCTTGAGGGCAGTGGGGTTCCCAGCTGGCTTGGTGCAGATTACTTCAGGGCAGCAAAGGGAGCAAGGTCAGGGTGGCATGGTGACAACCCAAATTACCCCAGGATCAGTTCAAGGCCAAGGACAGATAATGGGGAGTCACCAGCAGCCGCTCCAGGAGCAGCTGCAGGCATTTCGAGCACAAAGGGGACAGACTAATTCAAGCAGCTGCTGCAGCGTAAGTTGAGGGATAATACCTGTCGCCTGTTCAATGCAGGCAACTGCACCTGGGGGGGCAATGCAAATTTCTGCAAGGGTGCTCACGGTGCAGTGAAGACCATCCAGTTTTTTCATGCAAAGCCCACGCTTGACTTACACCAGGCGCGACTTTCGTGGGTCAGCCATAGTCCGGGCCTGGTAACAAAAGGCCTATCCCTAGTAAACACTTTTGAATCATTACCCAAAGGAAGAGGAGAGGGAACTACTTTTTTGGGGTTTCAAATAAGTGTTTAAAATACCTTACAGTGGCCCGTTAGCAGGCAAGTCATCTAGGAATCTTCGCTCAGCGGAGGAACTTCCAGAAACGGTTGCAGAAAAGATACAAAAAGATCTGCAGCTAGGAAGAATAGCAGGCCCATTTGACACCCCCCTTAAGCAATTTTATTATCTCGCCACTAGGTATTGTTCCCAAAAAGAAGCAGGCAAATACCGAATGATCCACCACCTCTCTTATCCCAAAGGCAACTCAGTAAATGACTGGCTAAACCAGGATATTTGTACATTCTCCTATGCTACATTTGATGAAGCCATCAAGTTAGTCAGCCAGGCGGGGACAGGAGCCCTCATGGCGAAAGCTGATGTAGAATCAGCTTCCAGGCTGTTACCAGTGCATCCCGACAGCTTTCATTTGCTGGGGTTCCAGTTCAGAGGAAAGCTGTACTACAACAGATGCATGCCCATGGGATGTTCAGTTTCATGTGCTTATTTTGAGGCGTTTAGTTCCTTTTTGGAGTGGGCAACAAACAAGGTACAGTCAGTTGGTGGCAAGCTACATTATCTGGATGACTTCTTGTTTGTAGGCAAGGCAAATTCCCCTGAGTGTGCCCAGGCATTGGCAGCCTGCACGATCATATCGCAGGGCTTGGGAGTACCATTGGCAGCAGAAAAAACGGAGGGCCCCACAACTGAGCTAACTTTTTTGCGAATAGAGTTGGATTCCATGGAAGGAGTGTCACGATTTCCAGTGGAAAAGGTACAGGACTTTGCAGCAGCTATTGAAAAGGTATTGGCAAAACAGAAGGCAACATTAAAAGATATCCAGGAGTTAATGGGTAAGCTCAATTTTGCATCCAGGGTCATTCAGGTTGGGCGAGTTTTTTCTAGAAGGCTGGCAGGGACTACAGCTGGCATTACTCAGAAACATCACTTTGTAAGGTTGAATAGGGGGCTGAAACAAGACTTGCCGATGTGGTTGTCTTTTCTAAAAGGTTTCAATGGAGTCAGAATATGGCCATCGCTCTGCACAGCAAATGAGAGGTCGCAACTGTACACAGATGCCTCCAGGCAAGGGGGTTTTGGGGCAATATTGGGATCCGCGTGGTGTGCCGAATAGTGGCCACCTGTTCAGCAACAATGTGGCCTCACACACAATATCACAGCATTAGAACCCTTTCCCATTCTAGTGGCATTGACACTCTGGTCGGATACCTTGGCTAACAAGACATTGGTCATCCGGTCAGGCAATATGGCAGCTGTCCATGCAATTAATAATCAGGCGGCGTCATGTCCCATAGTAGTAGGCTTATTAAGGCATATGGTGAGAATGTGTCTCCAGTATAATATCCAGATAACAGTGAAGCATGTGCAAGGGGTTCAGAACAAGGCAGCTGATGCTCTTTCTTGCCTGCAGTAGGAAAGGTTCCGGGTGGAATGGCCGGAGGCGCAGCAAGAAATGAATATTGGAAACTAATGCATTAGAAGGTCAACTACGAAATATGGCTGAAGAGGGTTTAGCTGTGGGAACAAGGCAACGGTACCGGCGTTGTGTGGACACTTTTTGGAACTTTACAGCTAATGTTTTCGAGCTTCCAGGCAATTTTCAGCAACTGGTGATGCGGGTCAAAGAGTTCGTGGTGTGGGCCAGGGGAGTGGGTAAATCTAGGTCATGGGTGGTAGAGCACCTATCGGCAATAGCATATCATTCAAAGCTAGAGGGTTTGGAGGATCCCACTAAAGGTTTTGTTCTTAGGGAAGCCTTGAAAGGTTGAAAGGGAGGCAACACAGATAGCTTATTTCCAATGGTTGGCCACAGTTTAGCATAAACGGTGACGCCAGCCAATGGAAATAAGGGGCGGGGCTTAAAGCCCTTTTCTAAAAGTACTCATCTGCATTAAATCTCGCCGAGCGAGCTGCACATGTGCGCAGCAATGCTAGATGAGACCTAAAAAGAGATTCCTTTATTTAAAAGCAATCACAGACATGGTTGTCTACTGTCCCCAGCAGGCTGCCATCACTGTGATTTTTGAGATTCCCAATGGGTCACAAACTGAGACCTGCCTCATTAATATTCATGAGGTAGGTCTATTTGCAACCCACTAGGAATCGTGGAAAGTGTAAAACACACTTTCGTATTCTAGTGTTTGCGATGACCAAATAGCGAGTCACAAAACTTCACAATTTGGTAATCACAAACACTAAGCTTCGTACATCTGGCCCTGAGTGTCATGGTAGAACGACAGAGTTTTTCAACAATAAGAAGCAGTGTGACGAAATTGTGTAAGAACATATAGCTGTGTTTTGTATGCTTTCAGTGTGTACTCAACTGTTTCTTAGAGAAAATACAAGCGTGCTTGATAGCATGCAGGAATCCATCCTTGTCAGAAATTGTACACATTGCCAAGGAGAGCTTGAACATTCAAGGCTTTGTCTATGGATGAGTCTAATCCTGGATCATCAGCAAGTGTAATTGGTGACAAAGAGGAGAACTCTAAGTTTGGTTCAAAGAAAAACGTTGCATGTGTTACATGTGGCTTTAAATCACATTTAGGAAATACTCCATATTTTTCCATAATTTGCAAAAGATGTATTTGGTGTAAAATTATAGGACATTTTCAGAGTGCCTGCAGAAGTGGTAATGAAGCATTTCGTTGAAGAAATTGACGAGAGTTGAGCAGCAATTTAATGCTCACTGCTGAAAGTCAATTGGGTAGCATGAATATGGGAACATTTCAAGGTCCACTAGGGAAAGTCCACGTTGTCTAGATGAGTGTGAACACCAGAGGGCACTCCGACTCGCCAATCACAGTCTTATCTAATATTTAATTTGGTGAGCGGGAGCCTTGGGTATTGGAAGGATAGCGAAAACACGGAGTGGAGTGGTCGGAATGCCGAAACGCCGAAGCAGCGAGCAGCGAGGAGGGAGGGGAGCTCCGTTTACATTCTCCGTTAGAGTGCTCCCCTCTAAACCCCTCGAGCCTGAGTCTTATCCTCCCAGCACTGAGAAGATGAACGAGGTGAGCGAGGCTCCCCTGGTCATAATTGCCCCCCGCAGCCTCGCCTTCATCGCCTCCATCCCGGTGAGTGTGGCCGCTGTCAGTCAGTGGCCTCTAAGAGTGTGCCACAAGTGCTTCGCGGAGGCGGCCCGGGTAGCTCTGGGCGCAGCATGCGGACACCTCTTTGGCCCCATTCGCCAATTTTTTCCAAAGAGTACTTCGGCCTTCAAAAGAGCCCATTTGAGGAGCTAATGGGTGAAGGAGCCCCAGAGGGAGAGAAATAGCGCAGACTGGTCAACTACAGGAGTCAATTACTGGCGAAACGTATTGGCCCTAAGAAAGATGTGAAGGTTACATTAATCAACCACATAGTGGAGCCTATGGTCCCCGGTTAACCGCTGAACCTTTCTCCAACCTTCCTCCACCTCCGGGGGTTAGAAGTAAGAGCTTGGACCAGGGGTCCCCAGTCTCAACTAATCCAGCATCTGAGTCCCTTTCTATAGAGCAACCGAAGGAAAGGCAAGGAGTGGCAAGCCAGGACCAGAGAGGTCGCCGGTAGCAGCCCAAGCCCGGCGCATATAGTGGATACTGAGGATTCTTGCACAGGAGTTTCGCACAGGATATCTCTGGATATTGCAGGACAGCAAGACCGCCGCCCAAGGACTCCCTCAAGTTTCCCTCAACACGAGGGAAGGTAAGAGTGCGCGGCTTACAGCTCTGGGCTTAACACCCAACACCTAAAATACATTGAGTGCCTGTAACAGGGGGAGGGGTTTGTCTAAGCTCGCTATTGAACGCTCCCCGCCCCAATCATTTATCCCAGCTGACCTCCCCCCGAGCTCCCACTATAGAAGATCTTATTGCATGTATAACGTAGGCAGCCCCAACAAGCCAGACGGGCCAGCTAATCAGCTCTGAGGGCCAAGAAAGATTTTACCTGTTTCAGACGATCGCAAGCAGTGCAGAAGAATACCCCAACCCTCCAGGTCCAACAACAGGGTGTAAAACATGGTCAAAAAGAGATGCCTGGCTAGAAGTAGCGCAAGGAAGGGTCTAACAGATCACTCAGTTGGAAGCATCACTGGCCCAAACGCCTCTGTTTGCGAGATGACCTACCTCCAATGACTTCTCTCCGCAGCAATCACACATAGGGGGCAGTGGGGGCCGTGGTCCAGTGAGCCAGGTAAGCCCAGTTAGCGTACTCCAGGAGGAATTCTCCAGATACAAACAGCTCACAATAGCCAAAGCCTTACTTTGGCAATCAAATAAAATGAAGTTACAGATTGACCTAATTCAGTCAATAGCAACAACGCTTGCGGACTTAGGAAAAAGGCTTACGCAGATTGAGTTTAAAATTAACCAGATTGACGCGGGCCAGTTTTGCTCATGTACTCAACTGATGGATAAACTGTCCACACGACCAGAAATCTTGTGGGCTTTACTTGACAATGCAAAAAAGAACTGCCCCCGGAATAACCCTCAACCAGACAACATAGCAGTGGCAGCTAGCACCTTTCCACTAACAGCGGAACCAGTAACCTATTTGGCAGCTAGTTCAAATCCAACAACAGTGGAACTAGCTTCCCACCTGGAGTTATCCAGCCAAGGAGAAAATACGGCCACAATCGTCTAAGCCGATGTAAGTACAGATGCCATTACAACCGTAAACTCTGTGAAGAAACTTCCGATAGAAGAGAGCCCCTCTCAGGACATCACAAACCCTCACACATTAGCCTTCGCTCACCAGAAGAGCAAAGTAGAAACAGAAAAAACTATCCAAAAAACAGCGTCTCCAAAAAAGACATCTGGGGATTTAGGCATAGGCTCAACCAAACAACAAGGAAATCCAGTTAAATTATTTTCAACCTTCTATCACAGCTATAAAGGAAGCAAAAATTCCAGCACCACCGAACCCTAAGCCAACGACCTAGGGGCCTGCGATCAGGAAAAGCAACTACCTCTCAAGCCAGAAACCACACAGGGGATCCAAAGAATGCCAATTTCAAATAGTACAAACAGTGGCAACTCAAATGACTCAACGCTGATCTCCCCTAACACCACGGAAACGCAAATGTCTCTCGGTGGAATGACACACGAACAACAGTCTAGGTCAGGAAAATCGATCTCTAATGCAGGAACCCTGACCGCATTACATGGAGCCCACCCTAGAGTTGTCCAGCCTTCAGCTGGCTCACTAATGACGGACAACCAAACTGAACACCCACAGGATACCGAAAATAAAGGCATACCGAATCCGTCTTTAACTAGCAAATCTCTGAAGTCAAACAAGGACACATGGGAGATCGGCTGCAGCTCTTTGCAACACAAACAAGGGACGGCAAACCATAATCATGCCCAACAACATTAATCATATATCCCTACCAGAAAGAGAAAGTACAGCACTCGCCTCCCAGCAACTAGGAGAACTAATACATAATAGTATGAAAAGAGTCGGGCGAATGGCGGAAGAAAAGTCCATGGCCGGCCTAGCATTCACCCCCCACTACACGTCCAAAGGGCCAGCGGATATTCTGAACAGAGGCAGCATTTTAAGACTATTTAAACACATACCATCACTGAACCATCTCACCACTACCGATCTTCAATCGGTAAAATTTGGCCATATCCCGGGCTCAAGAGTACCCGAATCTACCATAACCAACTGGGACTCAGTAACAACTCGAGATGCAATCCTCAAAGAGGCACCAACCTTTGAGGACTGGGGCATTGATCTAGAGCCCATACGACCCCGGAAATACCCATTGGTTCTAACAGAATTCCTCGGAGCCCCCCCAGAGGAAGCATATTGAAGGGAGCCTGGGGAGCCACCCACGATTGGTTAGTTGGGTCCACGGTGGAATCCAACCCCTAAGAATCCATTGCAGTTCAACACATCGGTCCATCACGTGGTAATCAGCAGCACAGGCCCAGGAGGGGTCAATACAGACGCCTACGCCGAGGGCCAGCAATTTCGACATTGTTTCCTAGCACAGTGGAACCTTTTCTCCTCACACCATCGACGTATTCTCAGATAAGTAACCCAGCACCAAAAGATCCATTTTCCATCATCAGTTGGAACGTGGCTGGGCTGGCTTCTACGTTAAAATCAAAACAGGGGTGGGACTTTTTGAAACACCAGCAACATCCTATGTCTCCAGGAGACATGGTCTCTGAACCCCACGACAATATATGGATTTCATGTAATTTTCCATCCAGCCACGCAAACAAGCATTTTCGGGAGGCCCTCTAAGTTCCTCTCGATCTTCCTAAAGCAGGGATATAGGAAGGTGGAATCTTACTGCATGGTTTCCCCCACTTTTTGCCTGGTGTTTTGCTGGTTTTCGAATACAAGTACCCCGGCACTCAAACGTAACAATTCTTTTGCTTTATATCTAACCCTGTTAAGCAAAAAACCTTATTAAGATATAACACTGGTTATAAACAGAGATGGATTCATACAAAAAGGTTATGTGTTTAATTTTTGTCAATGCATGAAATATAGACAAAACATTCTAACAATATAGCTTTGAAATACAGAAGACCATATAGACCCCTTAATTAGACATGAGCTTAGCAGTTGCAGTATCAGTTATGAAGGGTGTCTGAGGCTCTATGGTCTTGATCCCAAGAATGCAACAGCCGACACGTGTTTCGTCACATCAGTGACTTTCTCAAGGCTTAAGACAAGAAAAGGATGTATACAACAGTATAAATCTCTCTGCATTTTGGTTTTTGATGTTTGGAACAGCTACAGGACAAGCAAGATTTTATAATTTATGTAGGCAAGGCTTGCCCATCCGATGACCTCACAAAACTGGCAATCATCTATTGGACAATGCCGAGATATATTGACAAACGATCTAAAAGTTGGTTATGTTTCTATTCGAAAACGAATCGAATAATCTTCCTAACTCCGTACTTCGTACTTAGAAACCTTTCTAACGCAAAGGAGAGCCGAAGCCCATTTCCGGACATTTTGAAAATCTTTTTGCGGGGCCTATCACAGCCCATTCAGGATTTACATATTTTGGACGTTCCCAACAAATGTTAATAAAAATCGAGGGCACAATCGACAACTAGATCTGTTCAAACAACGAGTTCATGACAGGGATGATGTCTCCTTTGAAGCACGAAGTACGGAATCCTTTCACATTGCCCAGTCTGATTATGTACTGGTTACTGATGTGCGATCATTCAAACACTACTACCGTCTTTTTGGTTTTGCTGGTTTTCGACCAGCTAATCAGGACCCCAGTCTATCTGCTTTCTCCCTAAACTGGTTGTTCATGTACTTTAGGTACACTCCAGATTGGATTCTGAGGTACCCTTATCAGTCCCTAGTATATGGTATACTATGTACCCAGGGCATAGACACCCCAGAGGCCTCTCAGGGGCTGCAGCATGTATTATGCCACCCCTGGGACACCATTCAAAATGACACAACAGGTCTGCTGCAGCAGCCTGTGTAAGGTGGTGCATGCACCCCTTACTTAGATATAGGTTCACTATATCTATCCTCATCACTGCACATATTAACCTATCAGTCACCCCTATGGCAGGCCTTATCAATCCTGAAGGCTGGGTTTTATGTGAGAGGGTGCCCATACATGAGCAGAGCCCCTCTGCAGCCTTCGGAATCTATATTCCGGGGTTGTTTGTGATGCAGCCAACCCATATATTCTTAAGTGCATTATAACCTTGCAGTAAATTCCAACTTTAAAGTGGCTGCATGGAAACATGTCGTGTTTGGTGTCAAACACCTTGGAATCATACCTCCACACCAGTAACTGGTGTGGGAGGTATGATTCCGCCCTGCTAGAGGGAGAAATATGACAACACCGGTACACCCGGTACCAGCTTCACAGAACCCTGGCATCAGAAAATGGATGCTGCCAGCCACAGACACGAGTCTGCCCTCCTGCTGCTGGACGAAACTCTGAAAGGAGAGGCTAGACAATAGGTTTCCTGTCACAGGGAGGTGTGACCACCTCCCAGACAGTCTTTAGTGTATTGGGGCTGGGTGGGTGCACTCAGAGAGTGCTTTGATGTCTGCACTGGGGGCACATTTGGTGTCCCTGTGCATAGTACACAATGTTATGGTGGTAGTGATGGATATACCAGTCGCACATCAAATTCAAAGTTGTCTTATTAATTTGCTGTGCCCATCGAGGTAGAAAACATCCCACTACCATGGATGTGACAAAGAACAAGGCCCTCAAGGGGAGACTTGTTACACCAACGTTTTCTTTTACTGGGTACTACCCCGGCACTCTATCGTTAAGGTGGCAATGTCAGCCAAATATTTTCTAGGTTAGATCACATACAACCCTAAGTAACTATACAAATGGCCATTGCTGTCCCCTGAACTACCAACCATTAATGTACTTTGACACTTTTGTAATCCACAAGAAAAGACAGTAATGTCCCAACATATTTTTCTCATTAATATTCATGTAATTTAATAAGTCATAACTTGTTTCAAAAAAGAAAATTATAAACAATTGTCAGCTCTAAATGACGATGACAGAAAATTCTCATTTGCTATGCACAGTGTACAAAGTGAATAATCAATTATACACAATTAAGAAAGCCATTCTCAGTATTCCATTGTTTCATTTGAAAAACACAATGTACACAGTAATTACCCAATAAACACATCTAGTCCTGCGGAGACACACAAGAACCCCGTGTGGGGAGGAGAGTCAGACGTCGCCACCCCATCGAGGAAACAATCCAGAACAGCCAACACGTGTTTCGTTACGTAATGTAACTTTCTCAAGGCTGTAAATGTAATTATCACAGAAGATGCTTATATTAACATGTGAAATCGAACATAATGGTCTTTGTACAAAAATCTGTGCACTAGGGCACGAAGGTGAGTCGTCAGATACATTTCAAAAAGAAGAAGAAGAAAATTCTAAAAAGGAGTTGGTTATAAAGGATAAGTGATCAAAACCTTGGTGTTTTCAATAGTTCCTTTGAGAACCCAAGAAAAGAGGCCAAGAGCAGGAAGTCGCCCAAGAGAACCAATACCACAGTGCAGAGAAGATTTCTAAGAATCGTGTAAGAAAGAAAATAAAGTATGTGACCAAAACTTGCGTACATGTCCAATGACATGTGAGTGGGGTATCATGCAACATCCAAACGTAACCTTCACACTTGAGATAGGTGAGTCATCCCCCAATATCCTAAATAGATGACAGGTACCTTAAGTATTATAATACAGCAAGATGAATTTATATGAGTCCCGATCCAAGTAAGTTGTCGCCCGAAGATCGGCACAATAACTGTATAAAACCTGTATTACTGAGTCACCATCCGGTTGTCTACGGCAGACAAACATAAAGGGAAAAAACAAAAGGTTGTAAAATAAGCATAATGGAGACTGCAGTTAGTCTAATGCATGCCCAAATGTTCAATACACGTACAATGTTCAAGCTAGTGCCTAGTTGTTGTAAGATACCCCTAGTCAAAATGTTAGGTCCCAACAGTAACGATTCCTAGAGGACCATAACGAACATGCCAAGTATCGCAAAACTGGTGCAACTGTGCGCAACGCTGCAGCATTCAGAAACACGTATATGTCACTCTAATCTCATTTATCAAGGAGAGTGCGCAGAAAGATTTCTATCTGGTGGTACTGCAAGCCACAGTCTGGACCTTTGTGATGAAAGAAAGTATAGTACTCACATTAACCAACAGTGTGTGGTTTTACGTCAGAAACACTGTGATAGGTCCCTGGAAAGGGGGCAAGTAACCATATATCAGGAAAACATTTTTTTAAATCTGAGATAACTCAAGATATCAGTATCCACATTCTATTCAACCCGTATCCTCTGAGAACTTACTTCCAAACAGAGTGTACGAGCAGCAATTAGGTCGTCGATCCGTCGGAACTGCCACAGTTATTAGTTGCACATTATATCAGGCCCGTGAGTAATAATACCTAGTAACCCGTGGAGAAAGTGATCACACCCCTCTGGTCATAAACCTTGACCTAAACTGGCCAGGCGCCAGGAGATGAATTACACAATTTAGTTAGGAGATTCAAGTGGCACCCTCACCAACTGCCCCAGGTGGCCAAATGGCTCGAGGATGGGATACTCTGGGCGATGGACCAACCAGGGATCCAAATCCTATCAGCTTGGGACCCAAAGATTAGAACACTGATCGCAACTCTCCAGGGGCACACAGGACCCCGAAAACTAAATTGGCAACATCTTAACCAGCACAATTACCCCCAACAGCAACCGAGCATCAATCATACGCGGAAGAACTTGAGGAAGAGAATCCGTCTGCTCAAATTCAACATTAGATCTGGAAACGTAGCAGCAGTAAAGGAGGCACGGAAAGCCCACAGCAAAAACAGCTGGGCCGTTAAACGAGCAAAACTAGAGGAGGAGCGGAGAAAGATATTTGTGATGCTCAAAGAAGGATTCCTAGCACGGTTCTGGCAGTATGTAAATAAGCTAAAAGCGCCCGGGCCACTGAGGGCAAATGCAGTCTCAGCAACAGTGTGGGAAAACCACGTAAAGGTGTCAGTTCTTAGCTCACAACATCTCAGCCATCTTGGAACCAGCCAGGGCAAAAGTAGAATAACACCAAGCCCCAATTTCATCCATGGAAATAGTAAAGTTAATCAAATCCATGAAGGTGAGCGGAGCACCAGGCCCAAACGGGCTCCCTGCTGGGATTTTACAATCTGCCCCAGGCAGCTGGGTCAAGCTCCTAACCCCTCTGTTTAATACCGCATATACGCTGGGCAAGACACATGAATCCTGGAGAGGCTCAATACTGTGCCCGATCCATAAAAAAGGCAACCTCCTGAACCCAAATAACTACCGTCTAATCGCCTCACTAGACCTGGAGGAAAAAGAGTATGCCCAAATCTTACTGGAAAAGCTGGAAACCTAGGCAGAAGAAAATGAGCTGTTACCTTTTTTCCAAACAGGCTTCCGAGGAGGTACAGCAACTAATGACAACATAATAGCCCTATCAGGTCTCAGCCATCAAGCCTCACAGATGAATCAACCTCCCCTCTTCTGCTGCTTTGTCGATCTCACAGCAGCCTTTGATAAAGTGGACAGACAAGTCCTTTGGAGGAAACTGGCCAACTGGGGCATTCCATCCTTGCTCCTAACGGCCATATTATCTCTGTATTCGGACCTCTGGGTACGTGTGAAAACAGGACCCCAATCTCTGTCTGCAAAAATCTGCACGTCTAGAGGACTGCAGCAGGGGATGAGTTCTTGCCCCTTTACTTTTTAACCTGTACACAGCATATCTTGTCAAGGCCCTCTCCAACAGCTTAGTACTGATTACTCGTACACAAGGTTTCTCTTCGTTCGACAGATCGGAATTTACTTGAAGCATTGGATATTGTGAGATGTGAGACTTGGTGAAAAAATTTCTGGCTGACGGTGACCCGTAAATTCGGGTGTTATGGGACCATGATATTGGCGTTTAAGGACCGAAAATACATGAGAAACGATATTTGAGATTACTACTAGGGATTACACGGAGCTTTTGAAGGTTGAATATATTCCAGTTACTCAGCCCTGAAGAAGTCGTATGGGACACACCCGTAAAACGACGAAACGCGTTGGGATTGGAAGGATCTTACATGAATAATAAAAGAAGAACAGAAGTTCATATGTGTTAATATCGTTTACTGTGTATCTTTATTGTTAACAGCGTGTGCATCAATATTATTGCGTCTCCAACAGCTGTCTGGTACCTCCACGGTTAGGCCACTGCTCGCTACACATCCTTCAATAAGCGGATGACATTCTTATCATGGACCACACCAAAGTAGGACTGCAACGCGCACTGACCAGTTTGCACTCGTACTGCACCGCCAACCATTTAATCCTTATTCAGAAAAAAAAATATTCTGGTACTTGGAAAACAAAAACACAAAAAGTAAATCTCTTGCCTTATAGGAGCTATGACTATCATCTCAGCCCGAAAATACGAATACCTGGGGGTCTGGTTTATAGAAACTGCCCAACCCTCTGCGCACCAAAAAGACATGAACAGGAAAGCGACGGCAATTACCTATGGACTAATCAGATTAAACACTAAGCTAAAAAGTCTGTCAGCAGAGGGCATAAGAAAAGTCACGCAAGCGTCTCTTCTACTAGCACTTTTATATGGTCATCATACGCTTCCAGGGGGTGTTCAGAAAACCTGGAACAGGCTCAGCGTTTGTGCTACAATAAGATCTTCAACTCCCAAAATATCTCTTCAGGGCAAGACTGAGACTGGAGCTCGGATAGCTCTTGGCGCAGACCTTTTAAAATATTACATTCGGATTATTAAAGTTACGGGAAAATCCTTAAAGAACTGCCTCAAAGACATATTTGAGAAAGCCGGATCTCCGTGGCACACTCAGCCCTAGCCACCACAAAAATAAACAAAACAGCACTTGCCTTGCCTCATATCACACATCCCACCTGGAAAAAGTGTATAAACAAGCAAGTTCAAACAATTTCATTCCAGCAAGACCAGGAAACAATAAAAACATCTCGGCCCGATTCACAGAACTAACTTAAGACAAAATCCTAAACTTGCTACCATTTTGGTATTCACAGAAGGCACGTACTCATTTTGGTATTCACAGAAGGCACGTACTCATTTCGGTATTCACAGAAGTTAGGAGTCCTAACTTTAGGACTCCTAAATGCCTTCTGTAAATACCGAAAGTCTTAAAATTTGGATTTTTCTCAGTTTAGTAGTAGTATAGTTAGGACTCCTAACTTTAGGACTCCTAAATGCTTTCTGTGAATACCGAAAGTCTTAAAATTAGGATTTTTCTCAGTTTAGTAGTAGTAAAGTTAGGAGTCCTAACTTTAGGGCTCCTAAACTGAGAAAAATCCTAATTTTAAGACTTTCAGTATTCACAGAAGGCATTTAGGAGTCCTAAAGTTAGGACTCCTAACTTCTGTGAATACCGAAGTGAGTAGGTGTCTTCTGTGAATACCAAAATGAGTAAGTGCCTTCTGTGAATACGAAAATGGTAGTAAGTTTAGGATTTTGTCTTAAGTTAGTTCTGTGAATCGGGCCCCTCCGTTCTTGGCCTCGCTCACCGCATATCTAAACCTGAGCCATACCTCTCAGCGACACTGAACCCAAAGACCCGAAGAGAGAGTCTATACATGCGACTGCTGGCCCTGCCGATGGCAGATTTTAGCCCAGCGTGGGCGCACAAAAAAACAGGGGGGCATGCCGTCTATGTGCTTATAAACGTTAATCATGGCTGCATCTCCTGTGTTGTTGCCCAACCATAGCCAACGTGAGAAGAATCCTATTTAGGGAATTATGAGCAAAAAAGCAAGTACCTGCCTGGAGTATTCGGCCATATGTTTTACTAAAAAAGAACCACATCCTGGCTCGCTGCAGGCGTTTCATACAAAGCATCAGGGATGCACTCTATCCCCGCCCTGGGCCCCGACCTGGCCTTCGGATAGTCCAAAAGGTGTTCCCGGATTATTTAAAAGGGATGCCAGAATGACCCTCAGATTAGACCAGACCAAAGGAGCATTCTTGGCTACCCCTTTCAAGTCGGAGCACTCAGTATAACAACAGGCTGCTGTCCTCACTTTGGAGGAAGGATTAGAGACTGGAACCCCCCAAGAAATATTACTCATTAACCGACCCCTTCAAAGTGATCTAAATCCCCGGGACATCAGCTCCTGAATGGAACACAGAGGAAGCAGGGGAGATCAGGAGGACAGTAATTTTAGGTCCTTGGAGTGGCATCTGGGCGACGGGGCCCGGTCGCAGAGCGCAAGTCTAAATTAAATCCCAAAATAAGCTCAGATTGAATTTAGTAACTCGGACTCTACTAGAACTTTCAACCCTTTCGCCTGTGCTGATTCTGTACTACGGCTACTCCATTTTATGATGTACCAATGTTTTTATTTTTTTAACTTTACTACTGTATTGCAATGGTTTTAATTAACTTCTGCAAGAAATAAATAAATAACAAAATAAATAAAAAACATTGAATTATTTGTGGTGTAACGCTGGTTAAAAAAGTTTGATGTGAACCCCAGAGCATTTTCTCATTTTGAAATAACTATGCTGGGCTATTTTGAGAATCCCCTTACATTTTTGGGTCATTCTATTCACACCAGAATTTATGTGGCAGAAAATGGGCATGATATCATGGCGTGGAAGGTCTGGGAAGACTGGGCATTATACCCAACCCCGGCACTGATCTTGTATTTTGAGATACGCCTATTGTGAGCATGTTGGCTGGGAATGAATGCGTTGACACCCTGTAGAAGCAGCACCAGATAGTTTTTGTCCTCCACTTAGCTTTTGAACATAGGATCTTACTTAAAGCAGGATCCATACGAGTTAAACTATAAAGTGTGTCCAGTACCATTTTGTTTTAGGAACATGTGCAAAAACCTTTAGACACACTATGAAAAGATGGTATCATTGAATCAATTGATTTAATCAGAATGTCTTTTGGCTGTAGTAATCTAATCAAAACTCTGCAGACATTCGCTGGTGAGCAGATTTATGCTGCTTTAATAGGACCATTGTCATTGATTGCCTCCCCCTTCCTAAGATTCAAGAGATGTTGGCCTCTGTTGGTGGTGTTTTTTCTTTCTCGATTATTGATTTAAAATCATCATGACTCAGGGACAGAGCAGGCGAGGTTTGCTTATCCAAAGGCGGCAGACCTGGAGGAAGAACAGAATGAGAACGCTCTTGGCATGGAGAATGTGGAGACTGAATTAATGGGAGACTGCGGATAAGGAGTAGGTGGGTTCGGGTCTTCCAGGTCAGATACAGAAGGCCAGCCAGATGCAGTCGGATCACATCCTGGTTAATCTAAGCGGCCAGGTGGCAGTAGCAGATTGCCTTGGAATAGCTTATTTCTGTAGTTCCTGCTCGCTTGGTTCAGTCATGTTTTATGGCATCTCCCTGCACATTACTTTTTGTTCTACCTTTTCCTCTGTATTTCCTTTTGTTCTTCTTTTGTATGCATCTAAAAAGCTGCCCTCCATTGACTTACCCCTGTGTGTGATATTGGACGCAGCCACCGCTTCTCAGTATCTCCTGGTGCTCCTGAGCTGAGGTAAGGTCACCTTCCAGGGTTTTCTTTTGGCTTTCCCCATCCAGTGCATCAGGTAAGAGCAGGAGGGTTGGGTATTGTTAGGTATTAGTATCCTTGCCTCACCACTATTACTTACCGTCAGCCGTTGTCATAATAGACTTGATGTAACAGGGGTTTCTACAGTTCCTGTAAAGCCCCAATAGAGAGCATGCCAGCCCAAGTCATCTAAAACGCCTCAAAGACACATGACGTCCACTCCAGCATGCCCCTCTTGTTCCCAATCCCCATTTTCCTTCTCATGAATAGTAGGTTTAAGATTCCTGTTCCTCCAAGGTTCAATCCTCCCACAGAGTCATGACCCAGCATCAAGTCAAGTTATCGAAGGAGTCACATGACTTAACAACTGTTGTAACACCTTTTGGTGCCTACAAATAATCAAGACTCTGTTTTGGCTCATCATTAGCCCCCTGCATCTTTTAGAAATTAGTGGACGTGTACCTTCCAAGATGACATTAATATATGCCAGGACCTCTCAAAAGCATGATGTCTAATGCATTTTTGGACAGAATATATAGATACTGGGGGACAGAGGGATGACAGTCAACACAGAAAATGAAAGTTTCTAAGAGAGAAGGTTGACCTCTTGGTTCACTCTATCACTCCCGAAGGTACTCTCAAGACGGATCCATTAGGAAAGCATCCAAACGCCTGGGCAAGGATTCACCTAAGTCTTTTTGAGGCATAAGTGAGTGAGTATTATGCTTGGTTTGTACCCGGCTATGCATGTTATTTGGAACCACCTAGGAAACCAATAGGGAAAAGATAATATTTTTGTGGAATGGAGACCAGGAGATGGCTTTTAATTTGGTCGAGGACATGACAGTCAAAGCACCAGCTCTGGGACCAATTGACTGTAATGGTAAATGTTGGTCACAGTAGATGCCAGTTCGATTGGCTTGGGTGTTGTTCTCACCCAGTGGATTGGGGGAAAAGAACAAATGGTAGCCTTCCTTTCTCGTGCACTCAAAGCCTGTGAAGGGCGTTGGAGCCGGATTGAAAGAGAGACCCTTGCCAGTGTATGGGTGGGCTGTTAAAAGTTCGAAGACAATTGTTATGGGGTCAAGATTTTGATTTGTGTAAAGATCACAAGCCTTTAGTGTACATGATGAATGGGCATGATTTCAAGATTAAAGAATTAAGTCTTCAGTTTAGGTGCATGTCTGGTGGCAAGAATGTACGTGCCGACTGTCTCGAATGCCCTAAGAGGAGTCATCCGAGGAGCCTACCACCGATGTGTGGTTGCCACCGTTGATGCCGCTCAGGTTTGTGAGGGGGCCAGGTCTGAATACTAATGGCTGGGTGCAAGTAAATCCGATTTTTAGACTGACCTGATGAAGAAACAATTGATGATTGGCCATCTGATAGAAATATTGATAAATCTCTAAGAAGCTTTTCTTTGGTGTCTTGTAAAATTGTCGATCTAAGAAAACTTGCTTGTATGGCACGGCTTATTTGTACAACCTGTGGTATTAAGGGATAAACTGATCACAATAGCTGATAGCGGACATCTTGAGACAATTGAAACAAAAGAATTATTAAAAAATGGTATTACTGGCTAGCTACGGATAACACTGTTGATCCGTCTGTAGGCAAGTGCAAGGAATACCGCAGGTCACATAAGTGCTGGAAAGTCACATGAATATGACCACATGTCTGAAAAAACATTTATGCTGGTTCGTACAATCTATTTACTCATGACATGCGTTACTTGATTGTATTAACAGAATATCACTCCAAGTAGGAACATAATAGCTTTGATAACAAATCCACCACTGATGCAGTGATTGGTTTCCTGGGGTACATTTATTGTCGTTGAATAAATTCCACCAGGTATACTGGTCTCTGTCAATACTTCACAGACTCACACCTAAGTGGCGTGGGCGTAGAAGACATCCTCCTGGTTGTGAGTTGGTGATAAAGAAGATGGTTGAAAGACAAGAACAGAGTAAGATATATTATGCTTCAGTGCGCAGAACCGAGAGTAAAAAACCCCAAATAGGGATAGGGTTATTATAAAGAAACCTGTAAAAGTACAAAAAGGAGAGACATTTTTCTCTGAACCTGTACACGTTATGAAGGTTATTAACAGTTGTAGGAAGCCGGCTCTCTATACACTATACCAAAAAGAGGTATAGTGTGCAGAGAGTCCAGTGGATCCCCAGAGGGTAGATAATACTAAAGCTCTCTTTTGTGGTAGCGTGGGCGAGCAGTTAGGCTTATCAGAGGGCAGTGTTAAGCATTTGTTGTACACACAGTGGCAATAAATGACAAACACACTCAATGAATAAATCAATTATTAAAAATAATAGTTATATTTATTTTTCAGAATCACAGAACTTCATATTAGATAAATACGTTTTGCAATAGAAATACTTTTCAATATCAAAAGTGGACACAGTGCAATTTGCAGACTTTGGAATGTTAACCTAAACATTCATTGTGCATATAAGTAACATCGACTTACAAGACCAGTCTTCAGGAGCCACAGTCAGTATTGGGCAAGGTTCAGTTCAGCACCAACAGTACACCGCCAGCGACACAGGGGCGGCAAGGTGCAGGGTGCAATTATGCTGTCAGGGGCCTAATACAACTCAATGAAGAATGGGTCAATCGAACAGAGGCTGCTTACAGGTAACTAGCAGCTTGGGGAGCCAGTGTCTGGGGGTTGAAGCAAGCACTGGGCGGGGTCCAAAGCAGCACCATCACTACACCACCAGTGGCACAGGGGGGGCCGGGTGCAGTGCGCAAACACAGGATCGGGTACCCAATGAAAAGCAATGGAGAGAGGCGAAATTGGAAGAGGGCTGCATGCTCAGGCCGGGATGCTGGTCATAGGAAATCAACAGGTGGAGAGGTAAGTTGCGATGCTCGGTGACGGAGAGACACCTTTGGTCTTCTTCATCGAGGCCCATGGCGGACCAGTGCAGGTTTGTCTTTTGCCGTCGAAAATGGCTTACCGGAGCATGTCGCGGTTAAGGGGGTCTCCGTGCAGAGGCTGCAGGTGACGTTGAGGAGTCGAGGAGGACTCAACCCACGATATACTCAGGCTCTGGAGCGCTCGGGAACCTCACTGGGACTGGTGGGTCATTGGGACTATGGCCGGAGGCGTTGGGTGCAGAGGCGTAACCGGGAACAAGGTTTTCTGGTTCCCAGGTCCCAGAGTCTTCGCTTGAAGATGGTTGCTTTTGAACAGGTCCACTGTTCTTGGGAGAGCTTGATCTTTGTCAAAGGCAGGGAGTCCTTCCAAGGTTTTGGAGGTCACTGGGATGCAGGACGGGTCATCTTATGGGGCAGGATCATCGAGGGCTGCAGTGAGTTCGGTAGGGCTTGGCTAAGTCAGTAGTTCTCTGCAGTCTTCTGTTGCTAGCGAAACTCTGTAGTGTCCGGCTCTTCTTAGGTTGTCAGGAACTGAAGTTCAGAGTCTGGGGATGCCACAAAAATACTAGATTTAGGGGCTGATTGAATAAGTCCCACCATCTTCCAGATGGTGGGCACTGAGAAGTGTACTTCACCTCACCTCCTGCACCTGAGGGGTGGAGTTGACAGAGGGAGGCACACCTCTCGTAGAGTTTTCCTGCCTTTTTTTCTGGCAAAAGGGGGTGAACACGTGAAGGGGGGCCCGCTCCTTCTAACAGGAGAGGCTGGGGTCACGTTACAAAGGCAGCAAGGCCTTTGAAGCTCCCCGCCAGAGATGGCTCTTCCTGACCAGGGGGAGGTGTGGACTCCTCCACAAAAGAAAGGCATTGTTCTTGACCTCTGAGCTCGCAGGCACTCACCCGAAGAGGTCAGAACATTGTCTGGTGGTAGCAGGCTGGCTTTGGCCAGTTGGTGACCACCCTAAGGATTGGTAGGTTTCAGGGAATCCCTCTAAGGGGTCCTTTGTGTGCAATTTATAATAAATCTGACACTGGAATCAGTGCAGGTTTATTATGATGAGATGTTTTGTCCCAAACATCCCATGCTTCAGTGAAGTCATTATGGAGCTGGGGAACTCGTAATAATCAGTGTCCAGCCCATGTACTTACTATGACTTTCCTGGTCACTTACAATATCCAGTAATCAACAAGGATATTGCAGGGGCATATCTGCTCTTGCAGATATGCCTTCACATGAGATATAGTGCACCCTGCCTTAGGACTAAGGCCTTCTAGAGGGGTGGCTTACCTATATCTCATGCAGTGTAGGTGGACATGGCACACAAGGATGTGTGCCATGTGGACTCTTCAGTTTTGTCTGCACCAAGGCACACAGGCTGCAGTTGCAGTGTGCATGTACTTGGTGAGGGATCCCTTCAATTCATGGTGCAGCCCTAAGCGGCCCTCTTTAACCACAAGGCCCTTAGTACCAGGGCTACCTTGTACTAGGGGCTTATATGTGAGCTAAAGTGGTGCCAATTATGGAAACAATAGGTACAGTTTAGGGAAGGAACACTGGTACTGGGAACCTGGTTAGCAGGGACCCAGTACACTTCAGTCAAAGTTACATCAAAAGCCAGGCACAACGTGTGTGGAGGTACTGGAACAGAAACCCAGTCTCCTGCAACAGTGCAGTGCTACTTAAAGATAGGTGTGGTGGAATCAGTATTCAGTAGTATTGCTTAAAGATGGACAGGGATTTGTTTTGGTAGAAGATAAATATGAGGTGATGACTCATCATTGTTGGACCTTAGTGCTATTTTCTGTGGACACAGAAGTACTGGTGGCGCATTGATTGTTGTAGCTCAAGCTGAGTATTTTGACTTTTCAAGCATGGATTCTTCTGCCTCTGTGGATCAAGGTGCCCTTGTGGAAATGTTCCTGCAGATGGAATTGTTGACACAAGCTCCACCAGTGTGTACTCTGGAGTAGAGAATAAGGTCAGGTCTGTCACACCCTCTAGCAGTACTGAAAGACAGGTGAAAATGCCAGCAAGATTTCACAACTATGTACTGCATCGTCAGATGTATGCTATGCAGTTTATTGTGTCTTAGTTGGTTTATATTCATTTCTTAGTTTACAAAAGGGGAATGTTGTGAGGTGATTAACTTAAGGATATTTGAATGCTGTGTGTGTCATTTAGAATGTTCTTAAGGTGACATCCTGCTGTTCTGTTTGGAATGCAATTGATCATTCTTTCCTGGTGTGATTGGTTGTGTTGTGGTTAGATCAGCGGTGGATGCAGACCCTTATGGGCCATGCTATATCTTACATTATCAAGACCTCGGTTCAATGTTCCTGGTGAAGCCTGTTGTGTTTTCTGCATGTGGGCTTCACTACCCCGGCATAAAGGCGATGTTATATATCCCCCGGTATTATAAGGGCAGGAGCTACAAATGAATGACTGATTTGTTTATTTTAGAGATAACATGGCGAATGCCTGGATGGGGCGGTTGCTCTGATGATGTATGAACTGGGACTAGGAATAGGACCCCATGGGTAGCGGCTGGTCTATGTAGTAGAGATTATATAATGGTAAAGCGATATAATGCATATAAAACCAAGGTGTTTATCATATACTATAATGCAGGCAATACAGAAATAAGCTTGAGAAATAAGCTGGATGTGAGTAGGTTTTGGTAAAAACTCATGCAGTCAAGCACAATTTACAAGGAATACAATAACTCTTGAGTGGCCAACCATCACGTTTTCTGTGAGTTTGTCCCACTTTTGAGTAGTCTGTCCTGCTGCCCAAAATGAGCTGTTGCAGCAGGGAATCACATTGCCTGCGTTTTGGCACTCACTGTATGAACAAGAGTGGAGAATATGAGCTGCAAGGTGAGATGCTAGGAATGACCCGGCTGGTGTCCACCTCCCGCTCTTTCAGGTGCCGGGTTGATGGCTGGGAGGAAGGAGTTGCAGGGCAGGAGTCCAACAATTCAACTTAAGGAGCAGGTTCAGCTGCAGAGATGCAACTGCACAGTGTGACCACCTGTTGTTAAACAGCCATGAGTGTGTGAATGAGTACCACGCTGACTTCCTGCACTGGGAGTATGCCTATGGTATCCATTTCTTCCATTAACCCTGTTCCAAAGTGCTCACAGGTTGTCAGATGAGTGAACAGATGTACAGGGAGTATGATCTGGCAAAGATCAAACTATTTGTTAAAATAGGACATCTGTTACTGCTACATTCTACTGCTTGTTCCCAAGGCTATACATATACTATCATATTTAATGCTGATAAATATACCATGAGATTGGATACTGTCCCACAGCACTAGGTGATATCCAGCCCATTTTTTAACCAAACACTTTGTAGCAACTTGTAGAAAAGTTGTCTTTTTAGTGTCTTGCCCTGTATTTTTCATCTCTTTTGGGACCCAATATTTTTGGTGGCTTTAGAACTCTGTGCACTTTAACCCTGATAAAAGTGCCTGTGCTCCTCCTTTAAACGTGGCTGGATTGACATTTTCACAAATGGGATATTGAACTTTATCTGTAAGTCCCTAAATGTCTCTAGTGTACTGCAGCACTTATTGTGCCATGCGATAGAGTAACATTATAAAAAATTACATCAGGCCTACCTTCGTAGCCTGACTGTACCAGTTTAAAGACTGAAATACAACCTGTCGAAGTAAACCATTTTGACAGCACAAATATTAATTAGTAACCCTTATGTAGGCCTTATAGCCCACAAGGCAGAATGCATGGTATTTAAAAGTATGACATGTAGAAATGCAATGTTAACATGTCCTTACAGTGACTGGAACCCAAAAGCTATTTTCACTATGGCAGGCATAGCTGTCCTATGTAGAAAACCAGAGTACAGATTACAATCCTAATACTGTATCTTGGGAATGGGACTAGCTAGAAAAATAATTAAAACGCTATTTGTAATATTTATTACAAATCTAATTCAATGAAAACATTAGATTTGTAATAAATATTAAGAAAAGTGAACTTTTGGAAATTACCCTTTCCCAGCCTGAATGTTCTAGAAGCTAATTTACATTTGCTGTCCAGCTTCTACCGGGCTGGAATTAGCATTTGAATAGGTGTGAAAAAAGTGTGAAATGCCTTTAAGGAGCTGCACAATTGGTCACTGTGATTAACAGGTCGACCTGAATGGGCAGGAATGACTCCTTTGAGGTCAGCAGATTGGTGGAGGTTCTGAGCATCCTTTTTGAAACTACAGTGTGAAATCCTGCTTGAGTGTCAAAGTGTACTTGACAGGTCTTCTGAGTTTACATTTAACATTGGGGCACACTTAAAGGGTACAAAAACAGGATGCTAAGGCAATTATTGTGTATCCACTAACTGATTGCTGGAAAAACCTGCTTTTGTTCTACCAGACGTTTGTCTTTGGGTTTATTGTGGGTACAGTGACTACTCCAAACTAGATTTTAGTGTTAGATGTGGATGGGCACTAGGGTTACCATAATACGCTCCCCCCACACAACCCCAAGAACTTAGAGCCCATGTGGCTGAAGTATTTTGCCATCATGAAAGTGCCCAAAGTGGGAAGCCTTGGTCCCAGGAACTTTCACCCATTGGTTAGGACATGCCTAGGAGTCATTCCCACACATTAGCTTGGAGCAGGCATAAATGTGGCATCTCCAGGCACCCACTTCAGAACACAGCTGGACCTGGTGAAGAACAGAAGAGGACTTGGCCTACTGTCTGTGACCTGAGGGGGCTCTAAAGGACTGTACCTGCTCCCTCTTGTACCCAGGATGAATAAGTGGACTTCAAAGAGCATAAGGCGAACCCCCAGTTGAAGCTAAAGGGATACGACAATCTACAAGAGGCCTTTCCTGCAACTGCCCAGTCAACCAATGGCAACTTGACCTCAAATAGACTCTGCAGTCATCCTCTGACTGACAGTCTGTCAGAAGTGCCTCCCCTGAGGTCCTGGGGGGGGGGGGCTTTAGAAGTGTACTCCTGTGATTGATTAGGACTTAAATGATCAAATAGAAAGTAAAATCTTTGACCAGGACGAACATGGTTGGTGTATCCGACCCGCGCTCCATCATGGTCATCCTCAAATTGCACCTAGGTTCCAGTCTACAGTGACCAGTGACTATCATATGCACTCTGTGCTTTTTGGTGCTATCTCTACGAAAAACTTTAACAATTCAAATCTCAGCTTCCCCTTACTGGATTTTTGTCATTTGGATTTTTACATTTGATTCTATTTCTCTAATTTAGTTTGGGATTTTTATTATTTTGCACTTTGACTTAATCACTGTTTTGGTATTCCATAAATACTTTACACATTGCACTCAGTCAAACCCATCTCCTCCATGCCAAAGCTACCGGGGGATAAACTCCGGTTAATTTAGTCGCTTTAATGGTTCACCCTGACAAGGGTTGAGATTATTCCTTGAGGTGCGTAGTCGCCCACCCCAAATAATTATCCAATTTCTTACACAACTTTTAGAATGATTCTACATACTTCCCAACTCTCCAGAAAAGCAGATGAATACATTCAATAAGTGATTCCTGAGTAGCAAATAATTTGGCCAAATGGGGCCCCTAGACCACATGTGGTTTTGTTTTCTGCTCTCTCTAATGAACTGCCCATCTTGCTAGGAGGGGTCCTGTTTAAGTTGTTTTGTATAACACTTGTTACCCCTATTGAGTCTGTTTTAAATTCAGCCACTGTTTTCACATAATGGTAAAAAGTCATAAGTAGCTCTTTGGGCTCTGTGGCAGTACGAGTTCACTGGGCAGAATCCGTGGGGTATACTGTCCCGGTACTGTCCTGTTTACTTACTGGTAATCTTCATTATCGTTAGCCCTATTCATCCTCATCCCACTCATTCCGCCTCAGGATAGAAGAACAAACAGGAAGTCAAGGCTCAAACTCCGCCCGCCACAGTGGGTGCAATAAAGCCAACGCCTTCCATTATACTTCCTGAAAGACAGCAGTCACTGAGGCTGAGTGCGTCATAACTACTGTGACATGAATGAGTAGGACTATAGAAAATGAAAATTACCATTAAGAAAATGGGGATTTAGCCATACATCCCTCGTCCCTAGCTCAGTCATTACATTTCAGCAGTACCAAAGTTTTGCTTGAGTTCAGGTCTAAAACACGGAAATGTTTAATTATAGTCACTAACCAGTGCTCATCTAGAATTTAATGTATTAGCTTAAAGACCCAGTACATTATAACAAATCAGAACTCAGCACACTGTGTCTGAAGAAATCCTGGATCATTAGTGACTAACAAAGATGTGAGATGTTACGTAAGAGGCTTCATATCAAACTTCCCTGAGAGAAGCTTTCCGAATTTCAGGCCAAGAAGCTGCCATCTCATGATGGATATCCCGTGTGCTGTATTACAAGTTCCATTGGATATAATGGAATTATAATTTGGCGAATGTGAGATCTGTCATGTTAGTGATAGAGTAACCCTGTCCGCCAAACTCGTAATCAGGCCCTAAGTCCCAAACTCAAGAAATGGATCTGAGCAAGAAAGCGAAAAGGGACAACACCATAAAATACAAAAGCCAAATCAGAGTACCCTTAGCAAGGTCAGCATAACAGGCAAAGATGTGGAGAAACCGAAAAAGGGAAAACCATATCAAGCCAATAAAAAAACAGAGTCCAGAGAGCAGCGTAAGGGAAACTGTTAAAGAGGTCAGAATATCAAAGAACCGTAAAAGGGGAAAATAACAATAGCGAGAGATGGGAAACAGTGAACGAACGAGTGACAAAGCAAGAAGCACAAATGTTGCCAGGCAGCTTTCTAAGGTGTTTGTGAGGCTTAAATACTGGGGCTGCCTCTTGTGAACCAGAAACTCTGTCCCTGATCCAGGCTGGCTAGCTGCTCATGGTGGCCGGGCTACCATAGGGCAGTTCACCACAGCCTTACAGATGTTCTGATAGCCGTCCTAATACCTTACCGATTGTAACACCTTCACCCTGCCTTGTCCTTTGAAGAAGCATAAGGAAGCCAATGGTCTATATAGAGAAAGCTGTTTCCACTCTGTAGATTTAACAATGGAACCAGCCTGTCAGGTTCCTAGGAGGTAGTTCCAGTGAAAACCCGCACCATCCCTGAATACCTACACCAGCGAGCAGAGATGGACTAGTGACAGTCATTGGTCATTGGAGTCTGGGGAGATTGAGGGAAAGGGAGGGAGAGAGAAACACCAGACTCAAGCTTGCTTCCAGGTGGAATGGTTTCAGTCAAGGGATGGCACATTGCAATCTCGATGTTAGAGAGGTAGTTTACTGTCACCCCTGAAAAACAAAGAAGGTCAGGTTAGCATATCAAACCGGCAGGAACCAGGGAACCAAGAAGAGGAAGGACTGAAGAACCAAAAAGGAAAACACAACAAAGGTGAGGGACGGATATGAGTAGGTAAATGGGGAGAACCAATGCAACTAATGACATGTTGCGAGGAGAAGACTCTGAGGGGTCAATTCACAGAACTAATCTGAGACAAAATCCTAAACTTACTACTTTTGGTATTCACAGAAGGCATTTTTAAAAAAAAAATCTTTTTTTGACATTCCACAGATACATTAAACTATACAGTTATACAGTAGACATTTCAAAACATATGAGCAGGATGTCTGTAATTTGTGTTTTAGCCCTCCCTTCTGACTACACCCCCCCTCCCAGCCCACCCTAACCAACTCCCCCCCCCACCCCCTCAATGAAACCAAAGAGAGCTAATTGGGGTTACACCTGTAGTTGTTCTAACAAAAGACTTTAAATTACAATCAAAATTAAATCATGATAAGGACTAAACAATTAATGTCTTTACTTTAGTGTTTCCGCTACAAGCTAACTGACATGCATTAATAATATCAAGCTGTGGTCTCGATGGCCCAATTAGTTATTGGAGCCCAGATTTCAAGCCCCCTTTTCTTAGATTTTAAGCCGGATCGTGCATATATCGCTTTCTCCCAGCGGTAAATGGCCAGTAGTTTCCCCAGCCAGCAATATACTGAGGGGGGTTCCTTATCTAGCCAAACAGTGGCCAGACATAACCTCAACACCGCCATCGCCGCGAAGAGCATAGCCTGATTTGGGACTGACATAACTTGCTTGCTTACTCCAAGCATAATAACTTGCGGCGTAAGGTCCACCTCAAATCCCAACATATGTTTCAGATAATTGCCTACTTCTCCAACCAGACTTGCCAATTTCGGACAGGTTGCAAACATATGAACGCTATCTGCAGCATGACAGCTGCAGCGTGAAGAGTGAATCCCAGTAGAGCCGCCCCATTTAAAGATCTGCGCTGGGGTAATGTATAAATTCATCCAGGTTTTAAAACATTGCACTTGTAAGTTAGCCGAGAAGAATGCAGTCTGACTTATTAACAAAGAATCCTCACATTCCCCTACCCCTGCTTGTAGCTGTTCCTACCAGCAATCAGTATGTTTCACAAGATCATCCTCCTTTAAATTGCTAAGTAATTCATACAATTTAGAGATTGATGCAGGAGCCCCGAGAGCCACCTCCAATATAGGAACTTTATGTCCTCTGATTGTTTTCCTAGATAGAAAGTCCCTAACTTGTAAGAACTTTAAAAAATGATTGTTTCCAACCCCAAGTTTCTTCTTAATTATATCAAACGAGTATATTGTGTCATCTGCCATAAGATCACTAATATATCTAATGCCCTTGTCTATCCATATTTTCATATACCAGTCTTGGAAAATTTCCGGTAATAAATCATTATCAGCTAAAGGGGTATATCTATGTATCCTATTCATCTTTAATTTTTTCCTTACTGCCGTCCAAATTTAAAATACGCAAAATCAATGTGTTGCATAAAACAACCCTGGACTTCCTCCCCTAAAACTAACCTATATATTGAGCTATAACATGTTTCCTCTGTTATTGCACTCTCTTTTCCCAGTAATTCTGTCATATGCTGTAAAGCTATGGCCCAATAATAGATCTGGAGATCAGGGACGGACCACCCACCCCGGTCTTTAGATAGAGTCATATATTTTAACGCTCTACGGGGCCGTTTCCCTGCCTACAAGAATTTTGAAATTAATTGATTAAATTCAGAGAACAAGCCCTTGTTAATTTCCACAGGGATAGATCTAAACACATATAAAATTTTGGGCAAAAACAACATCTTTATAACATTGTATCTTCCCAGGAGTGTGAGATAGAGACAGTTCATTCTATCAAAGTCAACTTTAGTCTTATGGAGCAGAGGCTCCAGATTAATTTGTACAATTTCATCTACGTTAGCAGAGATCTCCACCCCAAGATATCTGACATTTCCCACTAAACGAGTATCATTCAGATCTACTCTCGAGTTCTTCACAATCAGTGTCTTGTTTCTATTAAGAAAATAACCTGATATTTTACCAAAATCGAGAGCTTCCTTTTCTACCTCCTTAATAGTCTCCGATGGGTTAGCTGTGATTATGGCCAGATCATCAGCGTAGACTAGCAGCTTTGTATCCCCGCCAATACATTGAATGGCCTGTATCTTATTGTTCTTGACAATTTTACAAATTAAAGGGTCTGTATATAATGCAAAAAATAATAGTGAGCAGGGGCACCCTTGCTGTGTGCCCGAGCAATCTTTATTACATCAGATGTGGCCGACATCAAGGCCATCCTGGCCACAGGAGCCTGATAAATACACCTAATAGCGCCGAGAAGACCTTTTCCCAAACCTTTCCTTTCCATAATAGACCATAGAAAGGGCCAGGAAACCCAGTCGAAAGCTTTTTCCGCATCGAGAAAAATTGCAGCCATTGGGTCTCCTGACACTTTTGTATAGTCAAAAAGCGTAATTATACGACAGATATGCTCAGTCGTGCCCCTCCCTGGTACAAACCCATGTTGGAAAGGGGAAACTAACTTTGTAATAACTGTGGCTCATCTTTTCACTAAGATTTTTGAAAATATTTTAACATCACTGTTTACTAACATAATTGGGCGATACGATCCCAATTCTATGGCTGGTTTTCCTTTTTTTTTTTTAAACTATAATATTGGCGTTATTCCAGGAATCGGGAGAGACCATATCTAATTGTGTTCTGTGAAATACCTCCAGCATTAGTGCCGAAAGTTGAGACTTAAACTTTTTATTAAATTCTCCAGGAATTAAATTGGTGCCCGCGGCTTTACCTGATGGAATTGAATCTATAGCTTCCGTTACCTCATCTAATGTTATTGGCTCATCCAGATTGTCTCTCTCCTCCTTGGATAATAGTCCAAGGCTTAACTCCTTAAGGTAATCCTCTATTTCTTCATCCCCGGCCTGATTATCCTCCGTATATAATCTTTGATAAAAAATTTGAAATGCACCGAGGAAAGCTCCTGGTTCGTTAACCAAACCAGCAACATTATCTCTAATTTCCGTAACCTGGTTTTGGACCGTCTTTTCCCTGGTGCGTACAGCCAGCATATGACCCACTCTCTCACTATTCTCATAAACCCTGCTGCTCCAGGCCAAATATTTCCCAGCCGATATATTAAAAGAAATCTCAGTAATGGCAGATCTAGCCGTAATAATCTTTGATTGAGCCACCACCGGATCACCTCCTACAATCAGGATCTCAATTAACTCATCTTCTGCCTTGGCCAAGACCTCATACAGAGTCTGTAGGTGGATTTTATCCTTTTTTTGGACCCGCCAGCCATATTGTGATGTTTCGCCTCTGACCCCTGCCTTTAGTGTATCACAAACTATGTCTAAGTTAGTACTTCTTAGATTCTCTTTAATAAACCAGGGATCCATTCCCCCAATTCTTATATATACCCCTCTTCAGTTAACAGAGCCCTGTTAAAAGACCACCGTGTCTGTAAGGGTTGGGTCCCGATATTAAATTCTAACAACAGGGGGTTATGGTCTGACATAACTTTAGGGAATTTACTTATTGTACAACCACTTAAAAGTTCGTGTGACACTAGAAAATAATCCAATCTTGCATGTGTTTTGTGAGGAGCAGAAAAGTACGTAAACCCAGGTTCCAGTTCCTTTTTCACCGCCCATACATCTACTAGCCCATGCAATGACTTAAGTTGTGCCAATGATTTAAAAACTCTGGGTTTACAACCGTGATATATTTCCCTACGGGTGGCGACCTGGCAGCTCATATTAATATTCAGATCCCCACACAGGATCAAAGGAAGAGGCCACCCCACTAGCTCCACCTTCAACCAATCAGAAATTGCCGGATCATCCAACACTGAGCCGTACACTGAACAGAGAGTAAGAATTTTGTCACCAAGGCTAAATTGCACAATAGCCCATCTTCCCATTTTATCTACAAGTGTACGTGGAAAACTGCCCATTCCCTTTCGAGCCAGAATTGCCACTCCTTTAGTCCGGGTATCTTGCATTATATTAGCAATAAGTTGGTAGCTGACCATCTCTAGAACCCCCTTCCTACAGCCTTCAATGTGAGTTTCCTGAAGATATAATATATCCACCTTCAAGAATTGGATATCAAAGCTAATTCTCCTTCTTTTTTGGGAGTCGTTTAGCCCACCGATATTGATAGATGCAATACTAATTTTCCCCATTGCGGAATAAATCGTAGTTCCCACATATATAGTGACACCATAAAAACATATACCACATTGAAAAAACCCAGTGCCCCCCTTCGTGCATCAATCCCTCCCTACCTCCCTGCCTCTCTTTGGTTCCTACCACCCCCCCACACCCACCTCCCCTTCCCCCTTAATAAGGCAAAAAAGGTCCACGGACCCTTGTGATGCCTCCTGCATGACGATGCACCCCTAGTCGTCTCCCACCACCTATGAAAAAAAATATGAAGAGGAAAAAGAAAAAAAAGGCATATTTGTAAATGTCTGCAAGTTTCAGCATAAGTTACTTCTTTGCAAGCTCCTGTAGATACTCTTGAGCCTGAATCTCTGAGGAAAATACTCTAATTGAGCCTTTGCAGATAACTTTAAGTCTAGCCGGGTTCATAAAAATACTTCGCATCCTAGCTTCTGGAATGGCGTAATTAATAGACATAGTCTCCATCTCCTCTCCACCGTGGTATGGCAAAAGTCCGGCCGAACAAAGAAAGTGTGACCCGCAGCCGCCCTCCTTGCATTAGGTCTAGCCTTTTCAAATATTGATTGCCGGAGAAGAAAATTGCCGAAAAATATGAGAACAGCTCTTGGTTTCTCATCTTGACCTGCCCTCTTCTTAAGCATCATAGGAAACCGATGCACTCTTTGAACCTCCGCCTCCCAATTACAATGAGCTAGCTCGGGGAAAGCTCTTTAAGCAGCTTCAAAGTAAATCCGCGTATATCATCCCCTTCAGCTTTTTCTGCAATCCCAAGGATTCGGAGGTTATTCCAGCGCTGCCTATTTTCAAAGTCCTCTAATTTCCATAGGACATCAGTCATCCTGCTTTCGTTGGTTGTGGAAAGTTTCTCCGAGGATTACATACTGGCCTCCAATTGACCAACACGTTCTACCAGCACAGTGATACGTTCTGAAATTTCTATACAAGCCTTATTCACCTTACGCACTGCGCCCTGTAATTTTTTGATGGCTAGGTGGGCCCTCTTATGCTCCTGATAAGCTTCCGCCTGAACCTGTTTCAATGTAGCATATATTAGTTCCATCGATGGATGCGGAGCCTGTCCCCCCAAAGCGCCGGTACTTTCTAAGATAGCTTCAGAAGCCTCTGTTTGGATTTTAAGTTGATCCTCCATTCCTCCCTCAAAATGAGAAGCAGAATAGCCCCTTTTCAGCTGACTTAATTGACTATTATCCGAGGTAAAGCCCCTGTCCTTATCAGACTCCCTTGAGCTCTTCTTCTTTCTTCTAATTGGTACATGTTTTTGGGTGTCAGGCTTCACAGGAGGGCTACCGCTTTCTTCCTCAGTAAGGTCATCGTCTGATCCATCTTGACCACTATTATTGGACAGTTCCGATTCATCAGTCAGCGAGTAGAATTTTTCACAGTCAGGTGTGCCTAAGGATCTGCCATCCACTTGGTTAAAAAGCCCTTTTTGCGCTTTAAAAATTGCTGTATGAGGAAATGGCATTCCAGCTTGTACCATATCATTATCTGCCTCTTTCTGAAAAATGCTCTCATCTTGAAGCACCTGCTCAACTATGTCCTGTATTTCTGAGTCATTCTGAGCGGTAATATCAGGACCAATATCAGACTTAGCAGATTCCACTGTCCCTGAGGGATTCACACTTATATTATCAATGTTAATGTTTGCCGCCCCTCCTGTCAGATCCGCTATTTTGGCGCAGTCACTGTTAGCTTTTGAGACAACGCTGCTTTTACCTTTTTTTTACCAGTTTTTCTTCTCTAATGTACTTGGGAGCCCGCGCCCCGCAAACATCCCAGGAACTGTTGGCATTTTGGGCCTGGTAGCCCTCTCAGTCTTTGACTCTCCGGCTTCCATTCCCTCCAAATCCACTTTGAAAGAACCATCCTTGTTCAGGCTGGATTGCAAATTGCCGCTTGACCCCAGGCTGCGATTCAGGTTTTTCGCCTCTGTGGCAGTACGCTGATTCTGTGATGATCCCTTAGCTCCTCCAGTCGTGCTGGGATCTTTTCCGAGCAGTTTCGTTTTTGGCGGCATGTTGACAACAGCAGCAGCAACGCTGCCCGCGGGAGGGTCAGACGTTCCTTTTGCCGATACAATGTATCAGCGGGCCCCTTGAAACCTCAGAAGCAACTCGCGTCTGAGATCCGACGCCGTCGGCTGGAAGAGTTTTAGTGCCCAGGCAGTCCGACTCCCAACCTCCGCTAGAAACCTCATCAGCCAGAGTGTCAGGGCTAATACGGTAAGTTATTACAACCGTTTTCAGTCCATTATCCTGATTTTCCTCCTCAATTAGTTCAAAAAGCAATAGTGGTAGGAGAAGCGACTTCTGCAGCATTTCACGCAGCCGCCATCTTGCCCCGTCTCACAGAAGGCATTTAATAGTAGTAAAGTTAGGACTAATAACTTTACTACTACTAACGAGACAAGATCCTAAACTTACTACTTTTGGTATTCACAGAAGGCATTTAAAAGTAGTAAAGTTAGGACTAATAACTTTACTACTACTAACTTGAGACAAAATCCTAAACTTTCTACTTTTGGTATTCACAGAAGGCATTTAAAAGTAGTAAAGTTAGGACTACTAACTTTACTAATACTAAATGTCTTCTGTGAATACCAAAAGTAGTAAGTTTAGGACTTTGTCTCAGATTAGTTCTGTGAATCGGCCCCTGAATCTTGATTGATCTTAAATAAGATTCTGCCACTGTTGACCCCGATGTGACCTTAACATCAGGAAGTGAGTATGCAAATTCATGCATTTTGTGGTCTAGTGTTCCTGGTCTCATGAGTTTCCATTGACTACTTTTTCACAGTTTCTAGTCCCTGAGCATGCCCTGAATTCTGACACAACTGTGGCATAATCTTTGTGAATGCCCTTGGGGTAGATCTGATTTGACATGGCAGAACCCAGAACTGATAATGCTTTCCCAGGAGAAAGAGTTTTTTCTGACCAAACTATATTGGAATGTAAACATACATCTGTAAAATTGTGTGTTATCATGAAAGCACCTTCGAGAAATGGTGAAATTAGGTATTTCAGATTTACCCTCTAGAAAAGCATTTTCAAGATCTATTTGTTGACGTTCGAAAGGTCTATTCCTACCCTGAATGCTTTTATAAATTTGGAACCCGAAAGATGATTGGATAAGTTCCTCTCCTCTTCTCCTCCTTAGTACCAGGATAATTGCCTTCTTCGTTCTCAGGGGATAGACTGTTGACAACATTGCTTCTTTCTTGACCTGGCTGTGGGGGCATGACATAGATGTGGTCTCATTCTCTGGTGTCTTGAAGATCCCTATTTGAAGCTCCTCTCTGATGACCATCAACAGCCTGGCATCTGAGGTCCATGCTTCCCATGCTGTCCTGAAATTTTGTATTTTTTCTCCAACTAGGCCTTTTCTGGTATAGCTATGAGCCATGTATCTTTCCTCGTAATTAAGGTTTTCCCTTTTGTTGTTTTTACAATTCCTGACTCATTGTCAGTGAAATTGCTCTCCCTCCCTCGCAGCTCCATCATTAAGTGAGGCCTTCCCCAAGCCCCTGCACTCTCGAGTAGTGGTGTTTGAGGCCCTCCTCCACCCGCAGGTTTCACCTGCGCCTCATCCCTGGTGGTCCAGTGGACCTCTGTCTCTATTCTCTTGCTCCGCTTTTTCTCTCCTTTTTCACTCGTGTTTTCCCTCACTTTTATCTCCCCCCTTCACTCTCCTTCTGGGTCTTTCCTCCATTTTTTTTGTTTCCCCCTCATTTCAAGCTCCCCCATTCAGTCTCCTTCTGTGTCTTTCCTCCGTTTTTCACTCGTTTTTTTACCCTCATCTCAATCTCTCCCTTTCACTCTCCTGTGTCCTCTGTGTCTTTCCTCCACTCTTTCTTGCACTTTTTCTGTCATTTTCCCCTCATTTCAAGCTCCCCCCTTCACTCTCCTTCTGTGTCTTTCCTCCGTTTTTCACTCGTTTTTTACCCTCATCTCAAACTCCCCCTTTCACTCTCCTGTGTCCTCTGTGTCTTTCCTCCCCTCTTTCTTGCACTTTTGCTGCCTTATTTGCACTTTTCTCTCTCTGTTTTCCTTTTGCCTTTTTCAGCCCGTTTTCCCTGCCGCTGCTGCCCCCGCGGCCGCTCCCCCCCAGCACGACCAGTGCGACCGGCCCAATCCAGCTTCCCTCCCCGCTCCTGCCTCTCAGCTCTCCAGCCCTCCCCAACCCCTACTTAATGGCGGCCACTGCACGGCCACTGCGCGGCCGCGCCGCTGGGGCACCAAAGGCAAGCTCGTCTGCGCTCGTCCGTGACCCGACTGCGACCAGCGCCAGGAACCCTGGATCTCTGCACTCCCAACGCTACGACCCAGCGGCACTCCACGCTCTCAACCCAGGCCACAACAACAACTGCAAGCTAGCATCGCCAGCCGACACCCACGGACCCTTCAGTTGTCACCGCTGCTGGCACACCTGTAGCACCGCCAAGACCACTGACCCAGCGCAATCCGCCCACAAGAACACAACCGAATCAAAGACCCTGCAATGCATCCTCCTCAACGTCCGATCCCTCCACAAACACGCCACTGAAATCTGGGACCTCATCAACAGCACTACCCCAGACGTAGCATTTTTTACCGAAACCTGGACCACACCACCTCGGGACCGGGCATCGCCATTGCCATTCCCCAAGGATACAAGATATCCAGGAAGGACCACCCCACCCGCCCGGGAGGAGGAATCGCCATCGTGCACAAATCCACTCTCCGCCTGAGCACACTCCCCGACGAGCCCACAGACCTGATGGAACACCTTCACTTCAAGATACTGACCAGCCCTACCTCCACCCTCTGATGAACCCTCATCTACCGACCCCCTCGACCCGTGGACTTTTCGACAACTCCATCACGGACATCATCTCCCCACATGCCATTGCGTCCACCAACTACACCCTACTGGGAGACCTCAACTTCCACCTCGACAACCACCTGGGTCCCACGGACTCAACAGGACACACCCTCAACCCCCTCTTCACAACAGGAAACTCCATCACCTTCAGCCACACCACCGAACTCCCATGGATTGACCATCGATGCGCCCACTTCACCTTCAGAACACCCACCATCCACAGACACCAGCACCTGCTCCCACGAAGAAACTGGACCAGAATCACCGACGACCAGCTAACCTCATCACTCAGCAACTCTACCCCAACCATTGCGGAAAACGACGACACCAACACCGCAGCCCGAACCATGCACAGATGGATCTCCGACAGCGCCAACACCATAGTCCCCTTCAAGAAAAACAACAACACCCATGCCAAGAAAGCTAGATGGTTCACCACCGAACGTCGAGAGTCCAGACGCTGTAGCCACTGCCTCGAAAAGGCCTGGAGGACACCAAATCCACAGAAGCCCACAAAACTTCAGAGCCGCCACCAACGCTCACCACCAACTCATCAGAAAAATGAGGAAAAAAGCAATTGAAGACAGAATCTCCACTCATGCAAACAACAGCAAAGAACTCTTCAACATCATCAAGGAGTTCGCCCAACCCACCAGCGAGTCCACCGACATCCCTCCCTCACGAGACTTCTGCGACAAACTCAGCACCTTTTTCCACCGCAAAATCAAGAACCCCCAAGACAACTTCGACGAAGACAACCAACACACTGAACCCTCACCAAACACCCCCGACACCCTGAAGCCAGCGATCGACAACTGGACAGCCCTCACCACCGAAGACACACTGAAGACGATGAAGTCAATCCACTCCGGGGCCCTCACGGACCCCTACCCCCACCACATTTTCAACAGAGCCGCCAACACCATCGCACCCATGCTCTGCCACACCATCAACCGCCTTGTTCCCTGACGACTGGAAACACGCTGAGATCAACCCCCTCCTGAAGAAACCCTCGGCGGACCCCACCGACCTCAAAAACTACAGACCCATCTCCCTGCTCCTGTTCCCAGCGAAAGTCATCGAGAAAGCCATCAACAACCAACACGCCACATTCATCGAAGAGCACAACATCCTTGACTCCTCCCAATCCGGCTTCAGAAAAAACCACAGTACGGAAATCGCCCTCCTCGCCGCAACAGACGACATCCGTACCTTACTGGACAAAGGAGAAACAGCAGCCCTCATCCTCCTCGACCTCTCAGAGGCGTTTGACACAGTCTCTGACCACACCCTAATACGCAGACTCCACGACGCAGGGATCCAAGACAAGGCCCTCGACTGGATCCGCTCCTTCTTCTCTGGCAGAACGCAGTGGGTCAGACTCCCCCCTTTCCTATCGGACCCTAAACCTACCACCTGCGGAGTCCCCCAGGGGTCCTCCCTCAGCCCTACGCTCTTCACCATCTACATGGCTCCGCTCACCCCCATCGTCAGAACCTACGGACTCAACATTGTGTCATACACAGACGACACCCAACTCATCCTCACCTTATCCAACGAGCCCAACACTGCCAGACACAACTTGCGAGAAGGCATGGTAGCCGTCGCCAAATGGATGAAAAACAGCTGCCTACAACTAAACACCAACAAAACAGAAGTACTCATCATGGGCTCAAACCCAGACGCCTGGAACGACACCTGGTGGCCCCCCGCCCTCGGAAGCCCGCCCACCCCCATGGACCACGCACGCAACCTGGGAATCATCCTGGACTCAGAGCTCAAAATGGACTGCCAGATCAACTCTGTCTCGTCCTCCTGCTTCCACACCCTCCGCCTCCTACGTAAGACCTTCAAATGGATCCCCCTCGAACACAGAAAGACCGTCACTCATGCCCTCGTCACCAGCAGGCTCGACTACGGCAACGCAATCTATGGCGGATTTAACAAAAACCTCCCCCACAAGCTACAGAACATCCAAAACGCCGCCGCAAGACTGGTCCTCAACCTGCCAAGACACTGCCACATCTCCCAGCATCCTGCGCACACTCCAGTGGCTCCCCATTAAAGCTAGAGTCACCTTCAAGATGCTAACCCAGGCTCTCAAGACCCTCCACGACATCGGACCAGCATACCTGAATAGCCGACTCAAATTCCACGCATCCCAAAGGACCCTACGATCAGCCCAGCTCTCCAACGCAGTGGTCGCCGCACCAGAAAGACCAGATCGGGAGGCCGCTTCTTCTCCTTCTCCTTCTGCGCAGCCAGAGCCTGGAACGACCTTCCGCTCCACCTCAGACAGATTACATCGCTCTCCATCTTCGCAACAAACCTCAAAACCTGGCTCTTCGACAGACCCCCTCCTTGATGGACTGGAACCTGCGAATAGCCCCCCCCACTCCTCCCAGCACCTTGAGACCATTACGGGTGAGTAGTCGCGCTTAACAAACACCTGATTTAATTTGATTTGATTTGATTTAAAATTCCTGATTCTTTATTTCTTTAAAATAGACTGTTAATGACCTGAAGCTCTTCTGAATGGTTTATGAAACTAAACCTTAACAGATGCTTGAATAGAAAAGCAGAAAGAACCTGAAGGCTCACGAAATGAAGTGGAATTTTTCTTCTCGTTCATGAGATGATGCAGTCTGTCCACTAGTTCTGATCTAAAACTAATGGTATTCTTTACTAGCCATTTACAGTGCAGCATTCTTCTGGGCAGAGTCAGTATGCCAGTCCGTCAAGAATAAATTCCTCCCTTTGTTATGGTAGCACCATCTACCAGAACCACATCATGCCCTACATCTAAATAGATGTCAGAAGGTAGATGTACTGGTCTTTCTATAGCTTCCACGAACATTGAATGTTCTGAGCCCTCATTTAGTGCTTTAAACAGTTCTTTAAAATCTGGTATAAAGGACTGGTTTGGGCGTGCCGCATACATTTCTAGCTCTCATGGCTAAATTGCACGCCTGTGTAACTTTTCTTACAGGCTGGGTCTATTTTCGAGTCATTCAGATCTTTTAGTATGTTTTCTTCTGCCATGATAGTTCATCCTATTAAGGTAGCCAATTCTTCCAACAGATTGAATTTAGACATAAACATGTAATGTAGATTTACGCTCGGTGTGAGAAGCTGGCTTGGTATATGCGGCACACTTATGTAAGTGGGCACCCTGCACCAATCCAGACAACCCTTATGGTGATTTTAGTGGTCTTAGACAACCTTAGAAAGCTCTCTAAGTGGTAGCTGTGGAGAGCAGCCTTCAGGATTAGTCCAGAAGGATTGTAAAGCAGCTTGTTTTGCCAGAACATAATCTTATTGGTATAGATTAAGTGAAAAATAACCACACAGTGTATTTATAAAAATATGTATTTATTATAAGACACTCACTAACACATACATATATCTCCTAGCCGGATATATACACAATGCACACAATACTTTGCAATAGAATGAGGAAAGTAGCACAGATACACAGTGGTCACTAAGGGGAGACCAAACAATATGCTAAAATGGTGGTATGAATACCACGGCTCAAGTTAAGAATATACCCAGTAGACGTAGAAGTGCCAGGGACCCAAGGAACCACCGAGTTAATTAACCAGGAACCCCACGGAGGCCGTGTGCAGAGTGGGAACACGACCGGAGGTTCAATACAAGTCAATGGGTACTTCGCAGTTGCAGTTTTAAAGAAGAAGGACCCTTTCCAGCGGACCCGGAAGAAACCCAGTGGAAGACAGAAGGTTGGAGAGCCACCCCACCTGTGGATACCCTAGGAACCAGGATACCTACACCAGGGAAGCCGGATGCATAGGTGTGAAGTGGCGTTGGGAACCGCCGTCAAACTCAATGACGGGCTTCAGCAAGATGTTGCTGCTGGAGAAGGTGAAAGTGTTCTCCGGTGGAACCCAAAGGAGGATTCAAGATGAGAAGTACCTGCAAGCAGAGGGGACAGAGTCTATGCCACTCAGGGGTGACCAGGAGGCACGGAAGATGAATGTCCACCAATGTCGAGTGTTTCAGGAGAGCTGACGGTAACCTTGAAACTGCAGCTGTGCGGACCAGGCGATGCTCTGGAAGACCAGGAGCCGTGCGTGAGCTGTTCCACATCGGATGTCGAGAGTTGAGGGGTCGGTGTCCGTCGGGAACACCAACAAGCCGTTGCGACTGCAAACAACATGGGAAGTGAAGAAGGCACAGTGTTGGGACCATCAAGACCCAGGTGACTCACCACAAGCAGGGGAGTCAGGGTAGGCCCGAGCAATCAGGGGAACCCACAGCAATCAAAGGAGACCCTCAGGAGGACCCACAGGCTAGAGGAACTGGAGTCGCAAGAGGACCTCGAGCAGCTCACCAAAACTGCAGGCCCATAGGGTAGCTGATGTGGTGAGGATGAAGATCTTGGTCAAAGGAGATGCTTGAGGCTGGGGCTACTTGGAGCCCAAAGATCTTGGAGGAAGGAAGCCACCATGCCTTTGCAACAGCAAGTCGACGTGGATCACGGGGGTTTGGTTCCTGCGGCTCTGACGAGGGATACTGGCCTCAAACTTGGTGAGAGGACAGGGCAGGCCTCCAGGAATGTGAAGAACTACCACCTGTGTTGCTGAGCCTTTCAGAGTTTGTGGGAGCCCAGGATCAGCAGGCCAGTCAGCTTAGTTGCTGTGCCTGCAGATGCAGGAAAGTGACTCCTTCACTTCAAGGGAGATTCCTTCAGGTGTCTTGGATGCCCACAAGCCTTGGAAGGTTCCTGTATGGAGCACAGTCCCAGATATTGCAGCAGACGAGCAGGGCGACGAGATCAGGAGCAGCAGGAGTCTTCCCAGTTGCAGCCTTGATGCCTAGAGTGAAGTCCAGAGTCCCTAGATGGTTGAAGAAGTCGTGTCTTGAAATGACTCTTCTCCCACGACGAATCTAGGGACACACCCTCAGGTAAGCCCTTATGTACCTTAAGGAAAGGGTTGGGGGGATTCAGGGTTCCCTCCCAGGGGAGGGGTTGGACAGAGGGGAGGATACTTCCATGTCCTTTGTCCAGTTTCAAGCCTGAGCGAGAGCCAAGGGCTCCCTGAGCTGATTTGAACTGGATTATGCAAGGAGGGCACCAAGTGTGCCCTTCAGCAGACTGAGTGGCACTGGCAAGTGCTCCCACTCGACCCCAATACACGAAACCCTGTCTGGGAGGTGGTCACACCTCCCTGTGATAGGATACCTATTGTTCTGCCTTCCCTCGCTTGCGCTTGGCTCAGCAGCAGGAGGGCCGAATCGTGTCTCTGGTCGGCAGTAGCCATGTGGTGCTGTCCGGGTCTAGAAGACTGGTACCGGGAGCACTGAGGGACTCCCGTAGGAGCTTTACAATGCTTGGAATCATACTTCCCACACCGTTGCATTGAATCATGCCTCCCACACTGTACAGTGTGGGGGTATGATTCCAACATATTTGATACCAAACATGACAAGGTTCTTTACAGCCAGTTTAGAGATGGTAATCGCGTAATGATGCATGGGCACTCCACGTATCGTAATGGCTGATGCACTTACAACCCAGGAGAATGGACTTAAAGGTTGTAGGGTAGTCCTGTTCATGCAGGGGCACCCTCACACTTAGAGCTGACCACACTGCCTTCAGGATTGAATGGCCTACGTTAGGGGTGACTCGTAGGTTTTAAGTGCAGTGACCTTAGATATGGGGAACCTATATCTTTCGTAAGGGATGCTAGCACCAGCTTATACAGGCTGCAATGGCAGGCTTGTAGTTACAGTTTGAGTGGTCTCCCATGGGTGGCATAATACATGTTTCAGCTCATGGGGGACCCCTGGTGTACCTATGCCCTGGGTACCTAAGTACCATATACTAGGGGCTGACAAGGTCACACCAGTATCCAATCTGGGATTTACCCAAGCACTTACCATAACCAATCTAGGGGAGAGATCACAGAGACTGGGGTCCTGATTAGCAGAATCCCAGTCAGACTAGTCAGAAAACATCACAGTACCAGACAAAAAGTGGGGGTAACCATGCAGAAGGATTCTACCTTCCTACATTATCCCCCTCCCCCCAAACAAAAGGAGTTAAGGCTAACCTTGCCCAGTTGAGTCTTTATTTCCTAAGTGGCCATATAAGGAAGGTCCTGCACTTGCATGGATACTCCTTATCTTATGGTCCACTGAGAAGTTCCACCCCAGTAGGGTCTTGGAGCCTCTCAAAAGTTTGAGATGTCTACCTGACAGCTGTTTGAGCCAAGAGAGAGGCTTGTGGGGTGGCTGATTGGGGAAGTGAGGCCCTAACAGGGTTGATCTCAACTTCCTCAGAGCAATGGCCACAACATAGGCCTTTCTCTCCATGACTGTCCTGTACTTATCCCTAGGGGTCAACCTGGGATTGCTTATAGCTTTTGGTTGATCCTGTTAGGTTGGAACAATGCAGGGCCAGTTAAGCTTTGGGACAGCCTTGTCCAAGGTTTTACGTTGCCCAACAGAGTCCATTTGGGGCAGGTCACTTGCTAGGTGTAAGAGGGATCCCTCAAATTGCTGAGGAGCATCCACCTCGCTAGCACTACTAGGCTGGGGGTCCCTAATCTGGGGAGGAGGGGATTCCTCTTGGTGGTGGGCCCTGTGGGGATCACTGACATCCTTGGCCTCTGCAGCCGTAGGCTGACTGAGGTCTGGTAGAGAGAGGCAGGATACCTGCTCCAGACTGGGTACCTCCTTGGAAGGTTCCCCTGCCCTTAGTGGCTCTGTCAGGACAGGCCTGACCTTCTCCGGGCAGTTTCTTTGCAAGGGGTAGGGTCAGTTCCCTGAGGAGGGTGACCCTCACCTAAAGTCTGGGGGGGAAAGACTTTCCTTCCTCCCCTGTGCTCTCTGTTGGAGCAGAGTGGGACATTCTTTCAGGCTCCTCTACTCCTGAACTTCGCTGTGGTTCGATTGGGGCCCTAAGGGTCACTCCAACCTTCTCAGGGAGGCCTAATATTTCTAAATGGGCCTTCAGTTCTACCTCAGCCTAAGCTGAAGGTTCCAAATCATTGCCCAAGAGGCAATCTACAAGTACGTTTGGGGACACTGCAACCCTTTTAGAGCCAGTGACCCCCCCCCCTCCCCTCCCCCCAGGCTGAAAATGACTATGGCCATGGGATGATCTGTCCTAACACTATCAGTATTGGTCACCTGGTGCATGTACCCAGGTAAAAGATGAAGTGGGAAAACCAGCATTCCTATCACCATGGTGACACTAGCCCCTGTGTCCCTCCAGGCTACAGCTTTCTGACCATTAATCAGAGGCTCCTGTCTGTACTTGCCCAAGGTATTGGGACTTACAGTAAAAGTGGCAAAGCCCATTCCACCATCACAGACTAAGGTGGCCTGTGGGGGATCGTCTAGGTCAGTATCCACCACCTCAGTACCCCCTAAGAATCCAACTAAACTTCTGGGTGTGCTACTACTTGGGTCACTAAGGGGTGTTGTAGTAGTAGTAGTAGTAGTAGCAGTATCCTTATTGCTGGCCTTGGGGCAATTGGAGCCATATTTCCTGTGGCCTTGCTCTTTGCAAACATAGCAATAAGCTTTCTTTCCAGGGGAAAAAGGTGTTTGGGATCCACCCCCAGAGAAAGACTTTTGGGGACCTTCAGAGGACTTCTCTTTCGACTTATCCCCACCTTTCTCTTGGGTTTTAGAAGTATCTTTCTTCTGGTCACCACCACCACCATGGGTCTTCTGCTTGACCCTGGTGCTGACCTATTTGTCTGCCTTCTTTCCCAATTCTTGGGGAGAGGTCAGCTTAGAGTCCACCAGGTACTGGTGCAGTAGTTGATTCTGACAGTTATTAAGGATGTGCTCCCTCATAATCAAATTGTACAATATTTCATAGTGCTGTACCTTGCTTCCATGAAGCCAGCCTTCCAAAGCCTTAATAGCACTGTCCACAAAATCTACCCAGTCCTGGGTGTGTGCCTTCTGGGTGTTTCTGAACTTAATCCTATACTGTTCAGTGGATAAGCCAAACCCATCTATCAGAACACTCTTCAGTACTGAGTTATTGTCAGCATCCTCTTCTCTAACAGCGAGGAGCTTATCTCTACCTTTGTAAGCAAAGGAGAGCCACAGGATAGCTGCCCTCTGCTCTTGAGGGACCCTCTGAACTTTACAGGCCCTCTCCAAAGCAGTGATCCATTTATGGATATCATTCCCCTTCTGGTAAGGAGGGACTAACCTGCTCAGATTCCTATTGCCAAATGCAGTTTCCCTGATTCTAGGAACACTGTTGCGGCCACTAAGGGACTCTAGTCCCAATTTCATCCTAGTCTTCTGGACCTCTAGGGACTCTTTGTCAAGGGCCAACTTATCTCTCCTGAGCCTTGCTTTCTCAAGTTCAAGTAGTTGGTACTCCCTGTCAAAAGATCTGTCCCTCTAACTAGATATGGAGGTCCTATAGAATGTCATGAAGCATTGGATTCCCTAGAGGAGGATCTAGACCTCCTTGGTCTACTCTGCACCCTCCCAGGAGAAACAAAGTGTGTCTCCTCTGTTCCATCTGCACTATGCCCAGAGGGGTCAGAGATTGGCAGGTTGGACTCTTTGGAGTCCTCCTGCCCATACTCAGAATTGAGATCATCGGGTAGAGCCCCTGATGCTCCCTCTTCAGGAGTATTCCCACCCACATTTTCCTGTTCTTCTGCCCTTACAGGATGCATATGATCCTGGTGCAGCAGCTCTACGAGCAGCTTAATGGATGGGTTACAATCTGTCTTTATCTTTCTAAGACTATACAGGGTCATAGTTCCTGGAACTTTAGACTACTGTACTTAGCAGACTGCGGTACACTGGTATCCCCAACTAAAGACATGGTTCTAGGTGCAGGGTTGTGATGCACCTACCTACCCTAGTGGAAACTAAACTCTCTGAGGTTGAAGAAAGGGTTGTGCTGGACCATTAACTTCCCAACCCTAAGTTCAGTAGAACTTACTTATTCTAAGCTGTATTATATGTGCCTAATATTAGTGATGGGTTTTCAATTAATCCACACCAAGATTATCTGGTAAAACAATGCAGGCTTGAATCCCAACCACTGCACACCAATGCGAGAAGCTGGCTTGGTATATGGTGCACACTTATGCAAGTGGGAACCCTGCACTAATCCAGACAACCCTTATAGTGATTTCAGTGGTTTTAGACAACCTTAGAAAGCTCTCTAAGTGGTAGCTGTGGAAAGCAGCCTTCAGGCTTAGTCCAGGGGGATTGTGAATCAGCTAGTTTTACCAGAACATAATCTTATTGGTATAGATTAAGTAAAAAAGAACCACAGTATATTTATAAAATATGTATTTATTATAAGACACGCACTAACACATACAGATATCTCCAAGCCAGAGATATACACAATGCAAACAATAATTTGCAAAAGAATCAGGTAAGTAGCACAGATACACAGTGGTCACCAGGGGGAGACCAAACCATATACTAAAAAGTAGTATGCGAACCACGAGTCAAGTCAAGACTATACCCAGAAGACGTAGAAGTGCTGGAGACCCAAGGAACCACCCGAGGTAAGTAACCAGGAACCCCGCAGAGGCTGTGTGCAGAGTGGGAACATGACTGCGGGTTCGATAAAAGTCAATGGGTAAGTCGCAGTTGCAGTTTTAAAGAAGAAGGACCCTTCCCAGAGGACCCCGAAGAAACCCTGTGGAAGACAGAAGGTTGGAGAGCCACCCCACCCATGGGTACCCTAGGAATCTGAATACCTACAGCAGGGAAGCTGGGTGCAAAGGTGTGATGTGGCGTCAGAAACTGCAGTCTAACTCAATGGCGGACTTCCGGAAGATGCTGCTGCTGCGGAAGGTGAAAGTGTCCTTGTCCGGTGGAACCCAAAGGTGGATTCAAGCTGAGAAGTACCTGCAATCAGAGGGGACAGAGTCTATGCCACCTAGGGGGGACAAGGAAGCACGGAAGACAAATGATCACTGATGTTGAGTGTTGCAGGAGAGCTGTCAGTGACCTTGAAACTGCAGCTGTGTGGACCAGGCAATTCTGTGGAAGACCAGGAGCCGTGTGCGAGCTGTTCCACATCGGATGTCGAGAGTTGAGGGGTCGGTGTCCGTTGGGAGCACCAACATGCCGTTGCGACTGCAACCAACATGGGAAGTGCAGAAGGCACAGTGTTGGGACCGCAAAGACCCAGGTGACTCACCACAAGAAGGGGAGTCAGGGTAGGCCCCGAGCAATCAGAGGAACCCACAGCAATCAAAGGAGACCCTCAGGAGGACCCACAGGCCGGAGGCGGTGGAGTCGCAAGAGGACCTTGAGCAGCTCATCAAAGATGCAGGCCCATAGTGCAAGTGATGCGGTGAGGACAAAGTTCTTGGACACATGAGATGCTTGATGTTGGGGCTACTTGGAGTCTGTAGATCTTGGAGTAAGGAAGCCACCAAGCCTTTGCAACAGCAAGTCGATGTGGATCAAGGGGGTTTGGTTCCTTGCAACAGCAAGTAGACGCGTGGACAGGGGTTCGGTTCCTGTGGCTCCGACGAGGGATACTGGCCTCAAACTTGGTGAGAGGATAGGGCAGGCCTCGAGGGATGTGAAGAACTACCACCTGTGTTGCTGAGCATTTCGGAGTCTGTGGGAGTGCAGGATCAGCAGACCGGCCAGCTTAGTTGTGGTGCATGCAGATGCAGGGAAGTGACTCCTTCACTTCAAGGGAGATTCCTTCATGTGTCTTGGATGCCCACAGGCCTCGGAAGGATCCTGTATGGAGCACAGGCATGGACGTTTTAGCAGACTAGCAGGATGACATGATCAGGAGCAGCAGGAGTCTTCCCAGTTTTAGCCTTGATGCCCAGAGCGAAGTCCAGCGAAGTCCAGAGTGCCCAGACAGCCGAAGAAGAAGTGGTGTCTTGAAATTATTCTTGTCCCATGACGACTCTAAGGACCCACCCTCAGGTAAGCCCTTAAGTACCCTAAGGACAGGGTTGGGATGATTCAGGGTTCTCTCCCAGGGGAGGGGTCGGACAGTAGGAAGGATACTCCCATGTTCTTTGTCCAGTTTCACACCAGAGTGGGGGCCAACAGCTCCCTGAGCTGGTTTGAACTGGACTATGCAAGGAGGGCACCAAGTGTGCCCTTCAAGAGGACTGAGTGGCACTGGCAAGCACTCCCACCCGGCCCCAATGCACTTAACCCTGTCTGGGAGGTGGTCACATCTCCCTGTGACAGGATACCTATTCTGCCTTCCCCTGCTCGAGCTTGGCTCAGCAGCAGGAAGGCAGAATCGTGTCTCTGGTCGGCAGCAGCCATAGTTTGTTGTCCGGATCTAAAAGACTTGTACCAGGAGCACTGATGGTCTCCGGGAGGAGCTTTACAGTGCATGGAATCATATGTGTGGGGGTATGATTCCAACATGTTTGATACCAAACACAACAGGGTTTGTTACAGCCAGATTGGAGATAGCCATCGCCTAATGACGCATGGCCACTCTATGTATCTGAATGGCTGATGCACTTGCAACCCAAGAGAATGGACTCCGAAGGTTGTAGGGGTGCCCTGCTCATGCAGGGGCACCCTCACACTTAGAACCGAGCACCCTGCATTCAGGATTGAAAGGCCATCCTTAGGGGTGACTTATAGGTTTTAAGGTTTTAAGTGCAGTGACCTCAGATATAAGGAAACATATCTGTTGTAAGTGGTGCTAGCACCAGTTTACACAGGGTGGAATGGCAGGCCTGTAGTCACAGTTTGAGTGATCTCTCATGGGTGGCATAATATATTCTTCAGCCCATGGGAGACCCCTGGTGTACCTATGCTGTAGGTACCTTAGTAGCATCTACTAGGGTCTTTCAAGAGTTCACTAGTAGACAATCTGGAGTGTACCTAAGTACTCATAAGGTCCAATTTAGGGAAGAAGCACAGAGACTGGGGTCCTGTTTAGCAGCATCCCAGTCAGACTAGTCAGTAAAACATAATGACACCAGAAAAAGTTGGGGGTGACCACAAAGGCAGATCCAACTTTCCTACAGGGTTTATCGATTTAAAAGCACCTTTTGATCTTGTTCCAAGGGGCCTCTTGTGGGAGTAATTGAAAAGGCAAGGTGTACCAGACGACCTCCTGGTACAAATAGTCAGACTCCATCAAGACAACTCCACCAGGGCCCGTTGGGGACCTGGGGGTGAACTTATGGATCTAATACCAATCAGAAGGGGGAGTAAGGCAGAGATGTGTGCTGGCACCTGTCCTATTTCCACTTCGTCATTGATGTTGTACAACAATTGCAGCACTGAAACCATGACTCCCCGAAATTAGGAGGGACATCAATACCTGCGCTACTGTTCGCAGATGATACTGTCCTCCTATACCAAATACCAGAGAGGCTGTAAACATTTCTAGAAAGTGTCAATGATTCCTGCAATATAAATGGTCTAGAAATTAATTCTAGCAAGACAAAATATATGGCCGTAAGTCCGCTCAAATCTTTCAGGTAAAATTATTCAGTTCAAAACCAAAAATTGGATTATGTGCCTAATTTTATTTTCTTGAGTATTATATTCGACATGAAAATGTCCTAGAAAGCACATCTAAACAAAGCCAAGACTGCCCTGCTACAAAACTCAATGGCCATTGTAAAAAGGCAAAAATCAACCTAATCTAAAGCAGTGTCACCAGCCTTGGTAGTGTACAAATAAAGGGCACAAACAGCAGCCCTTTATGGGGCGGAATTGTGGGGGGAGGCAACCAGGGACCGCTCCTTATGGACAAAAATAAATTCATAAGAATGTTACTTTACCTACCAAATCGACACCAATGACACAAGTGTATTATGATATTGGCATTAAGAGGATAGAACATCAAGCCACATTAAGACCTACTTTTTTGGGTCCGTTGATGGACCACGGAAGAGCTCCTTCACTACAGTGAGGGATTAAAGGACCTTTGAGAGTTAGACCGCCATGTTAAATTTCCATGGCTCCGTCATATATAGACCTGGTTTAACAAACTGAACCTGAGCTGTTTTTGGGATACCCCCAATTAATTGACAGTCCATTCTAAAATGGTTTTGAAACACTCTTATTGGAAATACGTATTAAATAACTTTCATAGCAACCCCAGAATAGGCAGGCTCACTTCACAATTTCTGAGTGTTTAATTGCTCCCAGGTTTCCAACCTTATTTAGATAATGCACAACCACAATTCTCATTATATATTAAGTTTTGCTTTGATATTCTCCGCACCAAATCAAACATGATTAGATGGACATCTGGTGACACAGCTGAGGGAGAGGCTCTTTGCACATTATGCACTTTAAATGCGGAAGAAAACATCGCACACATGTTGTTCCTTTGTACAGGATATATACCCCCCCCTAGAAAACAATGGATTAAACCCATGTGCTATAATATGGGGTCTAGGAAATATTTAGATACTTTACGAATCAAGAAATCAGACATATATCCCATATTATACTTTTTGCCTTAAGAATATCTCTTTGTAGTAAATTTAGTACGCATGAAAAAAGGCTTAAGATTTTAATGGTTAGATTAAAATACGGCCATTTATTTCTAATAATTGTTTTTAGTGTTATGTAGTTTTAAAGAATTTGTGATATGCTGTGATTGTTTTTAAGATTGATATAGTGCTTTGCATTGTATGAAATACTGTTGTATGCTTTTTAGGTCCAGCCTAGAGTCAGCGCGCATGCGCTGCTCTGCGAGGCTTCTTGTAAAAGAGTATGGAATAGAAGCCCCGTCCACTCTCCGCCCATATTTGTCATTGGCTTGTGTCCTTGTCCTTCGTAAATGCTGGCTTCTGATTCGTTAGTAGGCTTGTTAGTCCCTCCTTAGTACCGCCTTGTCTTCATTCGTAACCTCCCATGGCGGCTGGCCCTTTTACTTCGGTTGTTACAGGGTGCGTGTTATTTAGTCTTGTAAGCACTATTTGTTGCTTTGCCTCTGCTCGTGTACCAGCACAGCGGCCGCTTAATGGATGCCGCACTTCACGATTTGGATTTTCATTGCTCGGTCAAATGCAGCATGTCTAATGCTGTTTATGTATTTATGAACGGCGCTGCTTTAACTTCAAGCGTGGGCCTTTATTTATTTATAAATTCCCCTGCTTTCCATTTAGATTGAAGAAGCCAAGGTGAATGCCGTGCTTCAACATACACTTTTGTTTCTGCACGGCGCCGGCCAGCGAGTGTGGCTTTACTACCCGGCCCCCCCACCAACCTCACCGCCCTGCCAAGGAGAAGCTGCAGCAAATACGAAAAACAAGCATTTGCAATGCAATAGGTCTCGCATTTGTGAGAGTTTAAGCTATTGCATTGTAAATGACAATGCCTTTTATTTATGTTTTAAAAACCAAAACATAAATAAAAGGCAGTGTCATTTACAATGCAAATGGCTCAAACTCGCGTAAATGCGAGACCTATGGCATTGCACATGCTTGTTATTATGGTTTCCAACCGAAATAAAAACTATTTGATGAGGATGGTATGCCGTTGAATTCCGTTGTAGGTGAGATAGCGACATCAAGCGGTAAAACATGGTACTCCAGTCTAGGTTAAAAACAAAAAGCGAAACGAAAACAGCCTAAAACGCGGCATTGGGGGCAAAATCATATTCGGGGATGAAGCTTCCGATAGCGCATACAGCGCACTCATTAACTGATGCGCAATCTGCCGCCTGCGCCCTGTTCCCAGCTGCAGACCTCGGAATGAGAGGTAAGGCGTTGATTGCAGATGTTTACCTCTGTTCCAAGATGCGCCCAACACAAATGTGCACTTTCTTTCTTTGAGGGCACAGACTGCACCCAGTTTCTAGTTTCGCTTTGGGTGTAAACGAGGCATGAGAAGATGGAGTGATATTATTGTGATCAGAGTCATATTAAAAACTTGGGTCTTTTCCTCCTAAATCTCTGAGTACCATCCTCCCTTCCTAGGGCTCAAAAGGACTTTACAGCGCCAGGACTCCCATGGGTAACAGTGCGCTCTATAAGTAGCAATAACATAACATATTGGCCGGGCCTGGCACAGTACCAAGTACTCCTCTGTCAGGGCAAATCGTGTCCCATATACAATGCTGGCAAGAGAACGGCGCGCCCCTCCCAGTCCCCTGGTGTTGCTTTTATCATTCCTTACCACTGGCAAGCCTTGCTGAAGCCGGTGCACATTAAATGGTTCCCTGGCAGTAAGTACCCGGGCCTTGATTACTACACCTGCAAGCAGCGGAGTAAGGGCACTACCGTCATCGTAAGTAACTAAAACAAGTTGCGTCATTTATTTAAAAGTGCTCAAGAGATGTTTTTACCTGCTTTGTATAGCGTGACCTTGGCCCAAGGCCATTAGCGACCTTTTCCCTTTGTGTACAGGGCATGTCGCATCTTCAGTGACAGAGCAATGCTGCTGGCCACAGAAATGAGTAACTTATGCTTTTTCCTTCTGTAAGGGGCACACCATCCTTGAGTGTCCAATAATCGGTGGTTTGTGTATTTCTAAAGCACCTTTAACACTCAGGGGTGTAGCTTGGTCATTAAGAATGGGGAGTGTGAGCATCAGATTTCCCAACAATCATGCTGGTGTATAATGTTTACATTATATGACAAGCAGGGCACATGAAAGGGGCTTAAGCAGTGGCGACTGGTCTGGAACGGGAGTGGCGGGGCAGGGGGGTAAAAAAAAGTAAATTTCACTCTCCTTGGTCACCTTTCCACCACTTCGCTTCCCTGAAAGCAGGAAGTACACAGGCCCCCCTAAGCCAATCATAATGCTGCTGTCATCAGCATGACAGCAGTGTTGTGATTGGTCTGAGTGGCATGGTTCAGCGCTCAGACAGGAAGTGGGAGCTTGTGCATGTTCCCCACCCAGGCTGAGCAGTAAAGCCGGGTGGAAAAAATGCTATGTGCGCATGACTGTTTGGCCGGCTATCTTGGACCGGTCAAACCACCATTTGCACTTAAGTGCACCAACCAGTTTTTCCCCTGCTGGCTGTGACAACGGCCAAGCCCCGCCCCCCCCCAAAACACAGCACAGAAAAATGATAATAACATGTCATTTTATTTTTAGTTTTTAGGTCTCGCTGAGACAGCGAAAGCTGTCTCTTTGAGACATTTTGTAAGTGGGCTTTCAAAAGTGCTACCCACATGGTTTTGCTGGCCTAGGGCTTGAGTGCACGATGGCGTGCACGTGCACAGCTGCTCCTCTGCTTCTTGCATTCCCCCCTCCCTTCTCACCCAACCCTTTGATGCTCTGCTTGATTACTTTCACTTTAGCCGCTTTGACCCTTGCATTCCCCCCTCCCTTCTCACCCAGCCCTTTGATGCTCTGCTCGATTACTTTCACTTTCGCCGCTTTGATGTTTGATCGCAAACGCGATCACTTCCGCTTGGCATAGCCTGTACTTGTTCTCTTTGTCCTCACATATGCTCTTCCCTCTATGTTTTTCACTCTGCCCTCACATGTGCTTTTCCCTCTCCATTTTTCTCTCTTTCCTCACACATGCTATTCCCTCTGTATTTGTCTCTCTTCCCTCACATGTACTCTTCCCTCTGCATTTTTTCTCTATGCTCTCACATGTGCTGTTCGCTCTGTATTTTTTTCTCTGCCCTCGCATGTGTTCTTCTCTCTATATTTTTCTCTCTGCTCTCACATGCTCTCTTCCCTCTATGTTTTTATCTCCGGTCTAACATGCGCCCTACCCTCTGTATTTTTCGGTTTGCTCTCACATGAGCTCTTCCCTCTCTATTTTTCTCTCCTCCCTCACATGGACTCTTCCCTCTGTATTTTTCTCTCTGCCCTCACGTGCTTTTCCCTCTGTATTTTTCTCTCTGCCCTCACATACTCTTCCCTGTATGTTTTCCTCTTTGCCCTCAAGTGCACTCTTCCCTCTGATCACATGCATACACAACTATGCACACATACAAACACACACATGCATTTACACACACATATGAACATATACAAACACACACAGACATGCATAAACATATGCATATACATGCACACCAACACACCAACCCCACATACACATATAAACAAGCACGCACACCAACATACTCAAACACATATACATACACACAAACATACATACACAGACATAGGTATACACACAAACATATGTGTACACATCCATGAAGACAAATGAACACAATGACACACCCATACTTGCACACCAACACACACATGCATACACAAACATATACACATACAAACACACACACATGCATACACACACAGATATATACATATAGACACACACACTATGCACACAAACGCATCTCCCGTACTGTCTCAGGGGAAGAGTCGGTGTCAGCTGTCTCCTAGAGGGAGATCTCGCATGAGACAGTAAGACTCAGAGACATGTGGCGGTGGGGAGAGACAGACATGCCTCCCTTTAATTGTGTTGTTGCAAGATGGTGACTATCTTCTGCCACTGGTGCATTCAGATAAGCGGCAGGAAGTTCGTCGGACACATGCACTGGTTTCAATTTCGAGAAAGTGGGGTGAACGTTTCACAGATCGGGAGTGTGTGTCAACACGTGTTTCTCCTTCACGGCAAGGCCAATCAGTACGTTTTGTTTAACCGTGTGGTCATGAATCCTTTAATTGCATAAGTGAGCGGGTATGGATGTAAACAAAAATGTAACACTAATACCACATTTTCTGTCACTCTTGTGAACAGGTTTGCTGTGAATGTATGAATGAGAATGGGGTTTTAGAATACGTTGCATGGAAAGAGGGTCAACATGGTGTATACGTGTTTTTTAATTTTTTTATAATTTATTTTTTATTGCATGGTTAACGTCATGATATACCGGATTCGGATGCTTCATTGCAGATCAGTTGATTGGCCCGTGGTTATTTACGAGTTTGGAAAATACTTTTGTATTGTTTCGATTCTTTTTGTCTCTGCCCTATCTCTTGGCTGCGTCCTTACTCTCTCCCATCTTCTCTCTCCACCTCTTTGCTACATGTTCTCTCGTAATGTTTTCATTTTCCCCAACTCTCCTCTTTACTCTCTCTAATTCTTTTTTTGCTCCTTTTCTGCCTCTGTCCCTTCTCTCCTCTTTCTTTCCACACCTGTTCCTTCTCTAACCCCACTCCTCTTCCTCTGCCCGCCCCCCATCCCTCTCTCTCGCAGTACTGCAGCATAGGCAGCACCATGTCTCTGATGCCTTCTCAGTGTTGGGCCTGGGGGTGGAGGAGGTAAGTCAGCCCCCCAAGTGAATCCTATTATCAACAGATAGTGAACCTCTATTTACCAACAAGTACGAAGCGGTCTCGGGTGACGGCTGATGCGAACAGTGATCTGCTCTCGGGCCCGGCAGGGCCTGTGTGGTGGGGGCGTTACCTTACACTAGGAGAGGAAGTAAAAGTGATATCCTCCCCTCCCCCCCACTCCACCACTGTCTCTCCTCACCCTCCACCTCTCTCTCTCCTCCACTTCTGATTCCCTTCCAACTCGGTCTCTCCTTACCCTCCACCTCGGTCTCTCCTTACCCTCCACCTCGGTCGCTCCTCACCCTCCACCTCGGTCTCTCCTCACTCTCCACCTCGGTCTCTCCTCACCCTCCACCTCCGTCTCTCCTCACCCTCCACCTCCGTCTCTCCTCACCCTCCACCTCCGTCTCTCCTCACCCTCCACCTCCGCCTCTCCTCACCCTCCAACTCTGTTTCTCCTCACCCTCCACCTCACCCTCCACATGTCTCTCCTCATCCTCCACCTCACCCTCCTCACCCTCCACGTGTCTCCCCTCACCCTCCACGCGTCTCTCCTCACCCTCCACGTGTCTCTCCTCACCCTCCACGTGTCTCTCCTCACCCTCCACACGTGTCTCTCCTCACCCTCCACACGTCTCTCCTCACCCTCCACACGTCTCTCCTGTCTCTCCTCACCCTCCACACCTGTCTCTCCTCACCCTCCACACGTGTCTCTCCTCACCCTCCACACGTGTCTCTCCTCACCCTCCACACGTGTATCTGCTCACCCTCCACACGTGTCTCTGCTCACCCTCCACATGTGTCTCTGCTCACCCTCCATGTGTCTCTCCTCACCCTCCACACGTCTCTCCTCACCCTCCACATGTCTCTCCTCACCCTCCACCTCTCTCTCTCCTCCACTTCTGATTCCCTTCCAACTCGGTCTCTCCTTACCCTCCACCTCGGTCTCTCCTTACCCTCCACCTCGGTCTCTCCTTACCCTCCACCTCGGTCTCTCCTCACCCTCCACCTCGGTCTCTCCTCACTCTCCACCTCGGTCTCTCCTCACCCTCCACCTCCGTCTCTCCTCACCCTCCACCTCCGTCTCTCCTCACCCTCCACCTCCGTCTCTCCTCACCCTCCACCTCCGTCTCTCCTCACCCTCCAACTCTGTTTCTCCTCACCCTCCACCTCACCCTCCACGTGTCTCTCCTCACCCTCCACCTCACCCTCCTCACCCTCCACGTGTCTCTCCTCACCCTCCACGCGTCTCTCCTCACCCTCCACGTGTCTCTCCTCACCCTCCACGTGTCTCTCCTCACCCTCCACACGTGTCTCTCCTCACCCTCCACACGTCTCTCCTCACCCTCCACACGTCTCTCCTGTCTCTCCTCACCCTCCACACCTGTCTCTCCTCACCCTCCACACGTGTCTCTCCTCACCCTCCACACGTGTCTCTCCTCACCCTCCACACACGTGTATCTGCTCACCCTCCACACGTGTCTCTGCCGACCCTCCACATGTGTCTCTGCTCACCCTCCATGTGTCTCTCCTCACCCTCCACACGTCTCTCCTCACCCTCCACATGTCTCTCCTCACACTCCACACGTCTCTCCTCACCCTCCACACATCTCTCTCCTCACCCTCCACCTCACCCTCCACATGTGTCTCTCCTCACCCTCCGTGTCTCTCCTCACCCTCCACGTGTCTCTCCTCATCCTCCACGTGTCTCTCCTCACCCTCCACGTGTCTCTCCTCACCCTCCACGTGTCTCTCCTCACCCTCCATGTCTCTCCTCACCCTCCACGTGTCTCTCCTCACCTTCCACGTGTCTCTCCTCACCCTCCACGTGTCTCTACTCGCCCTCCACACGTCTCTTCTCACCCTCCACACGTGTCTCTCCTCACCCTCCACACGTGTCTCTCCTCACCCTCCACACGTGTCTCTCCTCACCCTCCACGTCTCTCCTCACCCTCCACACGTGTCTCTCCTCACCCTTCACACGTGTCTCTCCTCACCCTCCACACGTGTCTCCTCACCCTCCGCCTCACCCTCCACATGTGTCTCCTTCTCACCCTCCACATGTGTCTCCTCCTCACGCTCCACAGGTGTCTCCTCCTCACGCTCCACATGTGTCTCTCCTCACCCTCCACACGTGTCTCTCCTCACCCTCCACACGTGTCTCTCCTCACCCTACACGTGTCTCTCCTCACCCTCCACGTGTCTCTCCTCACCCTCCACGTGTCTCTGCTGCACGCCTCACACTGCTGCATGCCACACACTGCTGCACGCCTCACACTGCTGCACGCCTCACACTGCTGCACGCCTCACACTGCTGCATGCCACACACTGCTGCATGCTGCTGCACGCCACACACTGCTGCACGCCTCACACTGCTGCACGCCACACACTGCCACACACTGCTGCACGCCACACACTGCTGCACGCCGCACACTGCCACACACTGCTGCACGCCGCACACTGCTGCACGCCGCACACTGCTGCACGCCACACACTGCTGCATGCAACACTGCTACACGAAACATTGCTGCATACCACACACTGCTGCACGGCACACACTGATGCAACCGGCACACTGCTGCACGCCACACACTGCTGCACCTTGCTGCATTACTCACTGCTGCATGCTGCACGACACTGCTGCACGCAGCACACTGCTGCATGCAGCACACTGCTGCACGCCGCACACTGCTGCACGCCGCTGCACGCCACAGTGCTGCATGCCTCACACTGCTACACGAAACACTGCTGCACGCCGCACACTGCTGCACGCCGCACACTGCTGCACACCGCACACTGCTGCATGTCGCACACTACTGCACGCCTCACACTGCTGCACGCCTCACACTGCTGCACGCCTCACACTGTTGCACGCTGCACACTGCTGCACTCCACACACTGCTTTTATGCGAGTTTATGCTACTGACATTGTAAATGACAATGCCTTTTATTTGTTTTAAAACCAAAACATAAATAAAAGGCATTGTAATTTTACAATGCCAATAGCTCAAACTCTTATAAATGCGAGACCTATTGCATTGCAAATGCTTGTTTATACTGCTGAAGAGCAGTGGGGCAACATTCCTCCGCCTTATTGGAGGAGCTGTCGCTGGTGGAAAGGGAGAGGAATGCGGATTGGAAGGAGTACTAAGTGAGAGACACAATATTTTGTAGAATAACATTTTTTAGGACTTTCAAAACAGAGATGAGAGAGTGTGCATGCAGAAATCCGAGGTGAAATCCGACCGACACCTTACTGTACCGAACTGAAAGCACCTGTACCAACTATTCATCAGAAAATACATTTATTAGGGGGTGTAACAACACCCCAAACAACCCCCCTTAAGCTACGTCCCTGTTAACACTCATCTTTACTATAAGCAGATAATGTGTATATTTCCAGTTTCCATCTGTTTGGTTTTGTGTGTTCTAGGCCACGTCATTAGTTACATAGGCCACGCCTCATGTAAGGGTTTCCTAATTACGGGTCGTTGCCAAGCGCCAGTTAGAGACCTTTTCATCCCACTCAAAGCCCTGTAGACAGGTGTATCATTAGGGCTCCCGACGAACCTTCCTCGCTCTGTTGAGGTTGGACCGAGCATCTCACCCATTCCAGGCCTTGTCCGGGGCTGTCTCCCAGCAGGTCAATGAAAGGATCTACAGCCACAGAAACAACCAGCACAATATCAAAGCTGGTTTTACTGAGGATTAACATGATGAATATGGTTTTTGATTGACACAAACTTAACATAAACCCTTTCAAGGTATGCTCGACCTTTGTAAAGTTTCATTGTCCTTGCCATTAGGTCACTGTGCTTTTCTTCACCAAGTCCCTGGGCGCTCCAGCCTATATGTATGTGTTGGTGAGCTCTAGATCTTCTATAGAACCATCCTACACCCTACACCATACACCCTACACCCTACACCATACACCCTACACCCTACACCATACACCCTACACCCTACACCCTACACCCTACATCCTACACCCTACGCCCTACACCCTACATCCTACACCCTACACCCTAGGGCTTCTTGCCGGACAGGAGAATGTGGAACTTTCCTAAGGAACAACAGCAATGAAAGATCCTCTGCTCGCCAGAGGAACGAACGTCTTCAGTAGTTTCTTCAAATGATCTCAGTATTTCAGTAATTCTTTTATTCTTCAGCTTATGCTACAGCACATTATTAATATCCAATTAGACATATACACCTGTATAGATACAATAATAGCATCAAAACATTCATAATATAGAGATTAAAAACTACACTCGAGTAAAAGGGAGCTCCCCTCCCCCACTAATTGAGCTGCCCACTTACAGAGTACATTGTACTCAACCCAAACACAGCATTGCAATCCTTCTGTCTTATGCATCATGCATGCTGCAGAAATGGTTTTACCAGTGCTAATATGTAGGGGGATCCTGCAGGATCCTGGATCTGGCAGCAATTATTGAGTCGGGTCGAGGTTCTGTCCGGCCCGAGTGAAATATGTTGAATTTGTCTCTCCGCAATTTGCCACCACCAGGACACAGTTCAGCAGCGCCCGCGCGTTGTCCGCTTCTTGTTCGGGGCAGCAATATGCAGGCAACAAGGGGGCTCTCTTGTTTTAGATTCAAGCTGGGCCCAAAACAAAGGCATAATTTAAAGGGCCATCAACCCTCCCTTTATTTGAGTATAAGCCTGGTTGTGAGCTATGTGGAGTCTAACATGTACACGCCAATGCAATGGAGGGGAAACAAAGGCACCCAGCTTGGTATCACTTCACAAGTACTTAAGAGAAACAATGATTTGGAAGCAAGCTTTCGACTTCGCTCAACCTCTGTATATAAGAGATATGCACGCACTCTAACAGTGTCAGATCTATGGGTCTGTATGAGTATTTGCACGAATAACAATATAAATAGCACTTACTAATTTCTTTTTTTTAATTCATTTATAGCGCTATTCTTTCCAATGTAGGGTGTTATAGCGCTTTTACATCACCTGCACACATTCTACATTGACAATAAATCATACAAATATGTAAATCAGTGTACAGGATGTTACATAGGACAGTGAGGACTTCAAGGTGTAGGAGTCAAACACACTGTCTTTACTGTTAGGGATTATGAGCCAGATGTACAACCCTTTTTTGCGGCTGCAAACGGGAGATCCTCCCGTTTGCCGAACCAAAAAAGGGTATTAGCATGTACAAATGCTATTTTGCGACTCACTGACTCGCAAAATAGTATTTGTGACTCTTACTATTAGGAAGGGGCTTCCCTTCCTAATAGCGAGTCTACATGCTATGTACTAATGTTTTGGCCGCAAAACACTCGTAATTTACCACCTACTTCAAGTAGGTAGTAAACCACTCGCAAAAGGGAAGGGGTCCAGGAGACCCCTTCCCCTTTGTGAGTATGTGGGAAAATATTTTTTAAGAGCAGGCAGTGCTCCCAGAGACCACCGCCTGCCCTTAAAAAATGAAACGAAAACGTTTCTTTTTTACATTCTTTTAAATGTATCTTGTTTTCCTTCAAGGAAAACTGGCTGCATTTAAAAAAACAAAAAGATGCTTTATTAAAAAGCAGTCCCAGACATGGTGATCTGCTGAGCCCAGCAGGCCACCATCCCTGGGAGGGCTGGCATTCCCAATGGGCTCGCAAATTGCGAGAGGCTCATTAATATTAATGAGCCTTGTAATTTGCGACCCCATTGGGAATCGCAAGACAGTATAATAACACTGTTGTACATGCATAATAGCGCCTTGCAAATTGCGAGTCGCAAAAGACTCGCAATTTGCGGGGCGCTATTTTGCACGTCGTACACGTGGCTCTATATGTTAAGAGTGCGTTGTCCAGTGAAACATAGAGTCATGATTTAAAACGTAACACAGTGCTTGGGGTTCTTTGTACGAATAAGACTTTTTTATAACCAAAGAAAACCTTTTTTAGTAGCCTTATAATATCAACGGATTGAGAAAGAACAGTCAGGTTCTAAAACCATGCCTTGCAGTCGGCATGCAGGGCCTTGATGCCGGTTCACAGCTCAATGCGCTGTTTTAGAAAGACTGCAATCTATCAACTGCAAGTAATGAACAGATCTCTGTGTCAAGGCAGTGACCACTTACCCATCTACACAAAATCTGTCATCTGCATGTTCCACAATGTGCTTTGCTGGAGACAAACGAATCCACTGTGCTAGGCTATGAGCCAGAACTGTGCGAGGGATGTCAGATAAGGCCTACAGTCGTCTTTACGTCCTTCTTGTCAAAGAGGAAAGCCAGAGTAGAGCCAGACTGGAGGATGCATGGACTATGCCTGTGAAGTACTGGGTCCCTCAGGCATCCTGTCTCTCATTGTTTCTCTCAATCTTTCTGCACAGCACCAATCAGAGCTGAAAGTTGAATTCTGGTGCTGTGCAGGTGACACTCAGGTGGTGTTCCAATCCATGCAGGATCTGTAGAAGGGCTGCAAGAGAGCTGCAAAAATAAGGGTGGACGAATATCAGGGTTTAGTCTTAATGAGGCTAAGACTGAATATGTAATTGTTGGTACAGCTGACTGGCTGAAAGGTAGTCTCCAGATCAGGGGGCAGATTTACAAGCCCCTTGCGACACTTGTACGCTGCCGTTGTGTCACTTTTGTGACGGCGTGGCGTCGTAAACAATGCGCCACGTTGCAACACATTCACAACATGACGCATCTAGGGAGATGCGTCACGTTGTAAAGCCCTGCGCTACGTTATACCTGCGTCAGGTATAATGTATGCAGGGTGGGCATTCCGACGCAAGAAAGCCTTGTAAAAGTGACTCAGTGAAATCTACAAGATTTCACGGTGTCACTTCTACGACGCCACTGCATCAAAACCTTATGCCTGCTTGAAGCAGGCATAAGGAGTGACGCAACATAATAGGAATAGGCATTCCTGAGCATTGCTGGAGTTGTGTCGTGCTTGGAACACGATTCCAGCAATGCGTTGCCTTTACGCCAACAGATGCGTCACGCATCTGTCAATCCTCGCATCTGTCAATCCTTGCGCCACGGTGCGCTGCATTGTAAATGCGACGCATTCATGGTGGAGCAAGGTTTTTTTTGCGTGACGCAAATGAAATGACGCATCTCTGCTAATATGCAGAGATGCGCCAGTTCTTGTAAATCTGCCCCCAGGTACTTTAAAGGTTGGTGATTCAGGAATTGCTGTACTGTATAAGGTGCAGACACCGAAGGCCACGTTCGACTACCATCAGTCTGTGAAGTCACATATGTGATACCACCTCTTTAGTTAATTACCACCAGCAGCTATGAAGAAGATAGGACATTAGAAAAGACAATGATCGCCAGAGCCACAATTGGAAAAAACATTGATCTGTTTTTGTCTATTTTTGTTCCCCCTTTTTGTTTGTTGTTTTTTGCTATCTAAGTTGTGGTGTTATCACTTGCATTTGTGTGATATTCCTACATTATTGATTTAAAGGATTGATGTATAAATCTTATATGCTATGTACTGAATAATAAAGTATTAAAAAAAAAGATTTTAGTAACTTGTTTCTGTTCTATATCTCCTAAAACATGCACCCAGAGCGTCCGCAATCTACAGCGGACGGATCATACAAGCCCCTCATTCTAGAAGCTTCAATTAATTTATGTAGCCTTAAGAATACATTTCAAAAGCACATGACTTATTATCTGTTAAGGCGACAGTGTGTTGGAGACAGTGGTTTGTACTAGACCAAGCAACCAAGATCCTAAGACCATCTCAGAAAAAATATCCATTCTACTCAAAAGTATTAGGAAAACGCAACTGCTTGTTCCTAGAGGACCCCATCACCTGTTGCTCTTAGGCACATGGACATCTTCTGTCCTTTGGAAGTCGTTGAAACCCCAGTTCTGAGCAGATGTTCACTGCGCTGGCAGCAATGTGTAGTTTTAGCACTTTGTAGACGCATTTGATTGATTATGAAGTTCCCCAGAGGACAAGAATATTTACATTATTCACATTTGGGGTACATGCCAGGTGGTGGGACAGTTGACCACCTATAAAAGACACCTGCCTTCACCGCCACAGCGATCTGTGGTCCTGGGAGAATATGCAATCAAGGATGACACATTGGACATTTTCTCTCTTGGCTATGCAGGGGCCCCTGTCTGAGGGGCCCAGAGTTTCTGAGGTGGCCTACTTCCAGCACCTCAGGTTTGGATGGGTGTGTTTAAACCTATACGCCAGCATGCATCTCATAATGACTAACACACAGTACCTGAGCTTAGTCTCACGTAGTTTGGGAGTGATATAAGAATTGATCATCAGTAGTCTGGGATTGGAATGCACACTTGTGTAATTGAGTTGCCTCGGGGTTCGATGACATCAGGTTGCCGAAGAGTGGGGCCCTGGTGTGGTTGTCAATGAAGGTGGGAAAGCTTTGAGTGGGTGATGTTCGACATCCATGCCCAGGAAGGTCTTGACATCTATCAATATCGCACTTGGTGAAGCCCTCTATTTTGGACTTAGAAACCGTTATGGAAGTCAACTCCCTCAGCTGGGCAATCCAGAAGGTTGTGTAAAACCAGCAATTCAATGTTGTTGACTTCTTCTCAGTGTTGGTCCCAGTCTTCTGTTGGTTTTTCAGAGAAAAAGTTGTCAAAAACTTTTTAAGTCCCAGATTTTGAAGTTAGGGCAGGAGGAGTACACCTATGTAAGGGCCCCAGGACCTTAGGCACAGCACTTACGCGTGATGACTCACAGTAGGAGTATCCATCAGCAGGGTCGAGGAACTAATTGAAGAAAAAAATCATCAAGACGCCAAAGAAATCCAGCACCAATTCATAAACATAGACTGTATTTTTATGTATTTTTACACACCACAATGAAAAAGATCCACTTGAGGGTTCACTAGATATATCATTTAAAAGGTACAGTAATCACTCAACCGCAAACTAAAACATTTGGGGTAGTTGTAATGCGGTCCCTTAGAGTCACTTTGGGTGACCAACTTCAGTAGGGAGCCATTCAAGGGGACCAGCAAGGTCTTCAGAAACAGTTACCTCAGCAGGTGAAGCAGTCTTCTGTCAGTTCCAGGCACGTTTATCCTGTGCATGGCTTTCCAATGGAAGTGGTTCTGGTGCAAGGGATGAACAATTGTTACTTACCTGTAAACAGGTGGTTCTCCAGTATTGGTGTCTTTCATAGATTCACATGCTTGAATATTCCCCGTCGTCGGAGTGGGAGTCCCACGGTAAATAAAATAGCAATATATATATAGTATCCTATACATAAATAATCACATAAATAGGGCTATACAGGTGTAAAGTTAGCAAGTTAGTAGCCCAAAGTCTTCAGCCCGCCACCAACAACTGCTGTGGAGCCCCTGAGACCAAGACCTGATGCACACAGTTACACCCGACTTTGCTGAGCCCGGGAGTGTCATCAGAGTGCAGTTGGAACCTCCAAAGAATGAGGTAGAGACCCAGGAAGGACTGGCCTGTGACTGCCATACTGGATGACCGGTAGTCCAGTGGCGACCGGACTTCTGCCAGCACCAAGAGGACTTTGAGGGATATTGACCCTGTGACCAGGATAACCTCACCCCCTTTGTGGGCTGAGGAGTAGTCACAGCAAGACCTCCATCAACCACATTGCCTCCATGGCATCCTTTGAGTTTCTTCTGCATCCTTCTTCTCCAGTATTAGGGTGTCTTTCATAGATTCACATGCTTGAATATTCCCCGTCGTCGGAGTGGGAGTCCCACGGTAAATAAAATAGCAATATATATATAGTATCCTATACATAAATAATCACATAAATAGGGCTATACAGGTGTAAAAACACCAATAATGTACCTATATGAAAACTCCATAGGGATACATGGAGAGAGAAAAAAGACATTTGCAGTCTATACTGTCATTATGTTAGTCCGAACTCCGGCCAATCAGGCGCCAGCACCTCTCCAGAACCTTCTCCTCAGAGCTCCTCACCTCAGATTTTCGTAGCACCAAAGTGACTTTAGAGTGTATGAGGAGAAGAGAGCCTCTGAAGGGAGGAGGGAGGGTCGCATGTGAATCTATGAAAGACACCAATACTGGAGAACCACCTGTTTACAGGTAAGTAACAATTGTTCTTCTCCAGTATTAGGGTGTCTTTCATAGATTCACATGCTTGAATATAGAATAGCTAGCAGTAACAATTATCATTGTTTCCATAGTTATAACAGCACTAAACAGTTGTAATGCCAGTCAATATCCTTATATATATGATATTATTGAATATCTATATAAGTGTAAATGAACCATTATCTCAACAGTAAATGGAAACAATATGGAGGAGGGAAGGAAGAGGCTCACCTTATTTAAAAAGATTGCGTAGCACTGCCTGTCCCACTGCAGCGTCCTCCTCGCTTAAAGTTGCCAAGCAGTAGTGCTTCGTAAACGTGTGTCTGGTCGACCACGTAGCTGCTCTGCAGATGTGTTGCACAGGTACTCCAGCAAATAAGGCAGTAGATGATGATACTGCCCTAGTCGAGTGTGCTCTCACTGAAGACTGCAGAGGTTTGTTTGCCTTTTGGTGGCAGAAAACAATAGCTGCCGAAATCCAGCGTGCAATCGTCGGCTTAGTAACCTGACGTCCTTTATGACAGCGTCCATACGCTATAAAGAGTTGATCAGATTTTCGAAACAAAGCTGTCTTACTGATGTAGAACTTTAAACATCGCTTCACGTCCAAAGAATGCAATCTTTGCTCTGCAGGTGTCTGAGGATTAGCAAAGAAAGTCTTTAATATCACTGGCTCGTTAATATGAAAATCAGTAGGCACCTTGGGTAGGAATGATGGATTGGTACGCAACACTACAGCATCCGGTTTGAACTGCAGGAACGGAGGTTTGATGGTAAAAGCATGAATGTCACTGACACGACGTGCAGACGTTAGTGCCAGAAGTAGGGCCACCTTCCAAGATAGATATTTTAAGTCAGCCTTGTGAATGGGCTCGAACGGTGGTCTCATCAATTGCGCCAACACAATGTTAAGATGCCACAACGGAGGAGGGCGTCGAATTGGCGGAAATTTTCGAAATAAGCCTTTAAAGAATTGACGGATTATTCTTGAGGAACAAAGGGAATTTGATCCATCCTGTCGGAAACGGGAAATTGCCGCTAGGAAAACCCGCAAGGTTGCGTGAGACAGTCCAGAACTAGCTAGGTGCAAGAAGAATGGTAGTAATTGGTGCGCCGTGGAATGTATCGGGTGGACTCCATTAGAAGCACACCAGTGGCAGAACCTTTTCCATTTAAACTTGTACGTCCTGATCGTAGAGGGTGCTCTTGCTTGGGCCAAAATATCCCTACAATCCTGTGGGATGTCTAAATGGGCGAACTCATGGTGTTCAGGTTCCAGGCCGATAAGCTCAGTGAGGAGGGATTCGGATGACAGATTCTCCCTTCGCTCATCGTGAGCAGATCTGCCCGATGTTGCAGGAGGATTGGTTGGCATTGGGACAGCAGGAGCAGTTCTGAGAACCACGCCTGTCGGGGCCAGCGTGGGGCTATTAGAATCAGGTGGCAAGGTTGTCTCTTCATCTTCCAAAAGGTATGAGGGGAATTGGAGGAAAGGCGTACGCAAATAGATTGCACCAGTTTATCAAAAGGGCATTCCCCTGCAATTCTTTGTGGGGATGCCAGCTTGCATAATTCCGGCATTTCCGGTTCTCCGGCGTAGCAAAGAGATCCAGTTGCGGACGACCCCATAGTTGGAATATCCTCTCTAGAGTGGGTTGGTGTAATTCCCACTCGTGGGTTGATGAGGAGGACCTGCTCAGGGAATCCGCTAGGACATTGGATACTCCTGGTAGATGTACTGCTGTAATCATGATTTGATGACTGAGAGACCAGTCCCAAATTCTTTGAGCCAACCTGGACAGACTTGGGGATTTTGTTCCGCCCTGTTTGTTCACATAGTGCATACAGGTTGTGTTGTCTGTCTGTATTAGCACTGATTCTTCTTGGATCAAGGGTAGAAATGACTTTAGAGCGAGGTAAATCGCCATTAACTCCAACCTGTTGATGTGCCAAGTTCTTTGATGTGTTGACCATCTCCCTTTTACCGAGAGATCCTCCAAATGCGCGCCCCATCCCTCTAATGAGGCGTCTGTCGTGATTGTCCTGTCCGGCGGCACCGACAGAAAAGACGTGCCTTCTGTCAAGTTGGCTGGATTTGTCCACCATACGAGTGCTGACCTCATTTGATCTGTGACACGTACCCTGTCGTGGAAAGAACCCGTTACTTGACGCCACTGAACATCCAGTGCTTCCTGAATAGGACGTGTCCTCAGCCTGCAATGAGGAACCAAGGCAATGGAGGATGACGCCATCCCCAGAAACGATTTTAACAATCTCACAGAAACTGACTCTTTTGACCTGATCAAAGCAACCAGCTGTAGAATCTTTTGCAGGCGCTCTTGTGAGAGGAACGCTCTTGCTGATACCGTTTCCAGAGTTGCTCCCAGAAAATCCCTTTGCTGAGCAGGATGAAGTTGGGATTTCGCTGCATTTATGGACAGCCCTAATGAGCGAAACACGTCCTGGCACAGAAATATGTGTTGTCGCAGGTGAGTGCTTGACTGAGATTTCAGGAGAAAATCGTCCAGATATGGAAAAATTTGCACTCCCTGGAGTCGCAGAAACGCTATCACTGGAGCTAGTACCTTCGTGAACACACGAGGGGCCGAGCGCAGGCCAAACGGTAACACCTTGAATTGGTAATCGTGTTGACCCACTCAAACGCAGGAACTTCCGATGCCTTTGTAATATAGGAATATGAAAATAGGCATCCTGGAGATCGATTGTTGCCATGAAATCTTCCTGCGAGAGTAAACGCAAGATGTCTACTAGCGTCATCATACGAAAGGATTGGCTCTTTAGGTATTTGTTTAGTGCCCTTAGATCGAGGATGGGCCTCCACTCTCCGTTTTTCTTTGTGATCAGAAAGAATCGGGAATAAAACCCCTTTCCCCTCTGAGATATTGGCACCAATTCTACAGCTCCCTTTTGCTTTAGAAGTCGAATTTGATGTAAAAGTTCTTTCATGTGAGCTGGTGGTGGTCCGGAGGGTGGTGTGGAAGGAGGGAATTTGGTGAATTCTAAGGCGTGCCCTTTTTTCACAATGTCCAAAACCCAACGGTCCCTTGTGATGGAGGACCATTGAGAAAAGAACAGAGAGATTCGACCTCCAACCTTGCATGTCCGGAACGAGTCACTGCCTTTTAGACGCGTTTCCTCTGTATGAGGATTTCCCTCTATACGACTTGGAGGCCTGCTGTCGTGATGATTGCTGTTGCTGGCCATACGAATAACGGTTGGATCCTTGATTATAGGGTCTGTTTTGATTATTGCCCCTTCGAAAATTGGAGGAGGTGCCGCGTCCGCGTGCACCACGAAAATTCTGCCTTTGAAATTGTAGATTTCCTAAAGATCTAGCTGTCTCAGTATCCTTCTTTATGGACTGGAGTGCCTCATCAACGTGACTTCCAAATAACGCCTCGCCGTCATAAGCCATGTTAAGGATCATGGACTGTACCTCCTGACGAAAGGATGTTGATCTTAACCATCCTTGCCTGCGCAGAACAGCCGCTCCGGCAAGCTGACAGAAACCCGTGCAGGCGATGTCTACTGCACAATCAATTATCTCCGCCGATGCAGCTTCTCCCTCTTGGAGCAACTTCATTGCTTCCCCCTTAGATGGCTCCGGCAACTCTTGCAGTACATCTGAAATATCAGCCCACACTTGTCGGTCATAACGACCCAAGATGGCCAAGGCATTAGCTGCTCTAACCACAGTAGAGGCCATTGAGGAGAACTTACGCCCTATGGCATCCATTCGACGTCCGTCACGATCCGGTGGTGCGGTGATAGTCGACGCAGGATTTTTCGCCTTACGTTGCGCTGCCTGCGTAACGACTGACTCAGGTTTAGCCTGACCCGTGAGGCATGCTGGGGTTCCTATTGGTGCCTTATATTTCTTTTCTAATCGAGGTACCTGTGCCAGTAAGGTATTCGGTGTTTGCATCAACTTCTTGCCTTCTTCCCAAATAAATTCCACAATAGGAATAGCATGAGTCTGTTTAAAAGGTTGACTCTTGAAATCATAAAGGAAACAATCTTCCTCTCTGCGCTCCGTTGTTAGTTTAAAACGGTGCGACGCCCTCTCCATTAGTTGGTGAAAATTCGCTATGTCCACTGGAGGTGAATCCCCTGTTACTATCTGAGAGGGGGATGGTGTTTGCGCTTGGTAATTGTCCCACTCCGCCATATCATCGTCATCGTTATCCACATCCCCATTATCATCTGGGATTTCACCCTCTTCTGTTTCTTGAGGGACTTCCTCCGCAGGTTCATAGTGAGGCAACAACCTCTCTGGAACCTGTCTTGGTGGTGCAGACGGTAGCAGAGGTAAAGGACTTACAATTGGTATCGGTGGTATAGTTGCCGGAACCACAGGAGTTGCCGACACCTCAGAACGTTGTGGAGATAGAGGAAACCGTTGGTTATAGTCGTCCAACATACGTTGGAGATTAGTTATGAGCGACAATGGAAGAGTCGCCGTTGTATGCTTCGCAGGGACCTGCTGCCTGTAAACTGGATCTTCATCCTCACTGCTGTCATCCTGGCACTTAATTATTAAGTCGGATGGGCTTTGCGCCGTTCCAAAAGACTCCGGTAAACCCTCGGACTCCTGATCAGAATCCGTAGCAAATAAAGGTGATGGAGGCTGCGCATCCTCTACAGGAATACTCTGTTCCTGCCTATCGAGGCTAACACCAGTTGGTAATGGTGTCAAAGGAAACCCAGTGGATGATGAAAGCGACGCTGAAGTTGCGTGAGGTAGCTGTTCCCTCCTTGACCCTTGGGCAGATGATATCCTGTTCACCTTTATCTTTATGAAAGAACCTGCCGTCGACTGGTGCATGGTATGCACTGCGGACGTCTTCGGAGAAGGCCTCGTCGACGGAGCTATTATCAAAGGAACGATGGTCGACGGAACAGTCGTCGACGGAATCTGTGTCAACGAACTCGACGTCGACGGAGCCGCCGTCGACGGAGCCGCCGTCGACGGAGCCGTCACCGACGAGGCTTTAGTCGACGAGGCTTTAGTCGACGAAGCCACCGTCGACGATCCCGTCGACGGGATCTTCTTCTTCTTCGTCGACGGGGTGGACGCCGACGAGGTCGACGACGTCTTCGTCGACGACACGGTTAGCGTCGACGGTACTTTTACCTTCTTCGTCGACGACGATGTAATGGGCAAAATAGAAGTCACCGCCCTTGTAGTGCTGATGGTCACCGTCGACGAGGATAGCGTCGACAGAACACTCGTCGACGACGAGGCAGCTGAAGTCGTCGTCAGAGTCACCGTCGACGAACCTGATACTGCAGATCTCGTCGTCGGCAGCATCGTCGACGAGGCGGCCAGTCTTTTTCCTGAGGACTGGGAAGTAGACGCCTCTACAGCCTGAGAACTATGTCCCGAAGGCGACAAAACAGTAGGTGAGACAGCAGATGTGACAGCTGTCAGAGTCAAAGACAGTTTCTTTTTCTTCAGGAATGGAGATGGTAACTCCTGCACACTACTGCGCTTAGAGGCTGTCTGAGAACGGCCAGAAAGAAGACTTTCCATGTCTGAAACTGGGTCTTCTTTATCCTTGAGTCTCTGTAGCCATATTAAGAGACGGCCTTCTCTGTCTTTTAAAGTCTTTGTAGAAAAGGTTCTACAAAACTTACATTTTGCCACTTCATGATCTGGGTACAAACAGTAAATACACTTACTGTGTGGGTCCTCAGAAAATAAACGCAGCTTTCCACACGAAGAACAAGGTCTAAACAAAGAACTCTTACTTGAAGACATTCTGACTGACTAGAAAAACTGAGCAGAGCTCAGGGAGACTCCCTGTCACACGACGTGCGGTAGAAAATCTGAGGTGAGGAGCTCTGAGGAGAAGGTTCTGGAGAGGTGCTGGCGCCTGATTGGCCGGAGTTCGGACTAACATAATGACAGTGATAGACTGCAAATGTCTTTTTTCTCTCTCCATGTATCCCTATGGAGTTTTCATATAGGTACATTATTCGTGTTTTTACACCTGTATAGCCCTATTTATGTGATTATTTATGTATAGGATACTATATATATATTGCTATTTTATTTACCGTGGGACTCCCACTCCGACGACGGGGAATATTCAAGCATGTGAATCTATGAAAGACACCCTAATACTGGAGAAGAAGGATGCAGAAGAAACTCAAAGGATGCCATGGAGGCAATGTGGTTGATGGAGGTCTTGCTGTGACTACTCCTCAGCCCACAAAGGGGGTGAGGTTATCCTGGTCACAGGGTCAATATCCCTCAAAGTCCTCTTGGTGCTGGCAGAAGTCCGGTCGCCACTGGACTACCGGTCATCCAGTATGGCAGTCACAGGCCAGTCCTTCCTGGGTCTCTACCTCATTCTTTGGAGGTTCCAACTGCACTCTGATGACACTCCCGGGCTCAGCAAAGTTGGGTGTAACTGTGTGCATCAGGTCTTGGTCTCAGGGGCTCCACAGCAGTTGTTGGTGGCGGGCTGAAGACTTTGGGCTACTAACTTGCTCTAGCAGTCTTATTCAGCTGTTGTGTCCCTGTGCTGTGAACAGGAGGCCAGTCAGCTGGCCCTTGAAGTCTCTTGGCTTTGGCAGGATTCTTGAGATTGCTTCTTCTTGAGCAGGGCACAACAGGCACAGTCCCTCTGCTTTGCTAGCCACCAGGTGCCGCAGGTGCAGTCCACAATGGTGCAGCCACTCTTTTTGGCAGTTCCTAGGTGCAGCAGGGCAGTACTTCCTCGGTCCTTCTTCCAGTCCAATTGAGATCTGAGTTTGAGGTGCCATACATATGCTTAAAAAATGACCTCAGGGCAAGATAAAGTTGTTAGCCAATTGGCTACCAGGTTCCCCCCCACCCGATGACCACTTCGGGTGAGGTATGGCATCTGGGCATCGCAGGATGCACCATTCTGCCCATTACAATATGGCAGGACCCCTCTCGCCGGCACGTGGTACTACCTAGCCGAACCCAGAGGTATAGCTTCCAAGGGGGATACCTGGCCATGGAAAACTGGTTTAGCAACCAATTTCCCCTCACCCGTCCCTAGTGGCAGCCTGTCTGCCATTACTTTAAATTACCAAGTCAGGCTAGTAGTTTAGACTGCTCTTCCAGCCTGAAAATGGCAGTCTCGGAGTCTCGTTTTACTCGTGTCACACCTGGGGTGGCATAACCAGTGCTGCAATTTCTAGGGTTTACCCTCTAACTTGCATGCCAATTTTACCCTGGGTACCATTTACAAGGAGCTTACAGGTAAGTTAGCTTAGTCAATTGTGTATGAGCCAATTCAACATACCTGTTTAAGGGTAAGGGCACAGGCACTGGGGCCTGGTTAACAGGCCTCAGTGCACCATCAGAGTTGAAACACTAGCAGCATCAGTCCAAAAACTTGGGGGTGACCATAGAAACAGAGCCATTTTCTTACAGTGATGATTAAATGGATGTGAGACTGAAGCTTAAGATGGCTGAGAGGTAGACTCTTACTGAACTGCTTAGGAGTCTGGAATTTACACACATAAAGAATAATACATTTGGTAAGGATGAGCTGATAGCGGGTCAATACCATGCTGTGTCCACTAGATTCATAAACACTTCTGTTTAGGTGTGCATATTTGTGATGATACTCAAGCATAAGCAATCAATGATCTGCAGTGAGGAGGTATGTTTAGACAGACAAATTGTTAGGGCTGTGGAGCCTGACTGTCAAAGTAATAGGTGTTGTGGCATATCACACATAGATTAATTCTGAATGAATGTCAAGGAAAATTTAGGAACTGCAGAAGTGGTGTACCAATTCTGCCTAAATGACCCTGGGCCCGATGTAAATGTTGGCGGACAGGGAACTCCGTCCCCGCCAACATTATGGTCCACTCGTCCAATTTTGATTCAGGCAGACCATAGTTTGATGACGGCGGAGACTACTCAAACTCCTCCGATGGGCCGGCAGAGTAAGGGCCATCTCAGTTTGGCTGTATATTTGCCCACCTAATTTAGATGGGAGGACATACAGCTGTTTTATAATACCTGTCACTGCCAGGAAAAGTTTGGCAGTAAGTGGCATTGAAAAGTGCTCAGTGCCCCTCTTGCCATTAGAACAAACTCCCATGGCGAGGAGAAGATTCAGTTTTTTTATTTTCAAAAAGAAAATCTTGCTTTGGGATTAAAAAAATAAAAATAAAGGAAAAATTGTAAGTTTGCCCAATAGCTCCATCATGTTGATGGAGCCGTCTGTCAAAATGACATGCATTGACAGGATCCGAGGTGATGGTGGTTCCTGCCAATACTGGAAATGCCCACTGGGCCTGCAAATATTTCTAAATTTGGCAGGCGAGGACTCTCTCAGGGTGACGGTGTAATTTACTTTGTTGCCCAGATGGAGTTAACTCCCTCTGCCAAAATATAAATTAGGCCCTTTGTGATTATCATGGCTAGTGTACCCCTTTCTCTTCGAATGCTACTGATCGCTCACGGTAAATGGTGAAAAGGTGCAGCCAATATCCTGCATCCCGCAACACTCAAAAGTACTTCTTTGTCAGCTCTGGTTGTTAAGAACTAGTAAATCACACAACCTCTTATAGCGAGTATATCTAGGTCTGGATATTCCAATCCTGGAGAATTCTCTGAGTTGACAGAAAGTCTACCTCCCATTCATGACACTCTTGTTTCAGCCTGTTTTATGTATTCTTATTTGTTGCCTATCACCTGGAAGTGTTATGTGGATAGCGCAATGTCATGCATGATTACTCAATTCCACAGCTACAAGACCACTTATGATAGGAGATCTTACTCTCACCTGCTCCTTGAAGTAGAAGACAGGCATTGTGTTGGTTTTCACTGGCCTGGCTACAGTGGAGGATTGTTCTTCCCATGGTGGTTTGTTCTTGGCCCCAAAATATTTTGAAGTAGCAATAGTCTTTGTTTCCCTGATGTCCTCTAAAGGAAAACCCCTGTGAGGAGCTCCACGAACACACCTGTGGAAGCTTCTGTTGTGCGAAGTATGTGTGCGAAGGATACTGAAGTGAAGGCCTTCTGTGAGCATGTGTTTGTGATGCAGCCACCGAAGTGCGTCTGATGTTAGATTCTTCCCCAGGGGAGGGTTTCCGGGAGTTTGGCACAATGTGCAATGGTGTAGCTATGCGATTGACCAGGAGGAGAGTTCAGCACAGGGAACCTCAGGAGGTCCGATGGTTTAATTCAGAATGTACTAGAGCACATAAAGAATTAAAAAAGGGCGCTCCATGCTACACCGCGCAATAGTGTGTTGGTTAAAGTTGCAAGGCATAAGTTTAAACTTATGATTGAGGAAAGAAAAGCTGATATGAGACGCTCAGAATGGGAAGATCTGGAGAGAGCGGGAGCCCTAAAAGATACAAGAAAATTCTGGGAAGTCATTACCCGTCCGTTTTTTACCGAAGAAGTGAGGCAGAGAGACTCAATCATTTTGTCAGATGCTTGGGTAGCTCATTTGACCAGTATTTTTAACCCGCTAGGCAAGAGGGTAGAAAATATCACTAAGTCACCCAACTTAGTCTATCCATCACAGTACCTGAGGTAAAAGAGGCAATAGCACAGGGGATCTGTTTGAAAGCGCCAGGTCCAGATGGGGTGCCCCTCGACCTTGTTAAAACCAATTCTAAATTGTGGGCACCACTGTTGATGAATGTTTTTAAGGCAGCTATCATTGGTCCCATGCCCGCATCCTGGAAAGAGGCTCTAGTGGTCCCTGTTTTTAAAAAGGGCAATAGAAGTGACCCTGCATGTTACAGACCAATTTCACTCATTGATGCCACGGTTAAGGTGCTGGGCAGTGTCCTTGTAGGAAGGTGGATATCTGACTATGGTTACCCCCAACTTTTTGCCTAGTGTCTAGCTGGTTTTTCGACTTAGTTGGCCTGAGATCCTGCCATTCAGGGTCTCAGGCTGTCTGCTCTCTCTTTAAAATGGACTCCATGTGCCCTAGGTACATAACCAATTGGTAAGGATCACCTTATTGGACCCTGTACAGTGTACCCTAGGTACCCAGGGCATAGGTGTACCCTAGGCCTCCCAGGGGCTGCAGCATGTATTATGCCACCCCTGGTCTGGCCTTCCAATCAGACACAACTGGCTGATCACTCAGCTGGGGCAAGGTCGTGTAATCACCCCTTGCTTAGATATAGTATGCCTATATCTACCCTTATATATAGACACATGTGTACCTATCAGTCACTCCTATGGCAGGCCTTAACAATCCTGGAGGCAGAGTGCTTGGTAACATGTGAGATGGTGCTCTAGCATGAGCTGAGCCTGTCTGCAGCTTTCGGAACCATGTCCTTATAGCTGTTCTATGATATAGCCTACCATATACTCTTAAAGTGCCTTATAATCTTAAACGGTTATGGTAACTATGGTTTGGCTTTATCAAAACATGTTGTGTAAGGTGTCTAACACTTTGGAATAATACCCCCATACCATTACTGGTGATGAGGATATTATTCCTCCCTTCTAGAGGGAGAGACATGTTAAAATCCTACTTTGCTGTTAGCCTCTGACCAAAGCCTCAGCATCACAAAATGGATGCTGCTGCCACGACACAAGTCTGACCTCCTGCAGCTGGGAGTGATCCCAGCCAGGGAGGCCTGGACAATAGGTTTCCTGCTTGGGGAGGTGCTAGCACCTCCCCAGACAGCCTTTAGTGTATTGGGGCAGGGTGGGCTGAAAGGAATGAGACATGCCTGGGGCACACAAGGTGTTCCTTGCATAGTCCGGTTCAAACCGGCGCTGGGGCACTCCAGCCCCAGCTCTGGCGCGAAACTGGACAAAGGGAAGTGGGTGTAACCACCCCCTCCCAGGTCCCACGCATAAGGCGTGACCTAGCAGGTATCCCAGCCCCCCAGATTAGTATAAGAGTGGGAGTTGGGCCTCAAGACTTTAGATTATCCTGAACCTGCAACTTGAACAGAAACTCAGGACCTTCGACATTCGACGAAAGAAGAAGACTGAAGAATCTCCCTTGTGGCCAAGGAGTGGCTACCCTGTGCAAACAGGCACCATCAAGAGACTACCCTTTGCTTTGCTCACGTTCTACGAGGAACCGACTGCAGAGCCCGACCAGAGCCTTGACTTCCAGACTTCTCCGACCCTGATCCACATCCACAGCAAAGCTGAGATCCGTGGAGGCGACGAGCGACGTGGGACCGGCTACCTGGGAAAAGTGGCTAGTAACTTAGAGCGCAGCTTCTGAGGCACCCTCGAAGTTGTGCACCGGGGATTGAGAAGCCCCAACCCCAAGCACCAACTGCACCGAAGATCAGCCCCCCACACTCCACGAGTCCTGCGTGGGGCCCTTCTGCATTTTCCTGCTTGCCGCGTCTGTCCGGTTGCTTGCCCGCTGGCTGGTGGCCTTTGTGACGACGCTCCCTGAAATCTTCTGCGCTGGTTTGGCTCCTCCAGACTGGCTCCCGCTTCTCTGCAAAGAAGAAGCACCCCAGACCTTCCTGGTCTGCACCAGAAGCAAGTCCTCCGTTCTTCGTGGGTTCAGCTTGCCAAGGCCTGGTGAGTCCTAGTCCAACTTCGACGCCGCCGACAGCAAGAGCCTTCGTGGGACAGCTCGCCTCCTGGTCCTGGTCATCCTCAACGCTTCCTGGTCCTCCTGGCTGCAGCGACAAGCTTCACCTTCACCTGCAATCTTCACGACATCGCCTGGTTCCTTCCTGGTTCCACGTGGTCACTGGCTAGTGACCTTGACTTCTGCTTGCAGGTCTCCTCTCTTCTTGATCCCAGCCTTGGGATCCACCGGACACTCTTCACTGACTGCCTGTCAGCATCTTTCTTCAGGCATCCATAGGAGTCGACGACGAAAACCGACGCATCTTCACCCCTATGCACCCACAGCCTGTGGGCTAGGTAACTTGGGTACTCCGGTGCTCATCAGGATAGTGACTATCCTAGTGTCTAGTTTTCCAGTCTAAACTTCCTAGCTACTCCGGAAGTGTCCTAAATCTACCGTTTTCTAAACTGTACTATTGCTAGTGACTTTTACGCATTACGCGTGAGTGTTTCCACTCTGCACACGAATCCCGTGGGCCTCCCACTTCCTAACTAACGCTAGTGTAGTGTAGCCCCAGCGATTCCCTAGGCCTAGGCCTATTCTATTTCCGTGACAGTGGTCCTTATACCACTTACTTAGTATATGGTTTGCGTGGCCCCTAGGGCCTAACTGTATTACTTACCTGTGTGACTTAATGTATGCTTAAATAAGACTGTGTTGTACTTACCTCTAATCTCATAAAGAGTGCTGAGGGTTTGACTAGAATAAATACACTTTATTTTATATATATATCTGTTGTGGTGTCCTTTCATTTGGTATTCAAGGGATTATATATGGTATCACAGCTGGCTTCACATGCCATTCAGAGTTTAGCCTAAGACTGCTCTTGTCCATGCTACCACTAGGATAGCTGGTCTATAAGGTTGACTTTACAACCAATCACCATAAGGGTATTTGGACTGATATAAGGTGTACACTAGAACTAGTGACATCATACATCAGGCCAACTTCTCACAGTCCTCCTTACCTGTTAGGAGACCTGGGCAAGCACTGTAGGGGTCCTGTCTAAAATGCAATATGGGTTTAGGAGGGGATTAGGCACGACCAAGCAATGCCTTAACCTCTCCTTAATTATTAACAAATACACGAAGACAGGAAGGGTTCAATCCACTTGGCCTTCATGGATCTGCCCAGTGCCTTTGATACAGTTAATCAGGAGAAACTGTGGGCCGTGATGAAAGATATGGGCGTAGAAGAAGCATTGGTATCCCTCCTCCATAGGTTAAACCTCGGTTGCCGTAAGATAAGGCACCCGAGGGGAAAACAACTGAGCTGATTGCATCAACAGAGGGATTTCGCCCAGGGTGTACCTTAGCCCCCTTCTTGCTTTTAATATATACTAACTTTTTGGAAGCCAGTTTATTAAGTAGGAAGCTTGGTTTTCCTAATATTGGTAGCAAATATGTCCCTTATGAAGACGACACAGTGTTAATGGCAACGACAGCCAATAGTCTTCATAAATTCTTCAATATTTTTACTGATTTTATGTCCTCACTCGACCTCGAAGTTAATTTTACTAAATCATATATAATGGTATGTGGTCCCAAGACTACAAGAACTAGGAACTTTCTCGTGTGCGGCAAGAAAATATGAAAAGTAGACAATTATTTGTATCTGGGCAATCTATATAATAACCAGTTGAATTGGGAACCACTTGTCATAGCAAGAGCCCATCTTACAAAAAGGGCTGTTGATGGGCTATTTCGTTTGGCACGCAGATTGGGCCACAAGCCAGTGAGGGAATTAATCACTATATATAAAGCAACATGTCTTCCAATTGTAACATATGGGGCAGGGGTTTGGGGACACCACATGAGCCGCCAGCTACAAACATTGGAATATACATTTACGAAAAGGTTATTGATGACCCCGAATAGTGCCTCCAACTGTCTATGCCATCAGGAACTAGAGTTTGTAGAAGATCACATATCTAGTGCTCCGCTGTTTCTATGGGTAAAAATCTGGCTCTCAGAAGTGTTAATGTTCGCACGCAAACTAATTACTGATTGCCAAAATCTGGCTAATGCCCAAAAAATACCATGGCTTCGCTTTGTGAGGGACACTTATCATGAGATAGGGCTGGGGCATTATTATGACAACCCGGGAAATATCCCATCAAATGCTAAAGCCATTATTAAAGAGGCGTTCTTTTCGAGGGCCAATTCACGCCATCTTCTCCAAGACGAAATGGGTCCACTACTGTTGCCCCTTGCCCCGCTGCAATATTATTTAACTTTTACTACTGATTTGCAGACTAGATTTTACTTAACTAGATTCCGTTTATGCACTGTGCACTTCTTATTGGCATTTCCACGTCAAGGAGGGTGGGTTGATAAGCTCACACCCTGTCAGTGTGACAATTTAACGAGCCAAGCACTATGCACTTTACGTTATTCTGCACTTTATATGAAATGGGGAGGAGTAGATTTCTAGTTCCATTATTAAGGAAAATCGGTCCATGCACACGTTGATGGTTTTAACTTTTTGCACTCACTGGCTGCCCCTGATATCTGTATTGCGGTAGCCAATTATATACAAGTTTAGTTGGCTATCGGAAAACGATATGAAATAAGTGCACCTGCATAATGAAGGGATTTTCTGTATGTTGCCATAAAAGGACTATTTTAGATCAATAAATATTACCATGTTGCTCTAATGTAATTACTGTGTGTAAATAATTTGTATCTTTCTGGTATTTTATGATTTATTCTTCTCTCAATGTATTGTCTGTAGCTGTTAAATACACTGTGAACATTTTTTTGTAAACTTTTATGGCTCTGTCGAACCGAATAAAGTTGTTTTTGACTTGACTTGACTTGATGGGAGATCTTACTCTTAACTGCTCCTTGAAGTAGATAGAAGACAGGCATTCTGTTGATGATTTTCACTGGCCTGGCTACAGTGGGGGTTTGTTCTTGGCCTCAAAATATTATGAAGTAGCAATAGTCTTTGTTTGCCAGAAGTCCTTTAAAGAAAAACCCCTGCGAGGATCTCCACGAGGATCTCCACGCACACACCTGTGGAAGCTTCTGTTGTGCGAAGTATGTGTGGCAGAGGGATCCTGACGTGAAGGCCTTCAGTCAGCATGTGTTTGTGCTGCAGCCACCGAAGGGCTGTTTAAACTGTGGTGTGATAGGCAGGGTATTGTCCACTGATGTGTTGACATGTAGCCCCTGTCAACTTAGCTCTCACTGAATTGGTTGTAAGCCGCATAAAGTTATCAAGCTACTGGAAGACATCAGTCAAAAATATGACTTTTAAAGGCATGCTGTGCAAGCAGAAAGCTTAGCACAAGTTGCTAAGCATAGTAACACAGTACATAATTATATACAAAACAATCAAAATCAGAATTAAGCCAAGAATAAACGTAAGCTTCAATGAGTGAGTTCCATTTGTCCGTGGTATTCAGACCTTAGGTGGTTGCTGAACATTTCATAATCCATTTGGGCTCACATCTGTTAAGCAAACTCTGTAAATCACCTCCTCTGGGGGTAATTTCACATGGTCAGCCACTTCTCATGCAAACGACATTTCTGAATGGCTTACAAATCCACTCATTTCTGCACTTTTTGTTATTTCAGAATGATTCTTTTGAGTTTGTTTGGTAGTGACGCCTTTCAATGGTAAGTAGTGTTCAGTATTAGTCTTGGAAACCCAACCCAACCCCTACGGCTGCCCTACTAGATTTACCCTGTACTGTTGGTCCTTTCAAATGTCATAATTGTTCTGTCTGACAAACTATAGGCACAAAAATGTTCGTTCATGACGTCACACATACTTTAACTGACTTTACAAACAGTAACTCAGCTCATGTTGTATATGCGATCAAATGTCCGTGCAATCACATTGACATAGGACAACCGACCCAAAAAGGATAAGACAGGATAATGCAACATGAATCATCAAGTCGTCGAAGTAGAATCCCAAAGTTCTTAAATTGAAATGAGCACCAATACCCCTGGACATCCGGGAGTGTCAGGCCACGAGCCTTCCTTCTTAACTTTTTCCACGCGAGTCTGCTTCCTTTAGAAGCCCAGATAAAGCTGTTTAATTTTCCTTGAAACTCTAGGTCAAATATTTTGGAAAAGAGAGTCTACGTTTATCAAATTAAAAGGTTCATTTGGGTAAAATGTACCTACAATTAGGTTCACTCGATCACATATTTTTAAAGGGAGGTTACCCCATCTCTTGAGTAGCCCATCTATTTCTTTAATCACCCTTCTTGTATTGTCCTTCGATATTTCTTCAAATTGTTCCTGATATCCAGGTATCTCCGCTTGGATTGGCTTTTGTACATAGTGTTTCTCAAGTTCCAGTCCATTATCTCAGTCTTTGATTTATTTATCAAGTACCCAGAGAATCTCCCAAATACCTCCGTTATTTGTTCCATACAAAGTACCGCTTTACTAGGATCTTTAATATTATCAGCATAGACGCCAATTATATTTTTATAATACTTGGACTCAAATGGGATTATCCCTTTGTCTCTGCTAAAACCCTGAGACAGGGGCTCTAGATATTGATCAAAAAGTAGCAGAGAGGGAGGACATCCCTGTTGGGTCTCCCTGGAGATGCTCATTTTCTGGCTAGGCTTCCAATAAGTAGGATCTGCGCGGAAGGTGGATTGTGCAATTTATTAATTCCTTCTATAAATGCTGGGGGGGGACTAAATATTACAAATGGCTCCCAGAGATAAGCCCAGTTGACTATCAAATGCTTTAGCTGCATCTGTTGTTTTTCCTGCTAGCGGGTTTGAAATTGCAACAGCCAAATCAATGGAGGATATTAGAAGGTGTGTTGAATCATGCAATTGCCTACCCGGCACAAAGCCTTTCCGGTCAGTATGTATGATGCAAGTAATGACCGTTGCAAACCTGAGAGAATGCCGGCAAACATTTCATAAGCATTGTTAAGTTTGGATATCTGTCTGGCTGAATTGACATTTTTTTAGGTTTTAATATTGGCAAGGCAGTGGATTTATTTCAGGAGGACGGGTCGCCGATTTATTCATATAGACTGAGTTAAATGGATCCTTTCAAACAAGAACTATGATCTCTTCCAAGACTTTATAAAATTAACTTGGAAATGCATACAGGCCTGCAGCTTTACCATTACCTGACTTGTTCATTTGCACTCCTGTCCGGCTCAAGGGCAGTGCAACTAGTGCGGCCGCACTGGGCGCTGACCTACAGGGGGGGCAATGACCTCGGGGGGGGCTCTGTGTTTAACAATAACATATGATTCAAAAGCACCTGCTGCAGAGTTCCTTGCGCGTCCAGCTTTCAGGCAGCAATAAAAATGTCATGATAAATCTTGTGATTAATGTTCCTGCTGGAAAGAGAGGTCGAGGATTTATCTGGTGGCAGTACGGACTTCCCATAAAGTAGCGCAGAGGGTTAATATGCCTGCTACAGAGAACAGATCTGTATTTTATGTGGATAGCTGAGTGGATTAGTAGAGCCAGCCATTACTAGTGCTTTAAAACAAATGAAATGTATTTGAGAGAGGGTCAATGGAGACATGAGGGGTACTTTTGCTGGGTGGTAGTGTGCGAATCCAAGGAGGTCAAAGGGGGGGGCCACAAAATGTTGTCGCACCAGGCGCCACCAGCGCTAAAGCCGGCCCTGTTTGCGCTGATATATATTTTCTATGCTCATTTCCTCTAAAAGACCTTTCTTCTCCTCCCCTAACTGTTTTTCTTTTAGTTACTCTGGCAGCTCTGGGCTGTCTACAGCAGTGGTTTGTGTATGCAATGTTTTAAACACACTTAAAACACATGCCTCAAAATGAGCCGGATCCTCTGAAGTTACCTTTTTTTTCACAGTTAATTCACTAATATGATTTCTCCCTCTTTTGTAGGCCAAAAGTCTGCCATTTCGCTCCCCGAATTCAAAATGCGCCAGAATGATTGCTTGCCACTTTTCTTATGTCTGTTTTCTATTAACTGCTTAAAAATATAAAAGTATTCTGCCTGTCTACCAATTGTTGCTTCAGTCTGTAGTTCTTCTTCCAAGGTGAATTGCAACAGGACCCTTTCTAGTTCTCCTGTTTATGTCTCAAGCTACCTGGCATCTTGTGCTCTTTGGATTTTGTTTGCCACCTGCTTGCTAGGATAGCACGTATATTACGCCTTATATAGGCATCCCAAACAATACCAAGTTTGTCAGTCTTAAGATTGGTCTTAAAGTATTGCCATTCTCTACCTCTTGATCTCGGATTACTTACAGGTCGAGTTCTGTTTACTGTCCACCTAGTGTTGGTCCTAGTTTCCAGAAATCGCAATATTAGCAAGACAGCTGAATGATCTGAGCAGTGTGCTGGTATATGTGTAACCTCTTCTATATTATCTGCTATTATATTGTCAACAAGAAAGAAATCCAGCCTTCATAAGGTATATCCTGTTTTAATGCAGATTTTTTCCCCGCTAGATATTGCACAGACCAAAATCCTCCATTAGATATCTTAGCTCCCTCCTTACTTTAGCACTGTTTATCTTCCAACCGCGATTAGACCAGTCTAATTCCCCATCTAACAGATTATTAAAATATCCACCCAGTAGGATTCGGGTGGGGAAGTTCAATACATTGAAAGCAAAGGTACTAAGTGGAGAAGTGTCATCATCGTTTGGGCTGTAACATCTAGCAAATGTAAAATTTGTCTCCCCGACTACTACATTTCTCAGTGATCCATCAGCAAGATGCATCTGTTTTGAAAACAGGCGTTTAAAGCTGTTTTTTACTTTATTACAAACACCCCCCTCTTTGAGCACATGGATCGGTCTGTGCTTGCTACTTTATGTACCCAACTTAATTTACTGAAGCATGCCTCACATGCAAATGAAGTCAGATGCGTCTCTTGTAGTAGCAAGAGCTGAGCCTCACTATCTTGTAAGCACTGACTTATCATCCTTTGCTTTTTATGTGAAGGACATTGACTTTCCATGTTAATTGTTTCCGTTTTCAACTTATCCCCATCAACCTTTTATTGTGCTGCCTGTCCTTCTCCCCCTTCCCCCCATTCAGTGTAATGTAGATATGCTCAAAGCCAATCTGATTGTAAATGAGGTAAAGTGTTTTGTTTTTATTCCACTATGCTCCCCACCAAGTGTCCTTCCTCTGGGAACCCTCCCAAAGTCACGTTGCCTAAAGTTATAGTCCTTTTTTATATCTCTGCCCTGGGGATGACAATTCAATATTGCAAAACCTCCCCCAGATGAACACATAGAAAGAAAAAAGAGATGACAACTCTCTTGACTATATATTATGTCTGTCTATTGACTGCACCAGTCTTAACAACTTGATTTTATTGGGAAAATGCTCCATGCCCCCCTCCATTCTAAACTGACCTCTGGATATTTTTGAGCAGCTCATCTACTTGCTCTGCCTTCCCGATGGCATGTAGATCATTTTTTAACATAACCTTCAGCATAGCAGGAAACCTTAACCCCAGCTTTTCTCCAAGCTTCTGCAGTCTTCTCATCCGCTGACCAAGCTCCTTCTGCTGTTGTTCTGTAGCTCTCCATATGTCTGACCTAACGGTGTATGTGACATCTCTGCCCTCCAGCATTTTGGCTTTTAAAGCTAGTCCCAGAATCTGCTCTTAAGCTGTATACGTCAACAGGTTTTGAGTCTTAAGGTGTTCCTTTAGATTCTTTGGGCTTCTTTCTCCAGATCTACCTCAGGATTTCCATTAAGAATTCCATCCCAGAGGAGATTGATCACAAGGCCCCTAAGATCTGAGCCCTCAACACCCTGTGGGAAGCTCTAAATTCTTAAGTTATTTTGTCGAGAATGATTTTCCAGCCTCTCGAGATCTTTAGATAAACTCAGAGTTTGTTGTTTTCAGCATTGATTGGTGACCACACGCATACTATCCTTCTCCTCGGGTCCCCTGACTCCCTGTTGATCCTCTTCTGGTACAGGTCCCGCACACTGAAGGACAGCTGACTAAGCCCTTAATTTGAAACCAGAATGTCTGTGGTATGATCAAACCTGTGGCTGGTGTCACGGGTGCACGCATCCTCTGATCATCAAGCAGTTAGCTTGCCAAGTCCATCCTTATACTGTGTTTGCTCCACTACAAAAACATTTTTTTGTGGTCCATACATTACAGTCATAAGGATATATCAGCGTATCTGTTTAACTTTCACGACGACACTAGGTATACATTGAATATACATTTTGCAACACTCTGTAGAGGTGATTGTGTTATTGTGTCTCTGAATAATGGAAATGCCATTCAACAGGTTTATATTGAGTTTTATTTTGCAATTGGGTTATATAGATACATATTTACATAGTTAAAGATATAAAATAAGTACATCCCAGCCCGTAAAGTCTTTTTGTTTCCCATAATGCTTCCACATATGTAACTATTCATATGGACATGAATTTAGAGTTGCCTGGTAATGGAACTTCTTCCAATTTCATGAGGATTTTGCATTACATCCAAAAATTGGAGAATTTTGTGGCACCACCCACTCTAAATCAGTACGTGAGACTCTGATTCTGTCTTTGTTTCCCTTTATGACTGCCTCCCTGTGTCTGTCCCGTGCCCCTTTCATTGGGCACACCAGAGCCACTAGTGAATGGGTTGGACCATTGCACAACAGTATTTCCTGATCAGTAGGTACAGCTTCTTTTTCATGGGTAAGGAGCTCTGTTTCTCCCAGCACAGTGAAGCCAAGCTGCCTTAGTCTGTGGCAGTCAGCAGGGCACCACAGTATAACTGTTTTGTCAAATGGTAATAGAAAGTACATTTTCAGCCTTCGTGTAGAAAAGGCAGAACCATGGTACAGAAATAGGATCAGCTACTTAAGCCACATCATCCGTTTCTCTACCAAAAACATGAACCCCAAAAAGAGCTCTTCGAAGGCACCAGCATCGCCAGGACTTGATTCTGGTAAAGCCCAGCTCTGCTGAGGCACTTTAATCCTGGCTACTTTACCAGCCCAAGCGAATGTATCAAATACGACAGCAATTGTGTGTAGACCGCAGAGCCAGACCTGCTGCTGAATTCAATGTGAGCAAGGGTGTGCAAACAGAGGGCTCTTGCATCATAGGGTTTTCTCCTCCAGAAAAGACTCTCTGCCCTAGAAATCAGTTTGCTGTTTTGTCTGTCTGATTCTGAGGAATTGCTGCAGTGGGTCACCCTCTTCTAAGCACTTGACTCCGGGATGTGTGAGGTCCGGCGCACCAAGGTGATCCGGGTGGGGTCTTGGGTCCCTTCGACAACGATCTCTTTAGGTGTTTCTCTCCTGGTGAAGGTCCCCTTCACAGAGCCATGTACTGCATCCTTCAACTGAAAACAGACAGGAAAAGATAGGCAATGTCAGAAAAGCAGGGTTAGGAAGACTGCAGCAACATCTGAACAGCCCATGAGCATTATCCCAGAAGGAAAACAGTGTAAAGGCCCCAGCGTCAGCAATGTCATGGAAGGTTGTCAGTGTTAGGGCCACTGCAGTGCTATCCTTTGGTGACAATTAGACAGGGCCTTCATCAATGTTACACAAGGTTGTTAGCAAAGCAAGATAAGGCTTGCTGACAGTTCTGCTTGAGTGATCTCTTGGCAATGTTAGCCATAGTTAGTAGCAGGATAGCAGTATTAGAAAGTGCCTTCATGAGTGTTCTACTGGGGTGTCAAGAATGGTAGAGGAGTCATTCAGCAGTGCAAAGTAGGATTGTCCATTGGCACACGTATTGATTTTAAATTGAAATACTTAGCCATTTACTTAAACAGCAGTTCTTCCATTCATACATTCAGCTGTCAAATGGTTGAGAAGATAACATGAAATTCTTTCTCCAGCTGGCATTGTGAGCAGTTCAAGAATAGTTGTGGAAACAATCATCTCTGCCCAGGGGGCACAAAGGGAATTCCTAGAGGTTATAAAATACCCTTAGTTTCAAAAAAGAAGGTTGAAACGGTAGACTATTGGCGGAGGAATGCGTATGCGTAAGAGAAGGTGCGGTCCATCCTGAGACACCTTCCAATATAAATGAAGGGTCATTTATCTACTTTGATCACAATCCTTAAGGAAATTAAACAAAGAGCCCAAAAGGCACAAGGGCATTGTTTGAGCTAAAGCCCGCTCCCCCAAGGAATCTCAGGAGGGGGAATCAGAGTGAGCCTGGCACATGGCAAGAAGGCATAAATGTCCATGCTAAAAAAACTTACAGCAATGAACCCTGTGGATAGAGTCTAAATATCTTCATTGGAAAGGGTGCAGGACATAATCCAAGGAGGAGTACTGCACAGCATGAAGGAAATGGGCACTTTGAACCAACAAGGATCTACTTTGGAAGCACAGAGGGGAAACCTGAGTGCAGAAGCCAACTGGAGGAACCATTCTGAATAGTTTGCAGTTGGTTTTTTCACTCACCTTGTGACAAAACTTGGGTAGTTTGACCTGAAATAGAGGTCATTGCCTCTGACGTCTGCTCTTGGCTGCTATAAGCATCTCAAGAGGCTTTGAAATTAACTGTGCAGAGCTGGCTTTAAAAGTACATGCAATCAGATTGTGATCAACAGGGCCCCCAGGTCCTTTACATGGGGGGCCCTTGGGTGAAGGGCTGGGTGCTGTGGAATTATTAAACCTGGGCAAGAGGACATCGCGACTCATAGTTGATTAAAAGACAACTACTGAAGTATGTTGAGAGCCAAGGGGCATACCTGAACACTTCAGCTCCATTCCAGTCTCTGCATCTGCAGCACACCTATTTCCTGCCTTTGCCCCTGCAGCCCTATCATGACCTATTTTTCAGAGCAGCGATGCAATAAACTACTAACTAGGGGTCATGCCACTGTCCTATATGTACTTAAACTGCCCATCTCTTTGCCCTTTGCCACATTTACACATTTGCTTCTGATCTCTAAGCAGTAAGTGAGGCGAGGTGAAGGTAATATGTGAGAGATGCTGAGAGAGAGTAAGTGACGGAGTAGTTGTGAAAGGGTTTAAAATGTGTGCATTAGTGAGTGGGATGGAGACCAAGGCCTCAGTAGTAGTATTAGTAGTAGTAGTAGTAGTAAAGTAGTAGTAGTAATAAAGTTTGGACTTCTAACTTTACTACTTCTAAATGCCTTTTGTGAATACTGAAAGTTGTAAAGTTAGGATTTTGTCTCAGTTTAGTAGTAGTAAAGTTAGGAGTCCTAACTTTACTACTACTAAATGCCTTCTCTGAATACCAAAAGTAGTAAGTTTAGGATATTATCTCAGATTAGTTCTGTGAAGAAGCCCGATGACATTTCAGACATTTTTTAAGCAATGCTTTTTATTATTTAAACACTTTTATAACAAGTATGAGAAGGGTTCCAGTAGCCCTAAAAGTCTGGGCACATCACTGAGAAAGTTGTGCACACTCGCAAGTCGTTGCCTCACATAGAGAAAAAAAATGACAGGGAACATTGGGTCCAGTGTCTGCAACCTGATGGATACCTTTACTGTCTCAGGCCTCAGCTTGTAATATCAGTATCTTAGGATAGTGAGTAAATCACACTGGCCATAGCACCCAGGGCAGCAGCACTGACATTCTGAGCAGCCTCCTGGTGCAATGAGCTGACCCAGGCCTATTAAGCAGCCCTGGTCTATGTGAGGAGCGCAACTGAAAATGCATTGAGTGACCCCAGGTTGATTTGGGTAGCACCTCTTCATGTACCTGGAGCGACCTTAGCATATATGTGTGTCGTTTATGACCATTAACAAGCTAACATATTGAGCTGAACTCTGACTCATTTGAGCAGAATCTGTGTGAGGCTATTAAATTTAAACTCTCATTATCAGCCTGGCGTATGAAGCTTTTTTTCGATCAGTTCTGCGAATTAGGAGGCCGTTTGCAACAGCAGAAAGGCCTATTAGAATGAACAAAGCACAAAATGTGATTTGGTAATACATTATAGAATCACAATTTGGGTTTGTGTCCAAAGTCTGAATCGGTATTTGGAAGGGGCGTGTTTAGGGCATCCCTTCCAAATACCAAATTGAATTGGTATATATTAAAGTTTTGCATATCCAGTAGTAAAACATTAATACTTTACGACAACACACATGTAGTTGTAAGCCTTTTGTAAACTGGAAGGGGTCCCCAAGGGACCCCTTCCCCTTTGACAATGTTGAGAAAATATTTTTTAAGAGTAGGCAGTGGTCCTATGTGACCAGTATTTTGGGACCATTGCTTTGTACATCTGGCCCTATGCGCTATACTTTGATATAAAGGGCAGCACCATAGAATATCCATAGAATACTGGATCCACACGCTCAGATCGAACCAACCGGCGACATACAGAGCGGCTTAAGCTCATTCAATGTACCCTGCAAAACTGAAGGACCTAGCACACTTCTTTGACAATCCAGATGAAGTGTGGGAATGGCTGAAGATCTGAGGGGAGATGATACCACCACACTCCGGCCTCAACCAAAAACGTACCTGGGGCACCCGTGTCAGGGAAGGGTCCTGCTGCCACAATCTGTCCTGGGGGCGGTCCCAACACCACCCCACAGTTTGTGAGGACGGCACCATGCAACTCAGTACAGTGGACATTCTGCTAGCGGCCGATGGCATTGAATTGTGGGCCCCAAGTGTTGATGCATTAGAGGGAAAGTGGCTACTGCTCCCCTTTTGTTGATACATTGGTGAGCTGTGCATACGAGTGGGGGGATTAGATTGATGGCTGTAGTGAGATAAGGCGGAGATCGGCTGCAGTGTGACTCCTTGGGATACCAACCATTGATGTGCTGCCTGCAGGGGTGTGTCATTCCACGCCACTGCAATCGGTAGGGCACAAGTGAATATTGGCGGCACAAGCTCAGGGATGTCTGGATGCAGAACAGTCTCATCTGCAGGTAAATGACTGGCAGGGAAGCTGATCTGTGAGTGAGTTAGCTGGTCCCTGTTGACTTGCTTGGATGCTTTGCATGTCCTGGCACATGTGTGGGGTGGGCTTAGATAGTCACAAGTTTTAGCGATGTTTGTCCATCGGGGAGGGGTTTGTTATGCATTGCACGTTTTTGTTTTACAGTTGGCAGCAATTAGTGGGTACTCTGCATGGCAGGAAGTTGGAAGGGAACTACTACACGGCACACATTATGACATGATGAGGGCTGACCGTAGACTCTTGACATGGAATTTCAGAGGGTTAGGGACATACACTAAGCAGTATAGGGTACTCACCTTTTGAAGTGGCATAAAATCTCCTTAGCCTGCTTGCAGGAAACACACTTAGATGACGCAAGTGCTACATGCCTTGCAAAGAAATTCAGGGGGCAGGTATTCCACTCCTCCTACTTGCCATACGCCAGGGACACACTAATCTGGGTAGTGCCCAGTGTCCCATTCTCCCAAACATATATTGAGGCTGTTGTGGGAGGTCGATTTGTCCTGTTGTGGGGGACCCTGGACAGACGTCACTTGACAATCCTGAGCAGCTATGCCCCGAACAATGACGACTCTGCGTTTTTTAAAAAAACATACAAGACCTGCTACTGAACAATGTGGACATGCCACTTCTGTGACTCGGTGACTTTAATTGCATTCTAGACATTGACCTGTAGAGGGTGCCCCCTAGGACTGGTAACAAACATTTAATGACCACCGCGCTTAGTGAAGGGATGCTAAACCAGGGGTTTGTGGATTTTGGCTGATGAGCCACCCAGCGAGGCGGGTATATACCTATTCTCTCTGCCACGCGCAATACATACAGTAGACTGGACAGTATACTGGTGGCAGGATTCCCGCAGCTGGAAGACATTAAGGTGACCCACTTGACGTGTTTCCTGTCGAACCACTTCCCTGTAAGCTGTGCCTTACAGTGGGGTGACTCTGGGCGGAATCCTTGATCCTGGAGGATGTCAGCTGACACACACTTGATATCGGTGGATGACACCAGTGTTGCCACCAGGGCTGGGATAGTGGGCTTCTTTTAACAGCACTTGCAGTGAGTGTATGCCGCAGATCCTGCTATAATCCCAGACTGCTACGTACCATTCCTGTAGGTCCTGGACCTCCCACGACTTGCGTCACTGGCAGCGGAGTCCCTCAACGCCCCTATTGGACTGGAGGAGCTACGCACAGCACTGAGTTTGTTACCATGAGCCAAGGCGCAGCGCGGTGATGGCTTTCAGCGCGAGTTCTATCAGGTGTTCTCAAAGACAGTCACGCAGGGTCTCCTGAAGGTCCTCTTGCAGGTGCACAACAGCATAGTCCTGTCCCCATCAATGTGGGAGGGCGAGATCTGCATGTTCCTTAAACCAGGCGGAGTTGAGTATGACCCTGCCGTTTATAGGCCACTCACCATGATTAACGCTGATGTAAAAATACTATGCAAGTTACTCGCTAACCACCTGGCACCCCATATGACTCAGCTAGTACACAAAAATCAGTGTGGGTTCATCCCGGGCTGGAACACCGGCATGAATCTCGGATGTCTCGCCCATGTCATACATGAACTGCAGCACCTGGACAAAGAGCTGGTGATGGTCTCCATTAACCTAGAAAAGGCCTTTGACACGGTAGACTTGGGCTACCTGCGTGAAGTGCTAACAGCTATGGGTCTTTGCCTAAAATAGCAGGGGTGGGTTGAGTTGCTCTATACTGATACCAGCGCATGAGTCTGAGCAGGGCGAACCCGCTCGAAGTTGTGGGCGTTGGAGAGCGGGACACAGCAGGCCTGTCCCCTGTTGCCCTCCTGTTCGTGTTAGAACCCCTGGCGATCTGGGCACGTTGTGTTTGGTTGGACTGGAGCATACGGCTGGGTGACGCTCGCCACATCATATTGCTCTATGCGGACGACGCGCTTTTCTAAATTGCCATCGCATGCGTAGCACAGCCCATGCTGTTGCAACTCTCAGATGAGTTTGGGAACTTGTCTGCTCTCCGCCTCCACTGTAATACGTCCTTACTCTTTTCATTGACAGCACTGGTCTCTACGCTATTAGATCACCTTCCGAGCCTTGGCCTGCGTTGGGAACTGGCGACTTTCAATATTTGGAGATGCCGGTGGCTCACAATGAAACACTGCAGCTACGCCTTAATAAGGACAATAATGAGCACACTGGCTGTGTCCAAAATGGTGGTGTTGCGGCGATGCCTGTAAACGTTGCAGAACTCACCCTGACCCATGCCTCAGAAAGTCTTTAACCACTGAATTTTGTACTTACATCACTATTGTGGGCGGGCTGGCGCAGTAAAGTAGCCCTGACCACGTTTACCCAACGGTACGAGGAAGGGGGTTTGGTTTTGCCAAGGCTTGATCTGTAGTATTACACCGCACATCTAGAACATGTGGCCTGGTGGCTGGATGAGGGGGACAATTAGGGGAAGCATGTACTGGCAGGATCAGTGGAGGCAGACCGCCTCCCTGTGGTATTAATGGAGGGGGTGGGAGTCGATAGGAACCTCCTCTTTGTTGTTCGCCAGATGGCGCACATATGGCAATTCTATGTAGAAGTAGTTCTGAGGTGCGCCTCCATTTATCAAGAACTACCTCTCTGGATACTAGCGCCAGTTCGGCAGATGATGGACAATATGTCCTTTCAGGCCTGGAGGGATGGTGGGTGTGCACTATTGGGAAATGCATCCTGGTGAGTTTTTCATCACATTTGAACAAGTCTGTGAAGACTATATGCTGGGACCGGGACATTTCCTCCATCACGCTGGACTGACAGAGATGGTCAAACGGACCTGGCCCTCATTCCCCACTGCACCCCAGTCCACGTGTACTCTGGACGTCTTATTGCTCTGTGGCACGGGTAGACATCTGATCACACGAGAGGACATGGCTGGTCCACCGTCCTGGGCGCGTGCTGCGTGGAAGTCAGACCTGGACTCTAATTTGGATGACACTACATGGACGAGTATCTGCAAACTCACACATGCGGTGTCTTGCCACACCTGCTTTAAGCTGGTGCACTACAATTTCCTCCATAGGGCATATATGACTCCCAAGAGTGTCCACCGAATATCCCCCACTCAACAGGTGCCCATGCTGCAACTCCAGCGGGGTGGACTTCATGCACCTGGCATGAAGATGCCAAATGGTGCAGGACTTCTGGGTACAGGTAATGACAGACCTCCAGCAGGCCACGCACTTGCGAATTGATCATACAGCATTACACTGTTTGCTGGGCTATGTTAAAAGACCGAAGGGCCCTAAGATGATCTACAAATTCCTGCAATTGGCGTTAGTTCTGGCCAGGCGCAGAGTGGCCATCACATTGACAGGGCAGCGTGCCCCTGTAGTTGACCAGTAGCATAGGGATATCCAGGAGCTGGCACTGGCTGAAGAGGTGCACATGAAGCTGAGTAGGCGTGATGATAAACTGGAGGATAACATCCTGGTATGGTGGGATATGTGCAACACGTTTCTAGACCTGTGTAAAGACTCAGAGTCTGATGACAGCGATGACACAACTGTAATTGTGGGTGATGACACAAAACCAGGCGGTGGGGGGTAGGTCTATCCGCAGCAATGCTAGGGTGTTCACGATCCGTGTTTGGTGTGTAGACTCGCAAAATTGAGAGATAGAGAAAGGTTGCCCAAGCGTTTGTTACTTGAACGATGATCCTTTCCATCATGACCTGCCGTGTATAATGTTTAATGTTGCCCGTACTGCTGTCTATTGTTCTTTAAAACAGAAAAATAAAGGTTTATAAAAAAAAACCATTTAATAACTGGATCTCATACTGTACCAACACACTGGCTCCCCTGAGGAAAATTAGGCAAGCTAGAAGTAATGCTTAAGCTGGCTGGTACACAGAAGATTTAAGAAACTTCAACCGTCACAGTTAACAGCTAGAGAGAAGATGGACAACCAGTCAAGACAGCACCTCAAGAGACACCTACAAATGTGCTCTCAGAAGGTATCATGCCTAGATCAAAGAAGCTAGAAAAGCAACCCTCACATTGAGACTGGAATCCTGCTCCAACTCTAGCAAAGAACTTTTCAGCATTGTCAGAGAATTGGCCAACCCTTGGTCTAACACCAACACCATCACCCCCTCGCAGGACCTCTGCAACAGCCTCTCCGACTTCTTCCATAACAAAATACTCAAGATTTATAGTAACTTCACACCTCAACTCACCGAAGAAGACCTCATCGGGACACTGCCAACAACTCACAAATAATGCCCATCAACAAACAAAATGGAGCCACTCACCACAGAAGAAACTGCTGGAATTATGAAGACCATTCATTCAGGGGCCCCCACTGACCCCTGCCCTCACCACATCTTCAACCCGGGAAGAACATTGATCAGCACCAACCTCACCGCCATCATCAACACCTCGATTCTTGGCAGAACCTTCCCAGATAACTTGAAACACGTAAAGGTCACAACTCTACCGGAAAATCCTCAGCAGATACAGAAGAACTCAGCAGCTACAGGCCCATCTTCCTCCTACCATTACCGTCCAAAGTCATGGAGAAAGAGATCAGCAGGCAACTCTCTTCACCCCTAAAGCAGCCTCTCCTCCTGGACATCACTCAGTCAGAATTCCGCAGCAACCACAGCACAGAAATCGCCCTCTTGGCAGCAACAGATGACATCGGACTATCATGGACAGAGGGGAAACCACCATCTTCCTTGGCCTCTCAGTAGCCTTCTACACCGTATCCCACAGTACCCTCATCTCTAGACTTCATGACCAAGGAATTCAGGGATCTGCTTTAAGAAAGATCACCTCCTTCCTCTCCAACAGAACACAGCAGGTCAGACTCCCCCCTTACACCTCCAAACCCAAGAAGCTCATCTGTGGAGTCCCCCAAGGATCCTCCCTTAGCCCAACCCTTTTTAACGTGTACATGGCACCCCTCACCCACATCATAAGAGCCCACAACATCAACATTTTCTCCTATGTCGACAACACAAAGCTCATCCTCTCCCTCACCGATGAGAAAAACACCACCAGAATCAACGTAATCTCCTCCATGATCAATGTGGCCAACAGGATGCGGGGGGACTGCCTAGAACTCAACACGGACAAAACGAAGATCCTGATGTTCAGAAACAGGAGCTTCCCATGGGGCTCCTCCTTATGGCCAGCTGAACTGGGACTCAAACCCACCCACACAGAACACGCCAGAAACCTCAGTAACATTTTAGAAGATAAACTCGCCATGAATAAACAGGTGAACGCAGTGACCTTATCCTGCTTCCTCATTCTCATAATGCTCTGCAAAATTTTCAAATGGTTCCCCATGCACATGTGGCACTCTGGCACCCAGACCCTCATAACCAGCATACTTGACTATGGTAATGTGCTCTACATCCGCATCTGAAATCAGCTCACTCACTTACTCCAGACCATCCAAAACACCACCGCCAGACTCATACAAGACATTCCCAGAGGCACCCACATCACTCCCTACCTCACTGAACTACACTGGCTAAACATCCAGCAACGATGACAATTCAAGTTGCTCGTCCACGCCTACAAAGCCCTCCACAACACCGGACCTGCTTGCCTCAATGACTGCCTTCACCTCTACCATCCAACCAGACAGCTACGCCCAGCATAACTCACCCTTGGACGTGTCCCCCGTATGCGCCTATGCAAGTCAGGAACGTGCGCCTTATCCTACATTGCTGCCAAGACCTGGAATCAGCTCCCTCAATTTCTGAAAAAAACCGAAGACCTGGCTGTTCAACTAGGAGCTCCATCCAATCTACTTTCCTGCTCCAATGCCTGGATACCCTCACGGGTGATAAGTTGTGTGATACAAATTGACCAAACATAACATAAAATAATGTACATGGGACGTTCCTGGCTTGTGAAAGTACCAGTGCTGATGGAATATTAACTATAACAGGAAAACTGGACTGAGAAACACTGCGTGAGTCTGTATACTGTGACTGTATGTTAGTTTTCATGCTGCAGGACTCCAGATCGAATTATTCCTAGTGGGGCACACTGTATCACTTAAAGCACTGCTTCTCCTTTGACGGATATGAAACAAGTGCTATGCTGGGGGGGCACAACATATATATTTGATGCTATGAAGGAAATTAGTTCTGGGTAGACTGGCAGCCAATGAAGGATAGGAAAATGAAATTACTTTTAGTTAGAACTGCTTCTAAAGCCTCTTGCATTCTGACCCCTACATTTGGAAAATTGTGTTGACAAATGAGCATTTAGCCAAGTATTTTTTCAAAATGTTGTTGGTGAGGGACATGCCACCTACATGTCTCAAGGGACAGACTTGTTTGCTGCATGTGAAGGCTAGTATTTAAAAAAAAGGTTGTGGGATGCTATAAGTTCCAGTTTACAAACCAGCTAGGGACAACAATGCGTTTTGAGACTTCAAGGAAATATTGTTTGCTGAATTCAGGATGAAGCAACCAGGGTTGATTGCAAGGCCTTCTCTGCAGCCATAAACTCATCAGAAGCTCTAGATAAGCAGATTATTTTTGCATCTGAAAAGTCCAAGCAAAGCAGGCATGCTGAGGTGTGGCACCTCTTTAACTGTTCATGTAAAATAGTTTGTGGGCTCAATATATGTGGTAAAAAACAAAATATTAGAATAACACATACCTCCTTAAGGCTCACCACGCCAACCAGTCTCCCCGTTGATGTGACATATGCTATCCTCAGTCCCAGCAAGTTGAAAAGGTCATAACACTGTAGCCAGAAATCAGAGTAAGCAAAGTTAACGTTAAACCTTCTAATGGAAGTGCAGACAAAGCTGCATCTGCTGATGGTATGATCTCATGCTGAATTATATTTCGGTGAACATAGTCTACGGCATGTAATATAGTCTGCTGCAACGCCGGGTGTGTTCTATCCCGTTTTACCTCAAAGCAGCAACAAAGATAACATCAGGAAACAACATTTCACATATAATACAGGAAAACACATTACATCATCAGAGGAGCAGTGTACTACTTTATCATCAGAGGAGCACTCCCAGTCAATGTTCTACGGTATCATCAAAGGAGCACTCCCAGCCAGAGTCCTATTGTATCATCAGAGGAGCAATCCCAGCCAGTGTCCTATGTATCATCAGAGGAGCAGTTCCAGCCATAGTCACGATGCATCATCAGAGGAACAGTCCCAGCCAATGTTCTATTGTATCATCAGAGGAGCACTCTCAGCCAGTGTCTTATTGGATCATCAGAGGAGCAGTACCAGCCAAAGTTCTATTGCATCATCAGAGGAACAGTCCTAGCCAAAGTCATGATGCATCATCAGAGGAACAGTCCCAGCCAATGTTCTATTGTATCATCAGAGGAGCACTCCCAGCCAGTGTCCTATTGGATCATCAGAGGAGCAGTCCCAGCCAAAGTTCTATTGCATCATCAGAGGAACAGTCCCAGCCAGAGTCATGATGCACCATCAGAGGAACAGTCCCAGCCAAAGTTCTATTGCATCATCAGAGGAGCAGTCCCAGCCAATGTTTATTGCATCATCAGAGAACAACTCCCATTCAGAATCATGATGCATCATCAGAGGAGCGCTCCCAAGCAATGTTCTATGGCATCATCAGAGGAGCACTCTGAATTTTTAAGTTCTCGCTGGTGTGTCAACACCATTTATGTGTTCTGTTAGATGTATAGCTGCCATCAGAGTTTTTCAGAGCAGTAAAATAAAAGGGGGAGTGGGATAGTGGGCAGCTTTTATTGTATTCCTCTGTAAATATTATAAGATTCTGAAAGAAAGCCTCCTCAGCTCACTTGTGCTGTATGGGCATCATTTAGTCAGATAGCCTTGTCGAATTTCACTTCCTAATCCCACTCTATGTATTGTATGAATTGTGCAGTCCCATATGATCCGAGCGAACACCTTTTTGGTGCCGAGGGACAATGTTAGCGTTTCTACCTTTGCATCTTTAGAGATCCATCGTAGGTGTGATAGTATTCTCATGTCATTTCTTGAGGACCTACCTAGGGCGAGTAATATCTGCGTTTTGGCGAATAAGCGATGGGGCGACTATTCACCAACACTTTATATGGATAATGAGTAGTAAACTGGGGCAGTAGTTACTGCAGTGAAGAGAATCCGAGGATCCCTGGCAGGTTTGGTTATCAATGCTTTATTTGATATAGCTGTCAGCCAGCCTTTTGTGTCTGCTTCCTTGAAGTCTTCATATCTTCATTTTTGATGTCTTCCTTACACCACTTATAAAATTTGCTTGGGAAGGTATTGTCTGCTTCTGCTTTGTTATAAGACAAATCGTTTGCGGCAGTTGCAATTTCAACCTTAGTGATTTCACCTTTAATCTTACTTTATCCTTGAGTTTCAGGAGGTCTAAAACTTGAAAGAATCATTCCTCCATCTCCCCATCACCTACAGCTTCTGAGCTATATAGCTTTCTGTAGTAAGCAGAAAACCCATCAGCTATTTCCTGTGGTAGGTGCACTATATTCCTTTCAGCTTAGATGGTTGGTATGGCTACTGCTCTTGTTGTATGAGTTGCACTGCCAGCAGCCTGCCTGTTGTTTCAGCACGTTCATAGTGACAGGCTTTATGATGGTATAGTGTGTATTCGGCTCTTGAAGTGTAAACGGTATTAAGTGCCAGTTTGGCTGTCTCTAGCTCTTACCTGTTGCTATCTGCAAGAGTCATTGTATAAACCGGTGTTAATAATTTTACATCCCTTTAATCTTTCTTCTGTTCGCTTGATATGACTAAACCTCTCATGATTTGTTCCAATTATCGCTTCCCAAGCTGCACAAAGGACTTGCTGAGAACTCACTGATTCTTTGTTCTCTCCAAAGTAGGTCTGAACATTGACTAGTTTACATCATGAAACGTTCAGTGTCCATGGTTTACAACTGATACCGTAAGTCCCCATTCTAATAGTAACCTAGTGTGTGTGTTGTCTTATTGGGAGTCTTTAGGAGTCAATAAAATTTTAGAAGTCAGTGAATGTGATATGAGGACATAGTCTATTCTCGAATGGGTTTTATGTACATTTGATAGAATAGTGTATTCTTTATCAATGGGATGGATAAGGTACTTTATGTCTAAGAGGCCCTGGTCTTCCTGTAGTCCTCTCATCTCATCATTGCTCTGTCTGATTTGTTAGGGGTATCTATTGGCCTGGTCCCATCAAGGACTGGGCCTAGCACTAGATTGCAATCTCCACCTTGAATCTTCTGTGTTGACCCAAACTCAGAAAGCATCTTGGATAATCTGGAAATAAAGATTATTTTTGGGAAGTTGGGGCCACAGACTGATCCAACTAGGACTCTCTTTTTCCTTATGAGCATTTAGGTGAATTATTATCATCCTTCATTGTCTGTCTATGTCTCAGACAGCGTAAAGGGTAGGGACATATGTTTCACTAATATAGCCGGTTTGCATTTTTCTGAGATATTGGGTTTAGCTGATGGTTCTTTGGTGTCAGCAGGTAATCTGCTTTGATAGATAAGTCTGTCCCACCCAGTCACTTTTTAATTTCTCTGATTCAGATTGTGATAGGTGGGTTTCTTCGTCAGGCCTGCCCCCTCTGTTCTCACTGCAATTGCTTCCAGTGTAGCAGAAAGACAGGCTGATGTACTGCACAGAGAAATAAGGGAACAGTCTTCATGCCCCCTCTCTCCCAGAGAGAACTGTTAAGGAGTGGGGACAAGTTAGAGGTCTGTAATATATCTATGGCATCTGTGACTACTGCTTTGTCTGGGGTTGGGAGAGTGGAGAAATCCCGGCCTTGGGCTTCTATAGTGAAAATGCATATCCAGACTTCTGTGGAGGAGGACAAAAGTCTATCCCTGGTTCCCCAGATTAAAATGCCTGTTTCTAATACCCTGTTGGAGAAGAATCAGCTGTGCCTTAGGATTCTCTGTGTGGTATCAGTTGAGTTTGCTGTGAGATGTCCAGTCTGATTACTCTTTGACAGCTAGGAAGTCTTCCTCTGACGTCACCATGCTAGAAGTGAAAAGAGCCCCTTGACTCTCCATATAAAACATAGCGGCATGCATCATGCCACAGAGCATGTTTATTCTGTAGTTGCAGTGTGGCATGTCAGTGGAGATTTACTCTAACAGTTGCACTTATTAAGGACATGTAACACCTACAACTAAAACAAAAACAAGAAAGTGATTGTGCTGCTACAGCCCACCTGGTACAGAGTCTCCTTCTCCACCAGTCTGTAGGGTGCCGGGTCAATGATCAGGTCCTCCATGTGCACTGTCTCCTGTAGCTGGCGGCATTCCCACTCTTCCACCTGCAGCAGAAGTAGAAGACCTTTGAGTGCTGGAGTAAGGCGGTAACTGGGTAAATTAGCTAGGTGACTGTCAGAAGGACATTTAGAATGTCTTGTGATTAGAAATTAGAAAGAAAGTGAGCTGGTAAAGTGAGTTGGGTGATACAATCGGGGGATCGAGGAGCCAAGATGCCGTCAGGGTTTAGTAGTTAGGAAGCAGCTGAATGTCATAGATAAAGTGGGTGAGTAACAAGACACTCATTGGACCATGTCACCTCAAGCACCTTCCATCCCACTTTCATTTGCTTCCAGAGAGCCCACAGAGGACTGTCCTAGATATTAGGTCTAGGCAGCTCCCAGTGCCGAAGGTGCAAGGTTCACAATGGTGTGTCCCCAAACAGCAAAGATCCTTATTTGGTTGGGATAGAGAACATGAATGCCATACATTGGGGTATGTCTCGGGAAGCTGAGGGCTTTGATGAATTATTTTAATAATTTAAGTGAGAAATTGGAAGATGTTTAGTTTGAAAATAAAGCCAATACATTTGGCCGATACTATTAGATATACTTTTATGATTGATTTATGTGAAGCCTCTAACACACTTTTTAATACAAACTCTTAACTCACTGGAAGGCTCTCACTCCATAAGCTCTTTAACATGTTTGACTTGAGCCAAATGAGAGGAAGACGATCCTTTGTATGTAAAGCATAAGAAATAGTGAGCTTCCTGTAGGGGTTTGACTCTTTCCTCTGCTTGGCCCTTGTGGTCCTCATGCTGAGCTGCTGCCATTTTTAGTCAGCTGGGGGAGAAAGATGGGCATAAAGTTGAGCTGGGAACAGTGATGATAGTAACGTGAAGGAGTCCATGGATTTATCTGCAGTAAGTAAAGCATTTGCGCTCTTTCATAATAAGAATGACTTGTGTTGTATGTTCTGTATGCACCACGCTTCATCTGTTTCTAAGAGCCGTACATACCAGAAGTTATCATGACCCAGTTTATGGTTCTCGATTTACTTCCCTACAGAGTGATGGAAGATTTGCCTTACTGGGATTCAAACTCATGACCTTCAGCACACCGCATTTTGTCAGCAGCTAGTGCTCACCTCACTGGGCTGCCCTCTGGCTTTCCCGGAGTATCTTCACATTTCTAAGTACATTTGAAGCAATTAGGAAGCAGACAGAAATTTGGGAGATGGTAACAGGGTAGAGATAAGCCAGATTTAATATAGTAAGCTGCAAAGAAGGCAGAATAGACCAAAAGGAGCAAAGCTGGCATCCAAAGGATAATGCCTAAAAAGGCCTGGGATGCGGCTCCAGGTGAAATCCAAATGATAGCTCTGTGGTAAATCACAGATTTCTTCTGAGCTCTCGTGAAATTAAATCTTACACTTTGGGAGAAAGGGAATTCCTGATAACAATGCAAGAATCAACCCAGTGTACAGCATAGAATGTAGCTTGATATTTGGAGAATGTCCACTGTAGGGAACGAGAAGTCTGGTAGACAGTCCCATTTCTACAAAGAGGTCATTACAAGGACCCAAAGCCCCTAATCCGCACACTGCAGATCCAGAAATGGAGAGATCTATCTGCGGAATAGCAATCTTCATGCAGAAGAGTTTTGATGGTCTTGCATCTCAGGGTCCTGACTCACCTTATTTAAGGAATAGTGACTAAGTAGCTAGCGTTCCAGATGGGCAATCGATGCTCACAGACAGGTTCTAATTTATATGAACATCAGGGATGCTCAGATGGCGAGGCTGCCCAGCTTGGAGAAATTAGTGCAAGAAACCATCAGAATCATTTTCAGATGTTACATTAGACCAAAATCACCATTGTTAGCATATATTTAAACCTCATTACGCAACAAATAATCTTTGCGTGGACCTGCCCGCTGTAGGATGAATGACAAAATGTCACAACGAGATTGAGTATAGGGGTAGAACAAAGAAAATTTGGGGAGAAAGTCACTTTCTTTGAATATCTTTTCAGGTCGGGGTAATCAGCACTGTTTTGACTGGAGGATTCGGCCTTCTTCTCCTCCAGCTTTACTTTAGGGTTCAGGCAACCCACATCCATCTTGTATTCGGGGCTGTTTAAGTCTGCTGACATGAACTGGAGCAGGTGAGCTAACTACAGGTGAATTGTCAAGAAAACAGTGCTTCTCTTCACCTGGTTCTATGCAAAGTTCTCCATGAGCATCAGATGTAGTTGGAGAAGTACCAGTTTTAGGCTCTCATCTCCAACTTTACACCTCACACACAGAACAGAGATACCGTCTCAATATGTAGGTGGGAAAGCACTGGTAATGTTTGGTAGAAGATAGATCGTTTCCCATAGTTATTCATTGTCATCTCAAGACAATGTGTACTGAGGAGGGGTCAATTTCTGGAACATTTGCCAACAGAGGGAGATTCATTTGCTCTTGAATCTCTGTAAGGGAGAGGAGAAATCCTGCTTTGTTGGTTTTCAGTGGTCGGTGGTGAAAGAATGCTTTGCTGTGTCGGAGCAGAAGGCAAGATCTGGCCTGATAGGCACTCCCAAGAAAGAGATGGACCAACAGGCTGATGCTCGCTTGACGTAAGATCCTTGAAGGCTGGCACGAGTGGCAAGCAATGGAAAGTACCACTTATTAAAGCAAAGAGGGAAACAGACTTAAGATGCTCCCCAGGCATACACACTAAGTTGTTTGAACTTTCTGGGCTCTGGCCTCAGTAACAGTTCAGCCAAGAAATATTTCCCTTTTTTATCCTGACATAACCTACGTGCTAGCGATGTCCCCCGTAGTGTGACCCGAGGAGGATGGGACAGCTGAAAAGGGCATGAGGAAACCCTTCGATGTCCAGCTCAACGTTTGCTATGAAGCAGTAAATGTGAAAGGTACGCATGGCTTCATAATTAGTAAAATCACTTTAAATGGTATTTTGAGAATTCTCTTTGTGTTTATATCTCATTTATGTGTTGTTTTTGGATAGTGCTCACAAAGGGGGGAGGCGCTTCAGAGTGTGGAATTGGCCTCTTGAGAGCTTTATGAATGGAATATTAAGTAGGTAATATTAAGATACATCAGCATTGTGGCCAAAACATCAAGGAACAAAATAGCAGGATACCTAACTCCACCTATATGATGATCTATATCTATATATATCTATATCTTCAATGTAAGTAGATGTGGAGTTAGTGGAGTGAGAATCGTACATCCATACATACGCACCTATATGGACCTTCCTCGATATTTTGGTGCTAGATATTCCGGCTCCAATATTAAGTCTTCGCCACATCGCCCATCCAGGACTACAACAGTCCTATGACCAAGACCACAGCTCCACCAAAAAGGTAATGAACTTGGGTCTGATGGGACAGACAATATTTATACTTCTTAACTTTATAGGTTTCTTTTCTGAGTTCTGGAAAAGTTTTGTTTTTACCCATCCCGGAGCTTTCTTTACTTCCTGCACTTTCTTTCACCTGATGCTTTAGGCTATTGTAGTCCTCTTCCTTGTGTGAAGGTTTTGAAATTGTGGGCATGTTTATGTTTTGGCGGTGTTTGCATCATTATTATTTACGTAACTGGTTTTGAAGTGATATTTGTGTTGTTGCTAAGCCCCCCCCCCCCAATAAAAGGTAAAAGAAATGGCTTGGCCTAAGGGTTTAAAGGGACAGACAGGGTCATTGAGACATGTCAGAAAGGATGTGGAGCGGACATTACAAGCACATGTAGTCGGGGTGAGAGATAAAATTAGAGAGGCATTTACGTGGAAGGTAATGGGTAGATGTTAGGAAGGATTTGGCGTGGGGTGAAGTGGGGTAAACAGACGTGAGAGAGAGGCGGTGGAGTGGTGATGTAAAAAAGGACACACTTACCAAAAGTGCTTTGTCAACACTATTCATTCACAACATCATTTTACATTTACAAACCATTTCCAACAAATGATTCCCTGAACAACCACATTTAGAGAGAGCTCCAAGCACCTGGTCCCTTGTCTGCCCCCAAACACCACCAATTAAAGAAAGAACCAATGGCAGCAGAGAAGAGAGAATGAGACGCACCACACGAGAAGAGGAGGATGGAATAAACCCCAAACCTTTGCGGATTTAACTCTTTCAGTGCTGGCCAGATTAAACAAGTGGAGGGATGCGCTCTATGATGAGGCCTCGTGCTTTGATCTGCCAATGATGAGGCCCCTTGTAGACCCTGCACAGAGCTGATGAAATGTGGACTGTCACTGCCGTAGAGCCACACATATAGGGCCATATGTACAAACACATTTTCCCATAGATACAGAATGGGTAAATCCCTTTGATAGATTTGGCCCTTATTCCTGTGTTACTGCCAAAGACCTGTTGGTAGGGCAATCCCAGCGGGCACTTTACCACTACCGGGCCCCCTCTCTTAGGGACAGTAACACATGGAGAACAAAGATGTAAAATGGCTGGGTGACCTCTGGATCAGCAGTGGGAGACTCTCTCAGGAGACATGCTGAAGGACAATGCAACGGTGCTTGTAAATGGGGAACGGCCATCTCAGCACAGGTGGCAACGAGTGTGCAGGTAACAGAGACTTCACTGGAAGCAAACAGCGTGTAGGTAACAGGGAACAGTATGTGCACCCCACTTCTTGTTCTGGATGCACTTAAAGAGTTAACCGCGCCGTGGGCTTGGAAAAATCCCTCAGACAAACCTACCCCATACTGTATAGGGTTAAAAGAAACAAGGAATAGCGGTGAGTGTGAGGTGGAGAAAACATAAGTAACTTCAACTGAAAGTGGGATAATCAAAGCACCCCAACCTGTAGCACTAAGTCACACAAACTAGTTGACAGTAGTTCCTTAAAGCACCATAATAAAGATAATTTCTGAGTGAAATGGGCAGTATCAAATACATGTCTTGCAAAGTCACCAACATCTAACCAGCAGCTACCTCACCTGAGACGAAGAGTGTGCTCCTAAGAAAAGCACCCTTCTCGCTCCGTAGGAAGATGCCAGTGTAAGGAGGATAGTTAGTAAACACGCTAGATAAGTATCCTTTGACTCTCTCATGAAAAATGAACTGGGGTAACTGCTTCCTGCTGTGCATGATGGGATACTGGAGGGCTGTGAGCCCTTAAAGGTGCAGTGTCAGTTTAATGCTGGCTTTGGTGCAGTGTATATGTCTACACAGACCTGATTCCTTCCACCCCATTTCCGTAGAAAAAAGGTTTGTTAATTAGTTTTTTTTTTTTAAAGAAAGGTTTGTTTTGATAATATTATCAATTTGACGACTATAAAAGTAAATTAAAGGAATTGGCCGATTTAAGATTATATATGAAAATGTGGACTTCCGGAAGTAAGGTGAAAATGGAACACAAAGGAAGATAGAGGTGCTCCAGGAACCAGCACTTGGGTGGGGCTAGTCAGTGCTTATGATCATCAACGGAGATCCCCTGAAGGAGAAATATATTTACAAATACCTTTCTTCCACTGATGATTTCAATTCCAGGGTCTATAACTTGTGATGGTGCGGTCAAACCGCACTCAAAAATTACAGCACCTGATGTGTCAGTAATTCTGGGTGCGGTATAACCCCACAATTTTAATGTGGGACTAATACAGATCCTTGCACTAGGGAAATGATATTGCTGTGTTAGGTAAGGAAGCTTACTATCCAAAAATCCTGTTATAGGCTTCCTCTGTGTGATCTCACAGTCACATGGTTCTCCAAAACTCTCAAAACATAGACTCATCCTTGACATAGCCACACGGATGAGGAGGCCATCTGTAGACCTATGGTATTTGCAGTAAGCCCTCTCCGCCCACGCCAAATGCACCTCCTGTCACTAAATACAAGCTCTCCTTGCATAGAATCCCACAAGCAAATCTGTATACTCTGCAGAAAGAAAGATAGCTGTATGCTATTTAAAGGTGGTGCACCCTGCCCAGAGATATCTTTCCATGAACTTGGGAATTCACCACTGAATTCATGATGGATTAGACCATCACATCCTTGGTTATCGGAGGAAAGAAGAAGCTTATTACCTGTCACAAGTGTTCTTCCAATGGTATCTTCTCCTCCCTTCATCCATGTGTGTGTGTGTGTGAGTGTGTTTGTGTTTGTTGCCAAAATGGTCCGAAATACTTGAGCAGATTTAAAGGCAATACTCAAAGAGCACTTGAAAATGTATCTCATCAACCACATTCTGACACTTTTCCCACATATAATATGTGCATGAGCCACAAGCTCCAATCCTAGTGGATTGTATGTCAGAATATCATATACAGAAATATTGTCTGACATAAATATTGTGTCCTAAGGTTCATTTACAAAAATATCATCCCATTGTCTTTTATTAACTCCAATGGAGAATATTTTGTAGATGATATTTCAGACACGATATTTATATATTTCTGGTACCACAGCTTCTCCATGTCAGATTTAAGTCGCAAAGAGAGCACCACCTAAATAGTAATATCTACACCTCACAGACGTGAATCTATGACTGCATCAACACTGGAGAGATGCAGCTCCCAGTGGTTGACACGTGAATCTATGACAGCATTAACACTGCAGAGATGCAGCTCCCAGTGGGTGACACGTGAATCTATGACTGCATCAACACTGGAGAGATGCAGCTCCCAGTGGGTGACACGTGAATCTATGACTGCATCAACACTGCAGAGATGCAGCTCCCAGTGGGTGACACGTGAATCTATGACTGCATCAACACTGGAGAGATGCAGCTCCCAGTGGGTGACACGTGAATCTATGACTGCATCAACACTGGTGAGATGCAGCTGCCAGTGGGTGACACGTCAATCTATGACTGCATCAACACTGCAGAGATGCAGCTCCCAGTGGGTGACACGTCAAATCTATGTCGTCTATGACTGCATCAACACTGGAGAGATGCAGCTCCCAGTGGGTGACACGTGAATCTATGACTGCATCAACACTGGAGAGATGCAGCTCCCAGTGCGTGACACGTGAATCTATGACTGCATTAACACTGGAGAGATGCAGCTCCCAGTGGGTGACACGTCAATCTATGACAGCATCAACACTGCAGAGATGCAGCTCCCAGTGGGTGACACGTCAAATCTATGTCAATCTGTGACTGCATCAACACTGGAGAGATGCAGCTCCCAGTGGGTGACACGTGAATCTATGACTGCATCAACACTGGAGAGATGCAGCTCCCAGTGGGTCACTCGTGAATCTATGACTGCATCAACACTGGAGAGATGCAGCTCCCAGTGGGTGACACGTGAATCTATGACTGCATCAACACTGGAGAGATGCAGCTCCCAGTGGGTGACACGTGAATCTATGACTGCATCAACACTGGTGAGATGCAGCTCCCAGTGGGTGACACGTCAATCTATGACTGCATCAACACTGCAGAGATGCAGCTCCCAGTGGGTGACACGTCAATCTATGACTGCATCAACACTGGAGAGATGCAGCTCCCAGTGGGTGACACGTCAATCTATGACTGCATCAACACTGGAGAGATGCAGCTCCCAGTGGGTCACTCGTGAATCTATGACTGCATCAACACTGGAGAGATGCAGCTCCCAGTGGGTGACACGTGAATCTATGACTGCATCAACACTGGAGAGATGCAGCTCCCAGTGGGTGACACGTGAATCTATGACTGCATCAACACTGGTGAGATGCAGCTCCCAGTGGGTGACACGTCAATCTATGACTGCATCAACACTGGAGAGATGCAGCTCCCAGTGGGTCACTCGTGAATCTATGACTGCATCAACACTGGAGAGATGCAGCTCCCAGTGGGTGACACGTGAAACTATGACTGCATCAACACTGGAGAGATGCAGCTCCCAGTGGGAGACACGTGAATCTATGACTGCATCTACACTGCTGAGATGCAGCTCCAGGTATGTAATTTTTGGATTTTATATATAGTCACTTGAAAAGGATGCAAAATAATGATCACCCATGAAGATGTGACATTGGAACTCTACCAAAACAGTGTCTTAAACACAACTGTCCCACTTGTATCTCAGCTGTGGGTATCTGAGTCCAAGCCGCAGTGTTTAGTGTAACTCTGCAGCATTATCCGGATCCTGCGCTGCAGAGAAATGTCTGCATCAAAAGTCATGTCACCACCTTGTCCTTCGTGGTGTTTGTAAATATGGGTATTTACACAGCAGAAACCAAGCTGTAAGACAATGGAGAGGTAAAAGTGATGGCAACTTTGACTGGCATCCAAATGGGAAAGCTGTCTTTTTGACATCATAGCATTGTAGGAGATCAAATGGATTACTTCCGGTCAATATGTTCCTTTAAGGGAGAGTGATCACCTTCTTCTTGAAAGTGTTTGATGTTTTTTCTTAATTGCATTTCTTGTTTCAGGTCTCCCAATTTTCTGATTGCAAGTACTGGATTCACTACACAGGGTCTTGATTTTGCCTGCTGTGAAGGGTGGTGGTTGGTGGTGACAGCCTTGATTATGACACAGGTTGCTGTGAAGAAGTGAGCTCGCTCCTCCTTCTAGGGTACTTTCCTAATCCTTGGTGCCAGCATCTAATGTACGATACAAACCATCCTGCGATATCCCAACAGACAGAGATGGTCGCACCACAGACAATGTATTTGCCTTCTTAAATTCCTTTGTTATATCTCCCTTATAATATTCACATCTCTATTGATGTGATTACGTGTGCTCTGGTATACGATCATTGCTTATAGCATGAGATAAAGAACAATATCCTGTGGACCATAGTTTATTAGATGCTGTAAATAACTTCAATTAGAAGTTGCACCAGCAAATAATGGGGCATAATATGGAGATGTTGGTGCTTACCACACCAAAATAGGCATATTCCAGCATTTTCTTGGCCCTTTGGCCTGGTAAATATTAGAAGGTTTGCTGGGCTTCAAAGTGCAAAACCGTCGTTTTTCTTAGTGGTGATTGGATATTTGAGAATAGGTCTGTTGTCATTGACATCCTCAATCTGAGGCCTTAGCTGCATCTCTTGTGGTCAGTATTGTCAACACTGAGGCAAAGAGACTTTTGTTGCCATTGTCTCATTGATATGGTAAATAGAAAGGGACCTCGCCAATGAAGGAAGATGCCTTTGGAGGCACCTGCTTCAATGTTGAGCTCAGTGGCAGAAGTGGGCCAAAAAGAGACATTTGTTGACTAGATTGTTCAGACTAAAGATAACAGTTTACAGATTTTGCAGACGTAGAATGTCGCTCGAAATTGAGACAAACTTTACGGATGGGCATCATGCACATGGCAAGGTCACATAGCCTTCTTCTCCCTTTAATGCTCATTAATCCTCTTTTCTACATTTCGCCTTGTGTTGTAATTTCTGAAGTTCATGTGGGAGGATCTTTGAAGAGTGTAAGAAAGCCTCCCACTCATTTGGCCAAGATAGAAGTCGACACATCCTTTGATGCAAGCTTTGTCTGTATACTCTGCAGCACTTTCTCTCTGTGCAATCCCAACAATTGTTCTTGAACTGCAAGCGCCTACATTTTACTGTCTTTCTTGGCCCACATAATTGTCTCATAGGGAAATGTATTTCACAGAAAAGAGGTGCTTCAAATGTTCTGCTCATCGGTCTGGGCAATACTACATTTAGGGCCAGATATATTATTGCACTGATCACAAAAACTGGTTGCAATTTGCGACCAGTATTTTTGAGACCAGTGTGGAATTTCATGAAACGAACCATGTGCTATTAGGTTAGTACATAAAACTCCAATTCGAAGTGGGTTACAACCTGACCTACCTCATTAATATTTATGAGGCAGGTCTTAAATTGCTACTTGGTTCACTTGGGCACACTTACAAGGACGGTGGACTGTAAGGGTCAGCAGGATACCATTTATGTGTTTGTGTTAAGATAAAGTAAACACATTTCAAATGCAGCTCGGCTTTCTTAAAGAAAACACGGCTGCTTTTCACAAAGGTTTTCTATTTTTGGGATACATTGAGGGTTGGCAGTGGTTCCCCACCCTACTGCCAACTCCCACTGAAACTTAAACAAAAATTGACCCTTTGCGGATCGGTCACCTCCTCCTTTGAAGAGTCTGTAACTTTGCAATGCTTTGCTACCAGAATTCCAGTCGCAAACCGGTGACACATCTGAAAGTCCTCAACAGGACCCTTCCAAATTTGGATGTAGTATCCTGTTGCGCACCCATTTTACGATTCTATAAACCTTTACCAACTTCTAAAATGGGTTTGATACTTAATATATTTTAGGGTTGGCAAACCCACATATAATCAGTTGCATTCTTGTTTGCGAATCTTCTCCTAAACTTGTGTTGTGAAAAAAAGGATGGTGGCACTAAAAAGGTGTTGCTCCAGATAGGGTGCATGGGGCTATGGTATAGAAAGAATCTGCCTCTGAATTAAAAGTGGATGGGTGGTCAGGCAATAAGAGTCCCCATCATGAAGTCTTGCATATGTACCAAATAAGTTGATTTAAAACCCTGCCTGCAGTGGGATTAAAACCTCTGTTTCCAGAGTATGAATTCTAAATCCAGTCTCCTCGGGCCATTATCGCTCACAGATTTTACAAGTGGTCACAGCATAGCATGGGGTCGATGGATTCGTGCTCTGGGCCTTCCTGGACAACACTGCTTTCCCACAGGATCGACCTTCCTTGCGAGGTGCAATTCTTTCTATTTTTGATGAGCAGGCACGTTGGAGCAGATTAAGGCAAAACGTTCTCCAAACTAGTCTGTATCCCCCTATTGGGTCAAACTCTTAGGAGCTGACAGAAGACCAGGAGGTTGACCTCAATTTCTGATCTTCACCTCAGCAGCAAAGATCAATAGAGAACTGTTTGAAAAAAATCTCTCCTTTGGTAGAGCTATAAAAACCTCCAAGTGAGCATATTTTTGCACAGGAGTCTTGGCAGAGTTATAAAAACCTTCAAGTGAGCTTGTTTTTGCACCGGAGTCTTGGTAGAGTTATAAAAGCCTTCAAGTGAGCTTGTTTTTGCACCGGAATCTTGGTTTTTGCACCAGAGTTTTGGCAAAGTTATAAAAACCTTCAAGTGAGTATGTTTTTGCACAGGAGTCTTGGCAGAGTTCTAAAAACCTTCAAGTGAGCTTGTTTTTGCACCGGAGTCTTGGTAGAGTTATAAAAACCTTCAAGTGAGCTTGTTTTTGCACCGGAGTCTTGGTAGAGTTATAAAAACCTTCAAGTGAGCATGTTTTTGCACCGGAGTCTTGGTAGAGTTATAAAAACCTTCAAGTGAGCTTGTTTTTGCACCGGAATCTTGGTTTTTGCACCAGAGTTTTGGCAAAGTTATAAAAACCTTAAAGTGAGTATGTTTTTGCACAGGAGTCTTGGCAGAGTTCTAAAAACCTTCAAGTGAGCTTGTTTTTGCACCGGAGTCTTGGTAGAGTTATAAAAACCTTCAAGTGAGCTTGTTTTTGCACCGGAGTCTTGGTAGAGTTTTAAAAACATTCAAGTGAGCTTGTTTTTGCACCGGAGTCTTGGTAGAGTTATAAAAACCGTCAAGTGAGCTTGTTTTTGCACAGTAGTCTTGGTAGAGTTATAAAAACCTTCAAGTGAGCTTGTTTTTGCACCGAGGTCTTGGTAGAGTTATAAAAACCTTCAAGTGAGCATGTTTTTGCACCGGAGTCTTGGTAGAGTTATAAAAACCTTCAAGTGAGCTTGTTTTTGCACCGGAGTCTTGGTTTTTGCACCAGAGTTTTGGCAAAGTTATAAAAACCTTCAAGTGAGTATGTTTTTGCACAGGAGTCTTGGCAGAGTTCTAAAAACCTTCAAGTGAGCTTGTTTTTGCACCGGAGTCTTGGTAGAGTTCTAAAAACCTTCAAGTGAGCTTGTTTTTGCACCGTAGTCTTGGTAGAGTTATAAAAACCTTCAAGTGAGCATAGGTTTGCACTGGACTCTTGGTAGAGTTATAAAAACCTTCAAGTGAGCTTGTTGTTGCACCGGAGTCTTGGTAGAGTTATAAAAACCTTCAAGTGAGCTTGTTTTTGCACCGGAGTCTTGAGAGAGTTATAAGAATCTTCAAGTGGGCTTGTTTTTGCACTGGAGTCTTGGCAGGGTTATAAAAACCTTCAAGTGAGCTTGTTTTTGCACTGGAGCCTTGGTAGAGTTATAAAACCTTCAAGTGAGCTTGTTTTTGCACCAGAGTCTTGGTAGAGTTATAAAAACCTTCAAGTGAGCACGTTTCTGCACCAGAGTCTTGGTAGAGTTATAAAAACCTTCAAGTGAGCTTGTTTTTGCACCGGAGTCTTGGCAGGGTTATAAAAACCTCTAAATTAGCTTGTTTTTGCACCGGAGTCTTGGTAGAGTTATAAAAACCTCCAAGTGAGCTTGTTTTTGCACCGGAGTCTTGGCAGTTATAAAAACCTTCAAGTGAGGATGTTTTTGCAGCGGAGTCTTGTCAGAGTTATAAAAACCTTCAAGTGAGCATGTTTTTGCACCGGAGTCTTGGCAGAGTTATAAAAGCCTTCAAGTGACCATGTTTTTGCACCGGAGTCTTGGCAGAGTTATAAAAACCTTCAAGTGAGCTTGTTTTTGCACCGGAGTCTTGGCAGAGTTATAAAAAACTTCAAGTGAGCATGGTTTTGCACCGGAGTCTTGGCAGAGTTATAAAAACCGTCAAGTGAGCTTGTTTTTGCACCATAGTCATGGTAGAGTTATAAAAACCTTCAAGTGAGAATGGTTTTGCACCGTAGTCTTGGTAGAGCTATAAAAACCTCCAAGTGAGCATGTTTTTGCACAGGAGTCTTGGCAGAGTTATAAAAACCTTCAAGTGAGCATGTTTTTGCACAGGAGTCTTGGTAGAGTTATAAAAACCTTCAAGTGAGCTTGTTTTTGCACAGTAGTCTTGGTAGAGTTATAAAAACCTTCAAGTGAGCTTGTTTTTGCACCGGAGTCTTGGTAGAGTTATGAAAACCTTCAAGTGAGCATGTTTTTGCACCGGAGTCTTGGTAGAGTTATAAAAACCTTCAAGTGAGCTTGTTTTTGCACCGGAGTCTTGGTTTTTGCACCAGAGTTTTGGCAAAGTTATAAAAACCTTCAAGTGAGTATGTTTTTGCACAGGAGTCTAGGCATAGTTCTAAAAACCTTCAAGTGAGCTTGTTTTTGCACCGGAGTCTTGGTAGAGTTATAAAAACCTTCAAGTGAGCTTGTTTTTGCACCGTAGTCTTGGTAGAGTTATAAAAACCTTCAAGTGAGCATAGTTTTGCACTGGACTCTTGGTAGAGTTATAACAACCTTCAAGTGAGCTTGTTGTTGCACCGGAGTCTTGGTAGAGTTATAAAAACCTTCAAGTGAGCTTGTTTTTGCACCGGAGTCTTGAGAGAGTTATCGGACCCTTCAAGTGAGCTTGTTTTTGCACTGGAGTCTTGGCAGGGTTATAAAAACCTTCAAGTGAGCTTGTTTTTGCACTGGAGCCTTGGTAGAGTTATAAAACCTTCAAGTGAGCTTGTTTTTGCACCGCAGTCTTGGTAGAGTTATAAAAACCTTCAAGTGAGCACGTTTCTGCACCAGAGTCATGGTAGAGTTATAAAAACCTTCATGTGTGCTTGTTTTTGCACCGGAGTCTTGGTAGAGTTATAAAAACCTTCAAGTGAGCTTGTTTTTGCACCGGAGTCTTGGTAGAGTTATAAAAACTTCAAGTGAGCTTGTTTTTGCACCGGAGTCTTGGTAGAGTTATAAAAACATTCAAGTGAGCTTGTTTTTGCACCGGAGTCTTGGTAGAGTTTTAAAAACATTCAAGTGAGCCTGTTTTTGCACCGGAGTCTTGGTAGAGTTATAAAAACCGTCAAGTGAGCTTGTTTTTGCACCATAGTCTTGGTAGAGTTATAAAAACCTCCAAGTGAGCTTGTTTTTGCACCGCAGTCTTGGTAGAGTTATAAAAACCTTCAAGTGAGCACGTTTCTGCACCAGAGTCATGGTAGAGTTATAAAAACATTCAAGTGAGCTTGTTTTTGCACCGGAGTCTTGGTAGAGTTATAAAAACCGTCAAGTGAGCTTGTTTTTGCACCATAGTCTTGGTAGAGTTATAAAAACCTCTAAATGAGCTTGTTTTTGCACCGGAGTCTTGGTAGAGTTATAAAAACCTCCAAGTGAGCTTGTTTTTGCACCGGAGTCTTGGTAGAGTTTTAAAAACATTCAAGTGAGCTTGTTTTTGCACCGGAGTCTTGGTAGAGTTATAAAAACCTCCAAGTGAGCTTGTTTTTGCACCGGAGTCTTGGTAGAGTTTTAAAAACATTCAAGTGAGCTTGTTTTTGCACCGGAGTCTTGGTAGAGTTATAAAAACCGTCAAGTGAGCTTGTTTTTGCACCGGAGTCTTGGTAGAGTTATAAAAACCTTCAAGCGTGCACCGTTAGTGTTTCAGCACCAATCAACAATCAGCCCAATGTGGAGGTCCTGGCTGCTGCCGTTTCAGAGACATTGTTATGACTGGAATGAAATTCCTTGGCATCAAGCTCTTTGCAGATGCAATAATGAATGTTTGGGCATTTAGGGTAAGTGTCACCCTATGTGTGTGAGCTCCAGTATTTTTTTTTTATCAAGTTCTTACTACATGAGGACAGTAAAAGTAGCAAAGCCAAGCACAAAGTTCTCCGGCACAGCCACGTATTCATCAGCGCTTCTGGTCTGGGATTGTTCTCTGTGGACAATGTTCTCTGTGGACAATCTCTCAGGCAGCTGCTTAGTCAGTTCCTTCTAACAAATGTCCAAAATATTTAGAAGGTTTCACCGTGGGTACTGCCAACCCCAAACATACTCTGGAAGAAACCAACATTTGGTCCTGGGTCCGGCCAAATCTCCACATCATCTTGTTAGAGCTGACACACATTGATCCTGTTCTCCAGGAATTTCTCCATCCTTTTTGGGCTATGCCCTTTTCACATACCAATGGAGGCTTATCATTACCTGCAATCCTTTCTATGAGTGTGGTTTAGAGGGAAACTGCTCATTCATTGAATGAACAATGTTTTTTCTAAAACCTTAATCGATTTAAAATTGGGAATAAATGAAACAAATTGATCTAAATTTAAATTAGTAACCAAATACTCGTCTAGTACTGTAAATTATAAAAAGTTTATCTAAACAGGTACCTAAAAATAAGGCATAGCTAAAAATTATAAGTTACAAAATTCATATCAATATTTGTAGGCAAATTAAGGCATATCTACCTCTGTAAAAAAATCAAAACGCACCCAAAACTGAAACAAATTAGCCCATGGTCACGTAAAACTGCAACTAATGTGAAAAGCTTTTATTTAAATGTGCAAGTAAATTAAAATTTGATGATCCAAAATAAAAAAATAAGTAAATGGCTTCTATTTCATTTATTTTTATTGGGATAATTAAAAGAAATACTAAGGCAAGTCCCGCAATGCTTGTATCATTGTCACTCTCCCTAGTACTGTTGTCGCGTGTGGGATTAGTATGAAGACTATCTTTCCTATTGGACCAGGGAATCCATCATTGGTACTTAAGGGCTGTATCCATGCCCAATGTAAGGATACTCATATGGGATGTTTCAATTAATTTAAATAGTGTGGGCTATCCCGTAAATGTACCATGGACCGCCCCTCCAGGCAGCACCCCGGCATTAGGAAGTCATAAGGATAGAGAGGCATTATTTTGTTGTGAGTAACCACGACACCAATCCACCGACACCAACCACACCACCTCCTTGACACCAATCATGGCACCTGTGTTCATTTGCCTTCCCTGTACACAGATTTCCTCTCACCTCTCTTACAGTCTGGGAATCATGCACCTCCCTTCCATCCTGCAAAGGAAACTGATGGTTAACAGGCTGCTCAGCCTTGGGCGAACAGACACAATATGATGGACTGGCACCCACAGAGAAGAGGCACCAAATGCAGTGCTGTGAATTAAGACAAGTTTAGGCCCACCTATGTTAATCTGGGTTCAAACAGGGTTGAAAGCAAGCAGAAGTAAATTACATGAACTCACATACAGAACTACAACAAAACATTCTCAAAGCAAAACCATTTTTTTCTTTTACAAATGAGAAAATGTTGCTTCAGATGAAAATGCGAGAGGTGGATTTTTCTAAAAGCCCAGTGGTAGATATGACACAAGTTTATAAGGGAAGAGTGAGAGAAAAGAAAGATGTGTTGTTTGAGCGATGGAGAAATGAGCACAGACAATAACAAAGGTCACATCTGTAGAATGATGAAAAACATAAGAGAACAAGGCAAGGGCAAGACAATAAAAAGAAGCCCGATACTTCCTGCGGTACCCCAGTGTTGGTATATTTAGTCATATGTTGGAATCATTCTTTGTCGTCGATCTGGGAGTGTGACAGTGATTTACAATTCCAATGTACAACATCAATATACTCGAAAGGCTTTAAATCATGGTTATTTGATGGCCCAATCCCCTACTGGAAAAGCCCCAAACCACAGGGAATGAGGTGCAAGTGCACCAAACTTCATTCCTTCACGAGGCCACCAAAACTCAAAATTCGAGCACAAGTGTGCATGAATGAAGAGTGTGTGGGCCTCAAGGGGGATGAGGGATGACTGCATATGAATCTATGAAAGATACCAGAAGAACTGTAGTTACAGGTAAGTAACTTGTATCTTCTCCAGCATTGGATCCTTCAAAGATTCACATGCTTGTATCAGAACAGCAAGCAGAACGACGAATGCAGCACGCACATATCGCAGCAGAAGGTGGGAAATGAGGCTCACCTTAACGGAATAGATGATGAATCACTGCCTGTCCTACCACTGACTCTCTTGCAGCCTCAGGTTCTATGCAGTAGTGTTTGTGAAAGTGTTGCTGCTCTTTGAAGTGGTTCCTATACATCAATCTCCAAGTGATAGCCTTGCGTAGATCGCTGCCATCACTGCCAGCCCATTAGACCTGGAAAAATTGGGAATCATGCTCGTTCCTGGTGCAGATCCTCATTTAAGGCTTTCTAACATACCTGTGGCACATGTTCAGGTTGTAAGTCAACCAGATTCGGCATTTTGCTGTTCAGATTTTCTGAAATGTTTAGAAAAGAAGTTGGGTATGTAAAGAATTATGTACACATTATTAATTTTTTTTTTAAATGCTGTGCCTGTAGCACACAAGATCCGCCCTGTATCTTTAAATGTGGGGGATGAGCTGAAAATATGTTTGGAGCGAATGTTAAGTGGAGGTATTATTGTGTGTAAGCTGAATCTTCAGAGTGGGTGAGTCCCTTTGTGATAGTTCGAAAAAAGGATGGAAATATCAGGTTGCGTGCAGATTTGCGAAGCCTGAAAAAGAATATTGTGGTGGAGAGTCATCGACTACGAAAGGTGCAGGAACTGTTGGCACAATTGGAGTTGCATCCTATTTTTCTTTAATGGACTTAAAATCAGCTTACTATCAAATCCCATTGGATGAACAGTCCCAAAGTCTCACTACGTTTGTCACACCTTTTGGTACATGCAAATTTACTAAATTACCCTTTGGCCTGGCATCAGCAGCCAGCGTTTTCAGAGACTTATGGATACCATTCTGGAAGGTATTGTAGGTGTTCAGGCCTCTCAGGATTTTGTTTTGGTTTTCGCAAAAACATTGGATGAACATGACAAAATCATGAAGTCTTTGTGTTCCAAATTCAGGGAAGATGGGATTATCCTTAGAGGAGATAAATGCAAGTTCTTTGTACATAGTGTTAAGTATTTGGGTCACACCATCAGTTTGAAAGGTATCTCCCCAAAGCATTCTCTCATTAAAGCCATTCAAGATGCACTACCTCCCAGGGATAAGGACTCGCTCTGGGCTTTTCTTGGATTGGAGGAGTATTACTCATGTTTTGTAAATGGATATGCTTACATAGTACAACCCTTAAGGGACCTGCCCAAGAAAGGTGTAAAATACATATGGACTGATGGTGTTCAGAAAGCTTTCCAAAATGTTGAGGATCTGATTGCATCTGCACGAGCGTTATCACCATTTGTGGCTGGAAACAAGAGTATGATTTCGGTTGATGCCAGCCAGGTGGGGTTGGGAGCAGTGTTAACAAAGTTTGTTCTAGGTAAAGGGCATACTATTGCGTTTGCTTCACGGTCATTGTCTCTAGCAGAGACACAGTATAGCACTATTGAGCGTGAGGCTTTACAATGTTCATGGGCAGTGGAGTGTTTTAATACTTTTGTATGGGGTACACATTTTGAAATGTTTACCTACTATAAGCCTTTGTTAAATCTTCTTAATGGCAATGGTTCAGCCCGCCTAGTCAGAATCTTAAAAAATTTCAGGAGTGCAATTTCACTTTGAAATATATTCCTGGAGGAAGAAAAGTAAGGGTTGATTGGCTTTCAATGTTGCCTGTACAAGAATGTATATCGGATGATTTACCTTTGAGTGAGTGTGTTGTGGCTCTGGTGGAGGACATCGTTTGTAATTCAGGACCGATTTCACATAGCAAGTGGTTGGAAGCTGTTAATGCGGATGCTGTTTTGATGAAGGTCAAGAAAAAAGGGGAGTTAGGCCCAGGGGACGAGGCGCAGGCAGGGCTGTATTATTGTGGTCAAGAAAGGGAATAAGCCTGTACCTCACGTTCTTTATAAGCGTTAATAGTTTAGCTTTATGGCCAAACACATTGCTTTTTGTTTGAACCAGTATTTTATTTATACCTTTTTATTTTACAAATTATTTTCGTTCTTCATTCATTATTTCAGCATGAAAAAGACAAGTGTCTAGTCATATCTATATTGTGTACATAATCATTTACAATACATCGTGAATGAACATAAATGATAAAACATTACTATACGACAAACATACTATACGAAATACATCACAATCACCATTTATATGAAAAGGAAAAAACATCCAATACATAGATACTCTGACACCAAGATTGGTGATAGACTAAAATAATGATCCTAGACTTTCTTGTAATGTCTGTGTCAGGCATCAGTGATTACACAGGGAAAGTTTTAGTTTCTCTGAAAGGGGGATTATTTCCTCAGTTCACAGGCTTGAATTGAATTCGTCATTCCTCTGTGTTTTTATCATGTGCCGACGCGTTTCAAATCCTGGGCGTTGAGTACCAGGACTCTCGTCAGGGCTTTTGAATTTTAGCAGCATTGATATTTTCTGTAATAGATGTATAACACAAAACAGTTTGAATTATTTACGGGGCTCCTTTCCTTCTCTCCTTTATTTCACTATTTTTCATTGTCTCAATATAGAATCAATTGTACCCGAGAAGTGATGGTTATCTTCTCATCGGGTTTTTAACAACCGCAGAAGGAGCTACCACTCATTTGAAGAGCTTTCTGTTGAAAACAGAGGAGGACAAGATGGCGGCTTGAACGCGCCGCTGAGCGGCAGCACTGTGTGATGCTCCCTCTCTCTCCCTCACTGTGAGGTCCCAGACTATGCCGGAGGAGAGAATTATGGAGAAGCTATGGAGAAAATCTAAGAACTTGGAAATTCGAGAATAGATCGGAATTGGAGAAGCGGGAAAAGCGAGGCGAAAAAAAAATTCTAAACAACTAACCGGTCCTTTCTCTTTGCCCGCTGACTTTGCTGCTGTGCGCTGAATCGGATGCTGCGGTTCCTGCTGGGTAGCTGTAGGTGGAGGTGGAGGCTTCTTTTCACTCAGCCAACGAGTGTTTTGGGCGCTGCCGGAGCCGTGGGTTCACAGGGCTTACTGCCTGATCACCTTGAGACCGGGCTGGCGGCTAGCTCAGCTTCTGACATTTTCCACGATTCCCGCATTTATAGAGGGGAGAAGATACGGTCCGCTTCCACTATTCACGCTATGGCACCGAAGAACGCCCACAGAACGGGTCGGGCTGGGAAAGGTCTTGCCTTTGAAAACTCCGCTTCCAAGGGAAACAATGTTGCTGCTGTAACGGCTCCCCCAGCGGCTCTCTCTGCGGCTTCGTCGGAAGTGCCAGCAGAACATGCTGGGAGAGTGGAGAAAGCAGTAGCATCGGCGGTTCCTGGTAAGCTGATTATCCGCCCTTCTTTATTACTGGTAGATACACAAGACAAACCTGGCTCTATACCTAGTGTTGAAACCAATACTGCCTCTGCTAACCCGTTGGTTCCCCCCTTATCTTTGAGACATAATGACGCCATACTTCCAATCGGCACCGATATTAATACTGGGTATGGGAGGAAACTAAGTCAACAACAACAACAACTGGACGATGATTGCAGGTTTAATAAAGAAATAAACTCAGCTTCATCTAATATGAATCAGCTAAAATCTCCCGAACTGGTGGGGGGAGAGAAATTGACGGTTGATATAGCGGAAATGGCGGATACTGTGAACCCGTTTGTCTGTACCTCTGGGGCTGACCAGACACAGGTATCTATAGAACTGAGCCCGGCTACATCTATATTACCCATTGTGGGGGTACAAACTATCCTTACAGAAGACGAAGCAAACTATAGGGAAATTGAGGACTGTATGGTTGATGAAAATGAGGATTCGGTTGAAGAAATTGAGGAGGATGCGTCTAGATCCCCTTCGCGTTATCCTGGTCCTAAAAAAGGAAAATCAAAGGCGAAATATAAAACCAAGAAAGGCAAGACTCTTAATATCTCTGCTCTGTCTGCTGTAAACTCAGGGCATAAAACCCGTGGTAAAATTATTTTAGATGAGAGTCCTTTACGAAGGTGGATACAGGCAAAAGGAGGAGTCAAGACTATGGCCCTGCGTCTCTCAGGTACTAACTCTGCTGAAGTAGAAGAGTATTTAAAAAAAGGCTCTATAGTACCTGGAGACTCAACAATGCAACCAACTTCAACTGATCTATCTGTAGCTTCGATGGATAGCCCACTTATTGAATCTCATGTCTCCTCGTCTTTCACTGCAGCAACTGACACTATTGATTTGGGCTCTCAACATTTGCCCTCAGTGCCTTCAATGCCTGCAAGTATTCCAAGTGCCTTAAATGCTCCAGATGCTTCAAATGCACTGTTTGCTCAAAGTCAAGAGAACGTAGAATGTAGCCTTTCTTTGTTTGATCAAATTTTAAAGATTCTGACTGATAACAGAGATGAAGCACAACAACATTTCTTACAGCTTAGGGAGGATAATTGTCAACTACAAAGGTCCTTGGAAGAAGCTACTAACAAGTTCGGAATAATCACTCAGGAAGTCGCGGAGTTACAACAAAGAGTTGCAGGCATTGAGGAAACATCTGTGCGAGTAGAGACTCTATCCAGCCAACATGATGTGCAGATATCTACCCTTCAGACTAAGCTTGAGGATATGGAAAACCGTCAAAGGAGGCAAAATCTTCGACTTTTTGGCATAGCGGAAGGCTTAGAAGGTGCTGACCCGCGGACCTTTATGGTGAATCTCTTTCACAAAGCTTTTCCCGATTTATCAGATTGGGATTGGGATTCCCAGCTACAAAGGGTCCATAGACTTCCTCTTGTTCAAAGAAATAAGGAGAACAAGTTTCCAAGGCCCTTTTTGATCTATTTCGGTAATTACTTCCTAAGGCAAGCAGTTTCTTCCAAGGCTAAACCGCATACTCCGATTAAAGTTGAGAATGTAACGTTTTTTGTTAGGTCTGATTTGAGTAAAGCTACCATGGACAAACGGTGGAAGCTGCGACAGCTTATTGACCCTTTCAAATCTTTGGGTGGGCAGGTGTTCTTGCAGGAACCTGCCCGTTTAAAAGTAATTAAAGGGGGCCATACTTATACTTTCACCGATGTTAGAGAAGCTGAGATTGCATTATCGAATTTTGGTAAATAACTGGCTTCTACGTATATCATTATTTACTTAAAAACTTTTCGTAGATTGGTGGAATTATACTTGTAATGTCTTGTATCAAAATTAGGCTACTAATATAGCTCTCTCTTGGTATTTTTTTTCTGCCCTTAAGTTTCTCGTATTTAGCTCTTTCTTCTTTTTCTCTCCTTTTAGCTCTCTATTATCTTTGATTTTCTACCTGGGACTCTCTCCTTCTTAGGAGTGGATGGAGGGAGGGAGGGAGCTACCTAATGCTGCCCCTCTATTAGGCTACCAAACAACGGCAGCATGTAGCAAGGGGGTGCTCTCCCCAATAGGGATTGGGGGAAGGTCCTGGCTTGGGTGGGTCTGGAGGAGGGGTTCACGGGTATTGGTGAAAAATGTTAAAAATGACAACACTATGACAATAATCTTTGAAAATAATAAAAAAGAAATGCTGATATATATTTTTTTTCTCTTTTCAAAAAAAAAAAGTCTAAACTTAGTTGTTTAATATGGAATGTCTCGGGCCTTAATTGCAAAAATAAGAGACGATTAGTACAAGAAGAGCTTAAATTGTACAATCCCCACTTAGTCTTAATCACTGAGACACATATTTGCTACAAAGATAGGAATTTGTTAAGGCTAGCAGGGTATGAGGTTATCGCATGTACAACCCTAAATGCTACTATCAGAGGGGTTGCCATTTTAAAACAAAGACAGCTGAAACTAAATATTATCAAAACGGCTGTAGATAAAAGGGGCCGGTGGATAATTATGCAATTCCACTTGGAAAACTGTAAATATGTAATATGCTCTGTATATGGATCTAATGTCGACGATCCTTACATCTTTGATTGGCTAAATATGGAGCTTTTGGAAGGGGAAGGAGAACTTTTAATTGGAGGTGATTTTAATTGTATAATTGACTATGCCATAGATACTACTAAACATACTGGTTTTCAACGTATGCGGAAGACACGTGCGGCAATTTTAGAGCTAGGTCGGCTACACAATATAAAAGATACTTGGCGAACTCTTCACCCTAAAATACCAGGGTATACGTATTACTCTGCACCTCATAAATTATGTTCCCGGATAGACATGATCTGGGCTTCTGATAGGATATTAGAATCTAGCACTATTGAAATATGCCCCAGACTCACATCAGATCATAACCCCATTCTTTTTATTTTTCAAACAGTCACCAGAACTCAAGATACTAGATTATTCTCCTTTCCGAGATATCTTTTTTCTGATTCAGAATTCATTTTACAACTTAAAAAGCACGTTTCGGAATTTATTGATACGAATCTTGATTCTACTTCTTTAATTTATGTATGGGACGCTTGTAAAGCTAGTATAAGGGGATTTACTCAACAATATGTTTTTACACAAAACTCTAAACTTCGTAAAGATAATAAGAATATTATCACTAAAATTCTATCTCTGGAAAATCAACTAGCAGATGCTTTAATACAAAACACTTCAGATGGAGATAAAGTAAGACTGGAGCTAATCAGTCTTCGATCTGCTACTAAAAACGTTCTCAGAGAACGAGCCACTGTAAAATTGCAGAAATTTAAAATCTCTCAATATGAGAGTGGTGATAAAATAGGTAAGATTCTGGCTTATAAAATTGCAGATAATAAAGCTAATACAATAATTAAATGTATTAAAGGTCCCAATAATATTATTTATGACCAAACTAGGGACATTATAACACAATTTGTTAAATACTATAGCCATTTATACACTCCAGAAAATATTCCTACTTTACACAACATTCGAGCGTACATTGGTAACAATGTTACTAATAATATAATGGTAGAACATAGTCGGCAATTAGCAGAGAATGTCACTCTTGCTGAGATTAGAAAGGCAGTAGCGTCTCTTCCGTCGGGCAAAGCTTCAGGCGAGGACACACTTCCCATAGAATTCTATAAAATCTGTCTCGATGAAATACTCCCCCTTTTTCGTTTAGTAATCAACTCAATAGATCAAACAGGGAAAGTTCCAGATTCTTGGAACTCAGCTAAAATAGTTTTTTTCCTCAAAAAAAACAAACCCGCTGAAGAATGTAGTTCATACCGGCCCATATCTTTAATTAATGTCGACGCCAAAATTTTCTCTAAAATACTTGCACTTCGATTAGCCCCTTTTATGCCCGAATTAGTTAATCCACAACAACATGGATTTATTACAGGACGGGATACTACGGCCCACGTCAATATGGCAATTACTGCTTTTGATATAGTAGCGGTTAATTCCACCCAACTCGGTATGATACTCTTAGATGCTGAAAAGGCATTTGACCGAGTTGGTTGGGATTATCTCTGGACTGTAATGCGGGCTTATGGCTTTAATGGTAGATATTTAAAATGGATACAGGCCCTATATAATTTGCCAACCGCCAAAATTAGCTATGCAGGTATGATTTCCCCAAGTTTTAAAATACTTAGGGGCACGAGGCAAGGGTGTCCGCTTTCACCTTTATTATTTGCACTCTCTATGGAACCTTTTATAAATGCATTATCACTTCAATCACATATTATTCCATTACAACTTGGTTCTAATTCCCTAAAAATTACTGCTTACGCAGACGACATCGCTATTTATTCTACTGATGTAGAAAAAGCTCTTACTGCGATTATAGAAGAATCTAATGCTTTTGGAGTAATCTCAGGATACAAATTAAACTTAAGTAAAACACAAGTTGTATTAAACTATAAATCATTGACCCCTGTTCAAGGTACTTGCCGGGTGGCGACGTATTTAGGCATTAAAATTTCTGCTAAAGTAAGCGATATAAAAAACCTGAATTATGACGCATTATTGAAAGAAACAGCTCGCGTACTCAAAAAATGGCACAAAATACCTTTAAGCCTTATAGGCCGGATTAATTTAATTAAAATGAAGATTTTGCCTAAATTTATGTACTTATTTAGGTCTATACCCTTATGTTTAAATAATCCATTTTTTAAGAAACTAGATGGGATTTTAAGCAGCTATATTTGGGGATATAAGAAAGCTAGAAGATCGCTTGCCCTGCTTAAATTACCAATGGATAAGGGCGGTTTAAACTTCCCCGATTTTAAATTATATTTTTTGGCAACTTTTGTCGGCCGTTTGCGTAGCTTATTTTTTATCAATAATCAATACTATTACCACCAACTTATGTTAGGCAATGACTCTAATTGCTTTCTTGCAAGAGTTAACGACCCAAACTACTTCAAAATGTTTAAATTTAAGACTGCGAGAGAGACAGTTGCGGTTTGGAAAACTTTATTAACAACATGCAAGACCTCTTTTTTTCATCCTAAGCTTGATCTGTGGGGTAATCCTGGGCTACCGGATATATTCAACGATGGACGTGGGACCGCATGGGCTAATTTAGGAATTAATTTGCTAGGTGATTTATATGGTAACCAGGGATTTTTAGATTTCGCAACACTTAAATTTCTTTTTAACTTAACGGATGGTATGCGATTTAAATATATGCAAATTAGAGATTTTTTGGTTGGTAAAATGAAAATCAATCAAATCTTAGACTCAGATTTATGGGCATGTTTCTATTCAAAAAATCAGAAGTCAGTAATTAGTAAGGGTTATAAATGTTTAATTAACTTCAAAGAAGATAATTGTCCAAAAATTGCTCTGAAATGGGCTTCTAGATTAGGGACTAATATTACTCCCACTAAGATCTCGGCGTCACTTTGTAATATCAACAAAGTAGTACAATCTTCAAGCCTGAGGATTCAGTTATATAAAACTATTTGTTCTTTATATTATACACCGTTTAGAATTTCTAAGTGGACTTTAAATCCTACATTAAGTTCTCGTTCTAAGTGTCCCAAATGTGATCTTGTCGCGGCTGATATCATTCATATATTTTTTTCTTGCCCAGTGTTGTCTGAGTTCTGGTCCGGATTTGAAAATATTTTGTTGCAAAAACAAATTGCTCTTGGTCCTCTTTCACCATTGTTCATACTACTAGATATACAATCTGAGAACTGTCCACAAAAAGATTTATTAACTGTACTAGTCTCCTGTGCTCGACTGACAATTGCCAGGTTATGGATATCTCAGAAACCCCCACATATCATGGAATGGTGGTTTTTAGTTAATGAAATTTATTCTATGGAACGTGCTATTGCCAAAACGAGGGGATTGAAATCTATGATAAAATTTGAAAAAATTTGGGGAACTTTTCTTTAAGCTTACTCTTTGCCAATACGTCTTTAATGTGTATTTATATGTACGGCTTATTGGATATCAAATGTACATGTTATCAGCTAATCTTTTGTTTTGTGTTGTCAATAAAAAAATATTTAAAAAAAAAAAAAAAAAAAAAAATTAAAACAGAGGAGACTGTCAGGGGTGTCGATTTTAAACTGATGTATTCAAAGGTTTCTGTTATTTTTAGCTATTTTCTACCTTTAGCTCTTCTTTTTAGTCTCTTTCTTTCCCTCGCTGGTTTATGTGGCAAGTTACGTATGTAACGTCCTAAAAAGTATATTTTGATGAAGGTGGCATCTTTTGTCAAGAATGGTTGGCCAGAGGAGAGAAATGTGGAGGTGGTGTTACGTTCAAGAATTATCTGTTGTCAATGGTGTGATGGTCAGGGCTGATCCTTGTGTACCACCTTCTTCGTTACATGACGTTTTGAGAATTGAGGCTCGTGAGGGGCATTTGGGTGTGTCCAGTACCTGCAACGCCCTTTAACAATTCTATTGGTGGCCTCGTCTAGAGAGGCACAGGTGCAGAAGTATGTGAATAATTATTCAGGATCCTTGGTATCTGACAAACATTGAAGATCACTTGAAACACCACTTATTCCAGTTGCTTTTCCTGAAGAGGCGTGGGCCAAGGTCACTTTGGATTTTGTGGGCCCGTTTGATCTGCTACAGGCCACGCGGAGGTATATGATGGATCACATTGATTATTACTCGAAATGGGTATATTTTGAGTTCACAGCACATCCTGACACGGTTTCTGTCCTGATTCAGTTGTGAAGCTTTCGCGACTGGTGTTTTTGCTGGAAGATGGTCCCAAGGAAATCGTTACTGATAATGGCATGCATTTTGGGTCAGTAAAAATGAAAACGTTTTTGGAAAGTCATCAAATAGATCAAATTAAAGTTGCACTGTACTCACTGTCAGCCAACGGTCTGGTAGAAAGCATGAATAGGTTTTTAAAGGAAGGAGTCCAGTCGGCTTTTACTATAGGCGAAGAAGTGAAAGAATTTATGTGTAGGAAAGTTTGGTCATATTTGGTTATGACACATAGGACTTTGGGAGTGCGCCCTTTTGTGTTGTTGCGTGAAAGACTTCCCAGGTGAGCTATTTATCCAGAGTGTGTCAGATTGTTAAGTAAGAAACGGTTTGAGACTATGGATGCCACTGTTTTTGAGGAAAGTAGAAGAAAAACAGAGTTGAACCAAGGAGTTTTATGACGGTAAATTGAAATTGAAATTGTAAGATGTGGCTGTTGGGGACTGGGTTTTGGTCAGGATTCCCACAAGGGTAAGAAAAGGTCAGTCAAGATGGTCTGCACCAGTTGTGATAGACAGAGTTTCGAAAGGATCTGTGTTTTTGTATGGAAAGGGATTGTGGAGTAAAAGAGTTTTAGTTAATGGTACGTGTGAACAAGCGCAGAAGATTAGGCAAATCAGAGCCTTGGAGAATGATGATACCTGTGATTTTGATGTGAAAAATGTTGGAAGATGGCCTTGCAGATTCGCGATCGCAGGTTCCCTACACAGACGGGTGTAAAGCTGATGTGGCTCGCAATTCAGGCAATGAATGTTCTCAAACGCAGAAAGGTGGCATATCCATCATTGAGTGTGTTCAACTTCCCTCTGCTCGTACGGATGTGTGGGGTGGTGTTGTGAGTGTCCCAGCTGGTGAGTTTGTTGGTGTGGCTGCACAGGCTCAGCATGTTGGTGGGTCTTCTCAGTTCCAGATCAGGTGCAGGAGGAGTTCTACAGCCAATGTGGGCATGCCTGCTAGGTTCAAAGACTATTTGGTATCTTAAGATTTCAATTCTTTGGTTTCTGCTTTAACTTTAAGTTTGCGTTGGTTTAGGTTTATTTTTGTTGTTTTGTTACTCTTTTCCCTTTGTTTTGTTTTGTTTATTTATGTAAGGGGTAGGGTGGGGTATCATGTATGCTGTGTTATTCATGTTGACTTTGGGTGTGCTTGCGTGTGAGCGCGTGGGCACTGTTGTCTCTTGCACGTGTTCACTGCTGCACACAAGGATTAACTCAATATTAAACATGGCTGTTGGGTTGTATTATTGTTTGAGGTTGCATCCTCGAGCTATTTCTGCTTTTATTTGAAATGTTATGTCGATGTATATATGCTGCAGGTGCTTCAGTTAAGTCAATTGCTGTCTGACCACTGAAGTCGAGGGCTTTGTTTTTACTTGGAATAAAAGAAGCAGTTTTTTCTAAAGAAGCTTTCTTGTCTTGGATTTCTTACCTCACACTATTGGTAGTGAGTGGGAAGAGTCTCACTAGCAAAGATGGCATTTCTACCATATTGTTTAGATGCAAGAATATCTCAGGGTTGGGCAAGGTCACTTTTTGCAATATGTGTGCGTATCCCAGACTGTCAGAGAAATTCGATGTACGTTCCCCGAAGCGGCAAAATCCATGTAGACCATGGCAATAATGCTTATCTAGGCACAATGTTCAAGATTACTGCCTAACATTTACAGCGCACTGGGAGAGGATGAGGGTAGGGAGGGATCGCGGCAATAGCCCACAGAAGATGGACAACAAGCATTGATGAACCACTCACCGAGCAGGAACAGGCCGAAGCCTTCCAGTGGGTCAAAATGATATGTAGTAATGCCAGCTTCAAACTGGTGCAATGCCACGCGGTGCCAGTGAACTTTTTACCCCTGACATGTTGGTGCTCCTCGGTCCAAGTGTCTGGTCTGAAGTGCTGGTGTCCCACAGCGAACCACAGAGGGATTTCCTGAAGTGTCTGTAAAGCAATGCCTGCTAGGGTTGCTCCCTTACAAAGAAAGGGGTATAATAAAAAAGAAGCTTGCAGCCTTGGGGGGGGGGGATAGTACTGGCCAACAGGCAGACTTGCCAACCACTGGCTGAGCTTGCAACCACCAAAGGGTAGCAGCTGGGTGAAAGATAAGTTTAAATGGTCATTGGCGGAAGAAGGCCAAATAAAAAAGAAAGGAGAGATGAGAAACTCGCTGAGGACCGAGGCGAATGGACGAGAGCGCTATAAACCTACAGACCCGCCAGATGCCAGGCCACCATGATCTAAGGTTACGTAAACTAAGTGTCTCAGCACATAAAGAAAACTAGTCAAAACCACTATAGAACAATGCACATTGTTATAGGGAAACACGCAAAACAAAGCGATGGCAACAGTTATCGTGAAACTATATCAAATGAAGCAGTCGCGCAGTAGTGAATGTAGCACTGAATATTTATACATTCAATAGGTGAAAATGGCACATGGAATGGGCCGTCCTGTGAGGGCCTTACCTTAAAAAATGCACAGTTTTAGCAATGCTGCAGATACAAGAAGATATCAATAAAATGGTACATCTGTATCGTATACATAAATCAAGACTATAATGTGCCAAATGTTTGATTTTCTGTGTGATGTTAATGTGATCTGGCATGTACTGTTTAATCATGTCAAAATGTAATAAAGAGATTTTCCACCAAAAAACAAAGGATTCTGTCAAGTATTAGGTATCTACCAGTGCTCACATACATAACTATTTCTGCACGCAGAAATGGATCATGAAAGTGCAGTTGTGTGGTCGAAAACGTTGCTTTTCCCATTTTCTGCACATAAAGAACCCCAATCATTAGCAATTCCAATGCTGAGAAGCTACACACAAAATGATGCAGAATACCCATGAACCTTTACGGATGAACACCCCCGCTGCGGGATGAAAACGAACCCCACTTGGTACTAGATTTACTCCCATGGAAGCTGCCCCACACTTACTGAATGTCCATGTGAACAAATCACAATTGAAAGGCCACATCCCACCCTTCATGAGTCTGTGAATTAGGGCTGGGGTTTTGGCCTCCTGCATTCCATTTTTGCGCGTGTAAATTGAACTGCGGTGCGTAGCATGATCTGCGAATCAGGCTCAGTGAGTTTAGATCCTGAGGGCAGGATTCACAAAAGTACTCATGTCGGAGGCCCTGTAGTCGTTGAGGAGTCTTGGCCCTTGGGGCGGAATCTCCGCAATCAATCTCATTGCGAAGATTTCACCCCGAATGAGGACACTCCCCCACAACAGCGGGGCCTCCGCCACGAGTGTGGAGGGCCTCATCCACAAAGGGCCTACGCACTCGTGGCGGAGGCCTCGCAGTCGTGGTGGGACCTCTGTACAATAGTTTCCCATTGCAGAGGTCCCGTTGCGAGTGCGGGGCCCCGCCACGACTTCGAGGCCTCCGCCACGAGTGTGTGGGCCCTTTGTGAATCAGGCCCTATGGACCTAATTCACAATCAACCTCCGCAGTCTCGGCGGAGGCCTCGCAGTCGCGGCGGAGGGCTCGCAGTCGCGACGGAGGCCTCGCAGTCTCGGCGGAGGCCTTGCAGTCGCGGCGGAGGCCTCGCAGTCTCGGCGGAGACCTCGCAGTCGCAACGGAGGCCTCGCAGTCCCGGTGGAGTTCACGCACTCGTGGCGGGACCTCTGCAATGGGTAACTGCTGTACGGGGGTTCCGCCACGAGTGCGAGGCCTCTGGTGCGACTGCGGAGGCCATTTGTGAATTAGGCCCTCAGTGTTTAAAAAACACAGAAAACAGCAGGATTATATCTTAATCCAAAAAACTCAACAGCACACATGATTTTCTCCTTTATTTCTTGAGAGGGAGCAGTTCAATAAAATAAGGGCACAAAAAATAACAGAGTTTAGGACCACAGAAGACAGACAGATGATTTCTACTAGTGTGCATTTGAGGAAAACAAAGCCCACCTTAACAGCCTTGAAGTCTTGGGGGCATTTAGAACCCACCAGTAAACATGGTGTCATTGGCCCCTGGCGGTAATTCCAATGACACTAGCACCAGCATGTTCTCTAACGTCAGAGATGTGTTTACCAGCTGGCTGTGGCTCGTTAGAGGTCTCACGGTACTACTGGCACAGTGGCAATGCTCAGCCACTAACCCGATTACAGGATATCCCACCTGAGTTGCCAAGTTCTAGGACATCTCTGTGGTCTGGCTTCAGGTTCTATGTTTCCAAAGGACCCTTTCTCTGTCACTATTACTTGTTAACCAAGTGCTGTAGACAATACAGAGCTGACTTGAAAATGGAGGAAAGTAGCTGTGGTGCATGAACCAGCCCTGGACGTTGAGGGGTTTCTAGCAGCCTGTTGGGTCCTGGGAGGTCGGGTGAATGAGAAAGAAGTAAAAAACTCAAAAGGTGAATTTACTGAGGCTTTTCCATCCCGATGAGGATGAAATGTATTGTAAATAATATGACACTCTTGCTTTTATAATGGGTTTTGTGGCATCAATGCCCCCACTCCCAAAGTAACCAGTGCCTTACCATGGTGTAGTACTGCAAACGTTTCTTGCTGCTCTTCCTGCGCCTTCCATCACGGAATATTCGTGCATGCTGTAGAGGTGAAAATAGTGAACAAGTCACGTGGGGCTGTGTCTTAATCAACACTGCTTTGACCCTCATTACCAGTTAGGGGGATTTCCAGCAGCTGCAGTTATTATTACGGGTCAGGATCGCTGTAAAGAATTCTATTACGATTTAGAGCTCCAAGAATGGGGAATAACTGTCCAGATATGGAATTACCATCCAGAATTCTGCACGGTAATCCAAGGTTGCAGACATTCATCCATAGCGGCAGACATTCTTCCTAAGCAGCGGGCATTCCTCCAAAGCAGCAGACATTCATCCATTGAACTCGTCCATAGCAGCAGAAACTCCTCCAATAAGCAAACATTCATCAGTATCAGCAGCCATTTATTCATCCATAGCAAAAGACCCTCTTTCAAAGCAGGACACATATCCTAAGTAGCAGACATTGATCCATAGCAGTAGACATTCTTCTTAAGCAGCGGGCATTCATCCAAAGTAGCAGACATTCATCCATTGAACTCGTCCATAGCAGCAGAAACTCCTCCAATCAGCAAACATTCATCAGTATCAGCAGCCATTCATTCATCCATAGCAAAAGACCCTCTTTCAAAGTAGGAGACACTTTCTAAAGTAACAGACACTTACACAAAGCAGTGGGCAGTCTTCAAAAGCAGCAAGGGATTATCCAAAGCAGCAGACACTAATTCACAGAGCTCGTCCATAGCAACAGAAACACTTCCAAAGCAGCATAAACTCATCATTAGTACCAGCCATTCAGCCCTAGCAGCAAACCCTCTTTCAAAGCAGCGGACACTAATTCACAGAGCCAACCATAGCAACAGAAACACTTCCAAAGCAGTAGAAACTCATCATTAGTAGCAGCTATTCGGCCCTAGCAGCCAAAGCCTCTTTCAAAGCAGCAGACACTTATCCAAAGCAGCAGACTTTCATCCTTAGCAACAGACATTCTTCTCAAGCAGCAGACACTCATCAAAAACAGCATATGCTCATCCAAACTGGTATACATTCACACATAGCGACAAACACTGTTCCCAAGCAGCATACATTCATCCAAAGCAGTAGACATTCATTCTTTGAGTTCATCCACAGCAGCAGCAATTTCTCCAAGCAGCAAACACTTCTTCAAGTGAAGGACACTCATGGAAGCAGCAGGCAGTCTTCTGGAGCAGCACATAATGATCTAAAGCGGTGGACACTAATCCACAGAGCTTATCCACACCAGCAGAAACTCTTTCAAATGAGCAGACACTCATCAGCAGAAGTAGCCATTCAGTTATAGCAGCAGACCTTTTTCCAAAACAACAGACACTTATCCAAAGCAATGGACACTTATCCAAAGCAGTAGAAACTCATTCTTAGCAGCAGTCACTCATCCTTAGCAGCAGACACTCGTCCTAAGCAGCAGGCATTCACCCATTGTAGCAGGAACTCTTTCAAAGCAGCAGACACTCATCCATAGCAGCATTCATTCATACATAGCAGCAAGTACTCTTTCAAAACTCTTACAATGCAGCAGACACTTATCCAAAGGGGCAGACTTTCATCCATAGCAGCAGACATTTTTGTCAGGCAGCAGATGCTCACCAAGTGGTAGACATTCTTCCATAGCGTCACAGTCTTCCTAAGCAGCAGACATTCATCCACTGAGTTTATCTCAATAGCAGCAGACACTCTTCCAAAGCAGCCGACACTCTTCCACAGCAGGAGGCATTCATCAACTGAGTTCATTTCATTAGCAGCAGACACTCTTCCACAGGAGACAGTCTTCTAGTGCATTCTTCAACTATCGCAACCAACACTCATTTATCCAAACCTTTCCTTGATGGCAAGAGTCATACGACTCAGGCACCAGCCACTCTTTCAACTAACCACGTGTCACTAAGTCACCTAGCAAACCTCAAGCGGCTTCCTTTGGATGACTAAACACTGGTAGTCTGAACTGTGAGCTATGCCTTCAAAAATGCAAACTTATGTCCCAACTACAGGCTTTGAGATGTCATGCATACTCACCTCTGTATTTCTCTGAGGCCTACATCCTAGAGTATGTTATGTGAATTTGTGAAGCGCACTATCACCAGCAAGGCTATCCTGGCGCTGAGCGAGTGTGTGTGCCTGGATCGGCCTATGGTAGGGCTAGGAACGCACACTATATGAAAAAATAATTTGAATGCCGCCTCCACATGGCCTCACTCAGTGATATAGGTTTTTGATAGGCCTGAACTGCCAAAGCTATTTTTTACAGTTTTTTTACATTTTTGTTGTATTTTTCCTCCAAACTGAATAAGCTTTTCCATGGAGTCATCTGGGTGACCATTGAGCCATACATTGCATCTGGATCCACAAATGTAAAGTAATCACTGAATTCAATAGCAGTAAACATATGACTATCTCTATTTAAGGGGAAACTCAGGTAGTCAGTGTCCAATGCTCCTCAAGATTCTAATCTCATCTTGTCTCTCCTCTCTTTTCTAGAAACATCTCTCCAAAATTCCTAAGACAAGTGGTGTTCCAAAGTGGTTAAGGGTCATCAAGAGCCACCATGTGCCACTGTCTGACCCATCACCATATTTTGTTTAGTTCATTGTGGGTCTGAGCAATCAGGCTCCTGCAGTCTGTCATACCTCATCGTTTACTCAAGCCTTACACTCACTCACTCACTCACTCACTCACTCACTCACTCACTCACTCACTCACTCACTCACTCATCACTTGTTTTGATTCACCCTTACTCACCGCTTCATTATCGCTCACTATGGTGTCATCTGCGCTGCAAGTCCCATCACCAAGCTCTGTGTTTTCTAGGTTCTCTGAAAAGGCAGAAGAAGACAGACACTTGTCAGAATGGTGTGGAATAACTGAGTCACTGATGAGAGAAATAATGTCCCGTACTTGTAATCCTAGTTCTGCATCGTAGGCATCTTCGTTGATAGTCACGTGCGTTGAATGGGGTACCTTAGAATACCCCTATTCAACCATTATGACAAAACTTTAAAAATATGGACTCCTGTATCACCTGGTCAGACTTGTATTTCCTAATTATTTCTTTCTTTGTTTTATTGTTTGTGGTTGTATACAACGTGAATATGGCCCTAAAGCATTAGAGTACTTTACATGAGCACCAAAATATGCTAACCATTTTTTTAGCTACAGGGAAAGTAAAGACCTGATTTAGTTCGGTGGATGGGTGCCTCATCACAAACATGACAGATGTCCCGCACACCTTATTACAAGCGCATTATATCCTACAAAAAGGCCGATGGGATATCCGTCACGTATGTGAAGGAGTAGCACGTCTGTCAAACTCTAAATCCGGCCTAAGTTATTTTCCTAGAATCACAGGCTGTTCACTGAGGCCGGGATTCAAACCCAGAATTACCAATTGAAAACACATTCATAAATCGACTTTGCAACACAGTACCTTCCCTCTGTCATAAATGTCATGGAAATAATCAATCTAGGGAAAATGTGAGGAAAGGAGCCTGAAAGGCAGCATGGAGTGACATGTTTCCATAATTGAGGATTAAGAGTGCTTCTGGATCTCACATGCTGGAGGGGGATTATTCAGTGTTTATGACTATCAATGAACATCCTATGGGGTAGGGAGATGTGTTTCCAGCATAACTTTGTCTTACTCATGTACAGTGTTGTGTGCTAAGAGTTCAATCGCAAGCATCAACTTTTATGGGAACTGATGCCCTGCTTGGGTCTTCTCCTGGTTTTGCCTGTGACTGATGGTGGCCTTGGCACTGGCTGCAATGGAGGAGATTAGTGGCGGCCTGATTTAGCCTGCTGGGGGGCTTCGCCTGCGCGGGGCAGGCACTTTTTAAGTCACTCTTAATGGTTCCAATCTCCTGCTTTATTCATTTTAGGAATTGTTGATGAAAGTCTTGGGAGATGGTCAACACAAGGGAAGGGTCTGGTGTTCTTTCTGGAGATGAACTAGAAAATCCCGTTGGCTTATCACCTTTGCCGTCTTTTGACCCTTTGGATGTCGAAATGTATTTTTATTATTTCATCTCTGCTGCCTGTGTTATGTTATGTGAATTTATTTTACAAATTTTGTAGAGCTCAGTAAATACCCTAAAATTGCGTCCTGGTGCTATGATCAGCATAAAGGCTAGCAGGAGACTATTATTTAAACAGCCAGGTCTTCAGCTTCTTGTGGCTGATGAGTGGACAAGGTGGGATTCTAAACGGGGAAGGGAGGTTGTTCCACAGCTTAGGAGCAAGGTAATCGAAGGCTACCCATCCAGATCTAGAATTCTTGATTCGTGGCATGACAGCACAGAAGAAGAAGTGCGGAGAGTATGTGGCGATGGCATAACTCACATTTCATACTGAGGTAGGTAAGTCCTGCTCCTTAAACTGTCTGTGAGTTATACATAGAAATTTGAAGACAGACCTTTGCTTTACTGGCAGTAAATTAAGTTCCTAGACTTTTGTGAGGAATATTTTGAATATAACATGCTGCCACATTTTGATTTATTTGAAGATGTTGCACCTGATAGTCAGGTCATCCTAGATGAAGGGACATGCTTTAATCCACTGTAGTTGTAAGAAGTGCCTGTACCACTGTTCTCCTGGTAGACAGAGAAAGCAGTGTAAAAATATTTTCCAGGGTTTGGAAAACCGTGAAGCACAAGGCTGACAGAGATGTGATATGTTTGGCAAAAGAGAGATTATCAGCAATGAAGAAGCCAAGATTTCTGGCAAACAGACTTGTGTTGGGGTAAGGCCTAATTCTGGTGGCCGCCAAACAGGTTACCAAAGTAGAGAAGGCTTGCTGAAGTCTAATACCTCTGTTGTATCAGCATTGATCTATTTCCCCTTAGCTACAGTTGACATGCATCTGGAGAACTGAGCTTGAGTGGTCAAAGGATTGTTGGATGTTGTAATAATAATTTGGTGTTGTCTGCGTATGATAAGTTCGAAACCAAAACTGCACGCTAATGGACCTGGGGGAGACCTAAACATTAAACAAAGAGGAGGTCAACGAGGAGCTGTGCAGTACCTGGCAAGTTAGAGGGGTAGGAATTGAGAAAAAAATTGGAATAGATACAGATTGTGCTTTTATACGCCCAAAAGAGCAAAGCCATCTTAGAGCCACACTGCTGATTGTTAGGTTGGAAGGCCTGGAGAGATGGATGGAGTGTGACACTGTATCAAACAAGGCTGATAAGTTCAAACGGATCAGTGTGGCAGAGTCACAATGATACAAGGTCATTTTGGTGTTATCGGTGGCTGCCAGAAGGTTGTCTCAGTATTATGTAAGACACGAATGCCTGATTGAGAATGGTCTAGAAAGTTATTGAATTGAAGAAATTCAACAAATCATTCTACAAGACTTTGGTGGCGATGGAAAGTAAAGATCTGGGATGATAATTGCTCAGCTGTTTGCGGATGACATTGGGTTTCTTCAGTAGTGTAGTGTTGCATGAGATGAGCATGATTCCAGGTTGGAGGCAAAGTAGCTGTAGAAAGGGAAAGATTGCAGATTTCTTTTTTAATTGGATTAACCACATTGAAAATTTGAGTAAGAATGCAGGGGGGGGGGGCAGGGGTCTGAGGGGAAGCCTGGCTTGATGGCTGTGAGGGCAGAAGATGTGTCTTCATCAAAATAGGGTCTGGGAGAATGTAATAGAATGATGTGGGAAGCCGCTGGGTCTTCCTCAGAGCTAGGGAATGAGTCAGGAGGCGGCTGAGGCAAGAAATAGACTAAAGTTTGTCCATTTGCTTGTGAAAGCAGAAGGAGAGGTTGGAGCAGAGATCCTGGGGGGGGGGGGGGGCTGGATTGTGTTGTTGTAAGCACTAGGATCCATAAAATGTAGGATCCATAAAATCTTTACCAATAGAGAAAAGAGTTTTTGAAGAATTCTCAGCAGTTTCAATAGCAGAAGAGTAATAGAAGGATCATGCCGTAACAACTTGCTTTTGGTGTATTTTTATGGTCTTTTTGTTCGGCTTGTATTCAGGATCATATATTTTCCACCATAGGCACTCCACAACCATAAACTGGCGTATCGATTTACAAACGGTCTCAGAATACCACGTGACTGAGGTGGTGGAATTCACTGGTAGATATGTGTCTAGTGCACTCATGGTCCACTTATTGTAGCTATTGGAGACTTTTTTGATGCATGAACCAATTATAGGAGGTGCTTGGATCGCGGTGCCACAGCGTACATAGCTAGGTTTACATGAATGGTAAGAAAAAATGGCAGAGGATTGCATCTTGGAAGGGGTTTTTGCCACACAGGATTTATGCCTGGTCTGTTCCCCAGCCGGCCAGGCCACCATATCCGTAGTATTTCATTGATAACATCTCCTTGGAAGGACACTCTTTTTCAGACCTTAAATGCAACGCAGCTGCCAAGTACTAAGACCTCTTCACCAGTGAGGATGCAGATTTGTTGTGATATCTCTGGAGGTCAGTTGAAAGTCCTGCAAAACATTTGAATGAAAACTCTCTTTTCAATGTTTAGGAGATTGGTGACCAGTACTCCACATTTGAGGAATGATTTCAAGCCAAACAAAACCGCACGTCTTTGTACCTGATAGGGGACAGACATCTCCTCCGCCGTTGTTGTGGATTTTAATCTGTGGCAGCTAGTGAAAATACACCAGGTGTACAGTTCTGAGCCTGTGTGGTCAAAGTTTCTCTGTATTATGCCACCCATGACAGACCGCTCAAATTGTGACTACAGGCCTGCCATTGCAGCCTGTGTAAGATGGTGCTAGCACCACTTACGACAGATATACGGTTTCTTATATCTGAGGTCACTGCACTTAAAACCTATAAGTCACCCCTAAGGCAGGTCTTTCAGTCTAAGTGTGAAGGTGCCCATGTATGAGCAGGACACCCCTACAACCTTCTGAGCCCATTCTTCCGGGTTTTAAGTGCATCAGCCATTAAGATACATAGAGTGGCCATGCGTCATTACGCGATGACCATCTCTAAACTGGCTGTAATGAACCCTGTTGTGTTTGATATCAAACATGTTGGAATCATTTACAGTGTGTGGGTATGATGCCATGCTCTGTAAAGCTCCTCCGGGAGGCCCTCAGTACTCCCAGTACCTGTCTTCTAGATGCGGACAGCAAACTATGACTGCTGCCGACCAGAGACGTGATTATGCCCTCCTGCTGCTGAGCCAAGCTCGAGCAGAGGAGGGCAGGACAATAGGTATCCTATCACAGGGAGGTGTGACCCCCTCCCAGACAGGACTTAGAGTATTAGGACACAGTGGAGGCGCTTGCCAGCACCACTGAGAATGCTTGAAGAGCTCATTTGGTGCCCTCCCTGCATACTCCAGTCCAAACCAGTACAGGGAGCCGGTGGCTCCTGCTCTGGCGTGAACCTGGACAAAGGACATGGGAGTATTCTCCCCCCTGTCTAGCCGCTCCTCTGGGAGGGACCCTGAATTGTTCCAACCCTTTCCTTAGGTTACTTAATGGCTTATCTATGCGTGGGGTCCATAGATTCATTGTGGGATAAGATTCAGATCACATACCATTTCAACTTAGACCGTCTGGGCACTCTGGACCTCGCTGGCCTTTGCGTTGGGAACCGAGACTGCAACTGGGAAGACTCCTGCTGCTCCTGGTCTCATCATCCTGCAAGTCTGCTGCAATGTCTGCGCCTCTGCTCCATACAGGTTGTTCACGGGACCTGTAGACATCCAAGACACCTGAAGGAATCCCCCTTGGAGTGAAGGAGTCACTCCCTTGCATCTGCAGGCACGCAACACAGAGGACTGGTCTGCTGATCCTGGGCTCCCACGGACTCCAAAAGGCTCAGCAACACAGGTGGTAGTTCTGCAACTCCCTTGAGGCTTGCACTGTCTTCTCACCGAGTTTGAGGCCTCCGCGGGGTTTCTTCAGGGTCCCCTGGAAATGGTCCTTTTTCTTTAAAATCGCAACAGCGACTTGCTTATTGACTAACATTGAGCATGTGGTCGTGTTCCCACTCTGCACACGGCCTCCGTGGTGTTCCTAGATACTCACCTTGGGTGGTTTCTTGGGTCCCCAGCACTTCTACGTCTTTTGGGTCCATTCTCAACTTAGGTCGTGGTTCACATTCCACTATTTTAGAATATGGTTTGGTCTCCCCCTGGAGACCACTTTGTATTCTGTTCTATTTACTTATTCTAGTGACAAATTATAGTGTATATTGTATTGTCTCTCCAGGTAGGAGATAATACATTGTGTTAGTGAGTGTTAATGATAAATACATATTTTTATAACTACACTGTGTGGATCTTTTTCACTCAACCTATACCATAAGATTAGGTACTGGTAAACCAAGCTGCTTTACACTCCTGGACTAAGCCTGAAGGCTGCTCTCCACAGCTACCACTTAGGGAGCTTTCTAAGGATGTCTAAGACCACTAAAATCACCATAAGGGTTGTCTGGATTAGTGCAAGGTGCTACACTTACATCAGTCAGTCAGTCAGTCAGGGGGTTTAAAGTGCGCTACTCACCCGTGAGGGTCTCAAGGCGCTGGTGGGGGGGAGGAGTGGGGGTGCAGCTCCTGTTCATCGGAAGAGCCCGGTCTTGAGGCTTTTCCTGAAGGTGTGCAGAGTGTGTGCCTGAACCCCACTGTAGGATGGCCCAAGGAGGCAAGCTTCCTCTCTTCAACCAACTGAATTCGGGCAAAGAGCCCCATCCGGAAGGGAGACAGCAAAAGTTCTCAAAGTGACAGCTAGATTTTGGGGAAGCTTGTTCAGACCGTACCTAGCACCACCGGTGGGAAAGGAGGGGGAGCAGGACAAGAGGACACCCCGTAGTCAGGTCTCAGCCGCCCGCTCTGGCGAAGTGGAATGAGTGCTTTATTTCCCTGATTTATTAACAATAGTGGTAACGAGGAAAGAAAGGAGAGTCAGATGGGCCAGGATTGTACAAAGCATACATAATGTAACACAACATAACAGAACAGAAGAGAACTGAACATAACATAACAGAAAAGAGCATAACATAACATAACAGAGCAGAACATAACAGAAAAGAACATAACAGAAAGCAGAAGATAACATTGCAGAAAAGAACATAGCAAAACAGACGATAACGTAACATAACAGAAGTTAACATAACAGAAGATAACAGAACAGAACAGAACAGAACAGAACAGAATAGAGGTTAACATAACAGAACAGAAGACAACATAACAGAACAGAAGTTAACATAACAACACAGGAGATAACATAACAGACCAGAAGTTAACATAACAGAACAGAAGTTAACAGAAGTTAACAGAACAGAAGTTAACAGAACAGAGGATAACATAACAGAAAAGAACAGCAGATAATATAACAGAAAACAGCATAACAGAACAGAAGATAACATAACATAAGATAACATAACAGAGCAGAACAGAACAGAACAGAACAGAACAGACCATAAAAGCATTTTATTCCCCACTGTTGGCTCTGCTATAGATTCACTGAGCAGAGTGACAAGCAGACACCATCCAGTGGAAGGCGGCACTGAGCTAGCAGTCTTTTACTTATGCTTTTAAATACAGATTTAACACCTTGCACATTTATATGACTGGGTTTGTATATAACGCATATTTGCCAACTACCTGCGACTCAGGACTTCTTCGTCATTGAGTGTTAGTGGCTCTGTTTTGTTGCACACAGATTACAAGTGGCTGCTGTGCACGTCCATCAAGAGGATATGGGAGCAAGACCGTGAGTGCAGCTGATATCTTAGTGACAGAAGTCTCCAACAGATGACTGTCTTTGGAGCAGTGTTCCCTTTGGAATCAGATACACAAGTCGTACACAGTTACATCACTTTTGTAATGGTGGCTGTGACTCTCTCCCATTAATAACTTACTGCCCTTGTACAATTAATATGTTCACAGACCGTGGAGTAGAAACTCAAGTATTAAGAAAGATAGAAGGTACTTTGTTTGACATTAAAACCTTTGCATTTCTTGAGCATATGAGTCAACCAGAGGGAGGAGGGCAGTTGGTAAAGATAGCTCTCAGAGACTAAAAAGACATTGTCAGGGGTCTATGAACCTCCTTACAAAGTTTGCACCTTTCCTTAAATCAAGAATCCAGTCGCTCTTACCGTCTTGCTGCAGTCTTTGTATGGTGGCTCCATTCTCGCTCTGAATCTGTAGGTAAGAGGGAGTTCAGTTAGCTTTCTCAATGAAATGCAGCTAGAGCACATTGTTTCCCCACAGCTCTCAGGCCCCTCCCCTGCCCATCTCCCAGGAGGAGGCGGGGCACTGGAACAGTTTGCACCCAGCCCTCGCTCCTGCTACAAAATGCATTGAAATGAATGACAAGTGCAGGCCTGGCCATTGATGATGACACAGCTAACAGCAGCTGCACGGCTAGGTGGCGCCTTCTCTTGCACTGTGGTTAAACATTGACCTAAGGCCCTCATTTAGAGTTTGGCAGGCAGCCCACTGTCCGCAAGGGCGGCGGAGGTAATAACCTTCACTCTCCAGGTGGACTACCACCCGCCGTATTTAGGTAACAGATCTCTGTGCATTCAGAGGAGCTTTTACTGCTGTTAGAAAGGTGAGCTGTTAGTATTAATGGAAGGTACACCCAAAGGGAGTACAGCGAGTGCCGAAATACAACCAAGACTAGGGATAATTTGGTTTTGTGGCTAGAAACTGCTATAACCACTGGTGGACCTGGCCCTTTTAGGAGGGTGTCCCCCAGATGATTGCCTTCTATTGCTAAACCCGTTTTTGTTGGTATTAGGACTCTATGCACATTTTCCCTGCTAACTAGTGATGAAGTGCTTATGCTCTCACCCTAAAACATGGCACAGTGGGCTTGCTACATCTGATTGGCCCATTTAATTTACTACATGTACCTAGGGCAAGTAAATAAATAAAATGCTACTAGCGGGCCTGCAGCACACATTGTGCCACTCACTGAAGTAGCTTTTCAAAATATGTCTCAGGCCTGTTACTGCAGCTTGCATTGCAGTTTTGAACTGCCATGACCTAAACCTTCCTTTTAAATACATATGAGTCACTCCTAAGGGAGGCCCTAAAGGTACCCAGGGCAAGGTACGTTCTATTTAAAAGCAGGACATGTGGGTTTAAGTTTTACATGTCCTGGTAGTGAAAAACTACTAAATATATTTTTAGGTCTCGCCTAGCGAAAGCAGCGCATGCGGTGCTCTCGCTATTAAAAGTTCCTTTGGACTCGATTCTGCCGAGGGCTTGAATGCACGCGTCTGCATGGACAAACATGGCTACTACCCCTCTACTACCCCACTACCCGTCTACTCCTCTACTATCCCTCTACTACCCTACTATCCCTCTACTACCCCAATACACCTTTACTACCCCAATACCCCAATATCCCTCTACTATCCCAATACCCCAATACCCCTCTACTACCCCAATAACCCTCTACTATCCCACTACACCTCTACTACCCCAATACCCCACTACTACCCCAATACCCCACTACTACCCCAATACCCCTCTACTACCCCATTACTACCCCTCTACCTACCCCTCTACCCCCCTCTACTACCCCTCTACTACCTTTACTCTCTATCCCTCTCTACCCCTCTAACCCTCTACCCCTCTACCTCTCCCTCTCTCTACCTCTATCTCTCTCTACCTCTATCTCTCTCTACTTCTACCTCTCTCTACCTCCCTATGCGCACACATTTGCATATATATATATATATATATATATATATATATATATATATATATATATATATATATATATATATATATATATATATATATATATATATATATATATATATATATATATATATATATGCATATATATGCATATATATGCATATGCATTTATTATAAAAGATTTATTAAAATTGGTGCAGAGGTCTAGGTCTGCCATAAAAGATACAAAGCCCCCAACTAAAGTGCGCAGTGCGTTCGGAGTGCGGCCCATAAGGACTGCATCATCCGCGTATAAAAGCGCGGGAAGTACATTTCCATTAATTTTTGGTACGTCATTATGGAGTTCTGATAGGGCATTATGTAATTCTTTTATATAAAGAATAAATAGTAGAGGGGCCAGTACACATCCCTGTCTGACCCCTCTACCAATAACAATGTCCCCTGAGACCTCCCCATCATTACTAATCCTTACCCGTGCCTTCAAGTGCCTATGCAAATGTGCCAAAAAGTGAACCAGAGCCTCGTCCAACCCATAGTTTAAAAGGACCGACCACAAGCGTGACCTGTTGACAAAATCGAACGCTGAGGTGAGGTCCATAAAGGCCAAATAAATAGGTGACTTCTGTGCTATTGTGTACTTGCCAATAATAAGATTTAGGTTAAGACACTGTTCGATTGTTCCCAGTTTGCTTATTTTGTGTCCTAATTTTGTTAAACACGACCCTTCCTAGGATTTTTAGGTTATTATCAATTAGAGAGATCGGTCTGTAGCCGCTAGGATTAGGTCAATCTCCTTTTTTAAAAATGGGCACGATAATGCTGGTGGACCATGTACTTGGGATAAAGGTGTTTGTTAAGTTGTTAAAAACATTACATAAAATAATGATTTGTGGCCCAAAAAAACACTGTATTAATTCAATAACCTCAGGCCATGAACGCCTACTACGCACTCGCACTTTTCCCTATTTGGGCATAGTATTTTCTGACGCTCATGCTGCCCACAGCAGAAGTAAGTTTTTAAAAGCAACTAATTCTATCTTGAGACTTCCTCAACCTAAACAGGCAGAGTTAGTTTTACCCTTAATGAAGATTTATAAATCGCAGTGTATCCCCACCGCCACATATGGCGCTGAAGTCTGGGGTTTTACAAATTGCAGTGGGATCCAAAGAGAGGAAAATAGATTTTGCAGGAAACTTCTAGGGGCCCAAATTTCCTCCCCGAACTATGTATGTCATAAGGAACTAAATTTGCGTTATATAGAAGCTTTCATTAGGTCACGCCCAGCTATATTTTGACAAAAAATATGGCTAAACCCAGCGGGAACCCTAACAAGGGAGATCATTGTAGGCTGCCTTAACAGCGACAAGGGAGGATCCATACCCTGGCTTTTCGCTGTTAGAAAAAGCTTAACCAGCGTGAACCTTGAACGTATCTTCTTAAACCCATTAGCATTAGAGGGTATGAATAAGAGAGCCCTCATGGGTTTATTGTATGAATCTTACAACAACGAAAGACACGCCACAGAGCGTCTAAAACCTTCAGTCGCTGGGTACATGTCCCGACTGGAGTTAAATAGCCCTCAAACACATATACCATCTAAATAACTTTTGAAGAATATTGGTCGCTGGGAGAGCAGCCTGCTTTTTCGCCTTAGGGACGCCACCTTAAAATACTCACTTTGCTTCCCCCTGGGATTTAACATTAATCTTGAGCAAATGCCCTGTCCGTGTGGCACCGGCAGCAACCAAACGGTAGTACACTACTTATTCTTTTGCAATTTTTACGGAAAGTACACAAAACAATACTTGATTCCGTATTTTAAGGCATTTGTTAACATTGAGTATAGTACAGCGCATCTTGAGATCCTTAGACTCGAAAGCGACGATTTGATTTTTCGTGTCAGCTCGTTCCTGAGAGCAGCAGTCCGCTCACGTACCTCTATGAGCAATTTTTAATGTGTTAAGGGCAGTCAAACACATAATATTGTTCTTCCGTATACAGTTACTTCTATCCTCTTAGCTGAACATCAATTAAAGTGCTATTTGTAGGGCGGAAAATATTAAAAGCTTAAAATTCAATTGCACTTATACTATGCTGCTAAAACTGTTTATAACCAATTGCACTTTACCTTATTATGATGTTGCTGCTATATGTCTGTCCAACCCTTTTAATGTACTAATTTTTTAACGCTGCTATTTGTTTATCAATTTGTAAATTTTAATCATGATTTTGTTGTCGTATATTATGCCTTTTAATGTTGTACACAACTGTAATCTTTTTTACTGGAAGTTCCTTTTAACCAAAGCCTTTATGCACCGTGCTTTTTAACAAGAATTGTATTTTTGTTGGTGGTGTTTGAACTGTGCTTTTATGGATATCTGTATCCGAATAAAGATTATTGAATTGAATTGAATATGCATTTATATATATGTATGTGTATATACATACATACATATATAGATATGCAGGAAATACAAATATAAATGCATGCATACATATACATATACATATATGCATACAAATGCATGTTATGTACATGAAAGTTTGAATAACACTAATAAAAGCAAAGCTAAAAAGCAACCTAATTACAAACAGAATTGCTTTAACTTAAACGAGGGAGAGACCTATTGCATTTTCAATGCTTGTTCACTACTGTAAGGCATATCTTTCCCATTACCTGACTTGGAGTTACCTTATTACATTTAATAAGTGCTAACTTTTGATTGGGAGCAGGTGGAAATGTCATGTTTAGATTCAGATGAATTGTATTTCAAAATCCTCTTTAATAGTAAGGGTGGGTTTTAAGTCACAGCTCTGAAAATGCCTCTTTTAGAAAGTTGACATTTTCCTGTCCTAACCATTTCTGTGCCCCTGCCAGGGTCCTGTGTCACCTGACTGTGAATGGCTCTGCTGTTTGGGTTTGTGTGTTCCTGCCAGACAGCTAAACAAAGGGGATTGGGTGTAGGCAGGATGAGCCCAGTGCTTAATTTGTGCCGGTGCTTTCCGGTGCTCAGCACCGGTACTTTATTGTCAGGGCCGGGGCTATACATTTCTTTCAGGAGGCAGTGGTGGTGAACGTAATTTTTCAAAAATACAGACACAGAGTGAGACGGCTTTACTTTTCCCACGTCGTCTGTGCTGCTCAGCCTCTCACTCTCACCCATTCGAAAACGCATGAACTTCTGGCTGGCTGGTGACTCAATTTCAACTCTCAAGCTTTCACTAATAATAAAAAAAAAGCAAACAGGGCTCTCCACGGGCTGTCTTTATTTCCGCGGTTACCATGTCTTCCTCTTCCCCCTCCCTCAGAGCAAGTTAAAGAGCCCCTTCCCCTCCCTCAGAGCAAGTTCGAGAGCCCCTTCAGGAGCGGAAGAAGGCTGGACTCTTAATGCCTCTTACCTGTCACATACGCCTTCAGCAGCTCCCTATTGGTTAATGAAGGTCTAGGGAGTTGCTCAGCCGAAACTGAAACTCCAGGTCGAGATTACTCCAGCCACGCACACGACAATTTCTTTCAGGATGCTGAGAAGCTTGTTTATGAATATTGAACCTGCCCGGGCAGTCGGGTCCATCCAGGAGGAATAAGTTATGAATGGCTCTACTCACCACAGGTACCAATTGTTTTAAAATGTGAGGCATGATGCAGGCAGTGATCCTTTACTGCTTGTATTACATAGGATACATAGCTTTATGGAGCTAATACTCAGGAAATCACAGTGCCGATAGTGTGCACATGGAATTTCAGAACTCGAGTTTTACCTCTTAAACACTGCATGCGGGGGTAAACCTCTTATTTTTTCACCCTTCTGATCCTCCTGCTCTTTCTTTTGCTCCACCCTTGGGCCTCTTGTGCTGAACCGAGGTCGCTCCGCGCTTCTCCTCTTCCCCCCTTCACAATCGAGGCTTGCAGTGAAGCACCTTCATTCCTCTTGTCATGCAATTCTTGGGCCCTCCCTTCACAAGGTACTTTCTGTCTCTTTCATCCGGTGCCTCTGCACTGCTATTCTCGGCCTCTAATGTCTGAACCAGCTCTACATTTAAGCACCTTACTTTTTCTGTGGGGCTCTCATGCAGCCTACAGGCCCACCCCCATCACTTTCCTTTTCATGAGCCCTTAATTCCTAAACCACTACCTGCACTACGCACTTGTCTTCCCCCTATTATGGCTTCGATTTATTCCTTCACCAGCACCTGAGAAACAGAGGCCAGAAAAAGAAAACAAAACGTGCAAGGCAGAGTTTGCTTTTGCAGGCAGGTTTGCAGTGATACATTTACCACAAACTAAAAGCCTAAGCCTTACTGTCATTAATACGATGTCACCAAAACCTTGCCCTTGGAACTATGAGGGGCGTTAGAAGCTGTTATGTGCAGCACCAAGTATCACTTTAAAGCAGCACTGGGGCGCTAGACTGAGGGTGATTTCTTTAAGTCAGGACAAAAGCCATCCATTGACATCTGCTACGAGATGCGACCTTAGGCTCTCATAGAGACTATAGCCAGGGCCACTGGAATTATGTGACTGAGCCACCGTGGCGATTTTCACATGATTATAGATTTGCCTCACAGTGGAAACCTCTTTGTAAAGCTGGACTAGACTACCTTCAGTTGCTTATTGCTGTATTTGGATACTAAACTAGTACTGCGTTGCAAGTAATGCCCACAGAGTGTTAGCAAGTTTAAAAATGATGCAACAATAAACTAATTCTATCACAAAATGTGCTGCATTGTGTTGCATATTTTTCCTTTTACTTGCCACGTAATTTACTCAACCCTGCCTCATAATTTGGCCCTCTCCTTCCGCATAATTCCAGTGGCCCTAACTATAGCTCTGGTCTCACTTACAACAGGCAAGCCCACAGGCGTTCCAATATCCCACATTTGATCTAATTTACAACAATAACAGGCAAGTCTCTGAAAGCTCTTTTTGTCCCTTCTACTGCCAGCAACAACTATTAAAGTTCGGGTTAAACACAGTGCTCCTGTGCTGTTTAGCAATTTGAAGGTCAGAGGATAACTTCATATCAGCTTAGCATAATTTAATGTCTCCTTGTCCTTTGGATAAAACAGTCTTTAAAACCTGCCCTTGCGAGAAATCTTGCTGTCGGGCGTTGGGCGATATGAATCACCCACCGCTGATTTAACTCGAGTCAGCAACAACATTCCCTAAGACCGACCCTAGAAACGTTACCCCTTCCACTTAACACAGGCCTGATTACAGTGCTCATTAGAACCTTGCGTGGTGAGATAAAAACGGAATAGTGTTTTTTTTCGTAGAAAATGTAACAGTTCAAATCCAGACATACACTTTGCCGCCCTTTTTTCTTTTACTTTACACAAATCCTAATAGTTGGAATAGCCATGAATACAAAATGCTGTATTTTACTTTAGTAATAGCACTTAAGGTTCTGCAGCATCCCTCCCTCGCCCCCAAATACATGTAAGCTGATTTGGCCATAAAGAAGTTTTAAAAAACTGCTTTGACACTGCACTGTTTCATTCTATTTTGAATAACAACACAGCCAGAATGGACTTTGGCCACATGTGCTGTGAGTTTCATTAATGTTCTTAAGTGTAAGACACATTTGTGTGGTTTTTTTTATTCAATTCGAATTTTTTTTTTTTAAAAGACTAATACCAATATATAGACTTAGTGTGATTTTCCTTCATTTTTCAGTTGCAAGGTTACTGTTTGATTGTTACAAAATGTATTGATTCATTAAACGTTTTAAGTGGTAAAATGACAGAATGCAAAACTAGTACTCAAATCGAGCAGAGCGTATTTGGCTGTTTCAAGTGTTTTGTGCATGTGTAATATTGTGTGTAGTGCATTTTGTACAGTTGAGTTTATTAACCTTCAAATGTCATGTGTACATGAAAACAAAGCAGGATGGTATCAACATTCAAATTATTTTGGTCCATTGTCTCTTCTTCTATGCATCCTGTCAAACATAGACCTCTTTATAGTCTGTTGTCAATTGTATTCTGTGCTGGTTGGGGTTTGACAGCTACATCATTGTGTATTACCTTCATGTTAGGGAGCAAAAGGCCCTGTTGTATGTTGGGAACATTATTTTAAGGGCTAAGGGGTGTCAATTGGAGTAAGAGGTATTCGGTTTATTCCAATTTACAATGCACTTGTGAGAGTAAATCCCTTTCTAGAGACTTGTCTCTCCTCCAACTCTCCTTTAACTCCACCCAAGCCTCATCTTACTACTTTGATCTCCCTAATAAACCTTTCTAGATTCTTCCCTCCTCTATCCCTCCCTCGACCCATCTCAAACCTTGTTTTACTACTATGATCTCCTAAATAACACTTTCTAGGTGCTTCCCTTTTCTATCCCTCCATTATACCATTCAATGAAACTAACAGACTTAAATGTCCATCGCTCAAATTAGCATACATTTCCCTATATTAACTCTCCACTAATCCTTTTTGGGTTCCGGAGTAGCGTGCTACTCACAGAAAAGTGCTTTGACGCCTCGACAGGAGTTGAAGCGCTATATAAATACAATTACAATATTGGTCATATTACAGGACTGAATGATGTGCATACATCATTACAGGTTGTGCATATACCAGGGAGGTGCATATTGTGCCTCTAGCAGAGTCAATATATTCTTTATGTGATAGATGCTTTGATAGTGGGCTTGTACCTCTGAGCTCTGTAATGTCATGTATGCTTTGGCAACAAAATGTACATATATCAGTGGCAAATTCCCCAAATTCTCAGAGCAAAAGAATTGAGAAGTGTGTAAGGAGTGATACTGTCTTTTAGTAAAAGATTGGTTCGGGGCAGTTTAGGGTCAAGCCTGGGGAGGCACAAAATACAACAGAAGATGATAGTCATATCAGAATTACTTTAGAGTCAGGTCTTTAATGGTCAGAAAAAAATCATTATCTTTGGTTCCAAAAGTCATGACATCCAGTTTCTTTTGCGGTTTTGCCTTGATTTTATTAAGATATCCTTTCCAAAGAGCTTGAGACCAGCACGTTTCAAGTCAACCATCATATTAATACGGTAAGAATTCAAATTGGGTATTACATGTGGCTTTCAGCCAAGCCAGTTCAGGATGTGGGTGGAGCCAGTGAAGGAAGTGGGTGGAGCCATGGGAAGTGGGTGTGGCCTCCCACAAAAATGTGAGCACCTGCACTTCATATTTTACAAATTAAGCACTGGATGAGCCATCCTGGCTAGATTGCTGGGGGTGGAGCTGTTCCCTGCCCCACTTACATTTCAAAGGGCTGCTTCCAGCACACACACACCAAGGAACCTGACACTAGTCTTTTGTCACCCCAGAATTCTTAAAACCTTGACAGGGAAGGGAAGAACTTTAATGAATCCGATATGGGTGTAGCCTAGATGATTTACCCAATTCAAAGGCTGTCCCCAGAGATAAAGAGAGGACTCTCACAAAACGTCTTCAGTGCACTCCTGTATCTATGGAAATTACAGAAGAAGGACTACCTTGTTCCAGAGGACTGGATTGGTGCTTGAGGCTTGCCTTTTCCCCCAGAGGACTGACCTACTGCTTGAGGCCTGCCTTGTTCTCTGCAAAGGAAGACTGGACCTGCTCCCTTCATCCCATGGTACCTGAGTGACTCTAAAGTTTAGTTGACTGACCTCCTATTCTAAGCTACAGGGACACAACAAGCTCCAGAGGCACCCCACAACTTCCTAGCTAACCTTCTGCAACTGGACCTGCCTGAGCCATTCTGGCCTCTGCTAGAGTGAATCCCTGATCCCGAGAGGTACCTTCCCAGGTCCAGGACCCTTGGCTGAAATCAGAGTACACTCTTCTACAAGAAAATGAGAAATTCTGAAGCTGTGGTCTCTTCAAGCTAGTTTTGAGACCATGTTAGTCTCACTGACAAAGTTACCTTCTCAATCCTACAAATAGCGCAAATTAAAAACACAGTATTTACTAAAGTAGATGCATGTCTTTTTAGTTACCAAAACTATTTTAACTGGGTTGCTGGAATGCTAAGTCAGGGGTGTGTGCACCCATCACCTAACCATATACAACCATTATGTCCCAAACATAGTCATGTACAATTACAGCTCCAAATACCCAGGCACTTACAGTGAATGCTCAGACATTCTGCAATATTGATCTCCTGCTCAACCCACGTTTGTTATGTAAACCATGGATCTCATAATACAAATAACATAAGGAAAGTTGAACACATGATCATTGATAATATTAATGTGCTGTGTTTTAAAGTTAGTTTATATACACCTACTGATGTCAATGATAAAAAAAATCTATCAAACAATACAGGATCTTATTACACATGGGAGCCTGCTATCCCTGTAAAAAAGCCAGTCTCTAATTGCCTAATTGCAAGGAACGTGTGACATCTCTAGTCACCCGTAATAATGAAATAACATAGCTGCTGAACAGTAATAAGTTATTACAGTCGAGTTGTGATGTCATAATGCCTGCTACCAGAGCCAGCAACCAACGGGGAAGGCAGGTCATATAGCATCATTACACCAGAACTTATAGAACGAAAAGTAAAACTTGTTTTTCATTCTTCTGATCTTTTTCCTCAAGGAACAGTGATGAGCAGAAAGGAAATATTCAAAGGAATGTGGTTTTATGCAGACTAAAGATCATTGCAGGAAAAATAGAATATCTCTGCAGTTATCTGCACGTAGTGAGCCCCATCTTTGTTTTAATCTGACTTACATTAAACTGATTCTAATATCTTTTTGCGACAAATTAATAGCTGCTTTTTGATGTCTTTAATTTCACATAGATTCTACCTTTATTCTTCATGTCTGCCACTATACTATCTCTTACATATGAAAGAACAAGATACTAAGGAATTAAGCATTGGGAAGGAAGGGTAACTGGTGTAATAATGTATTATAAGGAATAAAAAATGCCCACTGTTGTACAACCTAAGGATAATGTAAGTCACCTTGGAGTTCGGTGACTTAAGAAAAGAACTCAGCATTCGGCCTCATTACTCTATATGGTCAAGTAACTCCTCAGTATGGAAGGGAGCAAGCACTTTGTCTAGTATATAAAGTGTAACATGTGACACAAAGCTTGCCCTTGCTTTGATAGATTGATGAAAGCTAATGATATAAAGAGCAGAACATTGTAATGCATGCACCTCGCTTTCTGTACCCAGTGCAACATCCCAAGCTGAGCCCGGCTTACTTTTCCTACAATGCCTATTCTTTGTGAGTGTACTGCAGTTTGATGTTCTGCGTGAGAACTCCCACTCTGCCAAACTTGAGTGGTACTATCTTACTTACCTACTGTCATTAATATGGATTTTATGTAAAAGTTCTTTTGGTGGATAACGAATATTTAAAGTTGCGTAACTCCGTCACATTCATGTTATTGACTTAGGAAGGTAGAACGGTTGAGTAGGGTTACTGGGTATACCAGCACTTCTCTGCTCAGCTCCTGTACTTTTAATGGGACAGTACTATCACCTTTTCAAAAAGCAGAGTAGGTGTGCGAGTGGCTGTATTGGAGAGTGAGTGGGTGTGCCAATGGATGTATGGGTGAGTGAGTAGCTGTGTGAGTGGCTGTATGGGTGGGTGAGCAGGTATGTGAGTGACTACATCGGTGAGTGAGTGGGTGTCTGAATGACTGTATGAATGAGTGACTGGGTGTGTAAGTGACTGTATGGGTGAGTGACTGGGTGTTTGAGTGGGTTGGTTTGTGAGTGGTTGTATTGGAGAATGAGTGTCTGAATGAATTGCTGTAAGGATGAGTGAGCAGATGTGTGAGTGCTTGTATGGTTGTGGGAATGGGTATGTTAGTGGTTGTGTGGGTGTGTGAGTGCTTGTAAGGATGCGTGACTGGCTCTGTTGAGAGACTGTATGGGTCAGTGAGTGAGTGTGTGGGTGACTGTACAGGTAAATAAGTGGGTGTGTGAGTAGCTGGATGGGTGAGTGACTGGTTGTATGAATACTCTATAGGTGAGTGAGTGGTTTTGTGAGTGGCTGTATGAGTGAGTCAGTGGGTGTGTGAGTGGCTCTATGGATGAGTGAGTGGTTGTGTGAGTACTTGTACGGGTTAGTGAGTGGGTATGTGAATGGTTGTGTGGGTGTGTGAGTGGGTGTATGAGAGGTTGTATAGGGTGTGAGTGGGTGTGTGAGTGGTTCTGTGGATGATGCCATCAGTGATGTTATCAGTGGTGTCACTGACCATGTCATGAGTGATGTAATATGGGAAGTCCTAAGCAGTGCATTGCGGGGGTGTAAGTTATAATTAGCTCGGATAACTATAACTTCTGAATTTCACTGGATTTGTACGAGTGAAATCTAACAAGTATAGAGAGGGATTCCCAGGCGAAAAACTTGAAAAGACACTATGCTAATTATGGCGCATGTGAATAACAGCCCATATGTTAGAACATGTACATGTACATTGCTAGAAGTACCCTATTTCCCTTGGTTGTGACAAGGGGTCCCCCTCACTCTCATTCTTAAACCCGAGTGAAATCTAAGCCTAACTATAACGTCCCTGTAACCTGTTTTTTTCAGTGAATTTCTAAGGTTTTTAAATTCTACTTCCTAATTATAACATCCCTATAACCTTTAGTTTTTTTAATGAATTTCAATAGTTTTTTTAACTAGAAGTCGCGTTTGCAGAGTGGTAGATAAAGGGGTGGGGGGCTCTGACTAGCTCTCAGGAATCCTGCTGAGTCAGACTTACTGGAGGTAACAGGAGGGCTTCTGGGACCCCAAGAACCCTCAACATCCAAGAGGATTTCATCCTCCAATCAGCAGTGTGCCAGGAGGTACGTTTTCAGAGTGGTGGAGAAAGGGGGCGTGGCCTCTGAAGATCTCACCGAAATTTCGCTGTATGGGACTTACTGGATGTAACAGGAGGGTCTGTTGGCCCCAAAGGACACTCTAGAGACAAGGGTACTTCATCCCCCAACCAGCAGTGTGCGCCAGGATGTGCGTTTGCAGAGTGGTGGAGAAAGGGGGTGGGGCCTCCGAAGACCTCTCAGCAATTTCACTTTATAGGACTTTCTGGAGGTAATAGGAGGGCTAGTTGACCCCGAAGGACCCTCAGCATCCAAGGGGACTTCATCCCCCAACCAGCAGTGCCCCAAGAGGAGCATTTGCTGAGTGGTGGAGAAAGGGAGCATGGCTCCCGAAGACCTCTCAGCTATCCCGCTGTGTGAGACTTACCGGAGGTAACAGGAGGGCTTGTTGGCTCCCAAGGACCCTCTCGAGTCAAGTGGACTTCATCCCCCAACCAGCAGTGTGCCAGGAGGCACATTGTCAGGGAAATGGAGAAATGGGGCGTGGCTTCCGAAGTCCTCTCAGCAACCCTGCTGTTTGTGACCTACTGGAGGTAACAGGAGGGCTTGTTGGCCCCCAAGGACCCCCTGCATCGAAGAGGACTTCATCTCCCAACCAGTTGAGCACCAGGAGGCATGTTTGCAGAGTGGTGGTGAAAGGGGGCAAGGCTTCCGGTGACTTGCTGGCCATTTATGTTCTTAATTTGTCTTTATTTATTAGGTGAGGGGGGCTGCGTGCCCCCCTTTCCCTGGGCCAATTTCACCCTTGGCACCCTTCCTCCCAGGGCCAGGCTTTTTTCAATGGGGGTGGTGGGTAGGATCTTTCCAATGACTTGCTGGTGTTTTTTTTTTCTTAATTTCTTTTTATGTATTAGGGGAAGGGGACCACGCTGCTCCTTCCTGGGGCAGATTTGGGAGCCGGGGACCCCATCCCCTTAGGGCCCAGCCTTTATTTTTTGTTTATGTTTTGAAAATTAAAGTTCCTGTGCTGATTTTGGCTCCAGAGACCCCATCCCCCAGGGCCCACCCTCTATTGTGGGTGCCCTGGGCCCACCCAGTGCTGCAGAAACAAATGATGTCCATCCCACTTAGGGCAAAAAGTGCTGCGGCAACAAATGATGGATGGAATGTTGAATAAATCAAACATTCACCCCCCAGTCGAAAGACCTGGGTTAAATCCATTGTTCTTTTGCTAACTACGCCACCCTAGTTTGGACCCTGCCATATGCAAATAAGGCTTGACCCTGCTGCTCATGGGAACAGTCAAGCTGTTATTTGTTCCGTATTCCGTCCATCATATGTGTGTCTTTTGCTTTCTTGGCCAAAGTGCGCCGAGTATGTCCAGATGTGAGTCCTGGGCTCACTGTGCCACTGAAATCAAGCAGGCTGACTGATGAAGGGTGATACTCCGAAACCTGTCCCGGGATGCTTGTTTCTGGTCCAGGGAGGATCTGGCTTGGCAGTCCGGGGTGGACTGTTCCCCGGGAGGGGGGGGCCCATGCGTCCCTCTCCCTTATTATTAAAATGCTCCCAGGACAAGGCCCACCTGGGTGGCAATTACTAACGAAGCGAGGGAGCTCGCGCTTCGTTTATTCAAATATTTTCAGCTGAAAATTAAAGAGAAAAAATGCTTTTTTTGGCCCCGTGTGACCTCCCCCCAAAGTGGCCAAGGGGATCAGGGTATTTCCACACTGGCCCCTGTTCCTTTAAAAAAAAAACTTTTGCCTGGTTTGAAGTGTTGGCAGACAATCAGATCTCAGCACAAGATTGTGAGGGTTTGGAGATCCTCCGCGACCCTATATATACAACTGGAGATTCCTTTAAATTACTCCACAACTACTGAAAAGATTTACACCAATCACAAGAAGACACTTACCTGGATCAACAGCTACCTTCCTGCCAAATTTGGTGTAATTCTGTTCAACAGTTCAGGCAGTAGTCGTGTCTAAGGTTCCTATGAAAATTAACATGGGCAGCATGCTTTTTGGGACTCTGCTTTTTCCCAGCCCCCGCTTGATGGATCACCCCAAAACTTTTAAGACAGCAGCTGAATTGAGCGTCAAACTAGTTTTGAAACTTTTCGCAAGGATTTATCAAAGGAGGCCAAAGGTTTTGGCAATTGAAAAAACGCTCTTCTTATGTAAACTACTCCAGGAATGGATCGGGGTGGGGGGCCAAGCTGCAGGTGGCCCCCTCAGCACACTACTTAGGTTTGAGAGCTTTGGATTAAATCAGGAGCTGTCCCCCTTTGTGTACCTTGCAGGGGGGCCCCATCAACTTTCGTTACGCCACTGACGAGGAAGATCCCATCAACAACACCCCCTTAGGTGCAGGCATCTGTGCCTTTGTTCAGGCAACCCAAGGTGTGGCAGAAAACTTTCTTTAAGCCCCTGGTTCCATCTTGACCCACAGACCGGGATCCGTCATCCAGCTGAGATAGCTATAATCAGCCAGATAAGATGATGTGTTCCGTCAGCATTCTGGCAATTTTCCTCATGACCTGCACACTAGTGAAGGACAAGAATCATCCAACTGTAACCAACCAACACCTCTTGTAGCCAGCCGGAGCTCCAAAACGCTTACATCACATATAAAGGTCACCTGGACAGTGTGAGGTTCTTGCATGTGCTGTTGTTGAACAGTGCAGCCCCAAATGTGGTTCCTCACCTCTGCTTGACTTCATGGCCCTCAAAGAGTCCCTGAACATTCTAAAGAAACTGCATAGACAGTAAGATAGCCACCCAGAAACCCTGTCCATGAATGGAAGCATCATTTGGATCTTCAACCTGCTTCTCCTGGAAGTAACAACCCCTTTTCCTGCTAGGCACAAGAAGGTTTATGAAAAGGTGACTGTGCAGAGTACGCAAAATGCCAGAGAACTACTAAAAGGCCAGAGCATACTTACTTATAGTTTCTTACAGTCTTGCCTCTTTTTAGAAAAATCATACCACTGCTGGGACGTTTTGTTTCTTGCGCAAGATTTTTAAGCTCTTTGAACAAGTCATTCTGCCCCAAGAGTAAGCCTTGACTGCTCAGCTGGACCTATATTAAAAAAAGGTATTCATACAGATCCATGTACTTAAAGGCTCAATTTTTTTATTAATTTGACCGTCTTGGGCAGTGTTATATTCAATAGGATTGAGCTTTGAACAGAACAGGGCATTCTGACTACTTGCCAATATGGGGTCAGGGAGGGGCTGGGTACAATGAAGCAGTGACTAAACGTGCAGGTTATAGTCAGAAAATAAACCTTTTCTAGGGGCTGCCCACTGTACCTGGCTTTCATGGACCTCTATAGTGCCTTGGACTGGGTAATCAGTTGAATCTATGGTCAATACTATCCCATATGGGGACAGATTCATTCCCGGTTAATTATTATTTGCGCTACCCAATGATATGACTTGGAGTTAGATTTGGTGCCTTGGGGGAATGCGGTGATCCTTCTACACTGGAGAGAGGGGTACGGGAGGGCTGCCCACTGGCCCCTATGCTGTTCTCTGTCATATATATTAATAGTCCTAATTCCGAACTAGTGGAGAAGTGTCTAGATGTGCCCACTGTTATTTCTGTAGCTACCCGGCACTATTGTAAGCGGATGACACTGCCTTCAAATCTTTCATTGCTGATCCAGGCCTGTAAATTAATTATTCGAAGTCACAGACTAGGGCTTGTGGCAAAATCAACAATATTCATATGCGGCCCGTCTCTGTGCAGGTGAACAAGTTACTGAGGATTTCCAGTTTTCCCTATTTACGGGTTACCTTCGACAGATCTCACTCTGGCTTATTGACAACTCAATTAGAAGACAAAGGTTATCTCAGTCGGTTGGGGCTTTATTTAATCTCATTCCATCTTTGGGAGGGAAACCGCTACTATTGTTTTTTTATATTTATAAAGCCAAATGTGTCCCAATCCTAGTTATGGCACTGGCTTATAGGGTTACTTAAATACAGCGTCCTTACAGATTGAAGGAACCCGGTTTCACCAATGTCTACTTTCCATTCCACTTGGAAGCTCCTGTTTTATCTGTCTTGAGAAGCTGGGTCTCCCTTACATTGAGGACTCTCCTAAGTTGCCCCATTGTTATTCTGGCTATCTGTGGGGTTGACGAGAGTGTATCTTTCAATCGCGAGATTATCAATGATTGCTTAAAATGCAATTGTTGGTTTGATATTCCAAGGCAGGAGTGTACTTCTATTGGTCGAATTGTGCTTTTTGAATGGCATTCTGGTATCAAGAATGATATTTCATGGACTAAGAGTACATTCTCATTCATGAGACAAACTACATGGGATCCTTTTGAATTTAGAAATCTAGCATTAGGCAGTACTTAGTGCTGAAGACTTCTCCTCCGGTGATTGGGAGCGAGCTTTGTTCTGATATAGGTCTGGCACTTTTCCCTCCATGTTATGTTTCCCTTTGGGTCGGTAGGCAACTAACACTATTACTATTTGCCTGTGTGATGAGAATGTATATTTTATGTTTCGTATACTAAAAGGTTTTTAATTGCACTTTTAAAATCACCGAATTTAAAAAGTGCTCATCTGCATTAAACTTTCTACAATTATGAATTGCTATCGAAGTTTGTTTGGCTTCTGGTTCCTTTTTAAATATGCTGTGCGCTGCAGGAATTCCGTGCCTAATTAAATGACGGGTATGGTTTAATCACTTTAAATGATTTTTATGGTTTTTGTATGTACTTTTATAGATTATCTGAGTTATAATCAAATATAGTTTATGATAATGGTTGCTCAAATCAAAGCATAAATATAAGGTATTTGGTATTTAAGTGAACTCACAGTAATAGCTAATACCTGTGTTTTCAAGGACAGTGGCACTACTTGTTAGAAGGATTGTCAAACTGCCTTTGAGTTAAACAGGACCTGTAGACGTCTCGTCTTCATGCTTCAACACCCTGCGCATGCTTCGAAAGATCTTCCGGTGGATCCCCACCGAGACCAGGAAGACGGTCACCCAGGCCCTCGTCACCAGTCGGCTGGACTACGGGAACGCCCTCTACACCGGCACCGCCGCCAAACTCCAGAAGAAACTCCAACGGATCCAGAACGCCTCAGCACGACTCATCCTGGACATCCCCCGACACAGCCACATCTCCGGACATCTGAGAGACCTGCACTGGCTCCCCGTCAACAAACGAATCACGTTCCGACTCCTCACCCACGCACACAAGGCCCTCCACGACCTGGGCCCCAAGTTCCTCAACAGCCGCCTGACCTTCCACAAGCCCACCCGCCAGCTCCGCTCCGCCAGCCTCGCTCTCGCCACCGTCCCCCGCATCCGCAGAGCCACTGCCGGAGGAAGATCCTTCTCCTACCTGGCAGCCAAGACATGGAACTCCCTCCCCATCCACCTCCGGACAACGCAAGACCATCTCGCCTTCAGGAAGCAACTCAAGACCTGGCTGTTCGAGCAGTAGCGTTCCCCCCCCCAGCGCCTTAAGACCCTCCGGGTGAGCAGTGCGCTATACAAATGCCTATGATTGATTGATTGATTGATAGAACTCCACTGACAGGTAAGCGTGTCACCGAGCCATGTCTGATGTTGCTCCACCCTGTCAAATTACTTAAGTGAAGTTTTGAACTGTGTGAAGAAGTAGCTTTTAAAAAAAATAAAAAACAAGATTTTGAGAAAATGAACGCTGCCTCAACGATGGCATCTGAGGACAGAGGTCCCTCTACAATAAGGTGCAGCAATGCATTCTTTGCGGTGAACACTCACGGTTAGATCATTGGACACTTTGGTACCAGCTGTGGTCTGGTCGAGCAGATACTGGAGGCGTCGCTCTGTGCTCAGCTGCTCGGACAGAAGCTTGGCCAAATGTTTTCTCTTGATGGAGCCCAGAAGGATTTTTGTACCTGGGAAGCAACAAATTCCAACATATTATAAAGAAAAGAAAAGAAAAAAGAAAAAAAGAGGCAACAAAACAATAATTTTTTCACAGTGTAAATACATACCATACCTCACATGCATCAATACATATTTAGAAGCAAATGGTATTAGTGACCAGCATTAGGAAAACAAGCATTGGCAATGCCAATAGGTTTGGCTTATGAACAGAAGTGCTTTTTTTTCATTGATGGGTTTAAGCACTCAATAGGTCATCATACGTGCCCTCTGTGACTCATCGTTGCATACATTTAATCATTTATCCATCCATCCATTGTCATATTCTTGCATTCATCATCCGACACGTTTTGAATAAAACACACACACTCAACAACATATGAAAGATAAATTAAAAGAATACAAGTAGAATAAAGAAAACATGCTCCTGTATAAACATGGTGGGCATTGGCTTGAACTAACAAAACTAAATATAACAGCGGGTGTACATCTTGCAGAGGTATTGCACATAGTCTTTCACTGTTTTACAATTCCAACATCACCGCCATATTTATGACCCACATGTTCGCCATCTTGGAACGGTAAAACAATGATACACTCTGGACAACAGCATTCCAAAATAGTTGCCTGGTTTAGAGAAAGTGGCCATGTGAGATGTAGCGCACTGAAGAAGACATGAGCTGCAAGCAGGCAACCCTTTAATATTGCCTAGAGATGCTCTTAAGCCAAATTAAAATAAAAAAGAGGAGAAGCAAAGAAATGAAAGGAGAATTATTGAAGGAGAAAACAGAAAACTAATGAACTTGCCACCCGCCCTGACAGTGAAGTGCATTCATTTCAGGTGGTTGTGCACATGTGATCAGAAAGTGACCTCATTCGAAGAGCCAAATACTGGTGTGGACTACTAAAGCATTATCCCAGGCAGTACACCATCATGGATGGAAGCACAGTGTAAAAGACATTCAGTGAGATCAATGGCAGAAGAAGGCTGACACATCTACACCAAGATCCTGGCAGAAGGCTAAGCCATCATGTCTTCCCTGGAGATTCTAGCAAGAATTATTAGAGTTGGAATGTTCTACCTCTCTCCCCCAGAGTTTATCAGAGGGGGTAACCAATACCAAAATCCTTCCCTAGAAAAGTAATATGTGAAATTTAATTTAACAAAATACCTATCTGTAGGTTGTTAGACAGAGTAATAACAGTCTACTCTTAAATGCCTATCTACTTTAACTTTTCTTAAGCAATTTGTTAGGCCTACTGCTGCTATTGTATCTTTTCATTATAAACAATCAAGCGATGACCTTCATCATTTGCTGGTCACCATAGCCAGCACAGACCTACTGTGTTGGCATAAGCTTTCCTGCAAGACAATGATCAGGTATACAGTCATAACATTAGAAATATGTACAAAGTTACAGTTACCAAAACAATATAATATCCCTTATAATAGAGCCTATTAAGGATTACCAAGATGCAAATTTCTGTCCCGATGGCTTTTCAGTGGGTGCCTAAAACCCTTACCTACAATGGTAATCCGTGAGATTCTTTGTAAAAAAAATGCCTGCCTAGAGGCTTTATCACAATGGTATAACTAGCAACCCTTAAAAGGCTATTGCCTTTAACACATGCTTTTCACAATAGGCACGTCAGGCCTATGTGGTTTGTTATAGCCTTCCATTATAAACAGATCGCACCTGAGGACTCTGACATAACTTTTCCCAGTGAACCAATAAAGTCTGTAACCCGGTCTAAAGCCTTCATTATTGGCTTGATACTATAACCAACACAGGCCTCCTGAAATGTGCATACGCTGACAACCATCATGCATATAATTATAAAATGACAAATATTGAGAAAAATTGTTTCTACAATAATCTACAACCCCTCGCAATAGGGCCTAACAAAAATCATCACAGTGAAACTATTCTACTCCCAGGGGTTGTCAGAGTGGGTGACCAACACCGAAACACCTGCCTGATGTGGTAATCCTTGAGATTACATGTAAAAAAATATCTGTCTACAGCCTGTAACATAGTGTGATAAGAATCCATTCTTAGAGGCCTATCGGCTTTACCATATGCTGTTAACAATAAATAAGCCAGGCCTACCAATTTTGTCATAACTTTTCATGATGAACAGCCCAAACCAATGGCATCTTGCATAACTTTTCCCTCTGCACCAATCAGACCTTTAGGTGATATTATTGACTTGTCACCATAACCAACTCAGGCCTACTGTACTGAGCGTAAGCTTTCCCACAAGACGACCATCAGCATAGTCATAAAATTACGTTGCATACAAAATTACAATTGGCAAATCAATTATTACAGTGCATAATTTCTATAACCACTGTTTGTCAGAGGCGGTAACCAACACTAAAATCCTTGCCTGCTAAGATAATATGTGAGATTCCATGTAACAAAATACCTATATTCTGGCTCTTATACAGAGCAACAACAATCCACCCTTAAATGCCTATTGACTTTAGCGTATGCTTTTCACAAAAAATACATCAGGTAGACTGCATTTTTCATTGCATTTCATAATAAACAGAGCAGGACTATAGCCATGATCGTTGCCTTACCACCATAACCAACTCAGTGGTTGTCATGCCACGCGATTTAGCCCCTGCAGGTGGCAAGTATATAAGGGGCAAAGAGCGTATACACACCGCTTCGCGTTCTTGCATCGAGCCCCATTTCCGTCACAAGCGCTGTTGCCTGACTTCCTGTTTTGTTCGTTCCGGTTTCCTGTTTGGTGTCGGGGACGTTCCTCGGCGCTGGTGGTTGTAGCGTGTGGATCCTGTCGTTACTGACAGTGGAAGGTGTCCTCGCTCTTCAGGATATTCACGAGGGTTGCTCCTGGTTATGGCATCTTCACCCAAGTAAGGTCGGCTGGGTGGTTGGAGTTCCAGGGGTTTCCTGTCTCGCGTTTCCTCGTGTTGAGAGGTCTGACATTGACGGAGCGCTTTCTTCATTCCTAGCGCTGTCTAGCGAGGTGTCCTCTGTCATTCGCCTAGCTGGTCCATGTGTTATTCTTGAATATCATTTAGTATTGTTTTTGCCTGTTGTTAAGGTACTCCAAGTTTGGATTAGCTGGAGTCTTTTCCTTTGGCCGGTTTTCACGCCCCCAGTATACTTTCCTCCAGTCACCTTTACATCCATTCCCTTCATCATCCGGAATAGCTACCTGGAATCCGGTGGTGATATATTGCGAGGACCACTGAGCAGGGGGGTTAGGTTTCCCGCTCTTCTAATCACCAAGCCAGGTACTAGCTCTTCCCCGCCTTCCTCAGGTGTTACAGGGATACTCTACCTTCCCAGGAGAATAATCTTGATATACTTATTCCTTACAGCTGCACCCTAAGGAACTACTACTTAGATCACACCTGTTGGTTCATACAGACTTCTACTTAGCAGCAGAAGAAATACCGGTAGGTGTTGGGGGACCAAGGAAGTAGGAACACAGGGTGGGCGTTACAGAGGTATACCACTAACTACCTTTATCTTACAGCGGGGAAATCTACTTGTTTGCCTTGTGGAGATCTCTTACGCTCCTGTTGTTCCTCCTGACGACATCACCTATCCAGACCTACCGGATCCCCCCACCTATCCTTGTTTTGTTTCCCTGTTTTCCCCAGTGGATTCCTCGCACTCTAGAGTTTGATAGAGTCGGGGAGACACGGGGGACGGCTGTGGACTCATCTACACGACTCCAGACGCTCCTGCAGAATATCCGCGATCCTTACAGTGGTGATCATTGAATATATGCTTTGCCACACTCACAATATGAGCACTCTTCAGTGGACGCACACAACACCGGCCCAGTCACATCCTACAGCACTACTAACGCACTTTTGAAATTAAAATGTAACTAATTCAAATATGTTAAATTATAATTTTATTTTATAGATTTAAAAAAAAATCACATCTAAAGTACATTATTCAGCGATTGGCACCACTTGTTGCTGCAAACTCTGGCGGGCGGGTGCCTCCATTCATGAGAGTGAATGCTCATATTGTACGCAGTCAACAAAAATCCGAAGGGCACTCAAGGGAGTTTAAAATGCTTTATTTACCTCGTGACAGCAAACAGACGCGTTTCGGCTAACAAGCCTTGACCGCTGTGCGAGTGTGTTGCTTCCCAATCCCTTAAATAAAAAACTGAAAACCTCAGCTGGGGAGTCCGTCTTGGACTAGTCAAAGAGTTTCGTAAACACAATTCATTATTGGTTACATGAGATATGTTCCCCCAGTTTGCAACAGAAATGTGCCATTATGGTGTCGATACTTAAGCAAGGTTCAAACATGTATTACTGGTTAACTGGTATCACAATAAAACCTATAATTCATTAAGGTCAATATAAACTTCATATACAACCATCAAAGCTCAATCACTAGACTGTGATATCAAATACGGGGGAACTGGTTAAATAAATCAAAACCAATTTCATAAATTCAAATTAAATCGATTTCAAATTCATAATTCAAAATCCAAAAGACCCCAAGTCTTTCCACAAGCCATTTTTAGATGCACATGTGTCTATGACGCTATTCAAAAGTCAATTAATAGATAGTAAAGAGTAAAGCCCTAATGGGCAAACCATTGCAAAGCCGAACATGTGATTGACTCTACTTCACCTCCACTGCCTTAAGCCTTTATGCAGCAAATAATGCACATCTGCTGGCCCAAATGTACCGCTAATTCCTCATCGCTTTTGAGCCCTCGTGGAATCTTTGTCTGCAATGTAATAATATATCTGGTCTCATGTCTACGTGATGTCATGGCCATATCACCTGCTCTCTTGTTGGGAAGTATACAATTCAGGCAGAAAGACCCAAGAAGGTTGCAGTTACTGGAATGAAATGCTTGGAAGTATCTGGCCACTGGGTATGATAGATGGCCTTTGGTTATAAACTTAGTTGTATGTATTGTACTTCCAATGGATTGTTCACCCAGTTGTTTACCCAGGGATTATCTTGGTCAGTAAGGTTTGGGGAGGGGGGATGAGCTTGAGATTTCACAACAATCACCCTGGGATACAATGTTAAAATAAATGATTGGACAAGCAGGGAACATGCGAGGAGCTAAAGAAGCAATGGAAGGGGAGAGTTATGCGGATTGCTAGAAGTACTAACTGAGAGAAACACAATATGAATAATCAACATTTTTTAGGGCTTTCAAAACAGCGATGAGAGAGTGTGTGTGTGTTTTTGTCAGTGTGAATGTAAAAATCCCACTGACACCTCACCATACCCAACTGAAAGTACCTATACACAACTATTCATCTGAAAATGCATTCTTTTTCGGGCAGTTTAATACTCCAGACACCCTCCCTGAAGCTACGCCCAAGTGTTTACCGCAAAGACAGGTCAAGTGATACACAGTGTAATCAGAATTGTATTGATGTGAGACAGCGTTGTCTTCCCTGGTACTCTGTACCTTGTCACATTGCTGATGCTTTTTCATGCATGGGTAAAAGCCTGACTCTGAAATGTTTTGTTGAGTGTTACGTTTGGTTGAGGAATGATGCACACCGGGTGATCTCGGAGAGAGGTACTCCTGTATGTCACTCGTGGATGTACATCGAGAGTGTGTCCGATGCGATTATCTAAATATATGCCAATTTCTGAGAAATATGTTGCATAGCTGGGCAGTATCTGCTGAAACTGTGGTTGTGAGACTAGCCCTAGGTGTATATTCCTGTTTGACTTTGCCTAATAACAATTCCTGATGTGACTGTTGCATGACCCTTTTCTTTCGCTTTCTCCAGTACGGAAACCATAACCCCCCTGATTCCAAATCTTGTGGCCATCTCACCCTGGATTCTTTCAAAGTCTTCATTGTTACTAAAGAGAAGTAGGGTGAAGTGCATTGAGCACGAATAAATAACCAGAAGATTGAGCAATGTTGTAAACCAGAGAACTGAACAAATAGTCCTCTCTTTAAATATTAAATAACCATTCTTTTGTTATCCTTTTTACTTGCAATTCAAATTTTTGTCATCTTTGTTTCTCTGGTTTTGATTTTAGCTTCACATTTTCAGACACACTGACCTAACTAATCTATACAAGACAAGTATTGTTGAGTTGGAAGAAAGCGACCTGTGGGTCAGCACCAAGCAGCAACCATCTTGAGGCTTTAGAGGTGTTCAGTTGGCCCCTAGTGGGTTACTGTTATGTTGAAGCTTTCCAGACTTTTTTAGACATTGCTATTTGTCCAGTATGGAATTGTGAGCATGGGAACAAGTCTGCATTGGGAAATTGCAAATTTTTTCTACATGGGGAAAACATTTTCCTTTTGTTCAAACCCCCTGGCCTACACCACTAGGAAATTCAGAGGCTTCCCTTTTACCTTCCCAGCCTGAAAGTGACTTACTCCAGTCCTTTACAAGGGAAAATCTGTCACCGTTTCTAGGGAAGGAAAGGTTCAGAGGGAAGTCTGCGAATACCACAAACTGACATGTGAGGAACTTACTCCAGCGTAATTGTACTCAGTCATATCATACAATTGTGTGAGAGTAAATTGTTTTACATCTGCAAGGTATCCTTTAGTGAATACATAGCAAGTGTATATCTATCCATTTTTGTACTTACACCTATGTTCAGAGCTCAAACTACCTTAGTGAATCAGACCTGGGGTATTTCTGTGGCTCTCCAGCTTATCATCTAACATGATGGTGGTCTGTAAGTTTAGTCTGAACATACAGCTGGCTTAGAATGTCCTAGAATAAAACGACTTGGCATATTTGAACAGCTGACCCTACCTAGTTTTCGTCCCCTGTTGAAGACTCTCTCTGATCCCCTGTAACTGCTCTAGTTTTGAAACATCAAGGTTCTCCACATATCAAAGGTTTTTGTGCATGGCCTGCTGTAGGTTGACACAGTCACTTTTCCACAGTCACGGCAGCACCAGTGCAGAAGTGTTAATACCTATGGTTAATGGGCGGCATAAGATAAAATATGGGTTGGAGGCATCATGAGGAGGATACATCTCAAGAGGTGAGTGTCCGAGTTTTTCCTCGCTCATGCTGAAGCCTGTGTACGGCTGTGTTCTGGGTAGTACTGGTGCTTTTACATGGGTTAGCCTTACTAACTTTATGTGGTAGGGGATGACGGACATGCAGCCTCCCATTCTTCTGCTCACCTTGGGAGTCCACCAGTGGAAACTGCTTCAGGTCTGACGCTTTCAGGAGGTCGCGGATGTCTTTGTACTTGAAGCCCTTCACCAGGTATTTCAGGTCAGTGATCATGAAATCTTCTGCATAGATGTCGTGAGCTCTGGAAAAATTAAACATAAGAACCAACTCTCATAAGACAGGAATAAGACATTTTTTGATAACTAACCTAAAACCTTAAAATTCAAAGCACAAACTTTAACTGAGTAGTTTTTTTTCACGACTTATGCCTTCACAGGCAGAACTAAAACTAGGTATTGTGAATCTTGGCAGAGCTAGGCGATGTTCAGCTGTGAAGTACAATTTCAACATTGCAAGGCAGACTCACCCTGTTTTCCCAAATGTAAGTTTAGGGAGGTATGGCAGCTTTTTGACGATGATGATGCCATCGAAGAAGGAAGGCTGGGACCGCTGGCTTATAGCATTGGCAATCAACACAGCAATCAAGACAGGCAGAATGTGTGACATCTGTCCAGTGAGCTCAAACACCAGAACTGCTGTGGAGATGGTGTGTGTCACAGCCCCGGAGAACGCAGCGGCACCTAGGACGAGAAGAGCAGGAATCACAGTCACCAGACATTTTATCAAACTTGTTTCAAGTTGCTAAGAAGCAGATTGCTGTGTCAATGTAAACATACTCAACAGTTTTAGATTTCTAGATCTAAAGATGGACAGATAGTCCTACTTGGAAAAGGTCCTACAATAATTGAAAGAGAAATAAAGAAAATTCCCTTTTGCAGTCTATGTTCAAGCTTCTGTCCCTTACCGTCAGGTGTTTGCAGGCAATGATGGACAAAAAAACAGACATTACACAGTCCATCCTAAATAGGACAGACAGGGTAATGTTCCTCCTCTGAAGGCCCCTATTCTGCCGGGCCATTGGAGGAAGTTTTCTGTTGACAGAGCTAGCGGGGGCTCTGCTGATGTAAAAGTTGACATTCGGCCAATCCCGAATGAGGTGGGCAGACCGAGGGTTTAGTAGGCAGGGTACTCCGTTGCATCTGTGAGTATCCTGTACACTAAACTCTATATCGGGCCCTTAGTATCTTTAGTAGATTGTCACGCTTTGAATAGCTCCCCTCATTAAGCAAAGCATCTCTGTACATTTAACTTAGACTATTCAAGAATCACATTTAATACTTTAACATATACACATACGTATTTTGGATGTTTTGTTCTGAGCATTGAGTTTGATAGCTTCTAGACATTTGTTTTGAAGGTCATCTTTACATTCTAAGTGTGCCACACACACAAAAAGCTTCATCAAAGACATCAAGACTATTCTAAAAGACTTCCTGGGGCTAACCATAGCATTAAACCCTATATTAGTTCTATAGGGGATAGACAAGACCTCACATGGCATATTGAGCAGGGAGGAAAGTGCCCTTATGTTTCTTCTGTTACTTATAGCAATGCTGGAAATTTGTAAATGCTGGATAGATCCATATCCCCAAATATGTTACAGACTGGATTAAAGCTGTGAAATGGGCTTGGTGCCTAGATATGGAATGTAAGTCTGGAAGACCACCCAAGGTAAGGGCCGATTTCACCTAACCTAGGGAAGAATCTTGGATAGAACCATGAGCTCCTATGATTACACCAAGGCACTGTGTAGGTGGGGCCAATTGTGAATGCAACAGACCATGAGGCAGACAGAAAGAATAAAAACTGCCTGAGATTTGCAGACGCTATGGTGATATGAGGACAACAAAAATGCCATGACTGGAGAACTATAGTTACAAGTAGGTAACATGTTCTACTTAAGCACTGAAGTTTATTCATAAATGTACATGTTTTGATCGGGAATAGCAAACAGCATTTAGCCATTGAGAATAGGTTGTGATGCTCACCTTAATGTCACAACACAGGCTGCATAGCATTGCCTGCCTGTAGGAAAGTGGGTTTCTGTTGCAGTAACCCCCCCCACCTTTTTGCCAGATTTCTGATGCACTTTCACTTGCCATACCATGGGTCCCTGCCAATCGGGTTCCCAGGGCCTGTGTTCTTTCCCAAAAGTGTACCTTTGTACCCCCAATTGGCACCTCTCTAGCCACATGTAAGTCTCTTGTAAAAGGTACCATGTATACCAAGGGCACTGTGCCCAGAGAAGGCCTCTAAGGGCTGCAGCACATATTATGCCACCCTTAGAGATCCTGTACCATAACACACACACACTGCCATTGCAGGCTGCATGTTTGTTGGTGCAGAGAAAAGTGAAGAGTCGACATGGCACACATGCCTGTGTAAGAGAAAGGGTTCCCTTAAGGCACAAATAAAAACAGGTATAAAATAATGTACCTTATAACTTAACAAATACATACAACAAAATATGGAAAAGTTAAAAGTTCATTTATTTGAATATATTAAAACACAGTCATTAGGGATAACTAGACTAAATCCCTGAACTAAAACAAGATAAAATTGAGACAATATATATAATTGCGACCTGCACAATTACAAGCAGACAGAACAGTTACAACACACATTTGTTGGATACAGGTTTGTATATTCTTTCTCCGCTCTAATGACACCAGAGTAGTATCACTACCAAATCAGCGTATCTATTATGGTGTTGGAGACTTGAATTATACGCTTTAGGTTGCGTCGACGCGTTTCGGTGATAACTCCTTCTTATAATCACCTTTATCAAGACATAAAATTTGTCTGCCAGAACCAGAGGGTATGTAAAATCGCCCCTGGGATAATATTGACGAACCTTTATAGGGATCACTTCACGTTTCCTAATTGGAGCGTGGGCTTCTGTAGTCGCCTTATACAATGCTGCTGGTAGAAGTATATTTCTGTTTCTGTTCTGAATAAATGCGATCTTTTGTTGTCCCCCTGAACATGGAAGACCAAGGTAAATTGGTTGTGTTGTAGACCATAAGTGTTATATGCAATCAGGCCAAAATTGCCATGTATAAATATAAATATCACGAATTCTCCACTTCTGGCGGGTTATGTTACAGGAGGTTGTGGTTATAATTCTCTTTTAGGCTTCACAAAGATAACCTATGATATATGGCCAAATATAATGAGAGTCTACCTAGTTAGTAGATAAAGGTTCTGCTCTCTATAAGGGTCCGAGTCGTGTGTCTTGCCTGCAACACACTGCTTATGGTATAGGTAAGACACCCCTCTAGCTTGGTGCACTATACCAAGGTGCATGAGCCCTGTACCCCTGCAGGTACAGGTCCATTCTTTGACATTGTAAGTGTAGTAAAGCCATCAAGAGTATATGGTCTGGGATTTTGTCATTACCATAATGGCTTTACTGAATTATGGGAAGTTTGGTAGCAAACTTATCAGCATAATAAACCCATACTGGGATTTATTACGCAATGCACTCAGAGGGCATCTTAGAGATGCCCCCTGAAAAACGACCAGACTCTGGTGGGTTCCCTGACTGGTAAAAACCAGCCTGCCACCACGAGACATGTTTCTGTCCCCCTGGGGTGCAAGCATTCACTCCCTAAGCCCAGAAACAAAGCCTTTCCTGGGTGGAGGTGTTCACACCTCCTCCAAGTCAGGAAGAGCCATCTGTGGCAGGGGAGCTTCAAAGGCCCTGCCACCTTTTACGAAACCCCCAGCCTCTACTGCGATCAGAAGCAGGCCTCCTTCCTGTCTCACCCCCCTTTCGGTGGAAAGACAGGTGGGAAAAATTAGAGCAGCTCAGAAGGTGTGCCCACCTCTGCCAACCCCGCCCCTCAGGTGGGGAAGGCGAGGTGAAGCCCACTCTTCAATGCCCACCATCTTGCAGATGGTAGGCTCTCTCCAATCAGGTTTAGGGACTGTGCCCACTCCCCCATGTGGGGTGAGCACACCAAGGGTGTAGTCACCCTAAGGCCAGTAGCCCATTGGCTACTGACCTTGAGACCCCAAAAGCAGCCTCCTAAATACAGTATTTTGGGGTCAGCCCTAAACCCAGAAGCAGATTCCCGCAACCTACGAAGAAGAAAGATGAAAGAAGATGCCCAGCAGAGGACCCTGCAGAGAAGAACTGACTTGGCCCCAGCCCTACCAGCCCGTCTGCTGATTCCAGAGATCCTGTGCCAAAAGTCGCCTTGTCCTGCAGTCAGCAACCTCCAGAACCCCTGGGAGGACTACCTGCCTTCAACAATGACCGGATGTCCTGTGAATAGCAGCTCTGTTCAAAAGATTTACCCAAGAAAGACTCTGAGTCTGCTGAAGACAAAGAAACCCGATGCCTGGAACCAACACTGCACCCAACGCCTACAGCCCAAGTCCGAGTGGCTCACCGGTCCCAGCGAGGTCCCCGAGCGCTCCAGAGTTCAAGTCCAACATGCGTTGACCCCTCAAGGACTCCCCAACTTTGCCTGCAGCCTTTGCACAGAAATCCCTTCCCCCCCCCCAACTGTGAATGACCCTGTAAGGTGAAATCTGACTTCAAAAGGGACTCCTGCATCCGGCTTTCCGTGCGCCCTGGAGAAGAGGACCTGATATGCACCTATGTGCCTGAGTCCTCCAACTTACCTACCCAGCTGTTGGTTCCTCCCAGAAGACATCCTGGACTGAGCCTGCAGCCAAAAACCAAAACCAGCAATCCCCATTGAAAACAACAGGTCACCTGACGCCAAAATAGCACCCTGCACCGTCTGCCCCTGTACCGCTGTGGGTGCACTTTGTGTGCTAACTTGAACCCCCCTTTGCCCTGAGCTTAATTCCAGGAGCCTCTCTCCCTTAACCTTATGACCTAAAGCCACCAACTGAAGGCCCCCTATCCCTCATTGGATAACATTGGGCCTCAGCACTCTGCACCCAGCCGCCCTAGCGCCGCCCTAGCGCCGCCAAAGGTGCTCTTTGAGTGCATCCTTGACCCTGGGGGAACCCTGGTTTTACCCCAGAAATTCAACTCCCAAGACTGAGTAATTACCTTAAAACCGATAACGTGATTTTCTCCTATAGGACTGCATTGACTGCTTTTCTGTGAAAAAAGTTCTAAGTGTGGAGTTGAAAAGTGTATGAAAATCTAAGAAACTGTGTTTTGGTAAAAACTGACTTACCTTTTATGCTGGAAATTTCCCAGTGTGATATCTAGGCATATCACACATGAGTAGAAAAAATAATCCTGAAAAGTAATCTGTAAAGTAATCCAAAAAGTAACTGCAAAGTAATTTCAATTGTTTCTAAACATTTGACCTACCTGTAAAAAAACCAATCTCATTCAATTGTATTCAACTGCTTATTCTTGCTATGTACCATTACACTTACCTGTGCCAGGCCTTGCTTGGTTCGAGAAATAAAATACAACTAAATAATATTTTTATACAAAACAAATTGGTCAGATTTCAGTCTTTGAGTGCGTGAAATCATTTCTTGCCTCTGTGTGTACAATAAATGCTAAACACTACCCTCTGATAAAACCTTACTGCTCGCCTACACTACCACAAATAGGGAGTAAGGTGCTATCTACTTTTACCTCTGCCTACCTTTGGGGATCCACTGTACTCTGTGCACACTATACCTCACTTTGATATAGTATATACAGAGTCAGCTTCCTACAAAGCCCCATTTGTGCTTCAACTCTGGAACAAGCAGTATTGCTTGGCAAAGGTGCGTGGCTTTCACTGTGTATCTGTTTTACAAATGTCTAGAATTAGCACCCCTGTATATGGTGTCATGATTGCTGTCAGTCCTCTTGTTGATAAAGCAACCACTCTTCCCACTGTTCTCCTGTAGCTTTATTGTGGCAACAAAGCTACGGACAGAGAAATCCATGAGGCAACTTTCTGCTGAGAGATATTTGTCCCTTCAAAGTTGTATAAAGGCATCAGGGAGCTTGCGTATTTTCTACAGTTCCTTTGTCCTCTCTATGTAACAGCAACAGACTCTTCACATTTAGTGTAGGAGGAGACCTTTTCTCCAGGAAAAAAGACTTCTGAAAGAACATAGGTCAAGACATCATTAGGGTCAAACAGAATGGAAATGTGCATTCATCTATAGATTAAGGTTGTCTATAAGAAGCTTGGTAGGCTTCTTTAGTTGCGAATGTGTGTAATGTGTTGATATACCTTGCACTAGTAATTGCAAAAATCAAATCAGCCTTTCAAGACATGAACTTAAGTATAACTTGTTTGTGGCGTTTGACGTCTGTCCCATAAACTTCAACGTTTTTATATTAATCTCTCAAGATTGTGCTGAATTTATGTTGGAGGAAAGGGTCTCAACAACCCTTTAAAAACAACTATTCTGTTTGAGGGCAAGGGGGGTGTATCTGTAGATCTTCTGCATGTATACATTGCCAAAAGGTGTTGTGTGGTCCCTGCACTGTGAACATCTACCGTACTTGGGTTCTGTAAAGATTCAGTCACCCTTCTCATTGACGTGGGGCTCTGTCAGGTCACTTGACTTACAATTGTGTTGAATGGAGGAAATCACCCTCCTGGACTGTCCACTTCTATTGCAACGGGCTGCGTGAGGGATCAAAGATGCAAACCTTCATCCTCAAGGTCTCCGAATATAGCAAATGGTTGTCATGTTGTCTGTAAATAGCCTGTTTAGTTTTCTTTGGATACTTGGCAGAAAGGTCTGAAGCCCTAGACGCAAGGTCTTGTGCCTCACTACAAGAATGCACACAGACATGTCTGCCAATGTCCAGTAACCCTTTGTGGTCAGGCTCTCCATGTGTGCTCTGACTCCTGACAGCAATGTACTTTTGATCTTCATTACTTGCTGTTTTGGCCACAAGAAGTCCAAGTCTACCATATATTTGCCCTCATCGGACTGGTATGGTGGTGTCAATGTGAGGTGATCATCCAACCTCCTAGCTGTGTTCCACAACTTGGCATCCAGTTCTTCCTGAGCAGTTTTCATTTATAGTCTGCAACGCGGGACCAAGGCAAACAGGAGGACCCGGCTCTGAAAAACGATTCCTATTTGCACAGTGAGTGAATACGCTTTGTTAGACCATCCTGGCCTTGTGGCACCATGCATGGATCCTCTGCCTGAAGGTGCAACACTCAACTATGTCATGTTGAGATCGGCTTGCAGCAATCAAAGACTTTGTGTTGTGGCAGATAATAAATGGTGGATATCTACCAATTCTACTAGAGTAATGGTAAGGCTTAAGGTGGTGTGCACTGCAGCTGACGTTTGTCTGCTTTTATTAGTCAGCTGTCCAGTCTCAGTGACATCCATACATAGCCTTGGAGCTGAACTGGTAGGGTTGTCCATCAGTCCTACAATTATCTCCTCAAAAATATTTGCTCATTCTGTTTAGTTTTGTAACTCTCAGAACAAAAGGAGAAGTTCTGTGATAAGGCTTAGCTAATCTGTTGCTTAGTGAAAAATAACTTTTTCCTTAAGAGTTAGCTGGGAGGTGCGGACATGGGCTTTCTGACAACAGCACCCTTTGAAGGCAAATGCAGAGGTGAAAACAAAAGTCACAGCTACTGAAAGCTCTTGCTCAGGTGAAAGAAAGTGATTTCTGTCACATTGTATTGGTAATTTAAGTTAATGAGAACAATTTGTGCATAACCATCTATCTCGCTGTAGGAACCATTACTGCATGCTCCAGAAGTTACTATTCTCTCCTACTAACCACTTAGGCAATATTTCTCTCTCTTCTTTTGACAGTTGACTTTTCATGTGTACTTTTTCAATTATTGTTATTCCTCTTCATGCTGTCCCATTCTTGTTTTTAGGTCTCGGCTGGCGATAGCAGCGCGCATGCGCAGCGCGGCATTCGAGAACTTCTTGAAATCAATACAGATTCCGAAGCTCTCGGAGGCAGAGTTGAAGCCCTGCCCATCTTTTTAAGTGGTTCACGTCATCTTGCATGCAAAACGCTGGCTTCTGATTGTAAAGGAGCTTCATAGACCCTCTTTGTTGCCGCCTTGTCTCCTTTTGGCCCCGCCCACCGGGATTGGATCGTTTACCGGCGGCGTGACACTCTCTCCTTCATTAGTCCCCACGCACTTTTTTCTTCTCACTCAGCTTTGGCAAAGTCAGCCGCATGTTTATTTTCGTATCGCGCTTTCAATTAAAGTGAAAGCGGGATGCGAAAATAAACACGCGGCTGCCTTTGCGGTACCGCGCTTGTTTCTGGACAGCAGCAGCAGAATTTTGGTCACGCCCCCACAGGTCGTATTCGAAGTTGCGTGGGTGTTGTTGCGGTGAGTCGCCCCTCCGGGATCCTGTTGTCCCGGTGTACCCCCCCCATCTCCGGTGGCTGGAGTGGAGTTGCCCGCGCCCAATGCCCCCGCCGTCACACATTGCCTGCCAGCAGCTCTTGACCATGCCCCGCGGCTGGTGCTTGACTGGGGTGCAGCGCAAGGCATGGGGGAGAGGTGTGTGGTTGACTCTTCTTCCCTCTGTGGCGGCTTGGGATTTGTAAACGATGGGGAACGGTAGGGTTGAGGGGCCGCGGGCTTTCCTCGGCTTGTCTTGGTGGGGGCGGCACGTCTGGTGGCTGCTGCGGCCCCTGGGCCTTGTGGCTTGCGCCTCTGCTACCCTGCAGCGCCGTGCACAGGACAGGCGGCTTTGGACGAAAGGCGATGCTTGCAAGTGCACTGGCAGCATCTAAAAATAAGTGGCGTGAGCATCCCTATAATCGCTGCCCTTGAGAGCAGGGTACAACGATAAGGCCTACCTAAGCAGCAGGCATACGTTTCCGAGCGGGATAGTGGAAATGGTGGTGCCAAGCCAAGCCATAAAGTGTTCTCACAATGCAATGTCTGCTACATCGCGATAGTAAGTGCGCCTGAATGTCCGATACACAACGCTCCAGGCCTACGTGCGTTGTGCTGAAATCGGGGCATGGCTGGGGGCACGTTCCTGACTGGTGAGCAGGGGTCTGGACTGCGCTTTATGTCGCCTTTCCCCCTTGTCGCTCCTGATCGGGCACTTTCCCCAGTCCCTCAACATCCCAGGGGCTGCCTGAGCACTGATAAATCTGTGGGCAGACCGCGGTCCCCTGGCTGCGAAGGCTCCAGTTTGGGGCCGAAGGCATTGAGTGGAACTTTGGGCTGCTGAGGTGCTGGGAAAGTTTAGAGCTATGGGAGGCAGGATGGGGCGCAGCCGCTCTGCCAGTGTGGGGTTCTTTGGTGCTGCTGCAGGTCCGACGTTTGAATAAAAAAAATAAACATAGAAAAAGAATGCATGTCTGCCCTTAAGAGTCTCCTCTTATTTAGAAGTTCAGCATGGCGGCAAGTTGTCGCTAGGCATGGGTCGGGGTACGTGCTAGGGACTTCATTCCAATTTAGCATGCCCAGCGAAGGACAAATAAGCTTAAAACCGAAAAGCAAGAGCCTAGGTTCTAGGCAGAGGCTTGCTAGGTAGAAATGCGGCTTATCAGCGAGCGAGAGCAGCCGAATATGGCACTGACTGAGGAACAACGTTTGAGTCTCACCATCGGCTCACCATTCTGGGTTTCTGTGTGTCCGATGACTACATCATTCGCAGGAGTACACTAGAAGGGATGTCTGTGTAAATAACAATGCCTATTATTTATGTTTTGGTTTTTAAAACATAAATAAAAGCCATTGTCATTTAAAATGCCAATAGCTCAAACTTGCGTAAAGGCGAGACCTATTGCATTGCAAATGCTTGTTATTTTATATTTGCTCTCACATTTTTCTTGTCTCTGCATGAAGTGCTTTTAAGGCCATTACGCCTTGATGCACTATACAAAACTACAAAAATAAAACAAATTCACTCTTTTGACCAAAAGTACTTCTAAACATGACTAGCCTAATATGGTAGTTCTTCACATAGAAGCTAGATTTAGCTAATTTGAAATAAAGGTTTAAAAGTTATGGTACCATTTTCAGTGCCGCAACAGAACATGTGTAGATATTTTCAACAGTGCCCCTAAACTCTATATTGACGTGTTTATTTCTTAAGCACTTGAGAAGGAGAGAGTGTTTTTTTTATTTTCATTGTTAAATAGAAGGTAATTAGCTCACAATCTACCATTAGTTTTCCATGCAGCTCCTTTCCTTCGTTCCACATTTTCCCTCTCAGAACAGAGACTGATTTGTTTTTAGAGGGATGACTGGTCATTAGAGTAAGTGTGCTGTTTTTAATAAGTTGTGAGTTTTGGTGAGTGGATACAACTGCAGAGCTGTTCCAAAGTGTTGCTGTATTGCCTGCGTTTTTATGAATGCTAATTGCCCAGTGTTAGAAATTGAGGTTTCTGATTGGCAGAGTATACACCCTGTCCAAACAGGAGCCACAATCCCAGTCAGGGTACGTCAGATACACAACCTAAATTAACCTGTGTTCACCCTCTGGTAGCTTGGTACAGAACAGTCAGGCTTAACTTAAGAGGCAAAGTGTAAAGTACTTGTGCAACACTTTATTTACAATACTACTGTGAAAATGCCACATAAAGGCTCCACTCCAGTTTAGAATGATAGAGAATATTTATGTGAGTAAAAGAAGACCAAAACAACAAAAATCCTATCAATAGAAGTCAAGATATGGATCTTTAAAGATTAAATCCCAAAACAGTGCTTAGAAGTCAATAGTGCTAAAAGTTACTTGAGGTTGCGCTAAACCGGGTCAAATCTGAAAAGGCAAGCCAACAGCGATAGAGCACGGGTCGGATACATTTCCAGACGGGTCAGCTGAAGTTTTACCTTCTCAAGTTGAGCCAAGAGTCCCGTTCACGGGGACGGAGTTCGCCAGGAGCACTGTGAGCATTGGTGGCACAGGTTCAGGGGGCGCGAAGAGCCACCGGGTGCTGCAGAAAGATGGCCTGGGGCGTTGCTGTTGCAAGCGGCAATACCGCTGTGCGAAGAGATGAACTTTAAGGGTGGGCGGAATTTGTGAAATTGACTTTCGCAAATTATCGCGAAATTGCACAAAATCTCCGCGAGCATGCGAAACTTTCGCGAAGATGCCGGGTTTGCTTTTCCAGCCCGTTCGCGATGTGTTTTTGCGTGCTCGCGGGGAAATATATCTCCAACTTTCCCATGCGGTCGCTAATGGGCGCGGCCATCTTGTTCGCGATGCTTATTTCCTGTTCGCGATCGCAATGACGTGTTCGCGATCGCAAACTCTCACGGGATAGCGCGACCGGCTACCAACAATCCAACATCTTGTGGCACGCGCGAACGGATAGGAAAACTCGTCGGCGAATGCAGGGACCCGGTAAGTCGCGCCCGCGAGAATGCATTTTTAAAGCGCGAACAAGAAAAATACTTCCGTTTCGCGGCAGGTTGCGAAAGTTTTGACATTTTCGCGCTCTCCGCGGAAAGCGAAAATGTCAAAATATCACAAATTCCGCGAACGGAACGAAATTTACCGCCCAGGCTTAATGAACTTGTGCCCGCTTGCACTGATCCTTTGAGCGAGCAACGCAGTTCCAGAGTGAATGGGCCAGTTTGCGATCTCGAAGAGACCAAAAGCTTGATTTAAGTCCCAGGACTAGAGGGGGCAGCTTAAGCAAGGGTAGGATCACAGATGGCAAAGTCCAACAGCACCAGCAGAGTTAACATAAGTATTTTGTGTCCCTGGGACTTCAGAAAACAGGAGGCACACCCTTGGAGAATCTTGGGTTCAGTATGTAGAGAGCAGGTCCAGTCCCTCTCACTCCCAGGCAAGAAGCAGCAGGCCAACACAGCAGAGCAGGTAGCAAAGTGGCAGTCCCTTCTTCAGCACAGCATCTCTTCTTCCAGGCAGAATGTCCTTGGTTCTGCTAGAGTTCTGATTTGGTGGTATCAGTGCCTTTGAAGTTGGGGTGGGGGCTCCATCAAGGAGTCCTTTGAAGATCACAAGGTCCCTGCCTTTCCTGCCCTGGCTGCAGACACTACAGGGAGGTAGGCATCTCTTTGTGTGGGCACAGGCACAACCCTATTTAGGTGCAAGTGTCAGCTCCTCTCTCCCAATCTACCACAGGATGGCCTATCAGCCTGGTGATGTACCATCAGGATGCAAATGCCACAACCCTTTTCCCTTTTTGTGACTGTCTAGAGATGTCACATAGCCCATAGGGACATTGTTGTTTTTCACTAACTTAGCATGATCACATTGCAGCTTGCCTGCTGCTTTTGCGCACGTTACTACACGTCTTTATTTTTGCAATACTCCAATGACTGCTTTCACATGAGAACTCATCGCTGTGTTCACACTCTGCATGTTCCTGGGATTTTGACTGAGCATTATGTGCAAGGTCGAACAACAATGCCCCTTGTAATTTTGTTCTAGCCAGACCTTAGCCCTTGGACAAAACATACTGATGCAGCTGTTGTTTGGCCAATGTAATTGGGTTTTTAGTGGGGTACATGAATAGGTGACACACACTTGGACAGGGAGCTTTCCAGGGAGAAGAGCGAGACAGCACCTATGATGTAGATCTACCATCTATAGGCAGAGGTATGGGGTCTGCTGACAAAGCCCAGAGATGCTCTAATGTATAATACTTTTTCTTAGCAAGGGGAGGGAGGTTAGGCTCTATTTTTTTTTTAATGACATCTCCCTTCATGATTTATGGACTAGCTGCAATGCTGACTGTTTTTATACTATGCATTTTCCTGCTTGCTGTGGCACATATACTGCATGTTAGGGCATGTTAGTTAAAATAAATATTTTAAACTATTTCATGTCTCTGTCAGATCTTATTGTGGACGAGTGCAAGAGTGTGAGCAAAAGAGTGTGTCTTGCAACCGTGATTCCTGAGAGAGTCTGGAGTGTAGTGTTCTGGGGAGTCTAATCACTTGTTTCTCTGTGAGTGAGTAGGAGAGCAAGTGAGACACTATAGCTAGTCAGTCCTGAGCTGGTGGGCACTAAGGTGATAGGAAGACCCACTCCCTATACACCAAGGTCCCATAATCCTGCGCATAGTTCTGTGTCTGTGCAGAATCCCTGCAACAGAGGGAATGCATAAAACCCAGCGTGGACCCAACCCAGACGCATATTCAGAGACAGGCAGAGGCAAAGAATGGTTAAAGTAAAAAAAATACCAACTTTCTAAAAGTGGCATTTTCAGACTTACAATTTAAGATTCAACTTCACCATAAGTTGTGATTTTAAATTGAGTCTAGAGACACCAAACTTCAAATTTCTATCTGCTCTCAATTGAAAATTACACTTAAAAGCTGTTTAAGGCAATACCAATGATATCCTATTGGAGAGTTGGCCCTTACAGTTCTTAAAACCGAATTTAAGAGTATTTCACTACCAGGACATATAAAACTTAAACGTACATGTCCTACTTTTTAAATACACTGCACCCTGCCCATGGGGCTACCTAGGGCCTAGCTTAGGAGTGACTTAACATATAATAAAAAGGAAGGTTTAGGCTTGGCAAGTAGATTAACTTGCCAGGTCGAAATGGCAGTTTAGAACTGCACACATAGGCTCCCCAGTGGCATGCCTCAACCATGTTTAAAGGGCTACTGAAGTGGGTGGTACAATCAGGCCTGCCCACCACAGCCTACAGCAAAGGGAAATGGGTCAGCCGACTACAGCTCTTGGTTCTCTTGATTGTAAGCAATGACATTTTGCTCTTGCATATGTGCACGTCCTCCTAAAAAGTAGCCTACTTCAGCGCAAGGGCTGGTCAATCATTTTCCGTTTTCATCTCCATTTTGTATTTCTTTTTATTTATTCTTGCAGTGGTTTATTTTTTATTTTGTTTTGTTTTGCAAACATGTGTGCCACCCTTAAGACTGCTGTATTTTTCATTGTATTACTTTTCACCATTGCAGAAAAGAAAACAAAAATAACAGATTGGAAATCAAAAAGTGCAATAAAGGAATCATAAAGAAGCAAGCCTTCTCAAGCTGTGCACCTGGGATTTGGACAGCATCAGACTAGAAACACTCCTTCACTTCATCATATTAGAAAGAAGCTGGAAATACAGAACACCTCATCCACCAAGAGTAAAAAGCACTGTGCTCCTTCCCACAACTTAGCCCAACTGGAACAGAATTCCCCCGCCCCACTGTACTGGATCCTCAATTGTCACTTCTGCTGTGCTTGTACAGTGATCTGTTGCTTGTTTCCTGGGTTTGTGCTATATTATGCTTAATACATATATTGATACACTTTAGAGAGAAACAGAGCTAAAGGGAAAGACTTAGATCTACATGGGGAAAACATGGGATGAGAAGGACTTCAATTCATGGCCTAAACAGACATTATTGCGTTGAAAAACTAGATATAGCACTGAGCCTACAACGAATCCTAGACATCTGTACAGAAACAGATGAACCGTGTGAGTGTTTGGAAATTGTGACTTTAAGACTGTATACAATCAGTAATGTAAGCAAGGAACATACCTGCCAGGGCATATCCAGATGGAGTGATTTTGATGTTGATGCCCTCAGAAATGATTCCTTCCGGGAATATCTTTGCCATGATCTCACCGTACAGCCTTCCGAGTCCTGCCCCTGAAAAGACAGGCCCACTTGGTAACACTAATGAAAGGTAGTAGCAGCACTGGAAAGATGGCAGGCTGCAGTTAGTTAGACAGCGATCTCACATTACATCCCATAGTAAATATGGACTTAATAGTAGTCTGATATCTGTTCGATGGGCAATATCTGGACTAACTATACTTTAAAAAAAAGACATTTTTATTGGGTTTTGTAGATCATAACAAAAAGGGCACAAATGGGTGCCCAGTGCAAACAAGGAAACATAGCGGAAGGACAATAGTAAAGCAGATATTTCCACAATAGTGAATGAGGACAATGGGAGAAAAAACATCGATACATCTGCAAATTGGTGGACATGGCAAGTCAAAGTATTCACATTAATGATTTAGTTATAAAGAGGAAGCATCAGCCTCATCAAAGATATCCAGTCCACAATATGTGATCCAACCACCCCACACCTTACGAAACTTACATGGACACCCACTTTCTTATAAGTTACACTTTCCGCTGCCATGTAGAGTTCCATTCCCCTTCTCCATTCAGCCATGGTAGGTATGTCAGGGGCTCCCCCAATGTTTAGCCAGGTCCCTTTTAGCTAACACTAAACCCAAGTTGCACAACATTAGTTTCATCCGTGAGAGGTCTAGATCATTGGGTATGCCTAAAAGCACGTACTTAGGATCCTCAGGTAGTGACGTCCCTAGTATTGTGCTGAGTTCCAGAAGTGGATTTTGCCCGAGTGAATGAATGACTGGGAATCTCCATAGTATGTGAAGGAAGTCCCCTCGACTCCCCCTACAGCGCAGGTACTCTGGAGAAACGGATCTACCATCTCTATGGAGGCAGACCCTATGCAGGATTTTGAATTGGATAAGTCGCAGTCTAGATTTAATCGCAACCTCTCGTGGGACCATTAACGCTGCCTCCCAATCAAGGTCTTCTAGTTCACCAACATCATTTCCCATGTGGACTGTAGTTTCAGTAGGGTAGATTATTGTTAATGGTTTTGTACATGTAAGAGACTGCTTTCTCCTGAAATTCACCCATTAAGAGCCTACCCTCCAGGGAAGCATACTCTGAGAGGTCTGA